>NC_081414.1:314193329-314904996 GCF_030272615.1 Cryptomeria japonica | reverse complement strand
TACACATACACATACACATACACATACACACACACATACACACATACATACACACACATACACATACATACATACACCCATACATACACACATTCACACATACATACATAGACATACACTCATACGCACATACACACACATGCACACAAACATACATACACTCATACACTCATACACACATACACACACATACTCACACATACTCACACATACACACACACACATACACATAGATACACATGCACACACACATACATACACACATGCACACATACATACATACACACACACATACACACACACATACATACACACGCACGTACATAAACACACATACACACCCATACATGCACAGACATTCACACATACATTCACACACATACACTCATACACACATTCACACATACATACACACACACACACATACATACACACACACACATACATACATACATACATACATACATACATACATACACACACATACACTCATACACACTTACACACACATACTCACACATACACATACACACATGCATACATACACATACATAGATACACATACACATACACATACACATACACATACACATACACATACACATACACATACACATACACATACACTCATACACTCACATACACATATATACACACACACATACAATCATACACACATACACATACATACTCACACATACACATACACACATACTCACACACATACACATACATACATACACACACATGCATACACATACATACAAACACATACACACACATACACACATACATACATACATACATACACACATACTCACACATGTAGACATACATACACATACACACATACTCACACACATATACATACATAAATGTATATAATTGCACATTCACATACACATGTACATGCGCATACACATACATACATACACACATATGCACTCGTGTACATATATGCTCACACATACACACATGCACGCATACATACACACATACACACATGCACACGCACACACATGCATACATACACACACACACATACACATATATACATATACAGACACACACATATGCACACACATGCGTGCACATGCATATACAAACATACATGTATACACATACACATACATACACATACGCACATGTACTCATACACACATGCATGCATACACACACATAAACACACACATGTACATATATACATATATATCTAAACACATATACATAAATGTTTTGTAGCCATTTAGATCAAACATCACAAACAAGAAGACACAATGGTCGTTACAACTAGTGATACTCTAAAAATTAACATGACCAATGTGTATGTTCAGAGGCCAAATTCAGCCCAATTTTCAAGGGTCTAAACACAATCGAAAACACATCAAAGACTTTCTTATCCTAAGGTCAATGTTCTCATGGTGGTAACTTCAGCCCACAACCTGGAATCTCCGTCAACTCAAGTGTAGGGACACCTTGAGGGGTGTTGTTGATAACTGTTTTGACACACTCGCCAATAGTCAAGTAGCCAATGTGAACACTCACCACCTCTCCTGAAAAGCAATAAGTTATGAGGAATTAATCACTCCAAGGTCTCTATGGTTAGGTCTCGACGGTGATGGGAAACCCAATGGTTGATGTGGTTGTACTTGTTAAGGGACCTGCTGGTTAAAACTAAATCCCACTAATCGTTAATAACTTAACTTCCTTTTTTTGTATTTTTATGATTTCAAGATTCTTCTGGAAATAAATTGCGAGAGATAGGGAAAAAAGAAAATAACAATGAAACTAATTCAATGACAACTTAATGAACTACTTAATTACTACCCTGCAATCGAAAAGATTATCAAATATTATCTAAATCAGCTTTCAACAACGGACCTCTAGTAAATCTGCAAAGTCAACAATCTTGCAAACTTATGGAAAGAATATCAGCATAATATTGCCTATCACAGTAATTCTCATACACCACTTGTGTGCATAGCATGAATCATAAAGCAATAAAAGAAAGATCATAACACGTTGCTAATTTTAGACAATAGACATTAATGGATTACGAAGAATAAACTCGTAGAACATATGCATAGATCAGGCAATCTATAAACTGCTTCTTGTATTAATTTCAAAGAATGTATAACACAAATAACTCAAGTTCATAACAATCTAAAAGAATAATCTAAAATTTCTAAGTGGGCCTCAAATCATCAATTTGTGGATCCTTACAAATGAATCAAACTTCTCAATTTATAGAGTTTTCTACCCTACTTTCTAGGAAATAAACCTAATCTAAATTAAGAACTTAAAAGCTACGGGTCACAGTTAACTTGCAAGTTTCTGCCTCTAGACTCCAGTTAACTACTACAAAACGGAGGTTAGGTGAGCACTAATAAGAGCATGTTGTATGAGCCAGGCTTTCGTAGTCATGCAAAATTTTGTACAAAACTGGAACATGAGTTGGAGCTGTAGTTGGAGTACCAATGGAAAAGTCATGCAAAACCTCTCTTCAAAAGTCCTTCTATTTTTAGTAACTATAGGTTCATCTTCTACTTATTTTTATAAGATTTATAATTATTAATGATGCATGCAACTACTTCAGCAGGAGTATCAACAACATGCTTGATTCTGAATTTATACTTTTTCAAAATTTCCTCTGCATTCTCCCTTTTCTTCTCCAACTCCCCTATTGTTTCTGTTGCCTCTTGACATTGTGTAATTAAGTATATCTATCCATCAGTGCGACATTGAACTGAGCCCGAGGTCCCAAATGCTCAGCCTCATATGCATCCCACTGACTGAGTACTTGCTCTTCCTCCATAATCCCTATATCAGTTATCCCTAATCCAAAAACTCCGAGCAAATGTTTTACAAAATCCTCATATTTCAAAACTACCTTGAGGAGAGGAACTCAGATGTCTGCTACATCTTTCACATACTGCAAAAGCATCTTTATCTTAAGTTCCAAAATGTATGTGTAAGACTGCAAGTTCTTACAACTATCACCACCCAAGAGGTCTTCCTCTATTGTTACTTCCTCTCCTAGGTGCAAAACTTTACTTAATATCTGGAATTGTTTACTAAACACATTGAGCTTCCACTCCCATTGCTGAGAAGAAGAAGCTAATTCTCCTCCTACCTGTAATGCATCCTTATACTCCTTCATAGTATTTTGCAAACACAATCTAATTTTCAAGGCATTTATTTGGGCCCATGACTTTGTTGTAGCAACTACTTGTCTTACCTCCATTAATGCTTTTACCTCTACCTCTGGGAGTGATGAGGTTGAAGGTAGATTATCATTTCTGCAAGTATCTAATAGCTACTAGTAGCTACTTGTACTTCTCCAGCTATGCCTTGACCTCAACATGAGAGGTATTTTCTTTCTCTATTTGTCCCCTGACGAGGTTGGTAGCTAGTTCCAAAGTATCCAACTCCCCCCACTTTGTTTGCTTACCCAATTTTACTTGAGATACCTGGTACTTCAGGGAGGCTTGACCTTCTATTTGTAGTGGAACTGCAACATCCGCAACCATTTCACCAGAACCCATTCTCGACAGATGATGCATAGTCTTAGGTTTTTTGACTTTCCTTGGTTCCTTCATGATTGCATGTTGTAGTGAAACCTTAGGTAGCACTACTTTCCTTTTCTTCCTCTCAAAGGTGAATTCGAGCCATTGTGGTACATCTTTATCCTTGTCACCTTCATGTGACATTATGTCGACAGTTACAATATGGACATGAGCCTGTTCTTCTGCTTCATCTTTCTCTTTTGCTTCTGTATATTTAGGACCCTAAGGAGAAGCAACTTGGCAGGCTAGATTAGTTTGGAGAGAAATGTTAATATTCAGTTGTTGTTGCTTGTGCAACTCTCCCAACCTATCAGTGACCTCTTCTCCAAATGTCCTTCCCTCCTTATCTGTCTCTCTCATACCTTGTTCGACAACTATATCTTTAAGGAGGTCTTCTTGGTCCTGAGGGGTTAAAACTAATCTTTCATTCAAAAAATCTTCAACCTCACTTCTTTCTTTCTCCCCTCCAAGTGACTGTTGTTCCCTAGGCTGTTCCTCTTCCTGATTAGAGTCTGATTCAATATTTCAAACAATTACAGTCTCAGTGGTAGGCCTAAATGCCTGAGTCTTGGGCGGCTTCATGGTTGTATCAACTGGTGGTGGCATAGGGGCATTGGTAACTGGGAACTATGCTGCAGCTATTGGGGGAGGCTAAGTGGGTGCATCTATTACTCCAAGGTTTGCAACTTTCTTCAATAATTCAGATTTTCTCATCTGCACATGAAGCTTTGTTATTAATTCATTAGTGCTTTCTTCAGGCCCAACTGCTTCATCTGGGTCAGTAGATGTATTTTTCCTAGAGATCGATCTTATTTTGTGAGCATACTCCTTATAACCCCTTGATTGGGGCACCCTTGAGGTGGAATCCTTCTGCTTCCCCTTTGAAGCACTTGGCCTGACTCTCAAGTTGTGCCACTGTCTAGTTCTATTTATTACTACTTGGGTTACTTGGTCTATCTTCACATCTTCGTGTTTTGACCATCTTATAGGATAGAGGGCCCTTTTATCAATTCCCTGTTCTTTATACATGGTGTCTAATATATCTCCATCATCCCTCAGGTCTTTGGGGAGATTAGTTTCTATTTCAAAATCTCTGATTTGAGGAACTGACAGTCTGTTATAATTCTTTTCTCTTACCTCAAAACTGTCTTGGAGGTTGGCCCAAAAATCCTCTAGTATGGGCTTGTGCCCCTCATATGCCTTAGGCATAGTCAATTTAAGTTTCCCATAGGGATCATAATACTCCCTAGCATAATCAAATTCCTTTAGGTTTAAATCTTCGAGCTCTTGCTCCACCATCTTTGCCACCTGGATTTTAGAACAAGAAAAATACCTGATAGAAACTGAAAAATCTATCCCTATCTTATGTTTTGATGACAATAGGGATTTGAGGCTGAGCAATTGTCTGATATACTCCAGCAAAATGATGTGGTCATTGCAATATCTTGGCAGCAGCATCGGGTTCCTTGTAAACCCACTAACCCTTATGTATGTGGAATGTTGGTTTTGAATACACGAGCACGCCCATTCTTGGATGATTACCATAGCTTCAAGGCTTATTCTATACCCTATATCACCTCTTAGTTTAATGATCACAGGGAAGAGGAAGGCATCATTGATTCTTTTGGAGTGTGCCTTTGCGTTAGTTAGAGGGAGTTGGGAATAATATTCCCAAAATTTCTTCTGGCCTTCTTCGTCTCCCAGCTGGCCTTCCACCTGTAAGCCTAGGAACTTACCTACTCGAGCAACCACCTAGATGACATAATAAGTGAAAAATAACTTCTTGGTTTGGTGCACCTCATTCATCTGTTTACATATATTATCTAAGAGGATTTGGGCCCAGTCAAAATACTGCTTCCCTATGAGGATGGTAGTCATAAAATGGAACATCCAAGGATGGAAATTCTTGCAATTAGGCTTGCCAAAGGCCTTGCTTAGGATGATGATTAAATCCCTCCATGGCTCCTTGAAATTTTCCCTTAATACATTTGTGGCCTTTAGCCCTATTTTTCTTTCCTCTTCCAGCCAGTTTTCATTCATGTGCCTCTTGTTTGAGGTCACATTATTATTCCACATTCCTAGGGCTTCTTCTTCGATGGTAAGGAGTACTTCATCCCTTGTGGGGATGCCAAATGCAAATCCTAACATGTCTAGGGATAAATCAATCACCATCCTACACTGTGCATCTTTGCATTTCTTGGTATCTACTTTATAGAATTGTGCAATTGTCATGATGAACTCGGGGGCCTGGACTGATTGGGAGAAGATGGTGGCATCCACTAGGCCTGATCTCTTGATTCTTCTCAATGGGGCCTTTTGCCTTGGCCTATCTAGATGTGTTATGATGTCTTCAATTTCAATATGACCTATCTCAGTGTCTGTAACCCATTTGATCTGATCATCTAGTTTTGATACATAGACTTGTCCCTAGTATTGGTACTTCATTGTTACAAGAAATTTGTCTATCTCTTTGCCTCTCTTGTTGGGAGTTGAGTCCATCTAATCGCTTTAACCTACAAGAAAGAACCAAGCATTAATCCCTCACACAAAATATTGAAAACATCATTCACCTCGGGACTTCGGGGTTCCGGGGTAGATAACTCCTTTTTAGAGAAGTGACGTTGGAACTCTGGGGTAGCTAGGCTTGAAACATAAAGTCCATAACTCCTAGGTTCCGGGATGGGTAAACTGGATGGAGTCTGGAACTCTGGGGTAGATAGATGAGGTTAATTTAGGGACTCTGGGGTTCCAGGTTTTAAACACAGCGACCAAAAGGAGGACCTTGGGACTCCGGGGTTTCGGGGTCTGGGTATGCTCTTCGTAAAGCCAATCTGAAACTCTAGGGTTCTAAGGTAAATATTCACAAGGAATGGGATCGACCTCGGGACTCTGGGGTTTCGAGGTTGATGGGAAGAACAACCTAACCGAAAACTTCAGGGGTCCGGTGTCGATAATCTAGGGTACACGAAAAACCAAAACGAGACAAAAAAACCAAAAAGGAAAAACAAGAAACTCACAAAAAAAAATATTTAAGGTAGAAATCAACAAGAAAAAGAAAGAATTCACCAACTTGGTGAGGAAAATCATGGAAGAACATGAAAGAAAAACTTGGCAAGATGAAAGCACAAAGTCGGGAAGTCGCAGCTAAGAGCTCTGGAAAGTTGAATGCACAAATGAGCTTTGAAAAGTTCATCCTCATTTATACCCCCCTGAACCTCTTCCATACGAATGCCTTAAACAGGACCTCGGGACTCCAGGGTTCCGGAGTTCCGAGGTCAAAGCAAAACAAACACCGAAAATACACCTCAGGACTCCGGGGTTCTTGGGTGGATATAAAAGAAACACACAAAATAAGCAAAAGACCTCGGGACTCTAGGGATCTGAGGCTTCGAGGTAAAAGACAAAAAGGACCTTGGGACTTTGGGGTTCCAGGGTTCCGAGGTGAAAGACAAGACAACCTCGGGACTTTGGGGTTCCGGGGTTTCGAGGTGAAAGACAGGACAACCTCGGGACTTCGAGTTTCTGGGGTTTCGAGGTGAAAGACAAGACAACCTCAGGACTCTGGGGTTTCGAGGTGAAAGACAAGACCAAGGCACGAAGAAATTAGGAATTCGAGACTCTAAAGTTCTGAGGCTTCAACAAAAAAAAAGAACAAGGCACAACTTCAGAACTCCAGGGATCCTGGGTTCAGGGGTTGTGCACCAACAAACAAAGGAGACCTACCTCGGGACTCTGGGGTTCTGGGGTAGGGAAAAGCAAAAACAAACAAAGGAGACCTCAAAACTTTGGGGTTCTGGGGTTTCGAGGTTGCCAGACAAAACTAAAACAAAATTAAAAACAAAGCAAAGCAAAAGAGGGACCCATATTTTAAACACAAGGAAACTAATGGGGGTTAGGTATGCAGGGCATAAGAAATGACGACTATCTGGAAAAAATGACTCTAGGAAATTTAGAGCTTCAGAATATCTGGTTAACTTGACGCTTAAGTCTACTATCATTCAAAAGGATGCATAAGAGCAAAAGATGAGTTTACTAATGAACAAACAACCAAGTCCAGAACTGAACAAGATTAACTCTTAAGTGTGTGCGCATGATTTATTACTCCATCATTTTCAATAATGAAGATAAACAAAGGAAACTGGGCCCAAGCTATGTAGGTGAAATCAACCAATGTGTTTCATGCAAGGTCATCGTGGGCATAACTTTGCTACCAGCCAGGTGTTCATAGACTCGACAGAGATACCTCTGGTTTCCATCAAGCAGTGCTCCACTGCCAGCCAGGCGTCCATAGCCCTGGTGGAGGTTACTTGAAACACCCAAGTTTAGTTGCTTTAAGAGGATCATTTATTTTCTTTTCCTTTTTCCTTTTTTGAAAACATCATGGAATATAGAAGGACTTATTTCTTTAGTAACCTTTTAAGCAACTTTCAAACATTCAAGTCTAATTATTGGGTTGGGAACTAAGTGGATAACGTGAAACACCCCGACTTCTTATTTTTCACTTGGAAACAAGTTCATCCGATATCTTACAAAACTTTCCGATGTATCTTAGTGTGATGGTAGTGTTGCATTATCAAGCTAGCCTTTTCCAATTGAGGGTCAAAACTCAAATCATAATTAAACCGTTATATACCACCTTGAAAAAGTGTAGACAAAGGTTTCAAAATTAACCAAATGACAATGAAGTTGTAAATAGCAAAGAGTCGAAGTCTCTCAAAATTTGGCAACTTGTTATGCAAAGGACACCTTCCTTTTAGAATCTTTGAGAATAAATATATATATCCCGACACAACAAAATGGAAATGAATGAAATGAAACAAGACAAACAAAAACGAAAGGGAAATAGGCATGCAACAAAGAGAAAACACAACAAACATGCAAAACCTAAACAAGCAACAAAGCAAAAAAACAACAACTAATCTACTATATACAATAGGTCAAGCTTCACTGGGGATTAATCGAAATAGTGTTTGAGGAACTGACCATTGACAGGCAATGGTACAAGTTCTCCAGTCAAAGAGCTTAACCTAAAGGTGTTTTCTCCTAAAATTTCAGCTATTTGGTAAGGACGTAACCACAACCTTTGAAACTTGTGGTGATCACCTTTCTTCCTTGGCCTTATCCCATAACAAAACTAGGTTAGAGATCCAAAAGGCTTTCACCTTGGCTCTTTTGTCAAACCATCACTTAACAACAGCTTGGTGCTTGGTGAAGTGTTGTAGGGTATTAATCCTTTTTTCATCAAGTTTTAACAGATTTAGGAGGCGAACCTCTACCTGATCCTCAATTTCAAGCTCTTTCATTAATTAGAGGACAGGTATTTGTAAATTGATCGAGAAGACAGGAGTTTGGCCATAAACAAGGTAATACAGAGAAGTTCTGAGGGCAACTTTAACTCTGGTTCGATCAGCCCATAGGGCGTATCTCAACTGATTGTGCCAATCCATGGGATTCTTCTCGAGTAGATTTTTAATGACATCTAGGATGTTCTTATTCATAGATTCAGCTACTCCATTACCTTTCAGATAGTAATTGGAGGAGAATTTTAGTATTACCTTATATTCGTATGACCATTGCATCAATTGTGCGGAAGTAAAAGCAGGGTCGTTGTCACATACCAAAGTGAACGGCATACCAAACCAGGTGACGATGTGTTCTTCAATGAATCTCAATACAACTTTTGTAGTGGCATTTTGACATGCTATGGCCTCTGTCCATCGAGTGCAATAATTTGTTGCTGTAAGAATGAACTTATGTCCTGCAGATGAGTTAGGATTAATGACACCTACAAAATCCAGTGCCCATTGGGTGAAAGGTCTTACTATTATCACAAAATATTGCACCCTTGCTAAGATATCAACTCAACAACCTTGTAAAACATGGAAACAACCCCAAAGTGTGGGACCTTGCGCAAGGGGTTGAATCTCTGGAGAAGGCCGACTTCCTTCTTCAAATAGGTGTAGGTGTTGAACCAACTCAACACTTCAAACTAACTCCTAAGCCTATCCTAACAAATTGCAGAGGTAAAGGGAAGAAATAAATGCTTGAAATAAAAGGAGGTGATACACCAAGAAGAGATTGTTCCTCTCCCCACCCGAAATGGCACAAGGAAACAACTGAAAATCCCAAGAGATGCGCAAACTTGAATTGCATGAGTGACCCAAACGCATGTGTGGAGGTTAGAATTTTCTAAGTGTCAAGAGGGGAGAAGGATTCCTATAAAGTCACACTCAGAAAACAAGTTAACACAACATAATGTGAGAGGAAACCACAGACATACACTTATAATGGAGGTAAGAACACATACACATCATACATAAGTTGAAGGAAGGCAAGAATGAAGATTTTCAATTAATCATAAGGCAAAAAGCCAATCTTACAGTTGCAGAAATCCAAAAAATAATTACAAGTCTTGAAGAGAAGAGAAGAGCATAAGAAAGCTCAAGCCAGCAGGGAGAGAACCCTTTACAATGAGGCTTAACAACCTTATATAGAGAAATGGGTTACAATGGTGATCATGACCCCTGCATGTCAGTCTGGAAGTGCAGGGAAGTGCATGCACTTGGCTTGTACATGCAAGCAACCTAGCCATACCTCAAAAGGAAATTCTAAGGAAGGTGGATTAACTAGCCTTCCAAAGTCAGTCATGACATAAGTCACCAAGCAGGGCCTTGTACCTTCCTTGATGGAAATCCTGCCCAAAACACTTAATGAACCCTTGTGGCTCCACAAAAGAAAGTGTACAAGTCACCAAGCTATCGGAGAATTAAAAGCCTTGAGTGTCGATCACGCCATCCAGAAGTGTTGCCAGTTGGAAGGAAGCCCAGAGACTTCGGAAGCTCGGACTCCCAAAGTGAGGAAGACAAGGGAAGAACTTCGGAACCTCGGGGTTCCAGAGTTCCGGGATAGGAGAAAGGAGGGCTAGAAAAGGAACTTCGTAACCTCGAGGTTCCAGAGTTCTGGGATAGGAGAAAGGAGGGCTAGGAAAGGAATTTTGGAACCTCGGGGTTCTGGAGTTCTGGAGGAATTAGGGAGAGAAGGCGAAAGGGGAAGAAACTTCTCAAAGGAACTTCAGAACCTCGGGGTTCCAGATTTCTGGGATAGAGAGGGAAAAAGTTAAAAAGAGAAGGGGAACTTCAGAACCTCAGGGTTTCGGAGTTCTGGGCAAAGGAGAATTTTAAGAGAAGAGGCAAAGGAAACGAAGGCTACGAACTTTGGAACCTCGGGGTTCCAGAGTTTTGAAGAGGGAAAGAGAAAAGGGACAAGGAACTTTGGAACCTCGGGGTTCCGGAGTTCCAGGGGAAAAGAGAGAAGGGCTAAGGAGAGGAGGGGCTAAGCTAGGGAAAGAACTTCAGAACCTTGGGGTTCTCGAGTTCCAGAGAAATTGGAGAAAAGCTAAGGGAAGGAAGGGAACATCGGAACCTTGGGGTTCCAGAGTTACGAAGAAGGAAAGAAAGCAGCTAAGGCAAAGAAACTTGGAACCTTGGGGTTTCGAAGTTCTGGGGAAGAAAAAGGGGGCCTAGGAACTTCCAACAAGGCAACACTTCAAACCATGATTGCTTTTCTCCTTGATCAACTGGGGTAGCACTGGTCCACGGAACATATCTTCGATCGGTTCTCACTGATGGACCAAGGGTGTCATAATATGATAACTTTTTTGGCAATTTCTACGAGATGCTTGCCTGCTAAGCATGAAGTCCAGAAACCTTAAGCATCGATTGGGCACTGAGTCATTGAAAAGATCCAAAACATGTGCATGCTATCACTTGGAGGAAAACTAGAAAATAGAGTGCACACTCTCTTAAGGAGAATGTGGCATGTGCATAAGCACTTATGAAAGGAAAACAACCTTTAGTCTAATATTTACAAGGTTATCAACACCCTCTTTAGAAGCAGGGCTTGAGATGAATCTCATTCACTAGGATTGGAAGAACTTCACCATCAAGCTTGGAGAGATGAAATGCATTGGCCTCCTTGCAACTAGTGATGACATATGGGCCACTCCAGATAGCATCAAACTTGGAGTGTCGCCTAGCTTTGGTTCTGTCTGCATCCCACTTGAGAACTAGATCTCCCTCTTTGAAGACCCTATTAGTTGCCTTTTTGTCAAAAAAATTCTTGACCTTCTCTTGATGAATCTTAAGTGTATGCATAGCCCAATTTCTAACCTCCTCTAGCTCCATCAGCTATGCTAGCCTTACTATCATGACATCATTTTCTATCAATTCCAGTTGATGTGCTAGCTCAAGAGAGGGTAACTCTAGGGAAGTTGGAAGTCTTGCTTCCTTCCCATATACTAGCATGAAAGGGGAGTTACCGATCACCCTCTTGGGTGTGATCCTGTCAGCCCATAAGGTTGTCTTCAACTTAATATGCCATGCCCTTTGATTGTCTTCAATTGTTCTTTTAACTATCCCGATGAGGTTCTTGTTAGAAGATTCAGCTAAGCTGTTACCCTGAGGATAATAGTTGGATGATGTCTTCAATTATACGCCATGCTTAACTACCCAAGAACTGATTTGGGTTCCAAAAAATGCCCTGGCATTGTCTAATATGATGGTGGAGGGAACACCGAATCTTGTCACAATTCCTTCAAGGAATTCCATCACTGAGGCCTCAATGGCATCCCTCAATGCAACTGCCTTTGTGCACCTAGTGAATTAATCCGTTGCGGCCAAGATCCACTTATGGCCAACATTGGAAGGTGGATTTATCATGCCAATGAAGTCTAAACCCCATTGGGCGAACAGTTGATCTGCTTGGATGGGATGAAGAGGTAGGGAAACTAACCTTTGCTTCCTAGATAAGAGAGCACATTTCTTGAAATTCTTCACCCATCTATGTGAGTCACTAAATAATGATGGCCAGTAATAACCAACCCTCATTATTTTGATAGCCATAGTCCTTGCAGAGAAGTAGCCCCCTCAAGAGCCATCATGAAATTCCTCTAACATTCTGCTAACTTGGTTTTGCTCGATGCATCTTAGTAAGACTCCATTGGAGTCTTTTTGGAAAAGAGTGCCATTCACTAAGACATAGGGAATGGATTGCAACTTGAAATGCCTTCTTTTGGTCCGGTCTAGACCATGGGGGTATCTACCTTCCATTAAGAAGGTGGTCATATCCCTCACCCAACTGAATTGAGTGTTGTTGTCAGTTGGTTGATCTTCTTGTAACACAAGGGAAACCTCTAAAGCAGTCTCAAAAGATGAGACAAGCTGTTCAAATAGGCCCCTGCCTCTTACAAGCTTGGTGATCTTGATGTTGATGTCATACTCCATGACCTTGGTTATCCACCCAACCCTCTTCTCACTAATGTCCTTGTTTAGGAGGAAGTCCTTGACACTTGCATGTGGAACTAAGAGATGGATCCTATTGTTGGACAACATGTGCCTGAAATTTTTTAATGCCCTTACAATAGTGAGGACTTGCTTTTCTACATAGCTATACTTAAGCTTATAGTCCTTTATCCCTTCACTAAAGAAAGAAATAGGTTGCTCCAAATTGTCATTGTTCAACTATGTTAGAACAACCGAGATACTGGATTCTCCTCTGAAGGTATAGAGGATAAAATCGCTTTCATAATTAGGATTGACAAGGGTAGGGGCCTGAGAAATTGCTTGTTTGATCTCTTCGAAACTAGCCCTTCCCTCCTTGGTCCAATTGAAAGCCAAGCTTTTCTTCAGCATGAAAGTGAGGGGTTTTACCATGGTGGCAAGGTTGGGAATGAACCTCCTCAAAAAGTTGATCCTACCAAGGAAACTTTGCAATCCTTTCTTGTGACTAGGGAGTAAATAATAGCCTCCACTCGCTCTGGATCGATGGTCAAACCCTCCTTGGATACGATGTGTCCTAGCAATCTTGCTTGATCAGTAGCAAACACACACTTTCTAGGGTTCAAGGACACACCATACTCCCTGCATTTCATGAACACCTACTCAAGATGACCAAGATGGTCTGCTGCATGCTTCGAATAAATAGTTATGTCATCAAGGTATACAAGCACAAACTTTTCTAATACACCCTTGAAAGCCATGTCCATTGTTCTTTGGAACATTTCGCCTGCATTGGTTAGCCCAAAGGGCATTTTACAATAAGCACAGGTACCCCACTTAATAGTAAATGCAGTCTTGTATAGGTTTGATTCTTTGGACCAAGATCTGATTGTAGCCTGAATACCCATCCAAGAATGAAAATCTTTCTAAGCCATTGACCTTTTGGAGAATCTGCTCCATAGAGGGAAGGGGATAGTGATCTTTAAGGGAGGGTCTATTGAGATCCCTAAAGTCTACACATAGTTTGATCTCCCCATTCTTCTTCCTTATAGGGACAAGGTTGGCCACCCAGGAGGAGTGCTTGATAGGGAAGATGATATTGGCTTCTATGAGCTTGGTCAACTCCTTCCTCATTATTGGCCTTTTCTTTTGTCTAACTGGCTTTGCATCCGGGTTTAGCTCTATGGTATGTTGGGCTAAGCTAGGGTCAAACCCCTTCAAGTCTTTATAGGTCTAAGCAATTATGTCATCATATTGTTGGCAAAGCTCAACAAAGGCCTCTTGCTCGGTTGAGGAACACACCTTGCCCAAGTTCAAGGACCTACCCTCAGCAACAACTGGCTTATAATCATGCCTCTTCACAGCCAAGTTCATTTTCTTCTTCAATTGATCATCCGAGTTGAAAATGCCTTCCAAGGTTACTAGACCTTTAGGCAGTTTGTTGGAGTTGAGTTGCATGATTTGATCTCCATACTGGTCTTGCAGCCTAGATTGATTTTTAGCAGAAAATTCTACTTCATTTTGCAAGAAATTGATGATCTGCTGATCGCTTTCAAAAACTTGTGAATTCGCTTGATTGTCTGGGACAACAGGCCTCACAACAAGCCTGATTTGTTTCTCCTTTTCACTTGCAACATGTGCTGGTATATCAAACTAAGCACCAACCATTGCAAGCCTATCAACATGCTTTTTCTGACCCTTATGAATGCTCTGGATATTGAAGGCCTCAAATCCTTCAATCAAATCCCAAACCCTGTGTTTGTATGATTTGAGTAGGTTGTTCTTTTCTATACTTTAAGCTCGGATGTGGTTAACAACCAACTCACTATCTCCAAATACTTGCAAAGATCTGATCTTTCTACTTTATGCAAGTTGAAGACCTTGGATCAAGGCTTCATACTCAACGACATTGTTAGTGCAACCAAATTGAAGCCTAAAGGAGAAGAAATATTTATCCTTCTCAGGAGAAACAAGCATTACCCCAGAACCTGCACCATTCTTGTTTCTTGAGCCATCAAAAAACATGTTCCATAACCCCTCTGAATCTTCTTGTGTCTTGATGAGGTTAGGGATAGGAGTATCCTCTTCATGGATACAATAGGTTCCAAGCCCAGTCTCTTTAGTCTCAGCTAATGGATCAAACTAAAAGGAATTAGCCCATTCATCCAACAAGCAATCAGGAACCTCTTGCAAGAGACTAGTAGGCTCATGGACAACACACTCTTCCCCCTCTTCATGCAAAGTGCAATTCATGTTTATAGGGTTGGGGGTGTAGGGCTCAATGTGGTTTTGGGAAATGGGTTATGTCGTTATGGTGACCTTGGTACCATACCTTATTCGAAATAGCATATGGGACCAGTCAAAAGTCAAGTACCCACCTATCTTGGTTGTGAAGTCTCTAGACAGGCAGATGGCAAAGAAGGCAAGGAGGTCGATGATCGATACGTCTTGCAAGACAGTGCAACCAGGGCATGTATGCAAGGTTAACTTCAAATTTTTTACCACCCCTACTATCTTAATAGAAGTGCCATCTAACTAGACCACCCCTTTGGTCACGGGTTCATATTCTATGCCAAGAAGATCAACTACCTTCTTACGCATGACTGAGCTACTAGCTCCTGAATCTATCATGTAGTTGTGAACCAAGTTGTCTCCTATGATTAAGGAGAGATAGAAAGGGGGAGGCTTGTTGATCTTGCTTAATGTTCCCCCTCCTTGGGTTGCACCAAACTGGTGGAGACTGCCTTTTCGTTGACTGATGCCTCATTACCTGATTGATTGACATCCTTCAGTGCCTCCTTAAGCAAATCCTTTTGAGATGGGATTGAAAGGGCCTCCCACATAGTGATGTTGAGGTTGGCCTTCTTCATTCGATCAACTATGTTGAAAGGAACTATATCTGACTTTAGAGGCCCCTTTGAAGCTACAAGGTCTGCCTTTGTTCTTTGGATGACTTGGGCCTCCTCTCACCTCTTGCTCCCTTGCATGGTACTTTAGATTGTATCATGGATGACTACATTGGGTGTTGGAGCTTGGGTTGATGTTGAAGGTGAGGCAACCTCCATGGCTCTCTTCTTTGACCTTGTATACTGCAACATGGACTCACCATTTGTTTGGTTCAAACCATAGAATTCTACCTTCTTCCAATTGGCAAAGGTAGAATCCCCTTGTAAGTGAGCCTGGGGCCAACACTAGGCTGATTTGGGTCATATTATTGGCCAGAGGTGGTTGGCTCATCTTGCACTACTAAAGTTTGGACAAACCCTCCATTTTGGCATACACCTTGGTTGTGTGGCTGATTACATGGTTGACACCAATCTTTCTCTTGGGCAAGGTTATTTTGCATTGGAACTATCGCCTTTGAGCTGCTTACGATTGTGGGGTTCACACTATTCAGAGGCCTGACATTACTCCATTAGTTTTTCCCTTGAAAGGGTGGCCTATTCTGCTGGTAATTTTGACCTTGTGCTTGGTAAGGTCTACTATATTGAGTTTGTTGTCTTTTTAGTGCCACCAATTCATTGCCAGAGTTTTGTAATAGAGCCTTGACCTCATGGAGCTCATTGGAGGATGTAGAGGGTGTGGATGATTGTCCCGTAGGAGCCATGGGGATAGGAGCCAAGGTGGGTTCTTGAGTAGGAGCCTTTGGGAAGAAAGGCATTGGAGGCCTTGGATATATCTTCCCAACCTGAATCAAATAATTTTTTGCTCTTATGGCTATGTCATATGCACCCGATAGAGAGGCTCCACCCATTGATTGGATCATGACAACTATATCATTGTTGAAAGCTCTAAGATAATACAAGAATGCATGATTTGGAGATGGCTTCACTAGAGAAGGAATCCTATTCCATGTCTTATGGATTCTGAAATTTAAATCTCCCATGAATTCGTGGGGTGCCCTCTTGATAGTAGTCAACTGCTCCACAAGTGATAGGTGATCACTTTTGTCTTCGAAATGGCTGCACAACCTCTTCCCCAATTCATCCCAATTGTGAATGGAGCTAGACGACAACCCTCTATACCACTGCAAAGCTTTGCCTTTCAAAGATGTGGCTAAGAGTCTGACAACAACATCATCCTAAGTGATGTTATGGACGGAGTAGATGTTTGCAATGTCTTGAATGTGCTCAATGGGTGTAGTAGCTGTTTCACTAGTGAAGTATGGTATACTCTTCAACACAACTACTGGTATGTCATTCCATTGAGTCAAAATAAGGGGACTTCCCCCATTGAAGGTAACAAAGACTTGATTTCTTGCCATATGAAACAATGGTCTATTGATATGAGTGGTAGGAGCCCTTGATAGCAGTGGCCTTGCAAATGGAGGAGTAGAATGAGACTTGGGAGATGGAGTGTTTACAACCTCGACACCCCTGACCGATGACAATGAAGGTCTACCTCTTTGCCTTCTAGAGCCTGCAAATGGGAGCTATATGAATTAAAAACTGCCCCTAGAAGACACCCTTGTATGAGTTCTGGGCATGAAACTTGCAGCCGACCTCGAAAGCTCGGAGGTCAGGAGTTGCGGAGTTCAGGAGTTCGAAACCTGGGGGTTCTAGGTTTCCTAGCCTAAGCACCTCAGAACTTGGGGGTTCCAGGGTTCCGGGGTGAAGTGGTTTTACTTACCTCAGAACCTGGGGGTTCCGGACTTCTAGGGTAAACAGAGTTGCGATGACTTGGGAAACTGAGGGTTCTGGGGTCCTAGAGTTCTGATGAATTTGTGTGAGTGCGAACTGGTCCTTGAGTAGAGTCGCCAAAAATATTATCATTTTATGACACCCTTGGTCCATCAGTGAGAATTGATCAGAGATATGTTTCATGGACCAGTGCTGCCCCAGTTGATCAAGGAGAAAAGAAATCATGGTTTGAAGTGTTGCCTTGTCCGAAGTTCCTAGGCCCCCTTTATCTTCCCCAGAACTCCAGAACCCCGAGGTTCCGAGGTTCTTTGCCTTAGCCATTTTCTTTCCTTCTCCGGAACCCTGAGGTTCTGAAGTTCCCTTCCTTCCCTTAGCTTTTCTCCAGTTTCTTCGGAACTCAGGAACCTGAGGTTCTGAAGTTCTTTCCCTAGCTTAGCCCCTCCTCTCCTTAGCCCTTCTCTTTTCCCCCGGAACTCGGGAACCTCGAGGTTTCGAAGTTCCTTGTCCCTTTTCTCTTTCCCTCTTTGAAACTCCGGAACCCCGAGGTTCCGAAGTTCCTAGCCTTCCTTTCCTTCACCTCTTCTCTTAAGCTTCTCCTTTGCCCGGAACTCCGGAACCCTGAGGTTCCAAAGTTCCCTTCCTCTCTATAGCATTTCTTCTATCCTTGCCTGGAACTCCAGAACCTCGAGGTTCTGAAGTTCCCCTTCTCTCTTTAACCTTTTCCCTCTCTATCCCGGAACTCCCTTTGAGCAGTTCCCCAGAAGTCCTTCCCCTTTTTCCTTCTCTCCCTAGTTCCTCCAGAACCCCGAGGTTCCAAAGTTCCTTTCCTATCCCTCCTTTCTCCAACCTCAGAACTCCAGAATCCTAGAGTTCCGAAGTTCTTCCCTTGTCTTCCTCACTTCGAGAGTCCGATCTTCCGAATTCTTTGGGCTTCCTTCCGACTAGCGACACTTCCAGATGGCGTGATCGACACTCAAGGCTTTTAATGCTCTGACAGCTTGGTAACTTGTACACTTTCTTTTGTGGAGCCACAAGGGTGCATTAAGTGTTTTGGGCAGGATTTCCATCAAGGAAGGTACGGGGCCATGCTTGGTGACTTATGTCATGACTAACTTTGGAAGGTTAGTCAATCCACCTTCCTTAGAATTGCCTTTTGAGGTATGGCTAGGTTGCTTGCATGTACAAGCCAAGTGCATGCACTTCCCTGCACTTCCAGACTGACATGCAGGGGACATGATCACCATTGTAACCCTTTTCTTTATATGAGGCTATTAAGCCTCATTGTAAAGGGTTCTCTCCCTGCTGGCTTGAGATTTCTTATGCTCTTTTCTTTTCTTGAAGACTTGTAATTATTTTTTGCATTTCTACAACTGTAAGATTGGCTTTTGGCCTTATGATTAATTGAAAATCTCCATTCTTGCCTTCAACTTATGTATGATGTGTATGTGTTCTTACCTCCATTATAAGTGTATGTTTGTGGTTTCCTTTCACATGTATGTTGTGTTAACTTTTTTTTTTTTTTTTTTTCTGAGTGTGACTTTGTGGGAATCCTTCTCCCCTCTTGACAGGTAGAAAATTCTAACCTCCACACATGCGTTTGGGTCACTCATGCAATTGAAGTTTGTGCATCTCCCGGGCTTTTCAGTGGTTTCCTTGTGCCATTTTGGGTGGGGAGAGTAACAATCTCTTCTTGGTACATCACCTCCTTCTATTTCAAGCATTTCTTTCTTCTCTTTACCTCTGCAATTTGTTAGGATAGGCTTAGGAGTTAGTTTGAATTGTTGAGTTGGTTCAACACCTGCACCTATTTGAAGAAGGAATCTGACCTTCTCCAGAGATTCAACCCCTTGCGCAAGGTCCCACACTTCGAGGTTGTTTCCCTGTTTCACAAGGTTGCCGAGTTGATAGCTTAGCAAGGGTGCAAGCTTTTGTGATAACACTTACCTCGAACACTAGTTGGAGAGGTATGGCAGGGTTCCTCTCTGGAAGTTGTAGTTTGGCACGTATGATAGTGACAAATGTGCTCATTAGTATCCTTAAAAATACTAGGCCAGTAATATCCGGCCTTCAAAATTTGATGCGTAGTGGTATCCACCGAGCCATGACTTGTACCATACTTCTCGTGGAACTCCTCGATCATGTTACGGGCTTCTTGATGTTCAAGACATCAAAGGTAAATACCTTCATAATTTTTTTTGTAAAGTGTCGAATCCTTGATCATATAATTGGCACTTTATAGCCTTAAAGCTCATCTTTGTGTGGTTGTCAACCCCTCAGAACACTTATTATTCAACAATATAAAAACCAAATCCGTGTACCATGGGTCCTGAGTGAATGACTATAATGTATACTGTTGGCACTGGATTTGAGGGATGTCAGTCGCCATAGCTTGAGACAAGCCTTGGCCCCTGACTAACTTCATTGGATGCATCTCCATATCAAACTATTGTAAAATTGCCATCCATTTCCCTTGTCTTTCTCCCAGCTCTGACTGCATAAGCAGTGACTTCACCGCTTGATCAGGTACAATCGCATAGATTTTACTCCTCAGGATGTAATGCCTGAATTTCTTGGCTGCTCTTACCAATGCGAAAGCCTATTTTTTAGGAGTAAAATATCTCACCTCAGCACTCTTGAAAGGGGAACTCATAAATGCGATGGGTTTCTCATCCCCTACTTTCCTCTATGTCAAAACAACCGCCCCTAAGTGTAACGAAGCAAAAGAGTATATGTAAAACAACAGAGTATAGTCGGGACTAGTTAATACGGGAGCTTCAGCAATGGATTTCTTGATCTGGGCAAAAGCCTCTTTTGCTTCAGTAGTCCATTCGATCTTAGCATCCTTCTTCATCATTTCATTTAATGGCTTGACTATCTCTGCAAACCCACTGATAAATTTTCTGACAAAATTGATCTTCCTAAAGAAAGATCTCATCTCCTTCTTACTGCCAGGTTTTGTAGTTTCAACAACGCTTCTACTCGATCTAGGTCTATAGATATCCCTCTTTCAGAGATTACATGACCAAGGAGATTTCCTTCAGCCACTCCAAATACACACTTCTTGGGGTTAAGGGAAATCCCATATCTTCGGCATCTCTCCAGAACTTTTCAGAGGTGGTCCAGGTGATCTTCTCTAACCCTGGAAAATATAGTCAAGTCATCCATATATATAACAATACATTTGCCAATCAAATCTTTGAAGGTCATATCCATTGCTCTTTGGAATGTCGCTCCAACATTATTTAACCCAAATGACATCCTTCGGTATGCATGTGTTCCCCACTTTGTCGTAAACACTATTTTGATACGGTCTTCGTGATTCACCAAAACTTGGTTATATCCAGAATAACCATCTAAGAATGACATCATTTGTGAACCACTAACAATTTGTAGTACCTTATCCAAGGAAGGAAGCGGGTAATTATCTTTTTTAGACGCCTTATTGAGGTTGCAAAAATCTACACAAAGCTGAATTTCCCCATTCTTTTTCCTTATGACACCAAATTGGTAACCCAAGTAGAGTGACGTACCGGGAAAATAATCCTAGCAGAGAGCAACTTTTGAACTTCCTTGAAAATCAAGGGTTCTATCAGTGAATTAACCGGTCCTTGCTTTTGTCTGAACTAATTTATATTGGGTTTCAAGGGTATAACATGAGTGATAATCGATGTATCGAAAGTTTTCAGATCTTCGTATCCCCATGCTATTACATCAATGAACTCTTTCAAGATTTATAAAATTTTGTCTCTTTCACTTCGACTACAAATCTTCCTAATATACACTATCTTCTCTTGGCCTTCTGGACCAATATTATGTGGTTCGTATTTCCTGGCATTTGAATCCGTTGTTAATCTCTCTTTTACCTTGCGATCAAAATAAAAAAGCCTCTCTAGGGTGACCATACCTTTGGGAATAACGTTTTTTGGTAAATTCAACATTTCTTGTTCACCCCCTTCATCAAGATCATCTGATCTATCCTTCTCGTCAATGATTTGTTCTTCAAAAGCCCCTGAATTGGCAAGGAGGGCTAGAATATGGGTACCATCCTGGAAAACTTGAAAGTGTTTGATATTATTGGGCACAACAGGTGTGGAGACCAACTCTACAAAAAATTTCTTCAAGGGAGATTGGCTCACTGGTTCTAGTGTACTTGCTACTATAGGAAATGCATCTGATATCCCATTTACTTTCCTGGGTACTAGTTGAATATTGAAAGCATCAAAATCCTCAATCAACCCCCATACTCTATTCCTATATGTTGCTAACCTTTTATCGTGACATGCATATTGGCTTCTTACTTGTTTGACCACCAGTTCAGAATCTCCCTACACTCTCAGGCATTTGGCTCCCTTCTTATGAGCGAAGAGTAGTCCTCTAATTAGGGCCTCATACTCTGTCATATTATTAGTGCAAGGGAATTGGAGTCAGTAGGAGGCTAGAAAGGTTTTCCTTTTTGGACTTATTAACTCTACGCCTGCTCCACTGCCTTGCTTGGATCTTGACCCATCAAACTTTAAAAACCATATTTCATCTTTCAGTTTCTTTGCATTCTTCACCTTGGGGTCAATGATTAGATTAGTTTCTAGAGGTGATTGCTATCTCTCAAGTTCATGGTCTTGCAACACTTGAGGTTGTTCAATTACCGGTTGCAAGAATACTTCAAGGGTGTTAGGAGTGGTCTGTTCCACTTGAGGTTGCGCCTGAGATTGGGTTTCTTCATTCTCCTGCTTAGGTGGGATATTCTGATCCTCTTGTCTACCGACCTCAACCATGAATATCTCCTTGTTGCATTGTCCCAGCTGGGAAGTTTCATTTATAAGATCCATTGTTTGGGGTATTACTCCCTGACAACTTGGAATTTGAATTTCTTCCATGTTGATGGCATGATCAACATCCTTGCATGGGACTGGGCTCATCAACTTTGTAATCTCATTTTGACATGGGATACATTGCATCTCTGAGTGCTCCTCATGATGTATTCGACACCATTTTGGAAGCAGCAAATTTTGAATTTTCATAGTATCCCCCAGTAAATCCATCCCTTGTTTTACTATTGTAATGAAACCTTTGAGCCACCCTCTATATGTGGTCATATCAACTTGACATAACAGGGGAAGGGCAGGTGCAGAGAAAGTGAGGATTTCATTTACTCTATAAAATTTTGGACTCACTTCAGCATATACCACCTCATTGGGAGCTACATAATCGGTGACCAACTTCTTCAACTTGGGTTCACTATCAATTCGGATCTGGTTGCTCACCCCCTTCGATGGAAGGCATAAGTATGTAAAACAGGTTGAGAAACAACCTCCCAAAGTTTTTGACCAATCTCTACTAAGGAGCATCCCATATACCTCTAGAATATCCACCATTTGAATGCCGATGTAACAGGATATGCGGGGATCAACACCCAACTGGATGTATACATCTTTTAATTCTCCAATTACATTAACCTCAGTCTTGTCTAGTTGTACCACCTTACTGTTTGCACGTACTGGGTTGAGATTGAGCTTTTGACATATAGACTAGGGCATCACATTTTTGGAAGCACCTGAATCTACCAAACAGTTGTGCAAATTCTTTCCACATATCCTTAAACTAAGTAAAAATGGTGGGTTCTCAATTGCATTGCTACTAACATTGGAATTGACTTCATTCAGGTCAGCCATCTTAACCTCGTTGCTCTGCGACTCTAGCAGTTACAACTTCTTAAGGAGAGCCTTCTTTTGTTCTGGGCAATATCTCAGTACCTCCATTAGGGACATAGTAGTGGTAGTCCTCTCCATCTCCTTAGTAACATCAAAATATTCTTTCAAAACATTTTCTTGCCCTTGAGTTTGTCTAGGGCATGTTCCTTGAAAATCCTGAGGAGAGTGAGGATTGTTGCTTGCATTCGCATCGGGAGGTACAAATCCATCCTTTGGGGGAGGTGGCTCTATCAATGGAGCCTTGCCTTGACTCCTAAGATTGTAATTATTTCTAGTCTGAAAGGCCAGAGCATCATAGACACATGGTTCACCTTCAGCTTCAACTTGAAACTCCTTGCATAGGAACATGTCAACCAACATTGTGGTATTAAATTTCTCGGGTTCGTCATGAGAGAAATCCTTTGGTTGAGAATTAGCTTGAGTGATCCTTATGATCTTTTTGAACTGGGCACAATTAACCTCAGAATGCGTTGTTGTATCATGCAACCTACACCAATTAGTCATTAAATTCATATCAGCAAGGTTAACACTTTGTGTGTTATTTGGGTTATCTCATGCATCAGGATGATCATGGTTCACCCCACTGTTGTTTGCACCAGTGTTCCATTGCCTATTGTATGGTTTGTTGTTATACCTTTTTTTTTTTTTTTGTTGTTATAGTTTCACTGATTATTGTATGGTTGGGATTGGCTGTATCCTCCCAGAGGATTCATCTTCAACTGGCTCAAATCTGAAGTAACTTGTGAGATCATTTTCTTTAATGCTTCTACTTCAATGGATATATGAGATCCTTGACTCTCAGGCATCGTAGTTGGAGGTTGGCTTGCTGCATGAGAATTACCAAATCGTTGATTTCCCCCTTGTACTTGACTAGCATATTGCATTTGAGTGGGAATGACATTGGTATTAGTTTGCCAAGTTAAAGCTTGGGCAACAAACTGTTGATTTGCCTGAGGTTGGGAAGCATAGATTGGCACCGGGTCATTGTTGGGGCTCCTATAGGTAAATGCGAGGGTATGTCGGGGAGTTGGTTCTAATTGCCTTGATTCACTCCTATGGGTAAATTGTATCCAATCCACCCTAGAGTTTGGTTCAACTCATGATTCATGCTGATCGCCAACACATAGACCTTTTCCAAGGTGTCCCTTTGATCTTTGGCAACACTCTTTTTGATAAACATAGCTATCCATGGGTCAATAGCTCTTAGATACGAGTCAATCGCTACATAGGGTGCTACCTGGTAAGGAGCTTGTAACCTCTTAAATGCTCTTTGAAAGATAGTATTAAAAGTTGTTAAAAGTTCATTCGATGACTTCTTGAGAGAGACAAATTGATGGTACAATGTTCCAAGGTCTACATACACTCGGAATTGATCAATGAAAGCTTTCTCCAACACATCCCAGCCAGTGATAGAATTTGCCGGCATAGTCAAATACCAATTATATTCATTTTCCCCAAGTGAATATGGGAAGAGTCTACATACTACATCTTGGTGTTCAATGTTGTTACAAACGATTGCATCTTTGAATGCTTCAATATGCTCATCAGTCGTCCTGCCCCCCAAATAATAGAATTTGCTGCAAAATTTATTTGGGTTCCTAGGTAAGTCATGTATACCCCTTGGTATAGTTCCTAGTGGTGTGTGGTCTTGGTTAAAGTAGGCCATTGAAGGTGGTGATGGTGGACATTCAGCCATAAAAGGTGCAATGATAGGCTGAGGACTAGGGATCAGTTGATCTTCTACACTGAGTATGGATGAATGCACTGGTGAGGATGTTGAAGGCTATCTCTTAGCTTTGTTCCTCCTTTTCCTAGTGGCAGGTCCTAACTCTACTAAGTCGAATGGTGAAGAACTATTCCTATGGACTCTGTGGAATCTCTCGGGAGAGAAAGATGATATATGATCCAACTTAATACCTCAATTTTCTAGTTGCGGAGGTGGTTGTGGGTTTTCTTGTGGAAGAAGTTGCCTCTATGCCTTGGCTTCTATATATATAGCCTTTTGTCATTTGTTGTTGAGGACTTGTCATGCTCGCAACCAATCACTATAATCCCTTGTACTGTCCCAAGCAAGATTGTATAGCTAAGTAACAATGTTGTCTTGCTCGTAGATGAGGTTAGGTTGCATGAATGGTAAAAGTGCATCTCCTGGAAGCACCATATGTGGTTAATCAATGAGGGAACTAGTATTTAGGCCCTGCTAGTGCCAATTTCTATTGACGATTGTTTTGACACACTCGCCAACAGTCAGGTAGCCAATGTGAACACTCACCACCTCTCCTAAAAAGCAATAAGTTTTGATGAATTAATCACTCCAAGGTCTCTATGGTCGGGTCTCGACGGTGATGGGAAACCCAATGGTTGATGTGGTTTTACCTATTAAGGGGCCTGCTGGTTAAAACTAAATCCCACTAATTGTTAATAACTTAACTTCCTTTTTTTATATTTTTATGATTTTAAGATTCTTCTGGAAATAAATTGCGAGAGATAGGGAAACAAGAAAATAACAATGAAACTAATTCAATGAAAACTTAATGAACTACTTAATTAGTACCCTACAATCTAAAAGATTATCAAATATTATCTAAATCAGCTTTCAACAACGAACCTCCAGTAAACCTGCAAAGTCAACAACCTTACAGACTTATGGAAAGAATATCAACACAATATTGCCTATCGCAGTAATTCTCATACACTACTTGCATGCGTAGCATGAGTCATAAAGCAATAAATGGAAGATTAGAACACATTGCTAATTTCAGACAATAGACATTAATGGATTATGAAGAACAATCTCGTAGAACATATGCATATATTAGACAATCTATAAACTGCTTCTTGTATTAATTTCAAAGAATGTATAACAGGTATAACTCAAGTTCATAACAATCTGAAAAAATAATCTAAAATTTCTAAGTGGGCCTCAAATCATCAATTTGTGGACCCTTACAAATGAATCAAACTTCTCAATTTATAGAGTTTTCTACCCTACTTTCTAGGAAATAAACCTAATCTAAATTAAGAACATAAAAGATAGGAGTCACAGTTAACTTGCAAGTTTCTGCCTCTAGACTCCAGTTAACTACTACTGAACAGAGGTTAGGTGAGCACTACAAAGAGCATGCTGTATGAACGAGGCTTTTGTAGTCATACAAAATTTTGTTCAAAACTGGAACGTGAGTTGGAGCTGCAGTTGGAGTACCAATGGAGAAGTCATGCAAAATCTCTCCTTAAAAGTCCTGCTATTTTTAGTAGCTATAGGTTCATCTTCTACTTCTTTTTATAAGATTTATAATTATTAATGATGCACACAAATACTTCATCAGGAGGATCAAAAACATGCTTGATTTTGAATTTATACTTTTTCAAAATTTCCTCTGCATTCTCCCTTTTCTTCTCCAACTCCCCTATTGTTTTTGCTGCCTCTTGACATTGTGTAATTAAGTAAGTATATCTATCCATCAGTGTGACATTGAACTGAGCCGAAGGTCCCAAATGTTGTGTCTCATATTCATCCCACTAACTCAGTACTTTCTCTTCCTCCATAATCCCTGTATTAGTTATCCCTAATCCAAAAACTCTGAGAAAATGTTTTACAAAATCCTCATATTTAAAACCAACCTTGAGGAGAGGAACTCAGATGTCCGCTACACCTTTCACATACTGCTGAAGCATCTCAATCTTTAGTTCCAAAATGTATGTGTAAGACTGCAAGTTTTTATAACTATCACCACCCAAGAGGTCTTCCTCTATTATTAATTCCTCTCCTAGGTGCAAAACTTTACTTAATATCCAAAACTGTTTACTAAACACATTGAGCTTTTGTTCCCGTTGCTGAGAAGAAGAAGCTAATGCTCCTCCTACATGTATTGCCTCCTTATACTCCTTCATAGTATTTTGTAAAAACAATCTAATTTTTGAGGCATTTATTTGGGCCCACGACTTTGCTATAGTAGCTACTTGTCTTACCTCCATTAATGCTTTTACCTCTCCCTCTGGGAGTGATGAGGTTGAAGGTAGATATCATTTCTGCAAGTATATAACAACTTACCCATTTTTACTAGCATTTGCTTGTACTACTCCAGTTGTGCCTTGACCTCAGCATGAGAGGTATGTTCTTTCTCTATTTGTCCCTTGACGACGTTGGTATCTAGTTACAAAGTATCCAACTCCCCCCACTTTGTTTGCTTACCCAATTTTATCTGAGATAACTGGTACTTCAGGGAGGCTTGACTTTCTATCTGTAGTGGAACTGCCACATCCACAACCACTTCACCAGAACCTGTTCTCGACAGATGATGCATAGTCTTAGGTTTCTTGACCTTCCTTGGTTCCTCCATGATTGCTTGTTGTAGTGTAACCTTAGGTAACAATACTTTCCTTTTCTTCCTCTCAAAGCTGAATTCAAGCCACTGTGGTACATCTTTATCCTTATCACCTTCATGTGACACTATGTCGGTAGTTACAATAGGACATCAACCTGTTCTTTTACTTCATCGTTGTATTTTGCTTCTGTATATTTAGGACCCTGAGGAGCAGCAACTTGGTGGGCTAGATTAGTTTAGATAGCAATGTTAATATTTAGCTATTGTTTCTTGTGCAACTCTCCCAACCTATCAGTGACCTCTTCTCCAAATGTCCTTCCCTCCTTATCTGTCTCTCTCATACCTTGTCCAACAACTATATCTTTAAGGAGGTCTTCTTGGTCCTCAGAGGTTAAAACTAATCTTTCATTCAACAAATCTTCTGCCTCACTTCGTTCTTTCTCCCCTCCAAGTGACTGTTGTTCCCTAGGATGTTCCTCTTCCTGATCAAAGTTTGATTCAATATTTAAGACAATTACAGTCTTAGTGGTAGGCCTAAATGCCCATGTCCTGGGTGGCACTGTGGTTGTATCAACTGGTGGTGGCATAGGGGCATTGGTAACTGGGACCTGTGTTGCAGCTACTAGGGGAGGCTGATTGGGTGCATCTTCATCTGTTTTTGTTTGTTCTTCTTCCTCCAGAGCACCTTCCCTTGGAGTTTTCCCAATTGTTGTTCTCACAGGAAGAACCTTTGCTAGTGTTACAACACCTAGACCATCTGTTACTCCAAAGTCTGCAAATTTCTTCAATAATTCAGATTTTCTCATCTGAACATGAAGCTTTGTCATTAATTCACCAGTGCTTTCTTCAGGCCCAATTGCTTAATCTGGGTCAATAGATGTATTTTTCCTAGAGCTCAATCTTGTTTTGCGAGCATACTCTTTATAACCCCTTGATTGGGGCACCCCTGAGGTGGACTCCTTCTACTTCCCCTTTGAAGTGCTTTGCCTGACTCTCAAGTTGAGCCATTGTCTAGTTCTATTTATTACTACTTGGGTTACTTGGTCTATCTTCACATCTTCATGTGCTAACCATCTTATAGGAGAGAGGGCCCTTTTATCAATTCCCTATTCTTTATACGTGTCGTCTAATAAATCTCCATCATCCCTCAGGTCTTTGGGGAGATTAGTTTCTATCTCAAAATATCTAATTTGAGGAACTAATAGTCTGTTATAATTCTTTTCTCTTACCTCAAAACTATCTTGGAGGTTGGCCCAAAAATCCTCCAGTCTGGGCTTGTGCCTCTCATATGCCTTAGGCATAGTCAGTTTAAGTTTCCCGTAGGGATCATAATAGTCCCTAGCATAATCAAATTCCTTTAGGTTTAAATCTTGGAGCTCTTGCTCCACAGTCTTTGCCACTTGGATTTTAGAACAAGAAAAATACCTGATAGAAATTGAAAAAATCTATCCATGTCTTATGTTTTGATGACAATAGGGATTGGAGGCCGAGCAATTGTCTGACATACTCCAACTAAATGATGCGGTCGTTGCAATATCTTGGCAACATCATTGGGTTCCCTGTAAATTGACTAACCCTTATGTATGTGGAATATTGGTTTTGAATAAACCAGTATGTCCATTCTTGGATGATTGCCATAGCTTCAGGGCTTATTCTATACCTTGTATCACCTGTTAGTTTAATGATCATAGGAAAGAGGAAGGCATCATTGATTCTTTTGAAGTGTGACTTTGTGTTAGTTAGAGGGAGTTGGGAATAATATTCCCAAACTTTCTTCTGGCCTTCTTCGTCTCTTAGCTGGCCTTCCACCTATAAGCCTGAGAACTTACCTACTCGAGTAGCCACCCAGATGACATAAGAAGTGAAAAAGAACTTCTTGGTTTGGTACACCTCATTCATTTGTTTACATATATTGTCTGAGAGGATTTGGGCCCAGTCAAAATACTGCTTCCGTATGAGGATGGTAGTCATAAACTAGAACATCCAGGGATGGAAATTCTTGCAATCAAGCTTACCAAAGGCCTTGCTTAGCATGATGATTAAATCCCTCTGGGGCTCCTTGAAATCTTCCCTTAATACATCTGTGGCCTTTAGCCCTATTTTTCTTTCCTCTTCTAGAAAGTTTTCATTCATGTGCCTCTTGTTTGAGGTCACATTATTATTCCACATTCCCAGGGCTTCTTCTTCGGTGGTAAGGAGTACTTCATCCCTTGTGGGGATGCCAAACACAAATCCTAACATGTTCGGGGATAAATCAATCATTGTCCTACCCTATGCATCTATGCATTTCCTGGTATCCGCATCATAGAATTGTGAAATTGTAATGATGAACTTAGGGGCCTGGACTGATTGGGGGAAGATGGTGGCCTCCACTAGGCCTGATCTCTTGATTCTTCTCAATGGGGCCTTTGGCCTTGGCCTCTCTAATTGTGTTATGATGTCTTCAATTTTAATATGACCTATCTCAGTGTCTGTAACCCATTTGATCTGATCATCTAGTTTTGATACATAGACTTGTCCCTGGTACTGGTACTTCATTGTTACGGGAAATTTGTCTATCTCTTTGCCTTTCTTGTTGGGAGTTGGGTCCATCTAATCGCTTTAAATTGCAAGAAAGAACCATGCATTAATCCCTCACATAAAATATTGAAAACATTATTCACCTCAGGACTCCAGGGTAGATAACTCCTTTTTAGACAAGTGACCTCAGAACTCGGAGGTTTAGGGGTAGCTAGGATTGAAACATAAAGTCTGGAACTCCAGGGTTCTAGGCTGGTTAAACTAGATGGAGTCCAGAACTTTGGGGTTCCAAGGAAGATAGATGAGGTTAATTTTGGGACTCCGGAGTTCTAGGGTTCTGGGATAGATCAATAGGACACCCAAAAGGAATTCCGGAACTCCGGGGATCCATGGTTCTGGGTTTTAAGCACAATGACCAAAAGGAGGACCTCAGGACTCTAGGATTCCGGGTTTCTGGGGTCTAGGTATTGCTCTTCATAAATCCAATCTAGAACTCTGGGGTTCCAGGGTAAATATGCACAAGGAACGGGATCGACCTCAGGACTCCGAGGTTGATGGGAAGAACAACCTAACCCAGAACTCCAGGGGTTCGGGGTTCTGGGGTCAATAATATAGGGTACGCGAAAAACCAAAACAAGACGAAAAAACCAAAAAAGAAAAACAAGAAAATCACAAAACAAAAAGATCTAAGCTAGAAATCAACAAGAAAAATCAAGAATGCACCAACCTGGTGAGGAAAATCATTGAAGAACGCAAAAGAAAAACTCAGCAAGACGAAAGCATGAAGTCGGGAGGTCGCAGCTAAGAGCTCTGGAAAGTTGAATGCACAAATGAGCTTTGAAAAGTTTATCCTCCTTATTTATACCCCCCCAAACCTCGTCCATACGAATGCTTTAAATAAGACCTCGGGACTCTGGGGTTCTAGAGTTTCGGGGTCGAAGCAAAACAAACACCAAAAAATCCACCTCAGGACTCCGGGGTTCTGGGGTGGATATAAAAGAAACACGCAAAACAAGCAAAAGACCTTGGGACTTTGGGGATCCGGGGCTCCGAGGTAAAAGACAAAAAGGACCTTGGGACTCCGGGGTTCCGAGGTGAAAGACAAGACAACCTCGGGACTCCGGGGTTCCGAGGTGAAAGACAAGACCAAGGCACGAAGAACTTAGGACTTCGAGACTCCGAAGTTTCGAGGCTTCAACAAAAAGAAAAGAACAAGGCACAAATTTGAAACTCCGGGGATCCGGGGTTCTGGGGTTGTACACCAACAAACAAAAGAGACCTACCTCAGGACTCCAGGTTTCCGGGGTAGGGCAAATAAAAAACAAACAAAGGAGACCTCAGAACTTCGGGGTTCTGGGGTTGCCAGATAAAACTAAAACAAAACTAAAAACAAAGCAAAGAAAAAGAGGGACCCATATTTTCAACACAAGGAAACCAATGGGGGTTAGGTATGCAGGGCATAATAGGTGTATTCATTAATTTTGCCTTTTTTCGTGAGCGAACAACTAGGGGTCTCCAAGACTGGAAGGATGATCCTATCACCCTTTCCCCAGAAAAATACAAGTAGCTTATGCTAAGTCGAGGATTTATGTCTCATCCCATGGGAACCTTATGGTGAGTGTCTTGGGGGGAAAACCATATATCCCCTTGCACTGAAGCTATCGCGATGTTCAGACAAAAAAAGGGTGGGCCACTACTCTAAGGTGTTTAGTGGGGGAACTTCTATAGAACTTGTTGTCTACTCATGCGGCGGTAGCTTATTCAAGAACCCACTCCTCATTCTCCACACAAGTGTGTACACATAGTGCAGATACTAGGGAGTACCGTCAATGTAGATACACGTCACCAAGGCGTCGCCACTTTCACCTAGTGTGTTAATTTATGTAGCGGGCAAAAGAAAGTACCACTTGGGTCGTTCCCCTCTCATCGACCTTATGGGATTCTTGGGAGGGAAGATTGTTCTACCTAAAAAAGAAGATGATAATAATCTCTCTTACACCTAATGCCCAATGAAAGACAAGGGGAGTTCAGATACTTTTGTTATCATCTCTAGGGTTCTATCTAAACACAAAGCATGCCAAAGGCATAAAACACCTCAAACAAGTTAATTAACCCCAAAATGGAGTAAAGATGTGAGCCTAATTATAGTAGAAAGAAAAAAAAACATACATATAGACAAACTTTCTAATAGTATTTAAATGAAAAATGGGTAAAATCTCAAATTATACACGTATTTTAAATATTAAAACATTAATAAATTAAAATTATTATCAAAAATATTAAATTGAATAAAAAATACCTTGTAAAAGTCATCAACAATATGTCCAAATGGTCGTCAAATTGACTCCGATAACCTAGCTAGTTGACTTCGTAAATAAAACAAAAACAAAAACAAAAATATCTAATTTTTCCCCATGGTCGGATGGGGGACCAATTTTGGTGGGAAGGAGTCCAGTCGGCCGGACTAGCCGATGTGGCTTGTCATGTGGCACCAAAATGGCCTTTTTCTCTACATTTTTACCAGATTGAACTTTTGGCCAATTTTTTCGTCACACAATTTTTTTTTACAAAGAACGAAAAATACCCTTTTGCAGAGCTCAAAGTCACAAAACTAGTCATATAATTTTTTTTAGTATTTTAATAATTTTTAATATATTTTATTAATTAAACATTGTGAGTAGCTTTTTAAAGTTAAAAAAGAGGCTGATTAGAAATAAAAAAATAAATATTAAATGAAATTAAAAAAATATTCTACACTAGATGAGAGAATCTTCTCAAAAAAGGTTTTTTTTTTTTGGATAATGATAAATTTAGTACTCAAAAGATGACGTTGAACGAAAATTGTCAAATTTAGCTATGTTGGACTTCAAAATATTATAACGAGAAAAATATACATCAAAATTTAATTTTTTTTTTTAACACTGCATATATATGTTCTCTATTTGGGGAAAAAAAATCCGAAAAAAATAAGTCCATTTTCAATTTTTTTGGTGGCGTCGACTAGAACCCTTGATTTTCAACATTTTTCAGCAATGAAAAATTTGTCTTTAAATTTATAAAAAAAATATTAATTTTTTTCCTAATTTTTTTTAAAAATAACCGATATAAATTTGATTAATAATTATACATTTGATCAGTTTACATCATTTCAAATTCAATTTAGAAATGTCACTTTAATGTGGTCGAAGTTAAATAGTTTTAGTTCTGTTGGTCGGTGCCTTTATAAAAGTGTGACACAGGTTTGTGCTTTTACCCATATGTATTTTTTTCTTACTTAAGTCCCTTAAGGAGAATCAAGATGAACTGGCATTGGTTGCAACCATTGATGGTTTCCTACTAATGGTCATCTAATGGAAGAAAATTGAACCACTCTAGTTGTGATATTTATGTTTTCATCTTTGATCAATTGATTGTGTTATAGGGACACCTACTTGATTACCAGTTATTGACACATCACCCTACTTTATTTTATGTATCTACCCCTTGTCTCTCCTTCTAACCCTTTTCTCTACAATAATTAGTTTAGTTTTTAGATTAAAAAGGGCATTAGTCTTCTTTTAAGGTTGCTCTTATGTTTGAAATTATGTATGTACGTATCTAAGATTAATCTCTCTCCAATCTAATATTTTTGGCCTACAAAGTTGGATAGAAACTAATACTATTCTCATAAATATGCTTAAGGATTGTAATGGAACTGTTGAAGTAAAATTAGGCAAGATAATGATTATAGATTAATTTTGTTTAAAATTTTTGTATTATTCAAATGAATGAATTAAATCCCAAAGAGGAAAGATTTGTATACAAACTTTGTGTTAATTCATCAAATTAAATTTTCAGCCAACTTTTAATGTGTATGCTAACTCTTTGAAATAATATGAAATTTAATTGATAAGTTTCAGGAGAAACGGTTTGGGGTGGAAGGTAGGAGATAGGGATAAATTAGTCCTCATCAATTATATGGATAATGCACCTTATTTTCCTTTCTCACCCCATGATTCATGTTGAATTAGTTCTTGCTTAAGAAATTAATAATTTCTTTACGTGAAATTTGTATAGCTTTGGCTTAGTAATTGTTTATTAATAGAATTCAAATGCTAACAATTTCAAAATGTTGTTCAGATTTCACTGTGTGTGAATTTTTTGTATCAATGTTTTAGATCACACTCTGTGATCCATTGTTAGGATAGAAGAGAGATAAGAGAAACATAAGATGATAAGTTGCAAACTAAGACTAGTATAAAAGTGGGTAAAGGATAGGGAGGGGAAGGGGAGATGATGCCACATGGATCAAAGTGAAGAAGACAAGGAAAAAGATAGGAGGAAAATAAAAAATAGAATAAGAGGGGGGGGGACCTTATTCTATTTTTAATTTTCCTCTTATCTTTTTCCTAGTCCTCTTCACTTTGAGCCATGTGACATCATCTCCCCTTCCCTCCCTATCCTTTACCCTCTTTTTATACTATCTTTTTAATTTTCTTACCCTCCCCCTCTTATTCTATTTTTAATTTTCCTCCTATCTTTTTTGTACTCCTCTTCACTTTGAGCCATGTGGCAACATCTCCCCCTCCCCTCCCTATCCTTTACCCTCTTTTTATACTGATCTTAGTCTGCAACTTATCATCTTATGTTTCTCTTAGCTCTCTTCTATCTTGATGATGGATCACAGATTGTGATTCGAAATGTCGATGCAGATTTTTTTCACATAGTCTAATCCAGAACTCTGAACAACATTTTGAAAGTCATGGATTATGGAAATATAATATCATTTATTGCTAACAATTTGTTGTAAAAAAAGATATTTTTGGATTGGATGACATTTTAGAGATTATTGGAGGATTTGAGCTTAAAAAATAGGAGAAAAGATGAGAGCTCTAGAGGATTGAAAAGATGAATCACATTTCTCCCTTAATCTCCTAAAGGTAAACTCAACAATATTATTCACTCACACTAGATCTCTAATATGTGGCAACAAGACCCACAAGGGAAAAAAAATCTCCAATATTATTTTTAAAAATAATCTATTTCATTTGTAGAATTCTACTATGGGTCATGATTGAATATATTGTCCTTATTTCAGGTTTGAGAAAAAGTGTTACATTTACTTTATAACAAACCTATGTACTTGTAAGATAACAAAATTGGTTCTTAAAGAAAATGTTCTATAAATAATAAATCTTAATATTGCCTCATGATAGCATAAATAAATTTATTATTTTCTATGTGGGGATAAAAATATTTATTGAAAAATACAATAGAGATGATTTATGTTAAAGAAATAACTTTATAACTACGTAATCAACAGTGAAGAAAGGAATAAAATTTCAGCCTCAGTGGCACATCTACATGACACATTGTCACCCTTGCAAAATCAACCTAGAAATTCCCAAAATGTTCATCTCATGTGTTAAAACTTGTTTGAATCGCACACACAAAGAATTGAAAAAATCTTGGGGGTTGTTTAGGGGTTTGCCTTAGTAACTCCTATTTTGGTTTTTCAACCTCTATGGACAACTAAAAATAAAAAAAGATTACTTTTAAATCGTAGTAATTTTAGAAATTTAAAAGATGTGATATAAAGATAAAAATATGGATATGAAATTTTTCTCTTAATCAAAGAGTGAAGGATTTTATTGGTTGAGAGAGTAAAAATCTACAAGAAAAATGAGAGGGAAGAGTTTTTTCTTTAGTCAAACAATTGAGAGAAGATGTCACTTTCTCATTATGGCATTACAACACACATTGTAAATGGACCACATGAAAAACATTCTTTTGAATCAATAAAAATATTCTAAATATTAGTGCAATATTGGATGAATGTCTACGCATAGTGTTGTAATCTAAAACAATTTTACTTACTACTGGCTTGTAATACTTCATATTTGCCAATCATATAAATAGATAATTAAAATTTAGATGGAAAATATTATCAATTATTATCAAATCTAGATGGGTGTAACATATGAGTGATGATATTACAATAGTATGTAATTTTTGACACTATATTTTTCCCCCAGTTTAGTGAGTTGATTGCAAAAAGTAATAAGCTACACTAAAGTAGATAATAGAATATGCAGAAAAACATACTTTAAAAAAAGGATTGATCTATAACAGTTTAAGGTTGATCCAAAGTAGTTCAAAGGTGATGGAATAAGTAGAGATGGAAAAAAATCAAAAATCTATTTTTTTCGTATTTTCTACATTCTAGTAATTTGCATTTTCAGAGGTCTTTGAAGCATAATTTGGGATCAAAACTATTGTTAGCTGAAGGAAAGATATTTCAAGGATGCACCGAGAAAAAGTTATGACCCTACCAAATTGGGGTATCTAAACTCCTAGGTTTTTGAAAAATATAATTTTATTTATTGTTTTTATTCAACCAACCATTCATTTCAAATTTATAAGATTTTGGAGACTATTAGACTTAATTAATTTTGACTTTTGAAGCTCACATCTATGTCCATGATTTATGCTATTATCCACTTTTGTTAAATAATATTGCAATTCTTTTGCATACTTTGTTCACATGTTTTGGCATTGAATTCAAATCAAGGATACTATAGAGGATGTAGAAAAAAATGATGTCTCCAAGTTTGAATCCGATAAAATTCCATGATATTGAACATGAAATCTTGCAAGTATGTATTGTTATCATTTTTTAAAATATCTTGTAAAATTAAAAAATGTAGTTTTCTTGAAAGAGAAAGAAGATACCATGGAGAGAGAAATTTAGTAAAGGAGAAATCTAGAAGAAAATTTGATTAAGGAGGTTGAATATGTGCCCATCATGTTTTCCCCCTTCTCATAGGGGAAAAATAGCATGGTTAATTCACCCATGTCAAAAATCATGCAAAAAATTATGGAAAATTTAATAATATAAGAAAATTATTTTTTTTATGTTTCATTTTTATACTTCATCAAGCTAGAGTTAATTCTAACAATAATACCTCACTAATGAGATTTTTTATGAGATTTTTGACCACCTAGATGAAGAGCACTCGTTTATACTAAGTGGGGGTGAATCGATATAACAATAATATTTTCTTTTTTCATAACTTAATTAACCATAGTAGTAATATTTTAAAAATTAATCATCCATATAAATAACAAACATGCAAGATCTAGAAATAAGGAACACAAGAAAAACACACTATTTACATGGAAACTCTTGCGAGAGAAAATCACAACAAAATGTTGCTTGTATAACGCCTTCTTACAAATTTTTGTAACCACCAACCCACATGAGACACCAATCCTATCTTGATGATTTGTAGGTACCAACCCAACAAGAGACACTAATCTCCTTGAATGAGAGGCACCAACCTCTCAGTCTCCACAATTAGGAGACACCAACCTCCAAATAAATAATCTAATGATTATATGAAACTTCTTCGTGAACTAGCTCTAATTTTCCTCCACAAATCTATGTTAAAATGCTTCTTTAAATCTACTTATAATCTTCAATATTTTATGCTCATAAATTTGAAATAATTTTCCTTAAAATCTAATCATAAATCTACAATAATTTTCCCTTAGGCCTTTTCATAAATCTACAATAATTCACCTTAAAATTTGCTCATAAATGCACCTTAAATATGCTCTAAGGTCTTCCCTAGATCTACTCTAAAATGGGAATAATATCCAATTTCTTGCTACTAACACAACAAATTTATCTTCTCAAATACCCCACACAAGTGCCTCTTCACACTAGAGGGTTGACCCATCAAAGAAGGTCAATCAACAAAAATATATTTTTATTTTGATTTTTTAAACACCTCTTAACATGGGCACCACATAAAGAGGGGTCAATCCATAACAACATTAATTTATAATAAATAATGTTTAGCGAGGGCCCCAAACAACCAAGGTTGGCTTAGTCAAAGAGTGTTGGAAGTATGTGTTGTTGTGGTTGTCATTGATTTCAAACTTCTTGTTCTGGATAGTTGTTGGTTTGGAAAGTCTATGGTGTAGGGATATCTTGTTTATTGGTGTTGCAATTATTCTATTGGTTATTTTGGAAGTGTTTGGGTCTGGGAAGTGTTGTTGAAGTTTCTTGGTATCGTTATCTTATCTAGTTATGTTTTTGGCATTGTGGATATGTTAGTTTTGTGGTCTAGAAATATCTTTGTGTTCTTTAGATGTTGTGGCATATTTCATTGTTGGTTGTGATATTGTGTTAATCCTACTTTTTTGGTCTGGATATGATTTGTGGGAGGTAATTCGATGTGTTATGTGTCTCACTATAGTGTGTGGAGATTTGGATAAGACTAATTTGCATTGGAGAATATGTTTTGGCCTATTAATTGTCTATATGGACACATTACATGTTGAAATTCTGCGTGCTATGTTTCAATGATCGTGGATCGGTGAATTGATTTTAGGTGGATATGTTTTGGTCCTCTCTTTCTCCTATAGTGGATCAACATGTGTGTTTTTGGTCTAGAAGGTGTATCTTATTTTAGGCCGACTTGGTTTAAGTTTTGATGATCTATCTTTTATATAAAGAATGTATGTGGTTGAGTTGTGCAGAGAGAGTGGGTGTATGAGGAAGAGTGTGTAATGTGAAGATAATCAACAAATTTCAATAAAGAGTAGAGAAGAAGAGATGTGTTTGAATGATATGCAAGTTGTATAAGACATGGTAGAAGTATGAGACTATGTGTTGACAGATGAGGTCGGACTTGTGTGTCTTGATGTTGGTTGCTTGATGCAAAGTTCAAGGACAACTTCATGATCAAGAGATCCTTCTTTTCAAATCAATTTGTTGTATCTTTCCCTATTGTAGTTAGCATCAGGTTTGTAAGTCATTTTTGTATCTTGCCCCAAGAGCAGTTAGCCTTGGTCTGCAAGTCTGGAGCAATGAGCTCCTTCATTGTAATCTGATATACATAGTGCATATATTTTGTGGGCAAGTGCTCACCGTGGTTTTTCCTTTTTTGGGATTTCCACTTAAAACATCTTGGTGTTGATATGTTGTATTTGTGTTGTTCACTAAATTGTTTGTGCTGCATTAATTTTGGTTTAAATTGATTCAACCCCCCTCACAGTCCCGCCTTAAGTTCAACAAAGAGGTCTAATTTTTTTAATTTTTTTTTTATATTCTCCAAGACAAGGTGCCAAAGACTAGGAGGTTAGCCCAAAATATTATTTGATCATCAAACCTTCTCTTCTTTATATTAATTAAATAAATTTATTATTTAATTAATTATAAATTAATACCTTTAAATTAAATAATCTTTATTATTTAATTGAATCCAATTTCTAACAATTAAATAATTTCTTTAAGTTATTTAATTATCTGACTCATTTCTCTAATTCAAAATTCAAAAATTCAAAAATCCGTAAATTTTGATTTCAATTAATTTCAATAAATTTGTATTTCATTTCATATTTTCGAAAATCCAAATTCAAGCCAAATGCAAATGAAATTTGAATTTCAAGTCAATTTCCTACAACACATGTCAAAATCCTAACTGGCAATGACTTCAACTCTAACTGGAAATAACCTTTTTCAGACTGGGCAATCAATTCAGTCAACTTCCGAGTCAATTTAGTTATCTCCTTAGTTAACTCAATTAACTTATCAATCAAGTTTTTGGAACAAACCAATCTATTTAATTCACTGATCAATCAATTCACTCAACTCATCAATCAAATGAGTTTATCTTTCAATCAGTTCTATCTCAAATGATCTCAACGATTGATCAATTATGTCTCAAATGCATCTCAATTGTTCATTTTCTCCATTCAAAATCTATAAATTGAGCATTATTCCCCCATTTTTAATAACTACTATCTTCAAATTTATTGTGTCAATCTTATGTAGGAATCTTAGCATAAACACTAAGAGCTACATAACTGTTAGCAGCAATCAAGAAGGGGTGAATCAATCTTCATCGGATTAACAACAAATTAAATTCCAAAACATAAACTGATAAACTGCAGCAACAAACAGATAAGGAAATTAACAACACAACACATAACACCAATATTTTGAAATGGAAAACTTGGTTAAGGGAAAAACCATGGTGGTAACCTACTCACAATAAGATGATACTCTGCAGTAGTATGTGAAAATATTACAATGGGGAATGCACATGCATTCAGGCACATTGCCTAGAGCTCACTGCTCAAAAGATATATGCTCGGAAGGCTACAACCCTCAAGGAAGTCTCACTAACTTACAATATGATTCAAAGTACAATCCAGAAGGAATGAACTGTAATGATAGCATCTACAAATGTCTGATGTCAGTTCCAGTTAAGCACAATTGTATATTTTGCAACACCAAACACAACTCAATACTTCACTGAATGATATATCCTTGTTCACACATTTACCTCTCTTTGATAATGCAGAAACAATACCGACACCTAAATTACATAAGAATCTCACCTATATATACAAATCATCAACCTTTATAACAAGGTCGGCTAAACCCTCAACCCTCAACTCATAATTAAAAAAATTGCATTACACGATACAACGATCAACCACTAGACCAATATTATGATTTACATTACATAGCATGGACCTAATTCAAATTGCCAAATGATTACATCCACTAGAAATCCCACCAAGATCAACCGCAACACGCTACACCACCAGAAATACTGTATAACACACAAATCATCACTAGTTCATAGAAATCACTAAAAAAATCGCACAACAATCAATGTGGATCACCAAAACGAATAGGGTATGACTAGGAAACACTAGTAAGCATGTTAGAATCATCTAGAATAGTTGCACCGATACCTGTTTTCAAATCTTCATTGGTCAATGTCTCAAATCTCAAGAACATAAATAATCAACAACTGTCATGAGGAAAGATAACTTGCGGAGCACCAAATCACAAACCACATGAAAAGAAGATACACAAGATCATCCCAAACAATAATCCAAAGTCTCAGCACAAGATCTGATCACACTAGAATATATCGGAGGAAATACTGGATTCTGTAAAATAGTGATCAACACAACCAAACTACAAAATTGGACCAAAAAATCTTCCCAAACTCATCAGAATAAATCACAGGAATATGTTGACATCAATGACAACAACATATCCTAGCAGTAGCAATATACAAATAAATCCAACAATCTCCCCCTTGGCATTGATGGCAACATATGAATGTGAAAAATAGTCAATGCAAAGAAAGAAGATATCAACAACAAACTCCCCCTAAGATCAAGATAGATAAAGTAGTTTTTCACATGATATCTCTCCCCCTTTGATAGAAATTCCAAAGATCACCAAAATACAAAACCAAACATGAATCGCTCTCCCCTTGGGATATACAACCAAATCAACAGACTACTCCAGCAGAGGAGCAACACCAACTCATCAATCCAGATAAAAGAATAAGGCTTTGAATTCCACTGGATTGATGCAACTCAATGCATCTAGTTCTCATCAGGAGGGGTGGATACCCCTAACCTATCTCTCAAATAGGCAAATGTATCTGCAGGCAACGACTTAGTGAAAATATCAGCAATTTGTTCCTTTGTAGATACATATTCTAGCTTCACCTTCTATTCATTGACTTACTCTCTCAAGTAATTATATTTGATTGATATATGCTTAGTTTTTAAATGTTGCACCATATTCTTAGACATGTTTATAACATTGGAATTATCACAATATATAACAATAGGCTCATCATAAATAACTTGGATATCTTTCAACATTTGCTTCATCCAAACTATCTGAGTGCAATTACTAGCAACATCAATATACTCAACTTCAATAGTAGATAAAGATACCAAATCTTGTATCTTGCTAGCCCATAAAACCAATTTCTTACCTAAAAATAATGCTCCACTTGTAGTACTCTTTCGGTCATCAACATCACCTTCCCAATCTGCATCAGTAAGCACACAACATGAAATCATCATTCTTTGGATACCATAAACCATAATCTTTAGTTCCCTTTAGATATCCCAATATTATTTTAACATCAATGACATGACTTTCCTTTAGATCAACTTGATATCTAGCTGCCATACACATAGCATGAATAATGTCAGGCCTAGTCTGAGTAATATATAATAGTCCACCAACCATAGATATGTACAAACTCTGATTAGCTTTAGGAGATTCATCATTTTTAGACAATTTACAACCAGTCACCATAGGAGTTCCAACTGGTTTGGAATCTTCTAGTCCAAACTTCTTTAGCAATTCCTTCACATACTTAGTTTGAGATATAAAGATACCTTTTCCTATCTATGCAATCTGCAAACCTAAGAAAAATTTCATCTCACCAATCATAGACATCTCAAATTATTTTTGCATATCATCGGAAAACTTCATACTCATATCATCATCACCACCAAAGATATTGTCATCAACAAATACTTCAACAATCAAAATGTTATTATTTTCAATCTTAAAGTACATATTACTATCAGCAACACCTTTGATAAATCCCAATTTTAGCAAGTATTTGTCTAATCTAGCATACCAGGCTCTAGGAGCTTGTTTCAATCCATAAAGTCCTTTCTTCAACTTACATACCATGTCTCTATCATATGATAATGAAAATCCATTAGGCTGTTCCATGTAAACTTCTTCTTCTAGATCACCATTAAAAAATGCAGATTTGACATCCATCTGATATACCTTGAAATCTTTATAAGAAGCACAAGCAAGCAACAATCTAATAGCTTCAATTCTGGCAACTAGAGAAATTTTTTCTTCATAATCAATTCCTTCTTGTTGTGAATATCCTTTGCAGACAAGTCTGGCTTTGTTTCTGACTACTTCACCAAATCATTCAATTTGTTCCTAAGAACCCATTTAGTACCAATAACATTTTTATCTTGAGGTCTAGGCACAAGTTACCAAGTGTTGTTATTTTCAATCAGATCTAACTCTTCTTCCATGGATCTAATCCAATTATCATCTTTATAGGCTTCAACAACATCTTTAGGTTCAAATTTAGAAATCAAGCATATTTCTTTTGCAGCTAACCTTCTTCTAGTTATCACAACTTTATTCTTATCACCAATAATTTGATTCTCAGAATGATTCAATCTTATGTACCTCAAAGTCTTCTGATTGTTCTAATTTTTAGATTTAGGATCCTGAAGATCTTCATCGGTAGTAGCAATAGTCTCTGTCTCTACCAGATCATTATGCTTAGGTTCTTCAGACTGAATAAGAGCTAAAACAACATATTGACCTTCATCATAAGCTCTGATCTCCTTACCAACATTTTCATCCATTTTCACACTTGTAGTCTCAACTATCTTTCTCAGTCTTTTGTTATAGCACCGGTAGGCTTTGCTATTTGTAGAATATCCCAAAAAGATACCTTCATCACTTCTAGCATCAAACTTTCCAATATCCTCATCTCTATTGATATAGCATTTGCTACCAAAAACTTTGAAATATTTCACAGTAGGAACATGACCAAACCAAAGCTCATAAGGAGTCTTACCGGTATCACCTTTGATATGAACTCTATTGAATGTATAAATTGCAGTGCTAATAGCTTCTCTCTAGTAGACCTTCAGAACATTTCCTTCAATCAACATGGTTCTTGCAACATCTAAAATAGTACGGTTCTTCCTTTCAACAATGCCATTCTACTTTGGGGTCCTAGGAGCAGATAGCTATCTTTTGATTCCATGCATCTCACATAAAGAATTGAACTCACTAGAACAAATTCTCCACCTCTATCAGATCTCAGACACTTCAACTTCAATCCGGACTCAGTTTCAACTTTAGCTTTGAATATCTTGAAATTCTCAAATGCTTCTGATTTTTGCTTCAAAAAGACAACCCACGTCATTTTGGAATAATCATCAATTAGCAACATAAAGTATCTATCACCCTGCAAACTTCTAACATTTGTAGGTCCACACAGATCAGTATGCATAAGATCTAATATTCCATTTGATGTATACCATTTACTCTTGAAATAAATCCTTGTTTGCTTACCCAACTAACATTCCTTACATATCGGATTAATAGGTTTAACAATCTTAGGCATATCTCTAACAACTTGTATAGAACTAATCTTGATCAATGAATTAAATTTTACATGACACATCCTTCTATGCCACAACCAACTCTCATCTATCCTATCAATCAAATAACTTTTCTCACTAACATTCAAATGAAAAATGTTACCTTTAGTCTTAGTCCCAGATGCAATCTCTATACTAGAGGCATTCAAGATCTTGCATTTACCATCTTTGAATTGTAGATCATAAGCCTTATCAACCATCTGTCCAACACTCAAAATATTATGCTTCAATCCTTCAACACACAAAACATCATCAGTATTATGCTTACCATAAAAAGAAATTGATCCTCTCCCACAGATTACACAGGCTTTGTCATCACCAAATCTAACTATTCCACCATCATACCTTTCCATGCTCATATATTTTCTTTTATCGCGTCATATGATGTGAACAACTACTATCAATCACCCATTCACTTTTTTCTTCTACCTTTGCAACCAAATATTTCTCCTCATTATAACAACTAGTGGAATCAATAGGCACATTCCTATCTTCTTTAATGGCAATAAACACAACTTCATCTCCTTCTGATTCTTCATCTGTAACACCCTCATCTGTAGCATAATAACAATTATTTTGGTTCTAAAACTTCCGGTTAGACTTATAAGTCTTATCATACTTCTCATATCTATCATTCCTATCAAACTTATCAAACTTATCATGTCTATCATACTTAGCGAATCTCTCCGGACATCTAGAAGCAAAATGTCCTATCTTATTACAAGAAAAATATTTCAAGGGCAACTTCCCATCATACTTACCGACACCTTTAGGCAATCTACAGGAAATCAATAATTCAAGCTCATCTATCTCTCTTTCTTGCTCTTCTATCTCTCTCATTTCTCTTTCATATCTGGATATATTGCACTCATCAGGATCATATTTCTCCTTACCGAACATAGATGTTGATGCCTTGAATGTTGTCTCTAACTTTCCATGTGATTCTCCAAATTCACTCAGCTCAAATGCAACAAGTTTTCCAACCAATACATCTCTTGTCATTGTAGTTACACTTCATATTTCATCAATAGCAGCAACCTTATGTTTATAAGAAGGAGGCAAAGATCTTGTATGCGGGAAAAGTGGGCGAATAAAACTTAAAATGTGAAAAATATGAGAAATACCAATCCACACACACACACAGAACTTCTTGATGCAAGCTATGGAGTAACGATGTGTTACTCAGCTTCCCAAGGAGGGTCCCATGGTTCTCTATCTCACAATGTCCCTCAAACCAATGTTTTGCTCTCAGATTACTAAGCAAAATGGTTTAGGGATGGCAAATATGAGAACGAGAGAGGTTTTTAACTGATTTTAGTATGAGATGTGTTATAAGCTAGGTATGATGCTAGAAATGCAACAAACTAAATGATAAGATGACAGGGTTAGTATGAATACTATCCTAGCATACTATATTTAGTCTATAATTGAACTAAAATGATAAAGAAAGTAATCTAAGCATGCATATTAGATCTAAAAGAGGCTAAATGAAGAGCATAAAGATGATGAAAAAGCTTGAAAGTATTTGAGCATAAGTATAATGCTTCAAATTTGAAAGATGATTGTTAAAAATGGAGGAATGAGAGCTCTATTTATAGCACAAACAGGGCAATGGATGGTCAAGATTGAATGGTTTAATCAAGGGCCAAGTTTGAAAGTTGGGGATCCATGTGCACAATTTGCACCAATGAAATGATGACAAATGTCAACACAGGATTGGGTTGAAAGAAGAGGTTGGAGGTATTAAAGGCCTGAGGAGACCTCATGGTTATCTAAAGGCTAAGGGTCAAGTCTAAGTTAGGTTTACCCAATGAATTAGGATCTAATTCAAAGATAAACCTTTGTGCAAATGATTAAGAGATAATCATGGTCAAAGCATTAATGACCTGATGAGACCCTTGGGTTGGGTAGAGGTTGAGTCAAAACAAATGTTTTAACCATGTGGGAGGGTTTGAAATAACCATTAATGGTTATTGGAGGCTTTGGGGATTAAGTGGTTGAAGGTTGGAAGCCTTCAATGGTTTTCAAAGACTTTGGGGGTTTTGGTGGTTGAAGGTTGAAAACCTTCAATGGTTATCCAAGACTTTGGGCCATTTGAGAAGTGACCTCCCTTTGCTTAGGGATGTGACAAAGTTTAGAGGGGGTTTAGGTTAATTAGAATTGGTTAGAAGATTCTAGAAGGGATTAGAAAGGGGTTTGGGATTTTGCAAGTGGATGGGGGGGATAATAGGATTTAATTGAATTATTTGATTTTCATTCAATTTGGTTGTAATTAAATAAATTTGATTTATTCAATTTAGGATAACTATTTAATTAAATTTGAATTTAATTAAAAGTGGCTAGGGGATTTAATTGAATGAAATGATTTATTCATTAAATGGTATAGTGAATTTTATTTAAATAAATTGAATAATTTATTTAATAAAATAGAAGAATGTGGATAATTTAATTAAATTGGATTTAATTAAATAGAGAAATGAACATAAAATATTCATATGGTCATTTTTATACGTCTACATTTTGCCCCTCTTTGAAGTGATGGGTGTGCACATGTTATTTCAAAGAAAAATGATGTGTTTTTGTGATTTATGATCAAATGCAATTATTGTGTCGCTCCTTTGATTTGCCAGTGATGCCCCAGATTTGATGTGATGCCCCAGATTCGATATTTTATGTGATGCCCCCTCGGGAGATGAATCAATATTTTTTTTTGGAATTTTTTTTTTTGATTTGAAATTGATGAAGTTCGTATGATGTGTAGGATTCCGGGCTTGTATAAAGTGTGTAAATTGATTCATCTCCCAATAAATTACAAATGTTTTGTGTAAAGCGGAAAATCGCGATCGAACCCTAGTTGCTCTCCCCTCTTCCAACTCCAAGGAGAGAGAAGGGAGATTCACTAGGGTTGATGGTTTTCACTTAGGGGAGAGACTTTACATTCAAAAGAGGGGTTGAAACCCACAAGATCCAATCCCACACAATACAAGATTGGATGCTAAATGAGTTTCAAGGGTTAAGAAAGCAAGGCTACCCTCTTTTGTAAAGAATGTTGATAGAAGAATTAAGCTAAGCATGCATAGAAAGTGACAAAGATTCGCTTATAAACTGAGATAGGGATATAGGATGAAGCTGCGGACCTGGAATTAGCAGTAAAATGTCGATACGGCACTGTCCTGCAAATTTGAGCAAAAGTTGTCGGGACGATGGCGCCCGAGCGCCACGGTCCTCCGAAAAATCCGCGAAACGAAGGGGGATCTGTTCGTCTCTGCACAAGGATTCCAGATCTTCAATTTCAGCCGCGTACCTGCAACCTACACACAGAAAAGCGAAGACGATTGGGGGGTTAGGGATTAGGGGTTTGCCTTTAGGTCAAACCCCAGTTTTGGAATTAACTAAGAAATGAGCAAGTGCTGTAAATGTAAATGTCTGTAATATAAAACAAGTACTAATACCTTGTTGTAAGGATGTTTGTATCCTTATGTGCGAAGGTATAGATGTTGTTGTTTGTTGTATGTTGTATGTTGTATGTAGCATGTAGTATGTGATCTCCTCTTCAATGGTTGAATCCTTGACTTGAATGCAACACTTAGCCTTGAATGGAGACTTGGAATGAATGCTTGAATGCTTGAATGCTTGAATGTTTGAGAATATTTTCCACGCTTTTTCCGTCATGTATGTATCTCTCCAAATGAGAGAGGAAAATGTAGTTTATATACTTGCCAATTAGGGTTAAAAGACTGATTTTCCCGACCTTAGGCTGACCAGGAAAGATAATTTCCAAATTGCAAACAAAAAGACCCGAGACCCCTTAGGAGACCGGGCCCAAAATTGCTAGTCGAAATTGCAAGTGTCGCAATTTTAGGACGCTACATTTTGGTATAGGGGAGACCGCGACCATATTACAGGTCCAGTTGGCTAACCCTAATTTCATGTTTCTCCTATAAAAGGGGAAAAGGGCTTGATTTAAAGTCATTTGTGCTTTGTTGACTTTTGAAGAAAGATAATTTGCTCTGGAGAGAAAATGCCTATTCCCTATCACAGACACCGTTTTGAGCGCGTTCGGAGGTACCGGAGATCAGTAGCGCGTGGACCACCAGTAAGTCAACCCTTTTGACCCCTTTTGGATTTTTGGTTTTGTCATTTTTAGCTGTTTTTTGAATTTTAAAGTTCGGACAAATCATTTTAGCGTGTCTAAGGCGTATATTAGCGCATACGCAATGCGAAGTAGCGTATCAAGGTTAAATTTAGGGGTTGCGTCTGAAATTATTTTGCTAGCGCATAGGTCATTTAGGTTAGCGCATGCACGCAGAATAGCGTAGGTGTTGCGTTTAGTAGCACGTAGGAGGAACAGGGTAGCGCGTAGGACTAACCTAGTGCGTAGGAGTCGCAGAAGTTCGCATGGAGCAAGGGGTTTAGCGCGTAGGTATAACCTAGCGCATAGGGCTGAAAGGGTAGCGCCTAGGCAAAGGGGTTTAGTGCGTCGATATGTTCTAGCGCATAGGACAAATTAGATAGCGCATCGTAAGAAAATAATAGCGCGTAGATAGGTTCTAACGCATAGGGCATATAGGTTAGCGCTTAGGAAGGGTAGATTAGCGCGTAGACATGTTCTAGCGCATAGGACAGATAGATTAGCGCAATGGAAGAAAAATAGTAGTGCGTAGACATAATCTAGCGCGTAGGGCAGATAGGATAGCGCGTAGGACAAGCAGTCTAGCGCTTGGGATTGTTTTGGCGCATTGGGGGTCTGTTTTAGCGCATCTAAGAAAATTCGTGTAGTTTTGGCCGGGTTTGAAAAATTGCGGTTTTTGTGTGTCTGTCATGTTTTTGATGCATTTATCCAAGATGAGTATTTGTATAACTTGTTTTGATGTGCAATGTTCCAAGTTATGTATAGATATCAAGCTGTTTGTGTTGATCAGAATATGATTATTTGCGTTATCTATTTTAAGTTCAAATGTGTATGAAAGCCTGAGTTGTTTTACAAGCCGATATGGGTTGGAAACTTGAGTTGTTTTACAAGCTGATATGGGTGGGAAACTTGAGTTGTTTTACAAGTTTATGTGATTGTGGTACTTGAGTTGTTTTACAAGTTTTGATATGGTTGTTGAGAACTTGAGTTGTTTTACAAGTTGATATGAAATGATAGGATTTTGAACTTTGATTGTAGATGAGCAAATTGTTTCATGTTCTTGATGTAAGTTTTATTTTGATATCTTTGTATTGATGTGGAAACTGATATTGGATATGTTTTGTTTGTTGACAGGAGCGATTGGGTATTGTGCAGTTGAGGGAGAGATTCCCGAGACCATGGACGCTGATACCACGTCTATCACAGGCAGACTTGGATATTATTGAGAGATGCGGATTGACCTCTCTCCTGGATATGCCTCAATTTACTGTGAACCGGGGACTGTTGACAGCATTGGCAGAGAGGTGGCATAGTGATACGAACACCTTTCATTTTGCCACTGGAGAGATGACAGTGACACCGGAGGATTGCTACCGGATTTTGCGCATTCCTGTGGTAGGGGCACTGCTACCCTACGAGCAGACAAAGGAGGGTGGCACAGAGGCATTGCGCCGTATATTCCATGATGAGAGTGTCTGTGGTTATGAGATCCCTTGGCAGGAGTTCTTGGATCTGGATTATGCACCGCTGCCATCGGTATTGGTAGGATTCATTGGAGGATTCCTTTGTCCTGATCGCAGGTCAAAGGGATTTTCAGTAGGATGGGGGCTGGTCTTGGAGCAGATGGTGACACAGGGTCGGAGATTTGCATGGGGGTCAGCGATGTTGGCCCATCTTTACAGGAGCCTGCATGAGGTAGTATACCTCGGTTATGAGAGTTTATCAGCAGGTGTTACTCTATTACAGGTATGGTGCTGGGAGCATATCCCAGTAGCGAGGCCATTGGCAGACAGAGATAGGCCCGTAGGTGCAGCATACGCCTATGGATACAGAGGCCTAGTTGTCCAGCGTAAGCTGGGCAAACTAGAGCACTGGAGGAGAGTTTTTGATGACATAGATATGGTCATTTGGAGACCGTATACAGGTTGTGAGGTGTGGGCAGAGGATGGGATAGAGATGCCTTTCGTGTTCATGACGAGGTATCTTATTGGGAGGACTCCGTTCGTTATTGAGCGGTTTTTGGTCACCCGAGTTTTGCGGCAGTTCGGGAGGCAGCAGGGGATTCCACAGGGAGCGTGCTTGTATGCACGGCGGGTAGCAGGATGTGGCCGATTGGGGGCCGACTATTGATAGTGTCGTGGCCGTAGAGGAGTTTACAGGGTTAGCTGGACAGGTCTGGGACTATGCCCCAGAGATACAGGATGCCGGGATGACAGAGGAGTTCGCTCGTTTGTTTACTGTGCGGGCAGTGGCGAGGATCTCCGATCCCGAGGAGATGAGGCCAGCATTTGATTCGGATGGAGAGGAGGGGGGAGATGATGGAGATGACGGAGACGATGGAGATGATGGAGGAGCTAGAGGAGCTAGGGGGAGGCAGGGTGTGCAGCGGGCGGTACGACAGGGTAGGATTGAGAGGGGGAGAGGAGGTTTGGCCATTGGAGCCGGGAGAGAGGGGAGAGTGACAGAGGTTTTGGCGGCAGTGGGGGGTGAGGAGGAGATGGTGAGACCAGCTCAGAGGAGGAGGGTAGATATACTCCCACCTCCAGTACCGAGGACAGGGCGAGTGGGAGGGGTTCCTCCAGCATAGGGACCATTGCGGGTTCGAGTGCCGGGTCATGTAGAGGATGCACAGATCCGGACCCTACAGATTACTGTGCAGCAGCTGCAGGCATAGATTTTGACCTATCAGCGGTAGATTTCGTAGTTGACCGTTGAGAGAGATACGGAGATAGAGCGGCGGGGTCGAGCGGAGGAGGCCTTGGCGAGTGTACAGAGAGCAGCGGCGGGTGGTCCATTGAGAGACACCCTGAGAGAGTTGACATGGAGAGTACAGGAGGTTGAGTATTATAGGCAGCATTATGAGGATGCAGTACCCAGAGAGCGACGTGTAGCGAGTTTTGCACAGTCGAGATCGAGTCGATCTCGAACTGCCGGGACACGATCTGAGAGCCGAGGAGTGACAGGGCCAGCGAGACAGGACCCTCCTGCAGATCCGGGGGCGAGTGTATCTGGAGCTAGGCAGGATCCTCCTGGAGATCCAGGGGCAGGTGCATCCGGAGCGAGACCATCTCCATCAGGGGATAGTCACACTTGAGAGACATGGCCTCCATTGTATTTTTAGATCTTTGCATACTTTGTACTGGACATATTTTGAGACACATTTTGTAGATTTTGATCATTTTTTGAGAGATATATATATACGAAGCACCATTTTTGATCGATGTGATGTGTTTATGGATGCATTTTATGTGTGCTTCTTCCTTTCATATGATGATGTAATGTTTACATATATGATGTAATGTGTGATGCAGGATGTATGTTTTTATATGCTATGAGATGTATCTTGAAAATGAGATGTATGATTTAATATGCTATTACATGTAATATGAAATGATGTAATAATGATGTAATAATGATATGGGATAATAGTGTAAAATGATGTGCGATTAATTGTAAAATGATATGCAATTAATTGTAACATGATATGCAACTAATTGTAAAATGAAATGCAACTAATTGTAAAAATGAAATGCAACTAATTGTTTTTGATATGCAACTAATTGTTTTTGATATGCAACTAATTGTTTTTGGAGCATCTCTCATTCTGTATTTGCCATCCGATATAACCATTTATTTGCTTTCTTTGTAAATATCATCATGGAGCCTTTATTGATTTTTGGATATGTTGAAAATTTATACAAGCATAATGGTATAATTGAACCATAATGACCTGAGTAAAATTTACATGATATTTGATTTTGCAAGATAGCACAAGCGTCAAGGTATAATTGAACCAGGACGACCTGAGTGCATATTGCGTAAACATACAAGATTAGATCATTTATATGCGTGAAATGGAATCAGGCCTTCAGTGATATGGATCACGTCTCGAGGCAAATATTCACACAGTACAAGTGATCGCCTCCCAGACAGAAGACTAAGAAATTTTTTGGAAATTCCTCATGATCTCTGGCTGTGAAGCTTTTTATGAGATAAAGAGAAGATTCCAATCAAATTAAAAAGTTCAAAATGCAAAATAATCAAGACCTTAATGCGATAATGCAACATTTAGTACTTCATAAAATCATCCATCCTTGAGTTTCTTGTGTATTTGTTTGTGTTTTGGTTGTTGTGATGTAGTGTAGTTGTGTGTGTTGGATGTCATATGTCTGAGTTTTGCAGTAGTTGGCATGTCTTGAATGTTTGTAAGTTTGAACAGTTTAATGCCTTTAGATGAGTGTTCTTCTGGATATGATTATGTACAGTGATTTCCAAGCCATGGTGAAATGCGATAGATACAGATGGATAACTCAGGATAGTGACTACGCTAAGTATGTCCTGAATGGATATATGCTAAGTGTCGGGCGATGGCCGATAGTGTGTTGATGGATAAAATGGCATGGATATAGATAAAGGAGCCGTTCTTTCACAAGGGCGCCTGTTTACCAGGTTTTTACCATTTGTTTTTATTGTACTTTGGATTTTTGCTTTTTCTGGATTTTTTTGATTTTTTTGTTTGTTTTTGGCTTTTTCCGTGCACTAGGCTACCTTAAGTATAGTACTTCTTCAGATGAATGCTGTTAGTTGGATCATCAAGCACATCTCCTTCAGAATTTGTTAGCTGATAGGCACCTGATCCATAGACTGATATGATGACATAGGGACCCAACCAATTAGGTTCAAATTTCCCTTTCTTTTCTCGATCTTGCTGATTTCTTGGATTTTCTTTGAGGACTAGATCACCAACTTTGAAGTTATGAGGAATGACCTTATGATTGTAGCTCCTGCACATGCGTTGCTGATATGCTTTGAGATGAGTATAAGCATGTTGGCGTCTTTCATCTAATAGTTCCAGTTCTTGCAGTCGGTTAACTCGATATTCTTCATCGGGGATCAAACCTTTCAAAGAGACTCTAAGAGATGGAATTTCTACCTCCAAGGGTAAAATAGCCTCTGATCCATATACCAATGAATATGGTGTTGCCCCTGTAGGTGTGCGAATGCTGGTCCTGTAGGCCCAAAGTGCTGGATTGAGTTGTACGTGCCAATCTTTGCCTGCATCATTCACTGTTTTCTTGAGAATTTTTAGGATTGTTTTGTTAGATGCTTCTGCTTGACCATTTCCCTGTGGATAGTATGGTGTAGAAAACCGATGTTGGATTTTGAATTTTTCACATAGTTCCTGCACATCTTGGTTTTTGAAAGGTCGCCCATTATCTGTGACGATTGAACTTGGAATACCATATCTGCAGATCAGATAATTTAGGATAAAAGAGGCAATTTGTTTCCCGGTCACTGTGGTCATGGGAACTGCTTCAATCCATTTGGTAAAGTATTCTGTTGCAGTTATAATGAACTTGTGTCCATTTGAAGATGAAGGATGTATTTTGCCAACTAGGTCCAGTCCCCATTGACAAAAGGGCCATGATGTTGTAAAGGGCTGCAGTTCCTGTGCTGGTGCATGTATCAGATTGCCATGGATCTGGCATTTAGGACATTTCTTGGCAAAGTGATATGAATCTTTCTCCATTGTAGGCCAGTAGTATCCCATCTGTAGAAGCTTTTTAGCAAGAGTAGTGCCACTTGAATGTGTGCCACAAATACCTTCGTGAAGCTCGTGTAAAGCGGAATCAGAATCATTACGATCAAGGCAACGAAGAAGAGTACCATCGAGACCTCAACGATATAAGGTATCAGCTGTAAGGGTGTAACGGGCAGCTTGTCAGATAAAGTTACGTTTTTGGTTACGGGATTGGTCAATGGGTAAGATATTATGCTTGAGGTAGTCGTATATTGGTCCATATAGCGGAGAATTGGAACCAGTCAAGGCATAGATAACATGGGATTCGGAGTGGTCATAGGCGGGGGAGAACAGTTGCTCTACCAGGAACTCATAACGACTCTTTTGCTCAGGAATTTGTAGTAGTGAAGCGATTGTAGCCATTGCATCGGCTACTTTGTTGTTCAACCTTGGTATTTGCTCAAAGGTGATGTGCACAAAATACTGTTTGAAGTCATCCACCATTCGTTTGTAAGGTAGTAGCTTGTCGTCCTTTGTCTGATAGTTGTTATTAATTTGATTAATGACCAGTTGTGAGTCTCCATAGACTTTTAACTCTGTGATTTTCCATTCGACGGCCATTTTGATGCCGATGACCAGTGCTTCATATTCAGCCACATTATTTGTGCATGGAAACATAAGTCTGTATGATTTTGGCATAGTGTGTCCTTCAGGAGTGATGAACAGAATGCCGGCACCTGAACCATGTTGAGTATAGGATCCGTCAAAGTATAGGGTCCATTGTTTAGTAGAAAGAGCGAGTACATCCCTGTCTAGAAATTCAACCTCCATGGTTTGTTTGCCTGGTAGCGGTGCTTCGGCCAATTGATCTGCAATTGCTTGTCCTTTGATGGCTCATCTTTATGTGTATTGGATGTCAAATTCACTGAGAATCATGACCCATTTAGCCAATCAGCCTGTAAGAGCGGCTTTGCTGAGTAGATATTTGAGAGGATCAATTTTTGCAACTAGCTTTATGGTGTGTGCTAGCATGTAATGTTGGAATTTCTGAGATGCAAAGACTACCGTTAGGCAAGCCTTTTCAATAAATGTATAGTTGAGCTCATAGCCATTCAATGTTCTACTGATGTAGTATATGGCACGTTCCTTTCCTTGTTGATCTTCTTGTGCCAATAGTGCCCCCAGTGAAATATCTGTTGTTGAGATATATAGAATAAGTGGCTTTCCAGCAACTGGTGGTACTAGAACTGGTGGATTCATCAGATACTGTTTAATTTGGTAAAAATATTCTTCACACTTAGCCTCCCATTTTAAGGGTACATTTTTGTGTAGCAAATGGTTAAATGGTAGACTTTTATCTGCTAGCTGAGCGATGAATCGTCGGATTGATTGAAGTCGTCCCTGTAGAGATCTGAGTTGACTGATATTTCGTGGTGGTGGCATTTCCATGATGGCTTGTACCTTTGCTGGATCAACTTCAATACCTTTAGCTAATACTATGTAGCCTAGTAACTTGCCTGATGTAACCCCGAAGACACACTTCTTAGGGTTGAGTCAAACTTGGAATTTTTGCAATCGATCAAAGATCTTTGTTAGGATGCCGAGATGTTTAGCTCTGGTGAAGGATTTTGCTAGTAAATCATCCACATAGTCTTCCATAAATGTGTGCATCATATCATGGAAGATGGTTGTCATTGCTCTTTGATAAGTGGCCCCTGCATTCTTTAAGCCAAAAGGCATGACATTCCAATAGTACGTCCCCCAAGGACAGGTGAATGCTATTTTATCTTGATCTTCAAGAGCTATCTTAATTTGGTTATAACCTGAGAAACCATCCATTAGTGAGAGCATTGCATGGCCTGCTGTGAGATCTACAATTATGTCGATACTTGGCAGAGGAAAGTCATCTTTTGGACAAGCTTTGTTAACGTCTCTGAAGTCAGTGCATATTCTGATACTACCATCCGGTTTTGATACTGGAACGATATTGGATATCCACTCTGCATAGTCAATGGGTCGGATGAATCCGACATCTAACAATTTTTTTAGTTCAGTTTTGACCATGAGTGCCACCTGTGGATTCATCTTTCGTAGCTTTTTCTTAACTGGCTTAACTCCGGTAGAGATGGACAAGTGATGCATGATTAAGTGTGGATCTACCCCGGGCATATCAGCATATGACCAAGCAAAGTTGATTTGCTGTTCTTTAAAGAAGATGATGAATGTCAATCTTTCCTTCTCTGTCAAAGATTCTGCAAGGTGAATGTTTCTAGCTACTTCGGTGGTACCAATGTTGATTGATTGAGTGGGCTCAATCAATATGGGTGATCGTTCATGAAAATGTTTAGGAAGAGTGTCAAGTCTCCCATCGTTAGGTGCCTTAAAAAGGTTTTCACCCTCGGATGCGTCCTTTATTTTTACTTTTTTGGGATCCATTGCTGCCATTGACTGGTTTTCAGCATTAGATTCATTATTTGATTCATTTTTGCGACTGAGAGACTTGACACTCCCTGAAGAACAGACATCGTTATTTGGTTCACTGGTAGAGCCTATTTTGGAATTTACGGTACATAAGTAGTGGATAATAGATTCATCATCTGAAAAAATTGGGATATCATGAGTCTCAGGTTCAGTCCAGTCGATGAGATCAGGGAAGACAAGTGGTAAGGAATCATGGGGTGGGTCAAGTTCCGCTACCGTAAGTGTTAGGATAGAGTTTTCATCATGCTGGGTTTTTGGTTTAAAGAAATTTAGGATTGCGTCGAGGTCCTCGATGGTATCATCTTCCACATAGATTTGTTCATAATGTTTCTGTTCACTTTCCGGAGCGTCATAGATATGTTGTGGTCCAAATTCAAGAGGTCTATCCTCTGCGTTATGTTCTTCCTGAGAAAGGGATATAGAATCAGTATCATCTAGGATATCAGTAGTAGCATTGGAGCAGGTACCCCATTCATATTCATTGGAATCTGTTTCATAGGCATCATCCCAGATTCTATCTGTGCTGTAAACAGGGGTGTTGTACGCTGAAAACAAATCTTTGATGATGGATACTATTTTGATATTTTGTGTTGATTCTGTATCAGATCCATCCTCTACTTGCTGGATTTGTTCATAGACTGTGCTTCTTCGGGGAGTAATAATGGTATTTGAAGATGTCCTGATTTGTTCTTGAGATATTGGTGTTTGAATATGAGCTACTGCTGCAGATAGGGCCTTCTTATGACTTAGAAGTTTTTCCTGATGTAACTTCTGATCTTGACGTTCCCGTGCCTTGCGGATTGTTTCTGCTGATTCAAAAAGTGCTTCCTGCCAGGAGTCTTCTTTGTACTTCTTCTTTTCCTTCCATTGAGGTTTGATAGGTAGGTGAGGCGGCCGCTTTAATAGGAACGTGAGTTTAGAGCCCAATCCTGCTTTGTTTCTGCTAGGTTGTGAAGGAAGATTGATAGGTTCAGTAACTCCCTCTTTGCATTTGCCAATAGGTCCTTTACCGTCATATCCCATTTGCTTCATGATTAAGTAGCCTTTTCCATACATGTGTGTTGGTAGCACAATGTCCAGAGCAGCTGCTCTATGATTTTCTTCTTCATCTTTGTATAACCAGCTAAGAATATCTTTGTCTTCTGATTCATGTGCTAGAGTACCCAATTGGATGAAAGTACCATCAAATTTAGTGATGGGCTGAGTAGCCAGTTGTGTTGATGTAGTAGGCAAACCATGCGATCTAGGTGAGGTGGGCAATTTTGCCAAACATAAAGGTTCCAAAGAGTATTCTCCCATGCCTTGGTCTTTGATTTGCATTTTCTGCTTGAAGTCTCCCCATAAGGAGTTGGATTTTGCTGTATATGGATTTGATGTTGAAGATTGCTGCTTTTCTCTATTATGAGGAACCAAACTGTCCTGGGCTGCCCCCATTGCATTGCAATGTTGAAATGGATTATGATCAGCAGATATGGAGATTTCTTGTCCATCATAAGGAAATTTGACACACTGGTGATATGTAGAAGGGACTGCTTGCATTTCATGTATCTAGGGTCGTCCTAACAAAATATTGTAGGTTAGATCGATATCTAAGACTTGACAAATACTATCCTTTTGTACTGGGCCCACTTGAATAGGTAATATGACTGTGCCTTTAGAGGACCGTTCCTCATCATCATATGCTTTTATGGTAATCTTTTTGCAAGGATCAATAGATTCTTCTGAGAAGCCTAATGCACGGATAAGCTTTAAAGTACAGATATTAAGGCCGGCTCCTCCATCTATTAGGACTCTCTTGACTCGGTGTTTGCAAACAATGACTTCAATATGGAGAGGGGTATTATGCGGATGACTCAATGAGGTATTGTCATGCTCTGAGAAGGTGAGGTTATGAGATTCTGTCATGTGGGCAACCATAGCTTGGAATCTGTCTGTATCCAGATTTTGAGGTACATTTGTTTCTAATAGCGCTTGCTCCAATATGTCTTTGTGTCTTGGAGATAGTTTCAACAATTCCAGGATAGATATCTGAGCCGGAGTCTTGCGTAGCTGATTAACTAAGTCGTATTGGATCTTTGGTGTGGTAATTGGAAGTGCAGTGTGTCTCTTCAAGACATATTTATGAGTCCGGGTTGTTACATTAACAGATTCATGATCACGTTTATCTCGAATGGTTATAACATTGACTTGATTGTCTTCGGCTGATATGTGATTGATTGTGTTGTTGTAGATGTGATTAATACGAGCTCCACGTGTATCATTTGAAGTTGATGCTCCATCTTTGTTATAATTTGGAAGAGGATCTTTGAAGGCTTCGTGATCATTATTTGTTTTGAGACCATCCACCGTTAAGTCACCTCGATCAATCATGTCTTGGATTATGTGTTTCAATCTCATGCACTCATTTGTTCTATGACCTTTGTTGCGATGAAAATCACAATAGTGTGAATCATTCCACCAAGGTGGTTTGATTGGGGGTTCATAATTGTTGATTGGAGGTAAAGAAAGAACCTTGTTTGCCAACAGTTCTCTGAATGCGGACTCTAATGATTGGCCCAATGGTGTGAAGATACGTTTATGGAAATTGTTGGTGTTGTTGCGTGAATTGTTGTTAGGCCCTGGATTCAGGTTTTTGTTTCGATTATCGTTGGTGTTGTTGGTGTTGATTTGTCCTTGATCAGTGTTTGGTGCATATGTGTTGGCACTGGGAGTAGCATTTTTAGGATTTATCGTATTTTGAGTATTTCCTGATAAGGCAAGCACTGGCTGTTTAGATTTGGGATCATATGATTCATTGTTGCCTTTGTTTTTGTTTCGAGTCCAAAATCGAGTTTTGTCCAAATTAGTGTTGTTTTGGTTATTGTAGTTTGATGAGTTCGTCCCTTCTTTGTAGAACTTGAGTGTTCCCTTTTTGACACAAGCTTCCTCTACTTGGATGCCATTTTCGATCACTTTGTCAAAAGATGGTATGCATTGAAGTTTGAGTCTGTAACTCATCTCACCATTCAAGTTATCAATGAAGATTTCCATTTTCTCTTTTTCAGGAATATCCCGAGGATATCTTGATACCATGCGTCGCCAACGTTGAAGGAATAACATGAATGTTTCATTGTTCTTTTGTTTGGTGTTGCAAATATCTAGCATGGTTATGGCATGTTGGATGTTGTAAGAATAATGGGTGATGAATTTGTTAACCAATTCATCAAATGATCTAACAGGTGGTGTAATCTTAGATAACCATTCCATCGTTTGTCCTCCCAGGCTTCTCGAGAATAACCTCATCAGATAAGTGTCATTATGAGCAAATTCAAGACTCATAGTACAAAATTCTCGAACATGATCTCGAGGATCACCTTTCCCATCATATTTATCAAATTTGGGAATGTCTGAGTTTGGAGGAAAAGGTGTCATGTTTAAGCTTCTGTCAAATGGATAAGGACAGATTTCGTTTATAGAATACCGCACTGTTGTCCCTTGTTGCATATCGTGTATTTGTCTTTGCAACATTTGCATTTGTTGAGTAAGAGCAACCAAGGGCGCATTATCTTGTCGAGGGACGAGTTCTTCCCTCGTATTTGTTCTCAACTAAAAAGGTGTAGTAAATGGTATGTGTTGTTCTGGGGTTTCAAAAGCAGGTACTCGCATTTCTGGTATATGTTGTTCTGGAATATGTTGTTCAGGTATGCGAGTTTCTTCTTCCCTTTGTTGTTCTTGATATGTATATTGTTGAGATCCTGTTTGAAAGACGTTTGCATCGAAATCTTCAGGAAGTTTGACACCTTTGCTTGTAAGCATGAGTAGATATTTTTCTTTGTCATTTTCCATGAGTTTTTCGATGAGTTTTTGGAATGAAGGATTTTCTTGACATTCCTGAAGAATTGCATCAGTAATTTCAGGATCGTCTGATGATGGAACTTCAAAAGGATTTGATAATCTACGATTCATACTTGATTCCGCGGGTGTCTCGCTTTGTTTGTTTCGTTGAGAGCGAGTGATAGGCATTTTCAATAGAAACTTTCAGTGATGAAAGGAACAAAGTCCTCGTTGATGTTTTGCTCTGGCGTTGGTGGTTCTGATCGAGATATTTTATATGTGATGCACTCGTCGGGTAGGAATGCTGGATTGATCTTTCCTCCGCGGTTTATCTTTTGATTAAAAGCAGACTTTTGACAGTATGCTCTTGTTTTCAGGGGTTCTTTGTCAAATTTGCTGGATTTGTTTTGAATATAACGTTTGACGTGATGAAGAAATACCCGATGGGATTTGAAGAGTTGACGGTTGATGTATAAAAATTTATTTCTCTTGATGAATTTGGAAAAGCTAGGTTGTTGTTTCTTCAACGTGATGTTACGATAGAGGTTCTTTCTTCTCAGAATGAGGGGATTAGTCATGCATGAGTGATCAATGATTTCCTTTGATTTGTTTGGATTTAGTTGATTCCTGTTTGAGAAATTTCAAATCTTACTTTATCAGAGTGAAGGTTTAGCTGTCCCTTCACGACAAAGTGTGTCAAATGATATGGATAAAAGCCTCCCGATCTGGAAACTAGATTTGACAATTTGAAAATTCTAAACAAGTGTTTTTGAGATAAAATCCGTAAGATGGTAAAGGATTTGATTGATACTGATGATGAAAATTTTCCGAATTATGATAGGAGAGACATCCTCTATTGCTCGATTCGTTTAGGATTCGGACAACTTTGTTTGACACAAATTTAACTTGAGTAATAGTTTTAATGATTCGTTTTTGTCACTCTGGTTTGATAAAAGACGTGTTTTGATGAAAAACTGTTTTTTTTTTTTTTTTTTTTTAAATATTTTGAAATTTTCAAAATTTTCGGTTTTTCCAACTCTCTGTTTTTCTACCTCAGCTCACGCGCTAAAACAGAGGTTTGATGCACTACCTAATTTTTCTGATGCGCTAAAATGTTTCTCACACGCGCTAGTCTGCCCCCGGTTACGCGCTAAAGTATTGATTCTGGAAAAATTTTGTTTTTGACTGTGAAAGATGTACGCGCTAGACTGGGCTTCAGAAGCGCTAATTGTTTAGGCCTATGCGCTAAAATAGGCTTTCTACGCGCTAAGGTGTTTGTTTCACGCACTAAGACAGGCTTTTTGAAATTTGTTGTGAAGTTTGTTTGGAAAACAACACGCTACACTGTGCCTCCTACGCGCTATCTGTTTTGGTTAATGCGCTAACTTTGGTTACCTACGCGCTAATTTTTTCCTGATACGCGCTAGAATCTGTTTTGCACGCGCTAAAGGATTATTCTCTGTTTTGCTTTGTAGTTGAAACGCTACTATTTTTGTTGTACGCGCTATTTTGTGTTTTGGATGCGCTAAAAGATCTGTTACACACGCTAAGATGTTGCTCTTACGCGCTAAACTGCCTTGATTTTTCCTTTTGGTTGTTTCTATGAGGATTTTGATTTTTGTTGAGAGAAATTTTAAGTATGATGGATGATTTTCTGAAATACAAAATGCAAGCACGACACACAAAGTATAATCATTTCGCCTAATCTAACAGAAAGTGTATGTTCTGTCGAGGATGTGTTCAAATCCCCAATGTTTTAACAGGTTGGATACAAAATAAAACACTTCAGAAAGACTCTTTATTCAAGGGTCATAAGTAACATCATAGCCCACTAGTCTCGATACTCCGTCAGCTCAAACAACCGTGTCACCCCCTAGAGGGCGCTCATTTTTTTGCCTTTTGCCAGAAGTTAACCCAAAGTGATTGCTTCACAGTTGAGTAGTTATCTTGGGAGATATATGGTGAGTAATCTTGGGGGCAGATTCTTCCCCACCCTTGCACTATGATGTTACAAATGTTTGGATACTGACTCAGCTCAAAGTTTCTAATGCTAAGGTTCTTAATCAGGTTTCCTGTTCGGCCGTCAGTGATAAACTCCCTCAGGAGGCTTCCCAACCTTTAGAACAAAGGCTTTACGTATCTTGAGGATACTGGGGGAAGGCTAATCACTGCGCGCAACCGTTGAAAAGGACTTTCGTCACTTTCCACATTTGATTATAGTGGGTTGGAATTCTTGGCGTCAAAGTCGTTCCCCACTTAGGTCGTTCCCTTTACACCGGCCATAAACGGCTTTAAGAGTTGATTGCAACTCCTCGGGAAGGCAAGCCTGCTAAAGGTTTTAACTGCTTGAAATACTGAAAGCGTAAGAGTGGTTTGGCTTTTTGATCACCCAGTTAAGGGGAGAGCATATACCTTCCACTTTCGAGACAAGGCAAATAAGTTTGTTCTTTTTAAACTCCAAGACAATAATTTGCTAACTTCTATTTGGAGATGTTGCTCCAAAAAGCGTGGTGTTCTTTTTAATCCTTCATAGCAATAATTGTCTAATCTATGGAAAATAAATCGTTAACAAAGCAAATTCGATTTTGGAGGTCAACAAAAGAAAAACGTTTTTGCTGTAAAAGCAAACTTCCTCGCTTTACCTGCAAGAAATTGTTAAAATCCTGCAAATAAACAGAACGAGAAGACGGTTAGTTTGTTTCGGGGGACTTCCACAAGTCTAAAATTTTGAAATCGGTTACAAAAAATCTTTTTGTTTGTTTTGTTTGTGATGCGCTACAGAATAAACTGTATGCGCTACAATACTCGTTGGATGCGCTACAGTTTCTTCTCCATGCGCTATTCTGTTGCCCTGATGCGCTACTCTGTCTGTCGTATGCGCTAATTCTGTGTTTTGATTTTTCTCGCAATCCGTTATGCAGGAAAAATTTGAATCTTATGCGCTAACTGTTGGTTTCAAAGCGCTGGAATATGTATGGAAAGCGCTAAAAGGTTAGGTGGATGCGCTAATCTGTTAGGTCAATGCGCTAATCTGTGTTTCGCCGGCGTCGACACCTACAGGAAAATTTGTCAAATAGTGTCATGCGCTGAGGAACCGTGTTTACGCGCTAAGACAGAAAGTACACGCGCTAAACAGTAGGCTAGAAGCGCTAAACTATTGGGCGGATGCACTAAAATATCTTTTCGACGCACTAATTCTGGTTTCCCGCGTACCTGCAAAAGTCATCAAATTCAAAAAACGATGTGTTATTGGGGTTCGTGCCCCACGGTGGGCGCCAGAAATGTATGCGGGAAAAGTGGGCGAATAAAACTTAAAATGTGAAAAATACGAGAAATACCAATCCACACACACACACAGGACTTCTTGATGCAAGCTATGGAGTAACGATGTGTTACTCAGCTTCCCAAGGAGGGTCCCATGGTTCTCTATCTCACAATGTCCCTCAAACCAATGTTTTGCTCTCAGATTACTGAGCAAAATGGTTTAGGGATGGCAAATATGAGAATGAGAGAGGTTTTTAATTGATTTAGTATGAGATGTGTTATAAGCTAGGTATGATGCTAGAAATGCAACAAACTAAATGATAAGATGATAGGGTTACTATGAATACTATCCTAGCATACTATATTTAGTCTATAATTGAACTAAAATGATAAAGAAAGTAATCTAAGCATGCATATTAGATCTAAAAGAGGCTAAATGAAGAGCATAAAGATGATGAAAAAGCTTGAAAGTATTTGAGCATAAGTATAATGCTTCAAATTTGAAAGATGATTGTTAAAAATGGAGGAATGAGAGCTCTATTTATAGCACAAACAGGGCAATGGATGGTCAAGATTGAATGGTTTAATCAAGGGCCAAGTTTGAAAGTTGGGGATCCATGTGCACAATTTGCACCAATGAAATGATGACAAATGTCAACACAGGATTGGGTTGAAAGAAGAGGTTGGAGGTATTAAAGGCCTGAGGAGACCTCATGGTTATCTAAAGGCTAAGGGTCAAGCCTAAGTTAGGTTTACCCAATGAATTAGGATCTAATCCAAAGATAAACCTTTGTGCAAATGATTAAGAGATAATCATGGTCAAAGCATTAATGACCTGATGAGACCCTTGGGTTGGGTAGAGGTTGAGTCAAAACAAATGTTTTAACCATGTGGGAGGGTTTGAAATAACCATTAATGGTTATTGGAGACTTTGGGGATTAAGTGGTTGAAGGTTGGAAGCCTTCAATGGTTTTCAAAGACTTTGGGGGTTTTGGTGGTTGAAGGTTGAAAACCTTCAATGGTTATCCAAGACTTTGGGCCATTTGAGAAGTGACCTCCCTTTGCTTAGGGATGTGACAAAGTTTAGAGGGGGTTTAGGTTAATTAGAATTGGTTAGAAGATTCTAGAAGGGATTAGAAAGGGGTTTGGGATTTTGCAAGTGGATGGGGGGGATAATAGGATTTAATTGAATTATTTGATTTTCATTCAATTTGGTTGTAATTAAATAAATTTGATTTATTCAATTTAGGATAACTATTTAATTAAATTTGAATTTAATTAAAAGTGGCTAGGGGATTTAATTGAATGAAATGATTTATTCATTAAATGGTATAGTGAATTTTATTTAAATAAATTGAATAATTTATTTAATAAAATAGAAGAATGTGGATAATTTAATTAAATTGGATTTAATTAAATAGAGAAATGAACATAAAATATTCATATGGTCATTTTTATACGTCTACAGATCTCAACACCTTAGCAACAATCTCATCTTCTTTAATCTTTCCACCGGTAAATCTGATACCAAGGACAAGCTCATTCACCTTAGCCATGTATGAATGTATGTTCTCATCATCTCCCATCTTTAATGTCTCATACTTACCTTTTAAACTCTACAACTTAGAAACTTTCACTTGACTATCACTTTCATATTGGATCTCAAGCTTCTCCCAGATCTCATGTGTAGTTTGAAGTTCCATAACAGCTGTCATTTTAGAATTAGTCAGGGCACTGAGTAATTCTTCCTTCACTCTAATGTTATATTCAACTTCCTTAACCTCATCAGGAGTGGATGGTCCATTCAGAGGAACAACATAGGCATTCTTAGTAATCTTCTAATAATCTTCCCCAAGACATTTCAAATGCACCTCCATTCGTCTCTTCCATACAGTGTAGTTACTTCCATCAAACCTCAGACTATCCTTCTTGAAAAGAATACCTTGAACTGCCATCCGGGATCTCCTTAAGCGATTAAGCTTCTACCGGAGGATATATCTCTAATACCAATTGTTAACAGAAATCAAGAAGGAAGACTGAGAGGGAGGGGGGTGAATCAATCTTCACTGGATTAACAACAAATTAAATTCCAAAACATAAACTGATAAACTGTAGTAACAAATAGATAAGAAAATTAACATCACAACACATAACACCAAGATTTTGACATGGAAAACTTGGTTAAGGGAAAAACCATGGTGGGAACCTACCCACAGTAAGATGATACTCTGCAATAGTATGTGAAAATATTACAACGAGGAATGCACATGCATTCAGGCACACTGCCTAGAGCTCACTGCTCAAAAGATATATGACTAGAAGGCTACAACCCTCTGGGAAGTCTCACCAACTTACAATATGATTTGGATATGGTTCAGACTACAATCTGGAAGGAATGAACTACAATGATAGCATCTCCAAATGTTTGATGACAGTTCCGGTTAAGCACAGTTGTCTGCTCTGCAACACCAAACACACCTCAATGCTTCGTTGAATGATATATCCTTGTTCACACATTTACCTCTCTTTGATAATGTAGACACAATACCGTTACCTAAATTACATAAGCATCTGACTTATATATACAAATCATCAACCTTGATAACAAGGTTGGCTAAACCCTCAACCCTCAACTCATAATTACAAAAATTATATTACATGATACAAAGATTGACCACTAGACCAATATTATGATTTATATTACATAACATGGACCTAATTCAAATTTCCAAATGATTAAATCCATCGAAAATCCCACCAAGATCAACCGCAACACACTACACCACCAAAAATACTGCATAACACACAAATCATCACCAGTTCATAGAAATCACCAAAAAATCGCACAACGATCAATGCAAATTGCCAAAATGAATAGGGCACAACTAGGAAACACCAACAAACACATTATAATCATCCAGAAGAGTTGCACCAATACCTCTTTTCAAATCTTGATTGGTCAACGTCTCAAAGCTCAAGAACATAACCAACGAACAACTGTCACGAGGAAAGATAACTTGCAGAGCACCAACTCATGAACCATATGAAATGAAGATACACAAGATCATCCCAAACAATAATCCAAAGTCTCAGCACAAGATCTGATCACACCGAAATATACTAGAGGAAATACCGGATTCTACAAAACAGTGATCAACACAACCAAACTACAAAACCAAACCAAAAAATCTTCCCAAATTCATCAGAATAACTCATAGGAATATGTTGACATCAATGAAAACAACATATCCTAGCAGCAATAATGTACAACCAAATCTAACAATCTCCCCAATAATCCAACAATAATGATAATGCAAAAGAGCAATGTAAGCCTATCTAATCAACAAAGGGGGTTTTGATGCTTTATTTCATTGTTTTGTTAATTTGATTAAGTTTCATTGTCATTTATAGGTTTAGCTAATTATAATTGAGTTCTAGTTGTTAGCCCATCTATTTTAGTTATTTATGCCTAAATTTCCCATAAAAACATTGGTGAACTAGAAATATAAAAAGCGCTTAAAATCTATATATCAAAAGATGAAATGAATGAGCAAGAAAATAAGACATCATGAAAACAAACACAACATATGAGTTGAAATACAATATCAAAAGCTTGGCTTCGGGAACATGCAAATTACTCCATCGGGGCTATAGATGCCTGAATGACAATGGAGCAATATTCGTGAGAATTGTAGTGATAACCTCATCGGGGCTATAAACGTTTGTTTGAAAATGAGGCTCTATCTAGGATGATTTTGGAGTTAGGAAAAATCATGTAGCTAGTCCTGTAAGATTCCAAGGGTCGACAATGGTCATAAGAGTTGGAATGAACCCAATTGCACACACATAGGCAATTGTAGACCAAAGTCTCAAGAGTCAATGGAGGATTTTTCTGCATCTCCAGTTACAAATCATAATCACCTGGTGTGCTAGGGTGAGTGTCTAAAGGGTGCTGAAAAATGGAATGGATCCTTATCTTTGAAATATTTTGCAACCTTAATCGTATTAGTGTATAACACGATGATAAATGCCTATAATCGTTTTTGTCTAGATAAGCATAGTCATTGCATTTCACTTTTGTGTAATCAAAACACTCATGTTAAATCATTATTTGTAGTTTTGTTACATACTTTGTCAAATGTATCATATAAGTTTTCAAGCTGAGGGCATATTGAAATAATCCAAAAAATCCAAAAAAAAATCAAATATGATCTTGAAAAATCCAAAAAAATCAAATATGATCTTGAAAAAAATCCCAAAAAATCAAATACGATCCTTAAAAAATCCAAAAAAATCAAATATGATCCTAAAAAAAATAAAAATCAAATACAATCAAGAAAAAATCCAAAAGAAAAAAAATGATCCTGAAAAAACATAAAAATTGAAAAATGATCAAAAAATAAAAGCCTAAACATTGAAAAAAGATCTTGAAAAAACTCATAAAAATAAAAAAATGATCCTAAAAAAGGACCTTGAAAAAAGCCTAAACATCAAAAAATGATCCTGAAAAAAAAGCCTAAACATTGAAAAATGATCCTAAAAAAGCCTAAACATCGAAAAATGATCCTAAAAAAATACAAAAAACATCAAAAAATGATCCTGAAAAAATACAAAAACATAGAAAAAAAATCCTGAAAAAATACAAAAACATCGAATATGATCCTGAAAAAAGCCCTAAAAAGCATATTTTCTTTTGAAAAAACACTAAAATTTGAAAAACCAACAACAAAATCTTGCTATAAAATGTCTCATAGAGATCAAACACTCAAGCAGATATCCAGTAAACATTTCACATGAAGTTAACAAAGGATAAATTATCTTATCAAAATCTGCAATTAAACCAATCAACTGTCTTATCAATCAAATCAACCAACCCTATCAATCAATTATCAGCTTGTCTTAAACATGTAACGGTACACTTGAAATTAGACATATTGGTCTTAAACGGGGTATTCAATCTTTGAGATCAAACATAAAATTATCACATCAAACAATCAAAGCAAAGGCATCGATCAGTATGGCTATTGGCTTTTTGTCCTAGTTAGTCTTTAATTTTTATCAATTGGTGACAAGTCATGTTCCTATGCTACTCAAGGATGTCCACAAGTGACTAGAGAATCCGTGATGGTTCACGATCTTTTTGTTTGTTTGTTGTTTGTGGTGTGAATTGATGAAGTTCTGGGGCAATGGTACTTTTGGTGTATGTGTTGGTACATTCATTTGGCAAGTATCATATGCAAAAATAAAAGTCAAGGATAACTATGCTTGTGACTATTGCGCATACCTCGAACCTTAGTGCTACACCCAAAATGGAGGGGTTCACTCCTTGTCTACTATGTGTTTGTTACTACAATGGGATATCAATTACATCTTGGTTTCTAATAACCCGATACACAAAGATTCATTGAAACATAATAAGGCTCAATGATGATTATATTGCACTAAAAAATAAAGGCACAAGAAGTCATGGTTATATATTTTTCAATCTCTTTATCTCATCTATAATTCCATCTCAAATCATTTCATCACATCAACCATTTTATCAATCAATCAATTCTATTTCCTAGTCATAATTTTTTCATCATTCATCCAACTTTCATCAATCATTTGTCTTATACAAGATGTGTCATTCCTGAAACAAAACACAATCATCTATCTTTGTCATGCATGATGTATCCTTCCTGAAACCAGACGTTTTGATCATCTTTTTCTTATACAAGATGTGTCCTTTCTAAAACTAGACTTGATCTTTATTCAATCAATTCAATGAATCCTATCAATCAAATCAGTCCAATCAATCAATCTACAGATCACTCCAACCATTTCTTATACCCAATCAAACCCATTCATATCATCAACTAGCCATTCTTCTTCTTTCAAGAGATCATCCATGCCTTTTATGTACAAACAATCTCTTGAGGGGGCATCCTACCTCCATCTTTCGACATATTGGGCATGCTTTTGGCACATCGGGGTAGGATAATTTTTCTTTATGTTTGAAAATTTCTTTAAGTTATTTAGTTATCTAATTCATTCCTCTAATTCAAAATTCAAAAATTAAAAAATACGCAAATTCTAATTTGAATAAATTTGCATTTCATTTCATATCTTTGAAAATCCAAATTCAAGCCAAATGCAAATGAAATTTGAATTTCAAGTTAATTTCCTACAACACATGCCACAATCCTAACTAGCACTGACTTCCAGTCTAACTGGCAATCACCTTTTTCTAACTGGGCAATGAATTTAGTTATCTCCTTAGTTAACTCATTTAACTCATCAATCAACTTTTTGGAATAGACCAATCTATTCAGATCATTGATCAATCAATCTAGTTCACGAATCAATCAATTCAGTCAACTCATTAATCAAATAAGTTTATCTCTCAATGAGTTCTGTCTCAACTAATCTCAACCATTGATTTATTTCGTTCTCAAATGCATCTCAACCATTCATTTTCTCCATTCAAAATCTATAAATTGAGTATCAATTCCCCCATTTTTAATAACCACTATCTTTGAATTTATTGTGTCAATCTTATGCAAGAATCCTAGTGCAACACTGAGAGCCACACAACATGATAATGCACAATAGCAATGGAAGCCTATCATATCAACAAAGGGGGTTTTGATGCTTTATTTCATTGTTTTGTTGATTTGATTAAGTTTCATTGTCATTTATAGATTTAGTTAATTAAAATTAAGTTCTAGTGGTTAGCTCATCTATTCTAGTTATTTATGCCTAAATTTCTCGTAAAAACACTATCCATAATCCCTCTTTTGAAGCCTTGTTGAAGATACTTGTCAAGTTTTACATATCAAGCCCTTGAGACTTTTTTTAGCCAATAAAGTGTTTTGTTTAGCCTACAAACATAGTCCCCTAACTAAGAAAATCCATGGTGAGAATCTAGCTCACAATATAAATATGAATGATTACAAAGTTTTAGGCTCACTGCCAAGGAGCAACAACACCTAATGGATTTTCAAGGCTAAGGTACATTGCCTTAGGTCAAGATACAAGGACTTGCACAACTAAGGCTTAGAGCTTCAGGGAAAGATACAAACTACTCTTAAGGACTCGTCAATCAACAATGAAGGAAATAGTAGAACTGAAACTAAGAAGGATCTCCTGAACATGAAATTATCCTTGAACAACTAGATCAAGCAACCAACATCGTGGAAAACATCTCTAATAGCCACCACTATCACAACACACTATCGTATTAAATATATCACCTTCAAAGCTCTAATTTTTGCACTTCTACAATCTCAAATCTACTTGCAAATCATTTGCATACACTTGTCATCAATTCACACACACTTTGGCATACAAATTCTTCAACCACACTCCTTAAATATGAGATAGATCACTGAAAACTTAATTTGGGGCCAACCAAGAACAAAATAAACATTATTACACAAATTAAGCCACCCGGACTAAAAATACTCAAAGCGGTTCACTCTAGGAGAAAGTGGGAACCCAAATACATCACAATACATCCTTCCAAGATGAATCCAATGATCCACACACACTAGCACATCCACTAGAGTCATTACCAAACATAACGTGAAGACATAGCAATCAGTTGGCTAAAAAACAAAATACCTCATGCGGATCTCCATATGCCATGGTGAGACCCAGCAACTTCTTAATACATATTCCAATGCATATTTAGACCAAAGGAATGTGATCCCTATCAAGATAACTCAAACAAACACATTCGAACCATAACACAATTAAATATACCAAACATAAATAAACAAAATTCGCTTGCATAATAGAGAATCTACTAGAGAATCAAAATGAGAATACTGCATGAGCCATAAAATCACGTCCACTAAATCACAACACAATATAACTAACACACTTATTGCCAGAAAACATAAATAACTATCTGAATCAAAATACCACAACCAACACAAAAAATACCAAACTCAATCTGCAACACAAAACACAACTAAAATGACCAGGAGCATATCCAAACTGGAATCGATCCAGATAACTAAGTTTGACATCAATGACAACCATACAAGCTCACAATTCTAACAATTTCAATTTATTTTTCTTCTTTAAGAAGCTCTTTGAAATTGGAATCTTTCTTAAGGAGTCTGGTATATCGACAACGAATTAGGCTCATATCTTGTTTAGTTATCCCCTATTTCTAAGTCTCCTCAATTTTATTATCCTGGGCAATGTAATGTCCCTCCCTTGATCAGACTTTGTTAGCCTAGTTTGACTTTGGTTGAGTTCTCCTATTGTTTATGTGATTAGGTGATACTCTTTAATGTAATGAATTTTATCGTGATTCTAGGATATGTTGTTGGTTATGCATTTTATCTCTATGGATGCTTAGATGTTAGATTATATGATTTAGTACCAACCTTGGACTGACTTATCGACTTTATGTATATATCTTGTGTTCGTTTTCTTGTATGGGTTTGAGTCTGTATGGGGTGCAAGGGGATGTTATTCCATCACCCACTTCGGAGGGACACATAGTTTCATGACTCTCCTCCACCGGTGTGCCTATATATGTTGGAGAAATATATGTGTGTTTTTTTCCAGTGATGCAGCTGCAGGTACCGATCATCGACTCCACCTGAATATTTAGGTATGAGCATGCTCTACAACCCAATGGTAAAGTGGAAACTGTAGATATCAGCCAAACCCTAAACATAACCTTCCTGTCAGGTATCCTTGTGGTCGTAGTTAGTTTTGCATTTGTCGGTCATGCCCTGGTGTCTTCATGTTTTGTGTCATCTCAGAGTTTGGTTAATGTTTGATTAAATATTATTGTGGAAAAGATTAATTTTTGTAAACAAATAATACCTATATTTAGTGTGCATTTATTTTTATTTTTTTTGATAGGTAATTGGCTGAAGCCTGAATAGCTTTTGACTGGAGCTATGAACCAGTGGGGCCACAGTAGGGGGCCCATCCCCATTACATATCTTTGAATTATTATTATTGTTATTATTATTATTATGTTTGATTAGATTGACCCCAAGACCTTCCCCAGCCTATGGAAGGCCAAGAGTCACAACTTAGAATTCCACTTTAGATGTCCCTATTGGGAATTGAACTTGGGTCTCGACAATGAGAACTCAGTGTTTTAACCAGTTAAGCTCAACCCCTTGGATATTTAGTGTGCATTTATTATTTAATTAATAAAATACAAACTGTACTAGATTAAAATTAAATTAAATTAATTAAATTAAACATTTAACTTGGTATTTAATTGTACTCAAGAAATTAATTAAATAAAATAAAATAAAAAATTGTAATTGATATATTTTTGGCACTCATAAAATAATCTATGTTATTGTTAAAAGAAATAATTAATAATGATAATATTATTTTAAAGGGCATTTAATTATGTTATTTACATGATGGGGGTTACAAAATAAAATTAATGAATTTAATTATTGGAGAATTCTTGCATGCATTGGGAGTTATGTTTTGGGGAAATTATTTCCCTTTTTTGGGGGGGGTTTTTTGGGAGAAGCTCTTCCCGGGAAGAAAATTTGGGGGGAAAGCACCATGCTTGGAAAAAAAATTCCGGTTTTAGGGGAAAATGCAATGGAGATTATTCTGAAAATTGTTGAGGAATTATAATAAGGGGATTGAAAATATTTGTTGAAGTTTTGGATTTGGGGATTGTCTAGCTCTCTAGATTTGACGACCGAAGATCATTTGGAGGACTTTGCATCTACCTCTGCACGCGATTTCGTTAATGGTGATCAGAGGTAGGGATCCAGATCCTTCTCATTTGCATGAAAAGATTTCTTTATGTTTGTAGGAAATTTGTTGTTTGAAAAGATAAAATTGTTTCTCAGATTGCCTGTGATTGGGAAATTTATGGCTATTGGAATTCTTATTGGTGAATCTGATTTTAATTTCTGGAAATATGGGAGATGGGGTTTTATTTGGTTTCTTGGAAAATTATATTGGGAAATCTAAATAATTTTTTTTGGGGTTTTATTGCAAGTTGTCTATCCGGGCTTTGTTAGATTAATTTTTTGTCTGATCTGATTTTTAAAGAAATAAATTTAAAAAAACCAGGGGTTTTCTGACAAATATTGTTTCAGATTTTGGGAGGAATATAGTTAATTTTTTTGTTTTGTGAATATATCAGAGGATAATCTGTATGTAGTTTTTGGGAAACAAATTATTCATATATATATATATATATATAATTATAATTATGTATTTATATTAATATTTTATCAAAATGTTAATTCATGTTTCAACCTTGCTCATTGTTTATTTTCTTGCCTCTGTGATTTCTTGTTTTGTTTTGGTTGGGGCCCTACCCACAGTTGTTGTGGGTAGGCCCACGATTGTGGGGGACACCTCCCACAACCATGGGAGTGCCCACAACTATGGGAAGCTCCTCCCACAGCCATGGGAAGGCCCATGACTATGGGGGAGCATCTGCCACAACCGTGGGAGAGCCCACAACTGTGGAGACTCACCCACAATTGTGGGTGAAACCCCCATGACTCCCCATTATGCCTTGTCATAAATGATGGCTTCGGCCTTAATAATTTTGTTTGTTGTGCGATGCATGTTGAATTAAGGGTCAATCGACAGTTATTGTATTTATTTGTTTTTATATGTATATGTATAAATATATATATGTATGTATATGTATGTGTATTTATATCTATTTCATTGTATCTATGAGTGTACAAAAATATATCTGAGACTCTTTTTAGAATATGGTTAGATATTTATTTTGTAATTATATATATATATATAGTTACAATTTGAGCATATAATTTCTTATGCCCAGATAACTCTTAATTTAAATTAGTTGTTAATCAAATTGTATTTACAAATTATAAGAGGAATCCTTGAATTCTTAAATGTTTGAACATTAAAATAATGGTTCTTTAATTATTATAAAAAGTTAGGAATGAAATGTGATTTAATGATTTAAGTTGAGATGTTGGGAATTAATATTTAATATGAACCTCTGGTGTTATTTTAAGATTGAGATCCTTATATGATTGGCATAAAGAGAGTCTTGTATTTCTATTTACCTTGGTTAATAAAGTAAATGCTGTTTTATTGTATTAATGTTTTTATGGTAATTTTAGTTAATCTGAATGTATCTTTTTTTCTTTGCATGATGAGACCTTTTTTCTACTTTTGGGAACTTACCTATCCTTGTGGGGGTTATTCAGACGAGCGGATCTATGTTTTGGGTTCTAGAGGCTATGGGAGGGAGTTTATGGTTTCTTTATTATAATGCCATGTTTCTCTTGTTGGATTGAAGTTCCAACCTGTATGTTTTTGGAAGCTAGATGGTGATTCCTAGCCTACCATGGTATCTTCTTGTGTGTTATCTTATTCTAGCAAGAGACTCATGCCTTGCTATGGTATTTTGGTGTTTAACCATCATGTGTTTTCCGATTTGATCTTTGTTGTTGCTTGAATTCCTAGGTGCAATCATGGGGGAGTGGATTTCATTAGGGGTCGGGACCCAAAGTGGTTGCCAGGGTAACTCAATGAAAGTTGGTAATCAAGTGAAAACATAACATAATGAATTTGGGATGGGTAGTTAGCTCACATTTATGAGGATTAAATTTTTTGCCTCTATTACGCTCAGGTGCTTGTTTAGGGTTGAGGTAAGTAGAGAAGGGCCTAGAATGGCTTCCACCAATCTTGTCCTTTTGAAAGGTTGGTGTGGTCCACTAGTATTTGTATGAGGGTCGGGGGTCAGGAGAGGTCACCAAGGTAACCCAGGATGGGGGTCGAGACCTAGTGAAGACTTACTAGGGTAACTAATGACAACCTAGTGACGACACTCTCCGCTATTGCATACCTAGTAGTAACTTATGCTTTTCTTTTATCCTTTCGTGGATTGCTCGAGCCTCTGGAAGTTGGTTGTTTTATTGTTGAGTTTTTGTGATTATGGTCTTGTGAGTCTCTTGTCATAGTAGACTTGTGAGCCTCATGTGAGTCATTTGTATCCTTTTGTATTTCCTTTCATCTCTTGGGTCTGGCTGATACCTCCTGACACGGGGGGTGGACCTGATGGAACCACATGGTTGGGTGGAGTGCTATTCGCACCCATTGGGTTTTGATTCGTCCAACATCTTGATCGTGGTGTCTCATGAGGAGATTGAGGACCTTCATTATGTACCAGATTTATGTATTCACTCTATTGTTGTACTCATGGAGATTATATCCTTTCGAATACCTTTTATTGTAACTTATAATATTATGTATACTTAATGGCAATGTATTATTAAATCATGTACCTTGTAAAGGTCAGTATAATCTTATTTGTAAAAGTTTCATTGATCTCGTATGTATGGTTATGTTATTTTGAGTAATATCATTGTGGGGCCCTGAGGACTATTGTTAGATATTATATTTCTTTTTTATCTTTATCTTGTACCAATCTGTTATTCTTGCATTTGTATGGTTTAATTTATTTTTTTTAAAAAGAAAATTATTCACATCTTTGTTGTTTATTATGTTCTTGTCCTCTAGGCCTCATAGCGAGGTGTTATAGGCAAGGTCATTAAGGTCAATAGTAATGTTTTTTTATTCTAGTAGACTTAGAATCTAGATTCTTGGATTTAGAATGTTATGGACCAAAGGAATTACATTTTTTGAGGGTGGGTTTCAAGAGTTCAACTTCCTCACTAGGGTTTTTCACAACTTTGCCTTTTTTCTTGCTAGAGGTATTAGGTTTTTTAGGGGTATAGATTTTTCTCCCAATAAGCTTAATTTTAACAGAGTTGGTAGGATTATTAGGGTTCTCACTTTAGGCTAAAAGCCTATTTCTCCATGGGGTTAGGTCAAAGACATACCTATACAAAGAAAATATGAGGCCTTGATGTAGAGAAGAAGCACCTCTTACTTCAATGTTGATACAAAGAGATGAGAACTAAAAAAACAAAATGTTTATATTTTCCTTATGCCTAATGTGATTAAGAATTAGAAAATGATACCATTAATAATGGTATATCTTCCTTCAAGGGTAAATTATTTCATCACATGGTAGCTAACTAAGGCATACGGAGAAGGAAGAACAAATCTGTCATACCCATTTTGTAGGTAGAATAGCTTTTCTCCTTTCTCAAAGAACTTCTTGATGAACAACTTGTAGTCACCACAACTTTTCTTGACAGCCTTTCAAGCTTCACATTTAAGACTCGCCACCTCTACAATTTGTCATGGGATTACCTTAAACTTGATGCTACCAATAGTAACCTCACCCTTTTTCCAAGAATAATTGAATTTAGTCAAAAGGGTGTGATTAGATCCTCATAGAAATGGACCATTGTATTTTAATAGGGTCCAGAGCCATCATTCTGTATTAGGTCATTACATTTTGATGGCTCTGAATGTTTCATGGTACAACCTATTTTATCTTTCTTAGATTTGTTAATAGAACTGCAAACCTTGATTAAGCAACAATGTTTGAGAAAAGACAGGTAATATTTCAAAGTGCAAATGACAAAGAAAGGTACAAAAGAAATAGGCCTGCATTTCAAATGATGAAAGGTGATAGTATAGATACTAGGATCCTAATTTACACATGTGAACTAAATAATAATTAAGATATCACCTTTACCAATAGAGATTTTACACCTCCCATCATCGTAGAAAATTCATTAATTTGGTATTAAATTCATTAAATGCATTTGATTTTTGGAAAAAAAAAATCTGCAAGCTATCGTTGGCGATGTGGCTTTTTTACTCACACTGAAAAGATTCCCAGACACAATAGAGAGCCATATCATCATTCTTAAGTTATTCTTTTAGAAATCCATCCTAGTCATATAATATTTCTTAATTTGAATTTGAAACCTATCCATATCACCACCTATCATTGAATAAGATTTCCTTTAATTTAGTGGAGCATTGATTGAAATTCAAATTTCTCCAGTCATTATAACTTAGAGCCAAATTTGACATTTCTTTCGTTGCCTTGTTACTTTCCTTGTAGACATGAATAGCTTTGGATTGAAGAAAGCTCTTGAGCATAGTCTTACTTTCCTCCATTAAACTTTTGATTTCACATGGGACTACAAAGTTCCCATTGACGATATTAATGATTAATTTTGAATCCCCTTCTAGTATAATTCTTTGGATTTTCAGCACCTTTAGTATTTTTAACACCCACTATGTAGCCATGGATTCAACCCTATTGTTTGATTCCATAACATTAAATAAGAATTCCTTGATTGTTCCTTATTACTCTCCCTTCTCTTGATTTTCCCAAGTTTGCCTTTATATCACCTGTCTAAGTTGCATTTAATTGAACCCTCTAGAGGGTGCCATTCGCTCAACTTTCTTAGCAAAATATTTGGCTAGTTTATCTTTGTTAGGTCCTTATATAACACCAAAAATTGTTGCATCCTCATCTCTAAATAAAATGGAAAGGATTTAGTATATCCATCGGAAGCAACATTGATATTTTCCTTGGTTTTCTGTTTTATTATCATAAACAGTTCCTTACTCGTCTTAGATTGTTCTCTGAAAATACGGTTATTTCTTTCTTTCCACAACCTCCAATAAACAAAAGGAGGAATTTGTCTACAAAGGTCTCTCATAACAGAATGAGAGAATGGGAAAAAACTCTAGCTATCTATAAATTATTTCGTATTACTTGGAATGACCCAACAAACCGAAAGGTTAGATATAATAGTAGACCAAAGAACCCAAGCATAAAGATAATGAAGTAGGATATGTTCAATACTTTTAGAGGCCTCATAACATAAGGATCATTGATTAACAAACACGAGCCCTGTTCTATTAAGATTATCAATAGTAATGATATTTTGGTGAGCATCAATCCACCAGAAGTAGTTAATTTTGGGAATCAGATTAGGGATCTAGACTTGATTCACAATGCAGATGGGATATATTTCCATATTCTCTTATCCTCTTTATCTTTGGAAAGGAAACGACAATCTCCAAGTTTCTTGTGGAGGACAAGCAATTCATTCCCCCATACATTTTGACTCTTGCCATCTTGGTATCTATTGCCACTCAACTGCCTTCTAAAGTCTTTCAAGGTTGGTTGACCCCCTTGCCAGTCAACATAATTATAAAGGAAATTACCATTGCATCTAATAAGGGGTTCTTTAATTGTGATTAGACTATTAAATGAGGATAGATGAACATTGTTTTTCTACAAGTCCTCCGACAACATAGTATTTTTGTCATTCTCCACTATCATCCTTTCTCCTTGCTTAATGACATTTCTAATTTTTAACAACTTGTTCTACACCATAGAACCTTTAAGGAGATTGAAATCATAAATAAATTTATTAGGGTGACCATTACCTAATTATTTAGCTTTTATGATTTGAACCCAATCCTTTACTCCAACAATTTGTCATCCAATTTTTCCCAACATATATTTATTGAAGATTTTGATTTGTCTTATCCCAAGGCCATAATGATTCTTTGGCCTAGAAACCTTTTCCTAGCTAACCAAAGCAATTATGCATCTTTCTTCCATCCCAGTCTATAAGAATTTCCTCTGAATTTATCCAATTTTATCAGCTAGGCTAATTAGTATTTCAAATAGAGATAGGTAGTACACTAGAATATTTTGTAAGGAAGCCTTAAGGAGTTGCAGTTTCCCAGCTTGACTTAAAATTTTTCCTTTCCAACCTACGTCTTTCTTCTAAATCCTTTCAATAATGTAGTTCTAGTAGTTTCTAATAGGACTCCTAGAGATAAGAGGAAGACCTAGATAAGAGGCTGGGAGATCAATAGATTGTCATTCAAGGATATTGGTGATTCTGACTTTGAGGGGAGAAGACATATGGAAGAAGTAAATCTTACTCTTGTTGTAGTTTATATGTTGACCAAAAACCTTGGCATACTCATTCAAAATTTTCTTTCAACACTTAGCTTCCGAAATAGAGGCCTCTACAAATATGATAGTACTATTAACAAATTGTTGATGGGAAGAAGGAGGCAAAGAGGGCACACCTTTAACTCCCTTTAACATATTTAGATCAAGGTACTCTTGTATATTTATTCCCAAAAATTCAACAATTATAAAGATATTGTTGGAAACTTGAGTTGTGTTGATTTTGTTGTCATTGATGTCAACATGATTGGTGTTTTTATTGATGTCATTGTGTGTGTTAGTGAAGAGGATGTTATATTTTTTCAATTGTGTGGATGTAGTAGATGGTTTGGAAATGAGTGTTTAAATGTTATTATGTTTTCTGGTAAAGATATTGAGTAGGTATGAGGTGTTTTTGGAAGGCTACAATAGTGGAAGTTACAATATGCAGGAAAGAGTATTTAATGTCCTTAAGGTGAATGCTCTACATTCCTCCAATCCTTGATGGTGATGGCTTGTGGTTTGAGATATAGTGTCTATGTTTTGTGAATGTTGCACTATCATTTTTTTTAGGTTCTCAATTTCTTAGATGATGAAGTTGGTAACGACAGTTTGCTCACAATGAGGTTGTCTATCAAGATTGGTTCGAAGAATGCTTTGCATTATTTCTCTATGATGATTCATGTGTTGCATCTTGGTGGACATGTTCATATGGTTTGTGCAGTGTTCAATTCATATTTCTAGTGTGTTTGAAAGAAGAAGGTATGTTGTCCTGTGTTCGTCTCTGGTCTCTAGTTGAGTGTTATCCCTATTTTTTAATTATGATTCAAAAACTAGATAACCCCTAAAAAAATTTGTTCTAATTCATAATTTAACTCTCTAAGTTCATTTTTTGAGGCGAATTTTCCTTTCGATAAGTCTTACTAGGATTTTTGTGGTTATCTCCTTATCCTAGTTAAAGTTGTTAATTTAAAAAATTAACCTTGAGTCTTGTTTCTAATTTTTTTTCAAATGGTGCAATGTTGGAGTTAAACTTTGATCCTACACTTGTTTTGGTTTTTTAGGTGCAATACAAACTCACAAGTCCAGATTGCACCTCTTCTTTCTTTTAAGTGTAAATTATAATTACAAGTCCGAATTGCACCTATTTATGGAGCATGCAACCAAAATGTGCATTTTAGGGTTTTAAACTCAAAATATACATCTTGGTGTATTTGGGGTTTACGATCCCAAAACGCACATTTATTTCGCATGATGTCATGTAAAGACTAATTTTTTGAAACCTATTTGGTTTCTTCTTTCTTTTTATCTCTTTTTTGTATTTCTTTTGGGCCATTTCACATTCCATATTCCTTTGTGTCTAATATTTGGTCGATTTGTGGAGATTTTGGAGCCGAAGCCGATTTTTCAAGATTCACCCTTTTTCGGTATGTAATTATTTCTTTCTTTCTTGTTTTAAAGTTTTCTTGCTTTAGGGTTTCGTGGTTAGTTTTTCCCTTACCCGACAATTGTTTGGTATTTTTGTTTATCATTGTGTCTTTTTCTTCCATGTTGTTTGGACTCATGAGTCCCAACAATGCTTTTGAGAGCTGTTGTTCGGGCTCATGAGCTCGAACACCGTTTTGATTTCAAGCTATCTTTTTTGGTGGAAGTCGAGGTTATAACCTCACCACACATCAAATATTATCCTTGTGGTGTATGACAAGGCTATGACCCTAACATACACTTAAGATCTAAGTCATTCTCATTTGGTGTAAGTTGAGGCTACAACCTCGACTTACACTGGATTCTTTCCTTTCAGTGCAAGCCAGGGTCATAACCCTGCCTTACACTAATATCATATGAAACGCTGCTTTGCGGTGTATGGCAGGGTTGTAACCCCCAATTACAATAGACCTCTACATAGTAGTGTAGGTCGAGGTCACAACCCCAACATACACAATAGTTTGAACATGCCTTAGATAATATTTTCTATGTTTGGTGTATATCAGGCTTATAAGCTCGAACTACACCACCTTTTGTATTCTTAGGCGTAGTTCAGGTTTATGAACTTGACCTACACCAGATTTATATGACGTTTTTCCCAAATGCAAATCAAACTTATAGGTGCAAAATGCATCACTTTATCCACACCTTTATGTTAGGTGTAAATTGGGTTTGTAAACCCGATTTGCACCAAATACACATACGTGTAAATTAGGGCTACAAACCCAATTTACACCCAAAGGAAATTTTGTACTTCCAATGAATTAAGGTTTTCTGAACCCAATTGAAGTGAATCTAACAAATTGAGCATGACGATGATTCCTTTTCAATGTCTTAATTACAATCATAATCAGATGACAGAGTCGTCACCAACTAAATGACCCATGAAGTTTAAGAAGTAGGATCCTCATCCGATTTTTCCACCCTCTTCAGTGTCATTTAATATTGACAATATTAGAGACACATAAATTGGTCGTGCAGATTTGGAGGAGTTTCTTAAGAGATTCAAAGAGCCACCTAAATATTACAAGATGGAGACAACTATCAATAGAAACATCCACTTAGTTTTAGTTTTTCCAATGTCAGCATAAAATCCTGAGTTTGTGTTAGCATTGGCCAACAAATTTGATCTAGTGAGTAGGGTTGTTAAGGACACAGAAGGAAAAAAAACTATCATTGAGTTGGATAAAGATTTCTTTGATACAATTTTCAAATTTCCATAACATTAACTAGTATGCCAAGATTAACATGCAATCAGTCGATACATATTATGACAATAATTCAAACATTTGCAGGAGAAACATCAATGATAATTGGTTAATGTCTCCAAGGCCCACTATTGCAAGATGGCCTAAAACCATTTACTAAAGTGACTTCATTGAAGAGGTAAATGATTTGATTACCCTTCTTAGTAGGGTGAAAGGGCTCCCTATTTTAGATACATATCATGAATGGATGTATCGGTACATCCATATTATCTGGCAAAACAAGAAAAGGATCTATTGGAGTAAGAAAATAAGTGATGCTTTGTGTGAGCAACTTACCAAGGTTCCAACTACTTTAAAGTTTTATATGACTTCATATCTAGTGTATGTAGCAACCTCAATGAGGCACTTTCCAGGGTTGTCTACAATAGGGGATAAAAGCCAAATTCTAGTATATTAGTACTATTCTCAATTATTTATGAAAAACAATTTACATCAATTCGGGAGAGTAAATGATGCTTTCTTCTACCACTACATGTGTTTGTTTGATAAGGATCTCTAAAAGAAGAGGGTGTCAAATGAATCCTAGAATGTAGTAAATCAATATGGATGCATGTTCTGAGAACGGATAATGACTCGACATGGGGGTAGGGCCAAAGCGATTATCTACATATAACCCTTGCCTAGGGGTTCCCTACCTTCACCTACCTTGAATTAGAATGCTATGATGATGAGCCTTTTATTCTCCCTAGATACCTATCCAAAAAAATTGTTCTCATGGAGTTGGCCCATTAGATGGCAGAAGTACATGAGCGCCAGTCAAGATCACTTAAGCCTAGATTCAAGTTTTCTCTCACCATTGGGAGATATTCAATCAATTCAATTTACAAGGCTAGGGCCATGAATGAGGAAATGAGAAGGGTTACAATGATCCTCTTCAAGGTAAGAAAATGTTTTGACTACAAGGGATTGAAGAATAAGTTAAAGAAAAGATATACTCATGTCCATCGTGTAGAAGATATCTGGATAGACTACATAACCAAAGAGGATATTATAAATCTTGATTATTGTCATCTCATTGTTGAGAAAATTGAAAACCTAAATCTTTATGATATTCCTGAGGATCTTGAAGATGATGGGAATGTTTTAGATCCTATGTGTGAAAAGAATAAGATTATAGATTCACCAATTCCTCTTATCTAATGGTCACAGAAGGAAACCACTTCAATAAGGGGCAGATTCCAAAATATTCTTGCCAATACTAATTTCTGATTAACACAAGAAGGAATTCAATTGAAGCCATTTTAGACTAGATTGAAAGATGATATTGTAGGACTAGTAGCAAAGATGTTTGAGCTGAGGACTAAGAATAGGCGAGATGCAATTTCCCAAAAGGCTCCCAAATTCAAGTTTACTATTGGAAAAGGGAAAGATAGGAGCAAAGGAGAATGATCATTTCATGATAGGCATAAAAATAAGTTGAGGAAGATATACTTGAGGAAGAGCTGCAACAAGAAGAAGGACAACTAGAGAGAGAGAAAGAAGAGGAGTATGATGAGGAAGGATTACCTAAAATTCATAGTACTTCCTTCAAGAAACATGTATATTGAACAAAGAGAAGCATTGGAACATCAAATGAACACTTTGGAAATGCTCATCAAGGATATGCGAAAGGCCCAAAAAGAATGAATAATAAAGGAAAATAAATCTTTGAAAAGGTATTAGAACTTCCTTGCACATTCCTTGATGAGAATAAAAAGCCTCTCCATAAAGATATTATCACTAAATAATTCAACTTGCTAATTGGAGAAGAGGTTGATAAAGAAGTTTTCTCAATATCTTCAATTGTTAAATTGATAGATATTCAGGTTAATTTGGATGCGAACGATATGCAAGTGCAAGTGAAGAAGAAAAAGTGTGAGTTTTAGTTCATGATGATCCTTGATGATCATATCTCTAGTATGATAATGTTTTGAGACAATGAGTGATATACAATATGTTTTCCATGCGGTTGTTCTCTTGACAAGGTGGTTCAAGGACAATTTCATGATGAGGAGATCTTGTTCATTACAATTTATTAATTCCTAGTACCTTCTAGAAGATAATGAATCCTTTCGCAACTTGTGTAGTTTTTTTTAAGATTGTGCTTCTTAGTAATACAAGTCCCTTGTATCTTGCCCTAAGGTTGTGCACCTTAGTTTTTGAAAGTTATTTTAGGTATAGTGAGCTCCTTATCCATGAGCCTAAAAAATTGTAATCTATTATTCATATTGTGACTGTGATTCTCGCTATGTTTTTTCCCTTCTTGGGTTTTCCATGTAAATTTGGTGTCCTTGTGTGCGTTGGTCTTTGTGGTTTCATGTTTCATAATTATCGTAGACACCTAAATCTGGCTAATTAATTTAAACAAATTTAAATCCTATTCTTCCAATTAATTAACCTAATTCATTAACTTTCTCTCCCTTTCTCCCTATTAATTAATTCTTAATTAAATCTCCCAAATCCCTTTCTTCCAATTAATTAATTCCTAATTAATTAATCTAATTAATTGATTTTCTCATCCTCCTAATTAATTAATCTAATTAATTGATTTTACCATCCTCCTAATTAATTAATCTAGTTAATTAATTATCCTTGTTCTTCCATCCCATTTGATTAATTACTTCTAATTAATTAAATATCCCTTTTCCCAAAACCTCCATAGATTAATTAATTCAATTAATTAATTAGACTCAAATCCTATTTGAGCACATGGCTCCTAACCTTAACCCCCCACCTAATCTAACCCTTGTCCTAACCCTGGGGTTCCAACCAACCCTATCTATCCTAACCTCCCCCAACCTAGTCATCCAAGTCTCCCAACAAACCCTATCATATCCCTCCTAACCTCCATATGTGCACATCCTAACCAACTTCCCTAATTTGGGGGAAAACATTCTATTATGGGTGGATTTTGCCCAAAATGGACATGTGTCACTCCTTCCCCTCTAGTTGAGACACTTGTTCCCTTTGAGGACAAGTGTCTCCTCTTCACAACCCCTCTCCTTCCTCTCATCTTCTATATAAACCCTCCATTTCCTTTGCAAATTATCCACTATTCATTCAATGCATCGTTACTCTGCTGAAATCACTACTCACACTCAAACATCCATTATCATTTGCATTATCATCTTCATCAAATCATGGAGAACAATCAAGCATCTGAATCGACATCATGAGCACACATCCAATCTTGAAATGATCGAATTGAAGCAAGGATTTGGGATTTGCATAACTTTTCTTTGTGTTTTTTCTTTGATTTTACCATTTTGATCTTGAAGTGTCGAGTTTAATGGCTTGTTTTGGTTAATTATTTTATCTTTTACCCCTTTTGTATTCGCACACACATTTTTCATCACACAAGAAAATGTGCGATGAAAAATGTGCATGCTAAACTAAGGGCTAAAAAAGAAAGCTAATTAACCAAACAAGCACAAGACATCATAGACCTCAAGATTAGAATGATAAAATGAAAACAAAATTCAAATAAAATAGCAAATGCAAACCAAAATCCCGCTTAGATTTGATAGTTCCTCAATTTTTATGTATGCTCGATGACGTCTTTAGATGTTCGATATTGCTCCATGATATTGATGGATGAAAATTATAATGGATAGGTTGAGTGATAATTCTATCAGAGTAACGATATGATGTATGAAAAGTGGATTCAAGAGGATTTGGTCTAAAAATGGATGGATTATATAGAAGATGAGAGGAAGGAGAGGGGGTGTGAAGAGGAGATGTTGGTATTATGGATGTGTTGCATTGGTTTTATCATCGATGTCAACACTTATCAACACTTATCCTTCTGGAGATCTTTGGTTATGTTCACTGGCAAGTCCAGTGACTTATGCACAGTCACCGGTATTTGGTTCATCGACAGGTTATATTGTTCATCGACACTGAGGATGACTTGTTATCATCTAGAGATCATTTGGTTATGTCGAAGACATGGTTTGGACACTTGGTTTTGGTGATTTAGTTATTGTTCTAATCGGGTTGACATATTTGCTGTTACCGGAAAATTGGTCTAGGTTATGGACCGACACGCGTTATCTATTCCAAACCAGCATGACACATTATGGAGATGGTTTAATCAATTAATATTGTTGTTGAGCCGACATGATGCATCGCATCTTGACTTACTTGTAATTGATTTTATTGTAATATTCTTAGTGATCTGACCTACACATTTGGTCTTAGGATTTGGTATATATGCAAGATCTCATTTGTGAGATAATGTAAGAGGTAGAAAAAAAGATAATGGTATGTGGTTATGGTATTGTAACATGGCATGTGCGAACATTGAAGATCATATGAGAAGACCATAGAGAAGGAGATAATCAGAGCTTAAATGGTACTGAATCCAACATTGGAGATGCTACTTTGAGCAGTACATTATCATTGGATTTAATCATCCAATTGTAGTCAATGTGACTACCATCTTGTGATTGAGCAGTGAGCTCTAGGCAACTAGCCTTTCTGCATGTGCAGACCCCATTTGTATACACATACTATCTGCAGTAGTATCATTTGATTGTGGGTAAGGTTTCCCACCATGGTTTTTCCCCTTACAGGGTTTCCACATACAAATCTCTATGTTAGGTGTTGTGGATGTTGTTTCTCTTTCTATTTCATGCATTAAGTTTCACCGGTATTGATATTAATTGTTAATCTGTTTACCGACATTAAGTTTGGTTTACCAATATTAAGTATCATGTTTGACTAAGTTATATTTGTGTTGAAATTATTAGACAACTGATTCACCCCCCCCTCTCAGTTGCCTCCGGGTGCTAACAGGAGACACTTGTCCTCCAAAAAGGACAAGTGGCTCAACTAAAAATAAAAAGGAATGACATGTGTCCATGAGGACACATGGGCACATATCTATTTTGGGCAAAGCCACCCAAAATAGGAAGAGTGACATGTGTGCCTAAGGACACATGTCTATTTTGGGAAAGGCCACCCAAAATAAAATATTTTCCCCCAAAATAAGGAATTGGTTAGGGTGTGCACACATGTGTGGGAGGTTAGAAGGGATAGGATAAGGTTAGTTGAAGGGTTGACTAGGCTAGGGAAGTGGATTGGAAGGATAGGGTTGGTTAGAATGTAGGAGACATGTGACTAATTTAAATAATTAATTAATTATTTAAATGGGGAGAGGGTAATTAATTAATTTAGAATTAATTAATTAAAGAGGATGGGAGGTGGATCATTATAAATTATTTAATGGGATAGAATGAAAGGGGGATTAATTAATTAGAAATTAATTAATAAGATATGATGCAAGGGGGATTAATTAATTAGAAATTAATTAATAAGATAGGATGAAAGGGGGATTAATTAATTAGAAATTAATCAATAGGATAAGATGAAAGGGGGATTAATTAATTAATAGGAATGGACTAATTAATTAAGATATTTAATTAATTAAATGGCTAAGGGAAATAAATTTGATTAAATTGATTAACCAAATCTAAGTGTCCACAATTACATATATTTTTTTTTTAATTTGAAGTGTAAAGGATTATAAGAAAGTTGTTTTAAGGTCTAGATTGATTCATCCCCACTCTTAGTCTCGTGGCGTGTTCAATAATTGGTATCAGAGTGAGCTTCTTCTAAGATAACCTTAACTACTTGAGGAAGGTCTGAGATCACGAAGGAAATATATTGCAAGGTACCAAGTTTTGATGGCACTTATCTTGGAAGTCATATATGGAATATATCATTTGATTTATCTATTGCTTGGAATTAGGAACACTATTAAGACTGGTTATACCACTCTGAATGGTTGTCCTACTACTTTGGATGAGATCAAGAATCATGAAAATAATTCTAATCCAAGTAATATACTTGTTAGTAGTTTGAGTGACTCGAAGTTTTTTAAGATCAATAGATGCACAATTACAAAGAAAATTTGGGAAAAATTGAGCAACATTTATGAAGGAGATGAGAAAGACAAGCAAGTCAAAATGCAGAACCTAAAGTACAAATTTGAAACACCGAGGATGTTTGAAGATGAGAATATTGAAAGTTACCTATTGAGTGAATGAGATTGACAATGTAATAAGATGTATTGTTGGAAAAATGGAAGTGAAGTGGTTACAAATGTGCTAAGAACACTACCTAACTACCATAAGCCTAAGAATTATGCCATTGAATAAATTCATGATATGACTAAATATACTTTGAATCAAATCTATGAATCACTCTCCAAATTTGAAATTTTAGAACTCAACAAAAAACACAATGAGAAGAAGGAAGCATTATTCAAACTTACCAAGAAGATTGAAGATAAAACTTGAATCAAGCAATGTCAATGCAATGGATGAAGTGGAAGAAAAATTTGTGAAAAGACTGAAGAAAGGATTTGGGAAATACAAAGATAAGTTGCCCTTTAAATTTTTTAATTGTGGAAGAATGTATCATTATACTTCCAGATATACTTTCAAGGAGCATAACTATAAGATAGTAGATTATGGTAACAAGAGAAAAGATAATTATAGGAGAGATGACAAAAACAAGAGAGTATATGACATGTATAAGTCTAAAAGGAGTTATTATCCAATGGAGACCTAATCTTCAGAAGATGAAGATGGTGATGACTCAAATAAAGAATCATTTAATAATGTATGGAAAAAAATTATAGTGAAAGGTCTAGTACTCCCCATGATGAAGATAATAATTAAAGTTCGATGACTATGAAGACTGCATTGCACACAAAAGTGGAATCTAAAGCCTGGATAATAAATTTTGGATGCTCAAATTATATGACATGTGATAGAAAATTCATAGACTATAAAAAGTATGATGGTTTATCAATAAAGTTTGTTGATGAGCAGACGACACCTATCTGTGGTAAAGTAACCATAACTATTGATGATAAGCATAATATAGATGATGTTTATTATTTTAAAGGAGTGAGATATAGTCTTTTGAGTGTGAGTTAGATGTGCAGTAAAGGCCACAAGATCATATTTCATGGGTCTAGATGTGAGATCAGAAGAGGAAATTTTTGAAGATTAGTTGCAAAAAAGGCATAAGAACAAATGAGAATGTCTACTATGTGAATGAAAACAAAGGAAGTAGATATCTATTGGCATAGAGAAATGGATGTTGGTGATGACAAAAACAACCAGGACATGTTAAATTTGACAACATGATGAAGATCATTTATATTCATGTCATGATAGATTTGTCTAAGAAAATCAAACCTACTAATATAGTTTGCAATGAATGTCAGATGGAAAAGAAAACAAGGAACAAATTCAAGAACAAGGAATACTCTACCACAATGCCATTGGAGTTGATTCATACAAAACTGTGTGGACCTACTAAGAAAAGAGGACTAAATGGTGAAAGGTATTTCATGTTGCTTATAGATGATTATTTTAGAATGACATGGGTTACTTTCTTAAAATAAAAGTCTAAAGTATTTGATAGATTTAAGGTATTTAAATCTATGGTTGCGAATAAAATAGATGCTAATATCAAGTGTTTGAGGTCTAACAGAGGAGGAGAGTTTGCATCAATTGAATTTGATGAGTTTTGTGAAGAACATGGTATTATAAGGTAATTGTCTACACCTAGGACTCCTCAACATAATGTAGTTGTTGAGAGAAAGAATAGGATTGTTGTTAGGATATTTAGAACTATGTTGAAATATGCTAACCTACCAAATGTATATTGGAAAAAAGTGCATAATATTGTATATATTCTTAATGGGGTACAAGTAAGAGTGAATCACACAAAGATACCTTATGAGCTATGGCATGGAAGATCACCTACTATCAAGTATTTTAGAATATTTGGATGCAAGTGCTACATAAGAAGAGATGAAGAAGACTTGGGAAAGTTTGATGCAAGATAAGATGAAGGAATATCCTTGAAATGCTTTGCAAAGAGCAAGGATTACTAGTGTTACAACAAAAGGTTGAAGAAGATTGTGGAAAAGTATGAATGTAAAAATGAGTGAAGAATATAATCATGTTGCACCTGAGCTTGAGGTTGAGATAGAGGATTCTTCTATTAATGCGGAAGAGAAGGATGGTACGAAATATAAAGAAGAGACAAATGAAGAAGAAAAGGAACTTGAACAAGCACCTAAGACACCTATAAAGTATGTGTGAAAAAAACATTCAAAAGATCAAATCATTAGAGACAAAGACAAAGGAGTTCAGACAAGAAGAAGACTTGTTGAGATTAGTGAATAATAAAATTTATGTTTTCTATCTTAGGTAGAGCAATTTTTTTTTACAAAAGCTAGCAAGGATAAAGGTTGGAGGAAAGAAATGGAAGAGGAGTTGAATCATATAGAAAATAATTAGACATGGTAGTTGGTATCTAGACCGGTGGACAAGAATGTGATAGGAACAAAGTGGGTGTTTTGGACTAAGTTGAATGAAGATGGAAAAACAAGGAAAGACTAGTTTGTAAAGGATATTCACAAGTTGAAAGTATAGACTTTGAAGAGACTTTTGCTCTAGTAGCTAGAATAGAAGCTATAAGGATGTTTCTTGCATTTGGTGCATATAAGAACTTTAAAGTATATCAAAACATATTTCAAGTTAACATTATTGAATGGAGAAATTGAAGAAGAGGTGTATATTAAACAACTAGGTAGGTTTAAATTGTTAAAAAATATGAATATGGTCGAACTCAAGCGAGCTCCTAGAGTTTGGTATGCAAGATTACAGTAAAACACATAGTAATCTTTATTTATAAAGTTGATAAACTATTAACAATGGTAGTATATGTTGATAATATCATTTTTGGAGGAGATTACAGTGTTTGTAAGATAATTGCTAAAGAAATGTAGAAAGAATTTGAGATGTCAATGATTGGTGACTTATCATTTTTCCTTGGTCTTCAAATGACATAATCATAAGATGGTGTTTTCATTTCGTAAACCAAGTATATCAAGGAGATGTTGGAAAAGTTTGGTATGAAGAAATGTAAACTAGTTAGAACTCCTATGGCTACTAGTTTCAAGTTATGTAAGGATGATGGATCTCTGAAAGTTGATTGGAAACAATATAGGTCTATGATTGTAGGATTGTTGTATTTGACTACTTCAAGACTAGATATTATGCATGTTGTCTACTTGTTGTCATGTATTAAGCTAATCCAAAGCAATCACATTATCAAACAATGAAGAGGATATTTAGATATCTGAGAGGGACTTTGGATTTTGGTTTGTGGTACAAGAATAATGATGATTTCACTTTGAAGGCATATACAAATGTTGATTGAGATAGATGTGCTAATGATAGAAGATGTACAAGTGGTGGTGCATTTTTCTTGGGAGACAAATTGGTCTCTTGGTTGAGCAAAAAGCATGATCCAGTGTCATTATCTACTATGGAGGCAAAAAATATTGCAGTAGCATCTTGCTACACTCAAGTCACGTGGATGAAGAAAACTCTTAGAGATGTCAAGGTGATGTATGATGAGGCAATTCCTATTATGTGTGACAATACAAGTGCAATTAAAATTTCAAAGAATCCAGTAATGCATTCAATGAATAATTTTTTTTTCTATCTGGTATTGTTTCTAGAGAGAGAAGGTTGTATAGAAGGAAATCAGATTGGAACATGTGCCTACAAAGGATCAAATTGCAGACATCTTTACTAAGGCACCAACGAAGGATACCTTTGAGTATCTCTAGTAAAGTTTTGGGGTTTTGGTGCAACCATGGTTTGGTGGGTCCTCAAAGAGAACATATTAGATCATGCAGCAAGAGTAACACAACCAAAGCAATAACAACATAGAGAAAATATAAAATTAGATATCCACATCATCATATATTCATTGTAGATCATCCGGTTACATACAGGCTAACATGCCCAGTTATAGACTACATGCCAGATTACAATCCATCTAGACCTCTAAGAGGTATCCGAATTACAATTCCACAATCTAGATCATCCTCTTCCTCTAATTGCCTTCTAAGGGTCACACATAACAATATATATACCATTCAAAAGACATCTGGGTCGGCCTTGAAAGATTATATTTACCAAGAAAGGAAAATGAAATGTGTAAAATAGGTTGGCCCCAAAATGCAAATATCTCTTCCCACAAGAATGCAAATGAAGTGTAGACCACCAAGGAAGGTCGACCAAAGAATCAAGAACATTGAGCAAGGTAGCAGATAGATCCACAACCCAAGAAATTGCTCCCCATGAGAAGTAATCACCAACAAGCCATTAAGCTCAAAACTGGTCTGAAAATCAAGAACAACCAATCCAAAAGCAATAACTCACTAGAAAAGAATCCAAATGGTCTGAAAATATGGAATGGCGATCAAGAACAAGATTGGAAACTAGAAATTTGATCCGCAACGAAAAAGAACCAGCTACCAGAACACACTGAAATAACACAAAATTGTAACACTGAATTGAATAAGAGAAAAACTGAAAGGAAATGTTTTTGGTTGATGCAAGATTGCTCATAGACCGGGGATGCTCCCGCATCAGATTGCTTTCCCTCTTGCTTCAAACTAGGTGCATGTAGCATAGTGAATCTTTCTAGGGGGAGAATCAAACTTTGTCTTTTGTCTTCTAGATTGATGCAATGACTGTGCTCGGGAGGAGCAACGAAGGTTGTGTTTTCCTAGTTACAAAAAAATGGTTGTAGAAGTGTGATATCCTTGTTCGAGGGAATGTTGCAATTATCAAAGTTACACCCAAAAGGGGAAGAGAGAGTTTTACAGTTGAGAAGAGAGTTATTGTTTGCAGTATTGCACCCTTTTTTCTTGATGTCAAAGGGGGAGAGAGATACAGTAAGAAGAAGGACATTCAATTGGAAAGTGTTTATTGTTGGTTGGTAGTACAAGTGTTGTCATTAATGAAAAACAAAGAGATTGTTGGAAACTTGAGTTATGTTTCTCGTGTTGTTATTGATGTTAAGATATTTGGTTTTGACATTGATGTCACTATTTGTGTTAGTGAAGAGGAAGTTGTAGTTATTTAGTTGTGTGGATGTAGTAGATGGTCCAAAAAATGAGTTCTCAAATGTTGTTATGTTATCTAGTGATGATATTGAGTAAGTATGAGGTATTTATAGAAGGCTACAATAGTGGAAGTTAGAATATATAGGAAAGAGTATTTAATGTCCTTATGGAAGAATGGTCCACATTCCCTTAGTCCTTGATGATGATGGATTGTGATTTTGGATATAATGTCTATGTTATGTGGATGTTGCACTATCATGTTTTCAAGTACTTAGGTGCTTAGATGATGAAGTTGGTTGTAGTAGTTTGCTGATAGTGAGGTTGTTTGTTAGTACTGGTTTAGAGGATGCTCTACATTGCTTCACTATGGTGATTCATTTGTTGTGGCTTGGTGGACATGTTCATATGGTTTGCATAGTATTCAACTCAAATTTCTAATCTGTTCGATAAGTGAAATTATGTCATTCTATGTTTGGATTTGTCAGTTGTGTTGGTCTCTAGCTGACTCAATTCATTTATCCTTTTTGAATCATGTTATTTTGGCCTAGATATACATTGGAGGTAGAGTTAGAATTTTGATATGGGTCTCTTTGTGGCATGTGAAGATTTGCATTGATTATTTTGTATGGGGTGATGTTTTTGGGTCGATTGGTTAGCGTGCTCCATTGTTTTTTTACACATTACATCTGATATCAACTTTGGACAATGTATTAGTGTGTGTGGTTTATTTTAACTAATTTAGGAAGATGTGTTGTGATGTATTTGGGTCCTCTTTATCTCTTAGAGTGGACCGCATTGTGTAGTTTTGGTCTGGGTGGCCAATTCTATATAATTCATGTATATTTAGTTTGTGGCCGACCTAGTTGAGGGTTTTAATTTATAACCCTATATAATTGGAAGTGTGGATGTGTGAATTATTTTTAATTGGATGCGAATAATATGCAAGCACTAGTGAAGAAGAAAAATTGTGATTTTCTTGATTTATGATGAGCCTTGATGATCATCTCCAATATGACAATGTTTTGAGACAATGAGCAATATGCAATATTTTTGGAATGATTTTGTTGGCTTAACATGGTGGTTAAAGGATAATTTCATCATCAAGAGACCTTTTTCATTGCAATTCATTAATTCCATGTACTTGTCGGAAGATAGTGAGTCTTTTGACAACTTGTGTAGCTCTTTGTATCTTTCCTTGAGATTGTGTGTCTCAATAATGCAAGTCACTTATATCTTGCCTTAAGGTTGTGTGCCTACCTATGTTTTTACAAGTCCTTTTAAGTGAAATGAGATCCTTGTCCTTGAGCCTAAAATATTGTAATTAGTTATCCATATTGTGAGTGTGATTCTCACCATGGTTTTTCCCTTCTTAGGTTTTCTACTTAAATATAGCATTCTTGTGTGTGTTGTGCTCTGTGGTTTCATGTTTTATAATTGAAAAGATAAAATAATTGTGATTTGAATTTTGAATGAGTATAAGAAAAGTGATTTAAGGTTTGGATTGATTTACCCCCCTCTTTTAGTTCCATGTAGTGTTCAATTGATATAAGGTGATAGGGGGTGACCTTGTCTCAAGCCTTGACCATAAGAGAAGTAGCCACAAGGAGTCTCGTTAACAAGAATTGAATAGGAGTGGATAGTCATGCATTCTATAAATATTTTCAAGAATCTACCTTTGAACCCATATTTCTTAAGGACCTTAATTAGGAACGGCCACAACAATTTGTCATAAGGTTAGTTTTTTTATTTCTACCAAAACTTTTTTCCAATTTTGAAAGCTTAAATGTGTAAAGGAGCCTAATGAGTACCTATAGTTTTTCTTTGGAGAAAAAGGATAAAATGTGAGTGAAATATGTCAAATTAGAGGTTTAGACCTCCTAAAAAATTGTATTGAAAATTTGGACCTCCTAAAAAATGAAATAAAAGTTTATAGAGTTCATAAAACCCTAGAATCCCTTGATAGGTCCTTATTCCTTACTAAACACCTAATGTTGTTGAAGTTCCTAGTGAGGATGATGATTTAACAAAAAATCCCAACAATCCTAGTAGAATTTTGAAGATATCTACAAACCTCGACATCTAAAAAATAATAGATACAGTATTGTAAAGAACCCTGACTTCTTAATGGAAAGCATACATGTGTTATTGGTGAGTTGCATGGCTCAATGCCAAAAAGGTTAAGTGTTCAAGTTTCCTTCTAAATCTTGACACTCTATAGGAAAGGGTGATGTTTGACTCATGTGACTTTACCCATCAATGTAAATTGAAGAAGGCAAGGTATTAGACTGACCCTTGACTCTTAATCCCCAAGTTTACACATCAAGACATCACTAAGACACACAATCCAATTCCAATGGGAGAAAACGATATTATTTATTGATGAAACCTAATTATTGATAAGTAATGTGAAGGTGCTGAGATTTTAAGAAAATCTCAAGCCTAATGAGTGTGAATAATTGCTCGAAGAACAAGTATAAGTTGTCACATTTCTGTAAATTGTGAACATGTTGAATGAACAACCATATAAAAACCTGTTTTTGCCTTAATCCAAAACCAGATAAACACACGTGGAAAATAATCAAAAGACTTTCTAAAAATTGTAAAACATTCACAAGTTAATTTTTAAAAGGGAAAAATGGGACAGTTTTGGAGGGAGAAAATAGAGAAAGAAGAGCACATAAAAATTAGAGGTCAATTTAGAAGAGTGTGGGAAAATGATTTGACATTGGGGTGCTAAAGGAAAATTTTTGATGCAAAATTGTGAGGATAATAGTTTTTTCAAATCTAGGAATATATTAAAGGCCATTATTTTGAACTAGATTCATTTCATTATTGCAATGGAATTAATATTGTTTGTAAAGTTCTACATTTTTGAATCTAGTATATGTATAACAATTCAATTCTTATTGATTTTGTTTGAGTATCATTGCCATGGTTTCTTGGTGAGTGTAAGAATTTGTCAAAAATAGTCAAGATCTAGAGAACAGTGAATAGCACAAACAAGAGAGACAAAATATTGATAAGAACAAACTATATTCTCATCAAGATACAAAATACTATCAATTGGATCATTATATGCAATGTAGATGAGACTACTTATAAAGGCAAGGCCATATGGATATGTGAGCACACAATCATGACATGTGGCCCAATGAGAAACAAGGGTAGGTAGGAGAAATAAAAAAATATTCCACAAGAGGTGGATCACCCACCGAAGGTGGAATGTAACAACAAGATAAGACCACAAAAGGTGGAATTTCTCCTACAACCAAATTCCCTATGTGCACACTTCCCTAACTGTCTCATATCCAAATTAAAATGAAACACATTACCCTAAGTCAACTTAAGCAAAGTGTAATTATGAGACATAATTTACACCAACACCCCCCCTTAAGTGCAACATAGGGGAATGTGGACTCAAGCGAACTATGCAAGATGGGTCCCAACTACGAGGCTATGCTAGGTACCCATGTACAAATGTAATGCAATCTCTCACAAGAAGAGAAAGGGAGAAAACCATATGGGAAAAAAATCCCCATCAAAAGAGAGATAAAAATAGAAAAGAAACGCCAAAGAAGAAGTATGTGAAGGATAAAACCCCATCTGAGGAAAAAGTCCCTGCCATAAAAGAGAAGAAGAAAAAACAAGTACACCCTCTAATGTAGAATGTGCACCAATGGTAGAAGATTGAAGATAAATGAAGAAACTACTCGATGACCATTGAAAAAAATTCCTCCCCTTAAGAAGAAAAAAAACCAAAGGTGTATCCATAAAGTCTCCTCAATCATGAAGGGAAGCTGTAGGAAAAAAACTCGAGATGTATGGAGTCTTTGAAACCTACTCAAGTGTCCCCATGTTGATGCAGAAAGTTTCCCCCTCCAAATTAGGTGTACTAGTCCACACTGTTGAAAATGACAATCCAAGATCTATTGAAGATGAATGTAGAAAATGATCCAAAGACTCAAGTGTCTCCTCTAAGGATAAAGAGACCTCCTCCAAATATTGTACATAAGTACCACAATCATATCAACCTTGAAAGAATGATCATGTAGTGAATGAATAAGAGGGTCAGAGTGTTCCCTCACAACAACTGAAGAAGGATCATCTCCATCAAAGAGAAGATGAATATCATTAATGATGTCTCCCAAATCTACAATGTAGGACTCTGCAAACAAACCTACAATGTCTGTCAAGCAGTCATCCAAAGGAATTGAATCTAGAAGAGAAGGTATATCCTACTGTACTGAATCACAAGAAGCTAAAACTGTAGTGACATTTGCATCATTGGGTGCAATAGTAGATGTGATATCAATAGGAGGAGATGAAATATAAGGCTCAAGAATGGGATCACTATTGGCATTTAGCATAACTGATACAGATGAGGTGATGTAGTTGAAGTTGGATGACTGCACCGATAAAGGATTGACGTCTATTTGTGATGAAGAGACTGAGATTCTATGAATAGATGACATGATCAGTTATTTGTGTTGTCATTGCTGGCAACTGATGTTCCTGATGTTTCTGTTTTTTCATCTAAGTGATTTGGTTTACTGGAAGACAGGGTTTACCTGCAGTGAACTAAAGTATGTGAAATAGGACTTTAATCGGTAAAGTAGAATTGTTTTGATTGGATCGGTTGATCGGCGATGATTAGTGATTTGTAGTTTGGATGGTGAAATTATATCATGGAAAGGTGTATATGATCGGAACCAAAATTTTTGATGATTACCGGAAGGCGTGTTTCAAATTTCTAATGAAGTTTTGCTTAGGTTTTAGTAGGGTTTAAAGATCGGTGAAGGAATCATCAAACCGATAATGATTTCTATTATGATGGTGATTGACAATGAGTCTACACCAAGTTTGTAACATGGCACAACCCATGTGAATGATTTGATAGCTATTTTGGCATGATTCAATGAAGATTTTCTTAGGAATCAATGAAATGCCTAGTAGAGTGTTTTGAGGATACAGATCGGATTTCTGTGATTGGTTATGATCAACCAACGGTTGATATTGCATTTTAATTTGTTGTAATGATCTGTATAACAATCTATGATGATCTCTTATGATTTGAATTGTAAATTCATGATGTAATTAGGTTTTGTGGCCGACCTAGTTGAGATGGCTATTTAGGATGACACAGTTGATGTTCATTGTGTCCATGGTCTTAAAGAATATGTTAAGCCGTCCAATAGAAGTGTGAGATCTGCCTGAGAGTTGCAAAGTGTTGTTTATAACTAGATCTGGTCAAGCAAGTAGAGAAGTGCAAGTAAACATATCATTTTCTTATTGTTGTTCCCTAACAGTAGCAACAGGTTAAATCCCTTAACCGGGTAGGTCCTAATAGGCCTTAAACATTTAAGTCCCCTAACAGGGAAACTCTCAAAAGAGTGTTAAATCCTCTCACGAGGTTGATCCTAACAGATCATCAAGCTCCTAACCAAGCTGCAAGGCAAATCCCCTAATCGGGTGACTCCTAATAGGGTATGCTCCTAATTGGGTGTATTGTAAGCTCCTAATAGGGCATACTTCAAAAGAGTACAAATATTTGTGGGTGCCAACTCCTACCGTTGTTTTTCCCTATTTGGATTTCCACGCCAAAAACTTATGGTGTTCATGTGTGGAATGTTTTTTTGATGAATAGGCCTTCTCTATTAATAAGAAATATTAAAGTACATATTCACAAAAAAGGCCGGGGGATACAAGATCACCCTGCGAGAGTCACTTGGCCAACGACCAGATACAGAAAACACTTTTTTATGTGATGTTCTTATTTATATTTCATTTCATGCATTATTTCTGAGACACCGGTTATGATGTTTTATCAGAAGTTTATCAGAGCTTACCGGTACTGATAAGAAGTTGTTTGAGAAAGTTTTTGATCTTGCTGATAAGGTTAATAAATTGGTAAATGATCAGGTTTATATGATTGCTTTGGTGGTGAAAGTATTGGTAAATTATTTGATTAATGTGTTAAGCAAATCTGATAAAGAGGGTATTAGATCTGATTACAGAAGTTGAGATATTTGTTAAATGGTTTCAGATCTGAGATAAGTTTGTTTTTGAGTTTACAGTTTCAATTGTTGTTAATACTAATTCACCCCCTTCTCAGTATTAACCGGATCCTCATAGGATTAACAATTGGTATTAGAGCTTTGGTTCTTTGTATGCAGAAAGCCTAACTGCTTGAGGAAAATATTATGAGGAATTCAAGATGATGAAGAAAGAGGGTCCCAAGTTCAACAAGGATAAATACAAGATCTGGAAAGATAGAATGAAGATCTACATCAAAGGTCTTGGTGCACAATATTGGAAGCAAGTTGAAACAACATATGTTGATACTGCCACTACTCCCTTGACACCAGATGAACTCAGAGAACAAGAAGATAACATGCAAGCCCTAGAAGCTATTGTAAGTACTTTATCTGATTCAAAATATATTAATGTTCAAGGATTGGAAAGTACAGGTGAGGTTTGGGAAAAGTTAGAGACAATCTATGGAGGAGATGAGCATGTTCAGAGAGCCAAAGAGGAAAGATTGAGAGGAAAGTTTGATGACATGAGAATGCTTGAAGGAGAGAATATTAGACAGTATGGTCAGAGAATTAAAGAAGTTGTTGGCGGCATTAAGAGTGCTGGAGGCAAAATAGAATATGATACAATAGTAATTAAGATGCTCAAAACTCTTCAACCTCAGTATGCTATAAGAGTATCGACAATCCAAGAACTTAGATCCATTTGAAAGGATAAGGTAACTGTTGATTCATTAATTGGTAATCTTACAACTTTGAGTTAAATAGTTTTGACAATAGTGTGACAAAAATCTATTGAATCTGCGTTTAAAGCTTCTATTACTGGTTCATTTGCTAGAAAAGGAAAAGATATATGTCAAAATCATTAGTGCAGGACAAGTCATGGAAGTAACCGAGGAAATGAAGACAATGAAAATCAAGTGATGGAACTTGAGGCATTGTTAGCAAAAAGATTTCCAAGAGGCACTGGTAAGTATAAAGGCAAGCTACCTTTGAAGTGTTTCTCTTGCAATAAAATTGGTCATATTGCTGCTAATTGCCCTAACACCAATAAGAAAAAAAAGTTTATAAGATTCAAAGGAAAGGGCAAGAAACATTGTTATGTTGTAGTAGATGAAGGTGTGACCAATGAGGAGTCAGAAGAAGAAGATGACAATGAAGAAATTGTGTTTGTAGCTGTGAAGGAGGAACTCTCTGATAAAAAAGGCACTAGTATCTCATATGGAGAATAGTGATGAATGGATTATAGATAGTGGCTGCTCACACAACATGACTGGAGAAAAAAGTAAGTTCATAACCCTTAATGAATTTGATGGAGGTGTTGTTAGATTTGGAAACAACTCTCCTTGCATGGTGAAAGGTAAAGGTTCAATCTCTTTAAATGGAAAGAGTAATGTTGATGATGTATTTTGGGTTGATGGTCTTAAGCATAATATTTTAAGTGTTGGTTAGCTCAATGATAAAGGTTATTTGCTTGAGTTTAAGAGTGGAGTCTGCATAATACTTGGAAGTAATGGTGAACTGATTGCTACCGGGAAGCAAACTAGAGGTAACTTATTCCATTTGAATAATAATGTTAATAATTGTCTGGTTGCAATAATTGAAGATAGTTGGTTATGGCATAAAAAATGTTGTCATGTAAATTTTGATAATTTGGTTAAGATAAGCAAGTCAAGTGTTGTAAGAAGATTACCCCAACTTGTCAAACCAGATAGTGTGATATGAAAAGATTGTCAAATCGGTAAGATGACCTCTATTTCTTTCAAGAGAAAGAATGGTATTTTTGAGAATGTTTTAGATTTGGTACATACCGATCTCTATGGCCCTATGAGAACAAAGAGTTATTATGGTGATAGGTATTTCATGATCTTCACCGATGACTACTCTAAAATGATGTGGGTAACAATTTTGAGAGAGAAATCATAAGCATTCTAATAAATTTAAATAATTTAAAGCTCTGGTTGAGAAGGAAACTGGTAAGAACTTGAAGTGTTTAAGATCAGACCGAGGTGGTGAATTCACATCTGATGAATTTGTTAAGTATTGTGATGAACAGGGTATAAAGAGATAAATGTATGCTCCGAGGACACCACAACAAAATGGCATAGTAGAAAGGATGAATAGAAAAATAGTTGAAGATGCAAGAACCATGTTATTACAGGGTAATGTATCCAAAATGTTTTGGAGAGAAGCAGTCAGTATTGCTGTATACACTTTAAATTGGGTACTGGTAAAAAGAGGTAGCAATAAGACACCCTATGAGCTATGGTATGGAAAAAATCCTTGTGTTAGTTACTTTAAAATCTTTGGAAGTCAATGTTTTATCAAGAGAGATAACTACACTGAGAAGTTTGATGCAAAATCTGATTAGGGAATTTTTCTTGGTTACTCTTCTAAGAGTATAGCATATAAATGTTACAATAAGAGAACTAAGAAAATTGTTGAAAGTGCTAATGTAAAAGTTGATGATTTATTTGATAAGTCTAAAGGTACAAGCAGATCTGAACCTAAAAAGGATGACAATGAGGAAAAGTTTATGATCATTGAACCAGAAGGAAAGAATAATGAACAACTGGCAAATGCAGAGCTAGGTGCTCAACCAGTAAGCGATGACAATGAGGAAGAAGATGAAGAACCAGATGAAGAAGATGCAGAACCAACACATGCAATACCTAGATATGTCAGATTGAATCATTCACAAGAGCTGATAATTGGTGTTAAGAATGCAGGTGTGCAAAGCAGGAGAAAGATCTGAGAGAACTCATGTTTGATATCTACAATTGAACCCAAGATAGTTAAGGAATCACTAAAAGATGATGATAGGGTTAAGGCAATGAATGAAGAATTAGATCAAATTGAGAAGAATCGGACATGGTCACTTTTTCCTAGACTGAAGGATAAGAATGTAATTAGAACAAAATGGGTCTTTAGGAATAAATTGGATGAAGAAGGAAGGATTGTAAGAAACAAGGCAAGGTTAGTCTGCAAAGGGTATGCTCAAGAGGAAGGTGAGGATTATGGCGAAACATTTGCACCTATTGCTAGATTAGAAGGTGTAAGGATGCTATTGGCATTTGTTGCATATAAGGGATTCAAAGTCTACCAAATGGATGTCAAGTTAGCCTTTCTGAATGGGATTCTAGAAGAAGAAGTATACATTGAACAACTGGATGGATTTTCCTTGATCGATGATAAAGACATGGTGTGTAAATTGCATAAAGCTTTGTATGGTCTTAAGCAGGCACCAAGAGCATGGTATGAGAGATTACATGCACATTTGATCAAGATTGGATTCCAATGTACGAGCGCGGACAACAACATTTATTTGAAGACTGATGGAGACAAGATGCTGATAGCAGAAGTATTTGTTGATGACATATTTTTTTGTGGCAATGATGATATGTGTATGGACTTTGCTGATATAATGAAAAAGGAATTTGAAATGTCTCTAATTGGTGAAATTAAGTTATTTATTGGCTTATAGGCTCAACAACTAGATGATGGCATCTTTATTTTTCAGACCAAGTATATCAAAGAGGTGTTGAAGACTTTCAGCATTGAAGACTGCAAACCGGTAGGGACACCGATGGTGACTGGTTGCAAGTTGTCACAGAAAGATGATTCCCTTGATGTTAGTGAAAAAGAGTACATATCTATGATTGGCAAGATACACTATGTTGTCCATAGCGGACCGAACATTGCTCATGATGTTGGATTAGTGGCTAGATTTCAAAAAGAGCCTAAAGAAAGTCACATGGTGGCTGTGAAGAGAATTTTTTGGTACCTCAAAGGCACAGTAGACTATGATTTATGGTATCCCTATAAAGGTGATTTTACCTTAGATGTCTTTACTAATACTGATTGGGTAGGTAATGTGGATGATCAGAAAAGCACAACTGGTGGAGCTTTTCTACTTGGAGGAAGATTAGTGGCATGGATGAGAAAGAAACAAACTTGTGTTTGTCAATCTACAACTGGAGCTGAGTATGTAGCTGCATCCATGAATTGCATGTAGGCAATATGGATGAGACATGTGCTAGAAGGATTCGAGATAGATATGTTAGAACCAGTGACTATCTATTGTGATAATACAAGTGTAATCAACATTTCTAAGAAACCTGTACTTCATGCTAGAACCAAGCACATTGAATTGAAGTATCACTTCCTAAGGGAAAGAGTTCAATACAAGGAGGTGAAGATGGAATATGTGAAGAGTAAGAATTAGTTAGCTGATATCTTTACTGAGCCCTTACCGAATGATACCTTTGAGTTTCTTAGAGGTAAACTAGGGGTTAGACCCCTACACTGGAAGAACTAAAATGATGGATATCCATCAATCCTATGAATTTTATGTTTATTTTTCACTAAGGATTGATGAAGGTATAGGCTACTCCTTTGGGGAGCAAGTCTGATGTAAATTTTTGATTTAATGCTCTGTTATAATTTTTTTGATTTATGTAGCAGAGATGATGAAAGAGGCAACAATAGAATTAAAGACAAGTGACGCATTTACATCTTTGGCATTGTTGTCAAAGGGGGAGAAGAAAAGAATAGAAATCAGACATGGCAAACATGTGAGAAATTGATGATCAGATTGAGTGAAACATTGGTTAAGGAGGAGATGACAAAAGGAGGAGAACCAACAAATGATGTGATATCGGCAAGCAAGTTGCAGATGATGATGTTTTTGATTAAGGTAAAAACAGGTTTTGAAGGGGCCCCGAATCCCTTCAACAACTAGAGCTTAACAGAAAAAGAACCACGAGACAAAAAAGAACAGGCCAACTAAAAGCCAACAAAAAACCATTAAAAATCGACAAAAGCCCCACAAAGCCAGCAAAACCCACCAGACCCAGAAAGAGTAACTAATTGATTTTTTCCAGGGCACTAGCCAAGGAGATGCTAATCCCATGCAGATCTTTGATGTTATCCCTGAGGTTTGGGAGATCCTTGGTTGAAGTAGCCACAACTTTCTTGACACTTGCCCTCATCCTCTTAGCAGTACCACCAGCCAGAGTAGCTTCACCGCTACCAATCTGGATTGTCTCATCATCCACGTCAAGATCCACCACCGGTTTGGGAGAGCTTGTGTGATCAAAGGCCTGAGCAATATACTCCAAATTTTTTGTGACAACTGATAGGATATTCAGGATAAAGCTCAACATATTTTTCATTGCTTTTCTCCCTTCTTCCAGCGATTTGATCTTCTCCTCCATATCTTGCTTCCAATTTATATGCTCCCTGTCATCATTCTCCCTTTTTTCATCTGCATTTTTCCCCTTTTTTCTAGGTTTTTCAGGAGTTCATAGGTTCACCTATCATAATCTAGTCTTGCCTCAGTGAGTTTTTAGGTTCACCGCATTGTTAGAGACTTTAAGGTCTCTAAAAAAATTAAGCCTAGAATGGGGCATGCCAATCACAATAACTATAAGGCCTGCGTCCAACTTAAACTTAACCCCATAGATTTTAAATGAACCATTACACCAGTTTTCAGAGATTTTGGAAACGACGAGATTTACCATACCTTTATCATAATCCACAAGCTTCTCCATGAAGCTTGTGAGGGACCCTTTCTCCAGCTTCACCCACACTTTTGGCATCGCTTTCCATGTTGACATATTGTCTTGTTCTTCCCTCCTAAGGTCTCCTCCCATCTTTGAATTTAGATTTTTGGCACTATTCTTCTGCAAACTCAGCTCTTCTTTCCTGTTGTTGCTCAAGATTTTGAATTGGGTGACCCACAAAGTGTGCGGCGTAATATAAGAAATGGTTGGGGATCTATCACTGTTCTAGGTAATGATTACCCCACCATCAATGCATAAATTAATCATAATCTCCATCATGATTGAGCTGTCCCTCCCTACCCATATATCTGTCCTTTCTAAGGAGCTCTTTTATGTTTGAGTTGACATCTTCCCCATGCCAGATAATTTGAGAATCAAAGTTAACTCCAAGGTTCGCCAAATAGTCCGCTGCCGCATTTTTTTCCCTAAAGGCATTTTGAATTATAATATCTTTAAAACTGGCAATAATTTCCCTAGCTTTCATGATAATATTTTCAATTGACCATGATGGCTCCAACTCCCCCTTCAAACACTTAATAATATTAAGTGAATCTCCCTCGAGCCATAATTTCTCATGATTAAAATTCTTAGCTATAATTAAGGTGTTTAGGGCAGTAGAGGCTTCAGCTAAGTGACTAGATTGACTACCCAAAGGACCAGCTACCGCCATTAAGCAACTTCCAACAAAATTCCTGACAATGCCCCCATATCCAACTTTACCCGGATTCCCCTTAGAGGCCCCATCAAAGTTAGCCTTAATCCACCCCTGAGGAGGAAAACACTAGACATGTCCTTCTCTTCCCTTCTCCCTACTACTAGTAGTAGTAGAGATGTTCCAATTGTCAGTGAAGTTTTCTTTACCAGCTGGTCCATAATCAGTACCATAGATACATTCAAATATGCTCCTGTAAATTTTATCCACTACCACTTCAGGGATGGAACTTTTATCCCTAAAAATCCTATTATTGTGCTCTTTCCAAATATTCCAGATAACATTCGGAAGAGTGAGTCTCCAGGTTTCCACAATCTTAGGATTAGAACTGGGGCAGTGTCATTGCTGCCAGGATTCTCCTAGGGTGTTCGGAAAAACCCAGCTCAAGTTCCACCTGCTTAAGATGATTTTCCAAATTTCCTGGCTAAAAGAGCATTGATTAAGAATATGGTAGGCAATCTCTTCTTCCCTGCAACAAAGAGAACATCTATTAGGAAAAACAAAACGTCTCTTTTGAAGGTTGTCCATGGTTAAAACCTTATTTTGGATAAAAATCCAAAAAAAGATATTAACCTTAGGGACTAACTTCTTGTTCCAGACTTTAGCCCAAATAGGAGAATCTTCCACAGACTCATTATGGATAGCCACAACTAAGGAAACATAGTAATTTCCATCAGGGGTTTCCCTCCATATCAATCTGTCATCTTTGTTGTCTCTAGGAACTTTAGCCTAACAATGAACAAAGATCCACCATAACATATGAAGATAACCTAAGACAATGCAAAATAACTCAAAATCACAAAGATTATACCATCACATGTCCAATAGGGTTTTGATCTCCATTCTTCCTATCTCCATTGATCTTGCTTGATATATTTGCTCTCAGATTTTATATGCACAAGAGCTCAACAAAGAACGGAATGTGGTTGCAAGTAGGATCGTAGTGTAGCCAAGTACTCCAAAATCAGTCATTAGTCATTAGGGTTTGACAATGAAGAAAGCATCTCCTTAAATAGAAGACACAATGAGAAATAGAGGGTTAAGATTGAGAGGTGTAAAAAGAGAGGTCGGCTAAGATTAGAGGGTAGGTAAAGGAAATAATAAAATAATGAAAGGGGTAGGTAGTGTATGAATTAAGAGATGAATGACATGTGTCATGGGTAGAAAAAGATAATGAATTAATTAAATAAATAAAGATTTATTTAATTAATAGAAGAAGTAGGACAATTAAATAAATAAAATATTTATTTAATTTAGGAAAGGGATAATTTAAATAAATAAATGTATTTATTTAAATGAGAAATAAGGCTAGAAGAGGATAAATGAATTAATTAAATAAATAAAGATTTATTTAATTAATAGAAGAATTAGGCTTAGATAATTAAATAAATAAAATATTTATTTAATTAGACATGACAATTTTAGGTGTCTACATTTTGCCCCTCTTTGAGACAATGCGGCTTGTTGCGTTGTTTCAAAGAAGATAAGATGAACTGATACAGAGTTGCCCCAAGATGGGAATGATATGCCCCCTCGAGAGATTGGATGAAAATGTTTGAAAAGATTGCAGACAATCTCTCGATAAGAAAGACGGGATTGACCAGATAAAGTGACAAAGTCACGGGATAAAGAATACTGACTCGGGAAATGAGGGCGAGGGCTAGGGTAGGCTATAAGATAGACCACGGGCAAAAGACATCCTCATTGTCATCCACACCCTTACAAGATCACAATGCAGAGCGAGAAAAGAGCAGCAGCAGTCAGCAGCGATGGCCTTCATTCACAGATTCGACCGTGTTCACCGATTTCAGAGGCCAGCAGAGGCAAGAGAGCCGGTAAGTACCACAAAACCTCCTCGTACTTTGATGCATTTATTATTGTCATTAATTCATACTAGGTAATGTAATAAATGCGCATTTATGTCTTCCAGGTCAAATCGGCAGTTCTGTGATGAACATATGCTGTCGATTGGATAAGCTGCTGAGAGGATACACTCAAGAAGGTCCTCTAGGGAAGACTAAGATAGATCAAGGCACTTTGTGATGAACAGTGAGTACCAAGATAGAGTACTTTGTGATGAACAGGGAGTACTAAAATATGAGCAGCACTTTGTGATGAACAGGGAGTGCAAATGTGAGTAACACTTTGTGATGAACAGTGAGTGTCAGACACGTAGTACTTTGTGATGAACAGGGAGTACTACTAGGATAGATAGCAACACTTTGTGATGAACAGTGAGTGTCACTAGGATAGGTAAGCATATGCATTGAGGTAGCAAGTAGCATTTTGTGATAAACAGTGAATGCCACGATAACTGACAAGATTGATTGTGTGACTGCAGGAGTATCTGCCTATGTTGGAGTCACGGGAGAGATTCCCATCGACTCAGAGGTTGCGACCAGAGTTGTCGATTCAGGATATGATTGCGATTGAGGAGATGGGTCTTACACATGTGCTATTTGTGCCTGAGTTTTGGGCAAACATGGGTTTGTTGACTGCGTTGGCCGAGAGATGGCATTCAGAGACATGCACATTTCATCTGCCGATGGGTGAGATGACAGTCACCCTTGAGGATGTCTATAGGATTCTGCGGATACCGATTGATGGAGAGTTGATTCCGTATGATCGAGACGGAGACAAGGATGCCCTTAGACGAGTGTTCTAGGATCCAAGACTGGAGATGAGGGTGGGACACGTGGCATGGGATACCATGACATGGATAGGATTAGCACTACCAATAGTGTTGGCAGGAGTGATCAGTGAGTTCCTCTATATCAGTTTTGTACCATTTTATATAATGATGTAGACACCTGCGGGTGATTGTAGCCATATGATTTTGACATCATTGTATCATGACACTTTATATATATATATATATATATATATATATGAGATGATGCATCTTTGCGGCAGCTATATGCATGTGTACCTATGTGATGAGATGTTCTTATGTGATGCTTATGATATGGATGCAAATATGTATATGATGCAATGCAATATTTTTTTTTTTTGTTCGTTTATGTTTTATATGTGTATGCATGATGCAAATGTGAATGTATGTAATGCAGATGAATATGATAATGCAGATGTAAATTGTGCTAACAGGTGTTGTATGCAGGATGTGATGCAATTGTGATATCTATATGTATGTATGAAATGCTTATATGTGGTGATGTAGGTGTAGCTACATGAAATGCAAATGTTTTTGGTGTGTCATTATACTCAGTCATGTGATAGTAGGCTACGCGGACTCGAGAAGGACAATGGAAGTCAATCAAGAAAGGGGGATGGAAGACAGAAGATATGAACGTGAAAGAGCTTCTTGTGCGTTATCATCATTGAGCTTTATTATGGCAGAATAGGTTATGACAATCGAGGCATATGTTCGGCCCAGAAAGTCATTGTACCTGTTTGCATGGAGATAAGACAGTCACAAACAAGGAATGCCCCAGTTCATACTAGACTCATAGTGTCCTCATATCCTTGGACAAGTCATAGCATTACTAAAAGACAATCCATAGACAGCAAATGCAAATAGGTGACGATACCCCATCCTCGCCTTTCTAGTCAAAGACATCCTGGAGATAGAATCTCTAGTCAAAGACATCCTGGAAAAGCTAAAAGACATGTCACCAAAAAGATAAAATCAAAAGAAAACCAAGACTCGACACCAACATCCACTGTAGTCCTCAAGTTTAGTGTCTCTTGTCACTTGTTTAAGTCTTATTTGATTGTGGTCACAATGTTCACTTTCACAAAAAGGATAGATAGCACTGAACCATATGTTGTCTGAGTCTGTTGAAAGATTTGATTTTGTTGAAGCTCATTGTTGCTGCTGTGTCTTATCTGAAACTGACTGAATCCATGAAACTGATACTTTATTGCGGAGAAGATGAAACTTTATTGCGGATCTGTGATGCAAATGTTGCTTTATTGCGGATTGTGCGCGAATAGACTGAAGGAAGCTGGAAGAAACTGTACTCCTCGAAACATGTGATGTTCTCAGTTCCACACCCATCACTAGACGTAGGATTTTGCCTTAGCCACAGATAGGATCTGATTTATTATGGATGGAAAGGGAGTGAAAAGGGAGGGTTATGGATGGCTAACCAATCTTAGGTAGATCAATAACAAGCCATGATGGGAATGGGTAAGTTTATTGTGAGCGAATAAGTTGTGAGTGTGTGCAAAGTGAAAGGATGAAAGTGAATCCTGAAGGAGGGAGGAGCAAAGTCCCTACGCATGGCGCTGGTGACCCAGTTTTCACCATGGTACTTGCCCAGGGCGCCACCGAAGTGGTTTTTACCATTGGACGAAATTATTTCTCTTTACTTTTTTGGATTTTTCAATTTTTTTGTTGTCACAAGGTGCCTGTTGGCCAGGTTTTCACCATGTAACGATTTTTTTTGTTTTATAATTTCTTTTTGTATTTTTGAAATTTTTTGATTTTTTTGTATTTTTGCGTTAAGATGCTCTGAAAAGCTATGTGTAGAACCTGCGAAGGTGCATGCTGTTGATAGGATCCTCCAAGGGTTCACCTTCTATAGTTGAGAGCTGATATGCCCCAGATCCATATGCTGCTGTGATGATGTAAGGACCAAGCCAGTTGGGTTCAAATTTGCCCTTCTTATCTCTGTCTTGCTGATTCTTGGGGTTCTCTCTGAGTACTAAGTCACCTACTTCAAATGTGCGAGGCTTGACTTTGTGATTGTAACTGCATTGTTCCTTGAGCGAATGATGTGTAGCTCGAGTGACTGTCTTCCTGGATGAAGGAATTGAGATAGAATTACTAGTGTGTGGACTACACAGGCCCGTATGCGTGTCACCTAAAGAAGTTTGGGCATCACTGATAGCAAAGTCCTTTGAGGAAGCTCCATTAAAGGTCCATGATGTATCACTAGAAGGAAAAGGATGTGTGGAACAAGTAGATGAGTGATGAAGGCTTATGATTGCAAAGAGAAGTGAAAGTAGGATAGCATGATGGAGACTTAGGATCAACAAGTGTTCTTTTTTACTTGAAATTTTAGAACTTTTGCCCCCAGTTATTTTGGTATTAGGGGAGATCAACTCTTTCTCTTTTTGCTTCATAGGATTTTTATCCTTGACTTTGATTTTTGTAGAGTCCAGTAGCTTTTGATTTTGATTTGGACTAAAGGACTTCTCTTTATTTTTGACTTTTAGATTTTTCTTTTCAAAGCTTGATTTTTGATCCCCAATTAGTAAGGGCTTTTGTAATTCTTGTTCATCCAAGTCTGGGAGTGGAGTGGAAATGGAATGAGTGGATGAAATAGTAAGGCTATGTGAGCTCTCAAGAGGGCTGGCAATACGCTCAATAGATTCTTTGTTGGAACCACTCTTAGGACTATTGATATCAAGAGTTGCTTGCACCACTAGAGGATATTTGCATTCAAACTTAGTAGCCACAACACTAGGTGGTTCACACCCAATTCCTTGGCATTGCAAATTGTTTGTAGGATGTTCCTGTCGACTGAATACCTTAGGAGATAGTGGGAGTTGATCAACATGAAAGATATACTCACCACATCCCATGTCTTTAAACTTGAATTTGTCTTCTTTTAGCTCTGCCTGTTTTGATGTAGAAGCTTTTAAGGATTCAGGATCCACATATGCCGATGAAGGAATAGCTTCGCAATTGACTGGGATAGTTATTTCTGATCTAGGTTGTAGATTGTTGCAATATATGAATGGATTTGGATCCGCTTTGACAGTCACTTCAGCTCCATTGTGTGGGAACTTGATGCATCGATGATATGTAGATGGGACTGCACTCATCTCATGAATCCATGGACGTCCTAGCAATATGTTGTATGTGAGATCAAGATCAAGTACTTGACAAACCACATCCTTTGTAACTGGCCCAATTCTTAATGGTAAGGTGACCGTGCCCTTGGACGAACGCTCTTCATCATCATAGGCCTTAATGGTGATTTGGTTTGTAGAATTCATAGCTTTGTCAGAATATCCCAATTGTCTTATGGTACTCAAGGTACAAATGTTAAGACTTGCTCCTCCATCTATCAGGACTCGCTTTATTCGGTGTTTATGTATGAAGGCTTCAACGTGTAAAGGTGCATTATGTGGCTGACTTATGGAGGCGTCATCGGCTTCTGTGAACGTAAGGGAATGTGGAATGGAAAGGTATCCCACCATGGCTTGAAAATGGTCCACATTCAGATCAGTAGGAATGGTAGTGTCTCTCAAGATTTTGTCAAGGATAGCTTTATGAGCGGGGGATATGCGTAAGAGCTCAAGAATAGAGATGAGCGCGGGTGTCTTCCCTAACTGTTCTACAAGGTCATTCTCAGGATTGATTGATGAAGGATTGGTATTCTTAGTAGAGGCACCTGGCAACATGATTTTACCTCGATGAGTTGTAACATGACATTCAGAGGTATGCTTAGAAGAAGATCCCACCCCTTAGGACAATCTTGGGTCTCTGAGAAGGATTCTCAGGATTTTTGTTCTTGATGGTAATAGTAGAGATATGATTGTCCATTGAGATGTGATAGATAGTAGAATCATAGTTGTAAGGTGCTCTAGTATAGTTGTCCTGATCATTTGTGACTTGGGCTTTTCCTTTGTCATGCTTTGGGAATGGTTCCTTAAACATCTCATGTTCTTGATTAGACGAATGTCCCTCAATCTCAATGTCACCTCTATCAATGAGATCTTGTATGATGTTCTTCAGTCGATGACAATTTCCTGTCTTATGACCCTTGCTCTTATGAAATTCACAATATTCATCATCATTCCACCAATTCGGCTTAACCTTTGGTTCATATGGAGGAAAATCTAGAACTGTGATTACCTTGTTTGCCACAAGCTTCTTGAAAACTGACTCAAGTGGTTCTCCCAATGGAGTGTACTCCCTTCGTGATCTAGAAGTTGTTTGAGTATTCACTTGATTGTTTGTAGAACTTGATCCTGAAAAGATGAATTTGGGTCGCACTGTGTTGGCATCAACAACACCATCATTAACTGTGTTCTTGTTCTTGTTCCAAAATTTTTGTTTGTCCTTTCCTTTAAAGTCCTCTTTGTTTTCTTTGAATAGCTTGATAACTCCTTGTTCAATTAAGACCTTTTCTGTTGCTAGGCCTTTTTCAATAACATCCTTGAATGTAGACAAACAAGCTTTTCTGAGATCATAGCCAATAGCCTTGTTAACATTTTGTGTGAACATCTCCACCATTTGTTTCTGCGGGATTTCACAAGAGCATCTGCTAGCTAGGTTTCTCCATCTTTGTAAAAATGACGCAAAAGATTCTCCTTTCTTTTGTTTAGTATTGCACAAGGTAGTAACTGAGACATCTGTTTCTATGTTGTAGGAGAAATGCTGAATGAATGCCTCTGCTAAGTCGCCCCATGACTTAATACCAGGAGGTAATTGAGAAAACCATTCCATAGCTTGATCGCCTAAGCTCTGTGGGAATAACCTCATCAAGTATGTTTCTTCTGCCGCTACCTCAATGCAAGCTGTGAAGAATTGTCTTATGTGTGCCTTGGGGTCTCCTCTCCCTCTATATTTGTCAAATTTTGGCGTTACAAAGTGTGGAGGAAATGGAGGCATTGGAATGCTCTTATCAAAGGGATAAGGACATATATCTCTCATAGTGTATGTAGGTTTTGATGTACTCATGTCCTCCATTTTCTTTTGTAAATCTCTAATTTGTTGCTCCAAATTATTCTTGGGAGGAGATTGATTTCTTGTTGCATACCCCATGTTTGAAACACCCATTTGAGGAGGAGCTTGTTGCATGTATGGATGATACTGATCGTAGACATGTCCATATGGAGGTCTATATTGTTGCGACATGTATGGAGCACTTGGCATAACTTCTTGTTGGGCAACCCCATATCTGTTTTGTGTGTATAAACCATATTCAATGGGCCTTTCATTTTCCATTGTGTTGCCCCCAATTTTGACATGAGGTCTCCTTGTGTCAAAATTTTGGGGATGCCTTTGAGTATCTACTTGTTTTGATTGATCCATACCTTGAGCATGTGATTGAGCATATTTTTCTCCATAAGACTTCCATAATGGTCTGCGAAGGTGAGTATCATATGTTTGACCATGTGTATGTGGGACCTCTGGTTTTTGAAGCAAAGCTGATGGTGATTCAGGTACCATGTGTGGTCCTCTATTTCCTCCACTATTAGGTCTCCTTTGATCCATATTGGAGTGAGTTTGTTGCAAAGGTCTATGTTCCATTATTTGAGACATGTCAAAATCATGAGGTATCTTGGCTCCACTTTGTGCCATCATGTGTAAGAAGTATTGTCTATCTCTCCTCATTATTTCCTCAACCAATCGATTGAAATGGGGATCCATTATGGATTCTTGTATGTCTGCTGATAGTATTGAAGAATTGTCAACTGTGTCATTGTGTGTAGCATTGTTGTTTATAGTGTTTGCGCTTTCCACATTTGGATTGTTTCTATAAACATTCATGTCTGGTAATGTAGTGTGCTCAGGATTGTAGAATAGATCATTGTCATACTCATAAGAACTCATGTTTGCGGATTCTTGAGCTTCTTTAGCTATTCTCCTAGATTTTTGAAGGCGGGTTTCAACCATGAACTAGGTATTAGACCAAGATGTGAGAAACTAGATGAAAAATATGAAAAGAGTATGGAAGACCAAGAGTTGTATGGAGTGTAAATGAATCTTGAGGTGTACTTGCAATGTCCAAAGTGTAAGACCAAGTATGTAAGTAGTAGAGTAGGTGTGACTTCCAAAGAGATGATCGTTTCTCTTGATGAGGTAAGCTGACCTTGACTCTAAGTAAGACCAAATGAGACCCAAAGGTAAGAAACCTTGATGAGGGACCACTTAGCAAAGTGTAGTTGTATGTAGTGTGTTGACAAAGTATGATGAGGACAAGCAAGTGACCTTTTTACTCAAGTTTAGACAAATGTGAATGTAATGTAAGGTGTAAAGCAATGATGGATTTTGTGAGACCCAAAGATAAGTTGAATGCTAGATGAAACCTGAAGAAACAACCTAGGAAGCTCAAGTATTCCGAAACTAATTTCTTTTGTTTGCTGGACTGTGAAATTTTTCCAATTTGTGAAGTTTTTGGTTGTGACCAAATCTGAATGTTTGACTATTTTTCGTGACAAGAGGACACAATGTTGATGAGGACTCAATGTTTGCAAGTGTTTAGACTGACAATGACTCCAAGAAAAGTGTGTTGTTTGATGTAAAATGTTTTGCATACACTTGAAGACACAAAAGACACAATGTTTTGCTGTTTGGTCTTGATTGTTTGAATGTTTAACATAAGTCAAGCACAATTCTTATGGCTGGCCAAGACAATAGTTGTTGATCCCACATGGGGTTTTACCCCCGAGGCTACGCTATTCAGAGCGGATACTTAGATGCTTGACCTCACTGGCTCCACCCTCGGCACTCACTTCTCGGGTCAGCCAAGCATCAGTCCCCATGAAAACTCCCCATGGCGAACTTTGTATCTCTACTAAGAACCATATGTGTGTGGGCCGCTACCAGAGGTCCGACCTCCTGCCCCAACAACTAGAAGGATTTGGGCTTCTAAAACAAAAAGGTGCTAGTAAGGGCATCCGCTCGTGTGGCCATACATGCGGCACTTTCAGCTCTGTAAATACAGAAGGCTCCCAGCCGGTAGGGGTTACGCCCTACAAATGATCAAATAAATTTGATCAAACGGGTTTATGGGGAGACATAGTGTCGGTATGAACTAATCAGCACACGTTATCCATAGTTTTCACCATGAATACATTTGATTATAGTGGTTCGGATGAGGTGGGTTTTCCTCGCTACCACTTGGGTCGTTCTCTTCTCACTAGTAGTCCTAATGACCACACGGGAAGACAGGCCCTCTAAAGATTGAACAAAAAGAGCCTATTGCTCAAGACACAAAAGACAATGATTCAATTTTAGTGCACCAATTGAAGTGTTTGCTAGTCTATGAAAACAAGGCACACAATAAAAATCCAAAAACCCTTGCCAAGGATCTGCAAAAAAGATTTATTAGTAGTTTGGATTGTTTGAAATAATCACCCCTTCCTGCAAGCACACAAGTTAGGTAAATTTTAGATCCAAAAGACTTTGTGAAATAGGGGCCTTCAATAATGCGTTTTGTTGACTAATTAAAAGATCTGATTTATCATAAAAAAAGACCACCTGTAAAACTTCAAGAGATTTCCAGAAATGTAAGAAAATTCAAAAAATTTGCTAATTTGCTCCAAAACTTAATTTTTTATGAAAAATCATAAAAAATTCATATAAAATGCAAAATCGATCCAAAAAATCTAAAATTTTTACTGGAGAGTCCTTATGGTCTTCCAAACCTGCACAAAAAAATTTCAGCAACAAATCCAAGCAGTTTGTGAGATATGAGTAAAATAATGCAAAACCCTAATTTTCAAAGATCTGATTTTTGAAGAATAATTTTGCATCAAATTTAAAATAAAAAATAACAGATCCTGTGTATAATTTTGATAGATTTCCAAAAATGTAAGAAAATCCGAAAAATTTGTAAATTTTCTCTCAAAATTAATTTTTTATGAAAAATCATAAAAAATTCATATAAAATGAAAAATAGATCCAAAAAATCTGAAATTTTTACTAAATCTTTCTGATACTTTTCCTGACTTGCACAAAAAATTTTATGTCAAAATTCGAAGCCGTTTGTGAGATCTGATCAAAATAATGAAAAACCCTAATTTTTAAAGATCCGATTTTTAGGGAAATATTTTGCATCAAAATTAAAATCACAAAGAATAGATCCTGTGTATAATTATGAAATATTTCCAAAAATGTAAGAAAATCCGAAAAATTCTCTCATTTGCTCTCAAAATTAATTTTTTATGAAAAATCATAAAAAATTCATAGAAAATGAAAATGTGCTCCAAAAATTCTGAATTTTGACTTGAGAGCTCCTGATACTTTCTTCAACCTGCAAAAAACATTTGGTGCAAAATTTCCAAGCCGTTTGTGAGATATGATCAAATCTCTCTAAGATCTTGATTTTGTGTCCAAAACCCTAGCTGCACAAGGTTATTCTCCAAATTGTTTTACAAAATAGCAATATAGGGTTAAAAAAATCTGCAAAAAACACAGATCTAAGAAAAATCCATGTCCCACGGGGCGTGCCAAAATGTTTATGGTGAAAATGGATAACAATAATAACAATACTGAAAGGCTAAAATGAATCCAACCACTAAACCCTAGCCTAACAATGAACACAGATCCACCATAACATATGAAGATAACCTAAGACAATGCAAAATAACTCAAAATCACAAAGATTATACCATCACATGTCCAATAGGGTTTTGATCTCCATTCTTCCTATCTCCATTGATCTTGCTTGATATATTTGCTCTCAGATTTTATATGCACAAGAGCTCAACAAAGAACGGAATGTGGTTGCAAGTAGGATCGTAGTGTAGCCAAGTACTCCAAAATCAGTCATTAGTCATTAGGGTTTGACAATGAAGAAAGCATCTCCTTAAATAGAAGACACAATGAGAAATGGAGGGTTAAGATTGAGAGGTGTAAAAAGAGAGGTCGGCTAAGATTAGAGGGTAGGTAAAGGAAATAATAAAATAATGAAAGGGGTAGGTAGTGTATGAATTAAGAGATGAATGACATGTGTCATGGGTAGAAAAAGATAATGAATTAATTAAATAAATAAAGATTTATTTAATTAATAGAAGAAGTAGGACAATTAAATAAATAAAATATTTATTTAATTTAGGAAAGGGATAATTTAAATAAATAAATGTATTTATTTAAATGAGAAATAAGGCTAGAAGAGGATAAATGAATTAATTAAATAAATAAAGATTTATTTAATTAATAGAAGAATTAGGCTTAGATAATTAAATAAATAAAATATTTATTTAATTAGACATGACAATTTTAGGTGTCTACAACTAGAACCAAAACTTCTGATGATTATCGGAAGGTGTGTTTCAAATTTATGATGAAGTTTTGCTAAGGTTTTAGTAGGGTTTAAGGATTGGTGAAGGAATCATCAAATCGGTAATGATTTTTGTTATGACAGTGATTGAAAATGAGTCTATGTCAAGTTGGTAATATGGCACAACCCATGTGAACGATTTGATAGCTGTTTTGATGCGATTCAAGGAAGATTTTTTTGGGAATCAACGAAACACTTAGTAGAGTATTTTGAGGATACATATCAGATTTTCGTGATGGGTTATGATCAACCAATAGTTGATATTGCATTTTAATTTGTTGTAATGATCTATATAATGATCTATGATGATCTCTTATGATTTGAATTGTAAATTCATGATGTAATTAGGTTTTGTGGCCGACCTAGTTGAGATGGCTATTTAAGATGACACAATTGATGTTCATTGTGTTAGTGATCTTAGAGAACGTGTTAAGCTGTCCAAGTGAAGTGTGAGATCTGCCTAAGAGTTGCAGAGTGTTGTGTATAATTGGATCTGATCAAGAAAGAAGGAAATTGCAAGTAAACATATTATTTTTTGTTGTTCCCTAACAGTTGTAGCAGGTTAAATCCCTTAACTGGGTAGGTCCTAACAAGCCTTAAACATTTAAGTCCCCTAACAGGGAAGCTCTCAAAAGAGTGTTAAATCCTCTCATGAGGTTGATCCTAACAGATCATCGAGCTCCTAACCAAGTTGCAAGGCAAATCCCCTAATCAGATGACTCCTAACAGGGTCTGCTCCTAACTGGGCGTATTGTAAGCTTCTAACAAGGCTAAGCTCCTAACATGGCGTACTTCAAAAGAGTACAAATATTTGTGGGTGCCAACTCCCACCGTGGTTTTTCCCTATTTGGGTTTCCACGTTAAAAACTTATGATGTTCATGTGTGGAATGATTTTTATGTGATGTTCTTTTTTATATTTCATTTCATGCATTATTTCTGAGACATCGGTTATGATGTTTTATCAGAAGTTTATCAGAGGTTACCGGTACTGATAAGAAGTTGTTTGAGAAAGTTTTTGATCTTGTTGATAAGGTTAATAAATTGGTAAATGATCAAGTTTATATGATTGATTTGGTGGTAAAAGTATTGGTAAATGATTTGATTAATGTGTTAAGTAAATCTGATAAAGAGGGTATTAGATCTGATTACAAAATTTAAGATATTTATTAAATGGTTTCAGATCTAAGATAAGTTTGTTTTTTAGTTTAAAGTTTCAATTGGTTTTAATACTGATTCACCCCCCCTCTTAGTATTAACTAAATCCTCAAAGGATTAACAATCACATGTGAGAACACCCAAGTTCAAGTAATCAAAGTTCTCCTCAATGTAGGAATCCACACAATAAGTGTGATCATCATGTCAAGAATCAACCTCATCAATAGGATCAAAATCTGAAAAGGAGTAAAACCGAGATGCATGATCCACCACCCTAGTTGCAATGATAGATCTACTCTCCAAGTCTCTAATGATAACTAAATCAAGTGTGAATTCCATAGTCTTCCTTTATGCCCCATGAGTGATTTGATAGATGTAAAGAAGATTTTTTGTGAAATGAGGTACACACAACACATCATTGAATGAGTTATCCCCAATAGAAATAGATACTTTCCCAATCACATTCATATATGTATGATTGCCCATCAAAATTGATGACATGTTGCAAGGCTCAAATGAAGAGAATATAGATTATGAAGATGCCATATGATGAGAAGCTCTTGAATCTGGAAGCCATCTCCCTAAATCATGACTTGTAAGAGCACAAAGAGATAGTCCTTTACTTTTCCCAAAAGTGTGATTCTTTCCTTTATCAAATTCCTTTTCTTTGGAGGAAGAAGTTAAAGTAGAAATTCTAGAAGGCAAACCGATTCTATTCCTCTCAAGAAGATGTTTCAATTCATTAATATCCTTCTTGTAACAATGGTGTTCATCATGTCCTAACTTCTTGCAATATGCACGAAAAATATTCTCCTTATATGATTTACCCTTAGGTGAGGATGTAGAATCACCTTCTTTTTGAGAGGATAATTGTGCTCTATCTTGTTGTTTCTTTGGCTTAGATTTCTTTTTGTTCTTGGCTTTTCCTTGATTGCTTTGATTCCCTTTATTAGCCACCAAAGCTTGGGACTTTGCAGACTTGCGAAGCTCCATCTTGTTCAACTTTGATTGTTCATGCTTTGTGAATGCATAAAATGATAGTGGAGTGTATGAGGCACCTTGAGTCAATCGATGGATGTGAGAGCTAGAAGCAAAGGCTGCATACTTTGATGGAAGCTTGTCCAATAAATTGTAAACCAATTGAGCGTCATTCTTGTCAATGCCACAATCTTTTCTCTTAACTCATTTTCTTTTGTGACATAATCTTGGATTATATCAAAATCCTTGGGATGCAACAATGCGAGTTCATCGTCAAGCTTGTAGCCTCTAATCTCATTAACTTGACCATACAATTTCTCATTGATATCCTGAGCATCCTTGACTGTAGTACATTTCTCAATGTAAAAAATGAGGTATTCTGATACATACTTTCTAAAAGTTCCAAGAGCCATAGAATTTTTAGTGAGCCATTCCAATTGAGCATTAGGATCTACTTCAAGATCTGTTGGTGTTGTTATTATTCCATTTATGTAATGAATGAGTCCTTTTTCCATTAGCTTACTCCATGCTTTGCTTTTCCATGATGCATAATTATGTGGAGTTAAAAGTGGAAATTTAGGAGAACCCATAGCAACAAAATGAAAGAGTACAAGATAGAGAGAGGAACAATCACATAAGACATGCCCCCAAATTCACTCAATCAAAGAATCCACCCCCTCCCCCCCAAAAAAATAAAAAATAAAAAAATGATGATTTGGCACTTTATACTTAGTGCATGTACAATGGCCCACATGCAAACAAGGGCAAAGTGGGCTTTTGATTTCAAAATTAAAATTGCCTCAAATAGGCTATAAAATAATGCAAGAGATCTAAAATAAGATCGAAGCAAATTACAAGAACCAAATAGGCCAAAAAAGACCAAATACTAAAAGTACAATTTCTAGTCAAAATTGTGAAAAAATGATAGCACCACATGAAAGTAGATAAAAAATTATGCACTTTAAAAAAACACAACACTTGAAGAGGAGGTCGTATGAGTGTGAATGGAGCCTCAAAAGTTGTAGAATCGAGGATTGGACATGTACATTTGTCAAAAACTAAAAAATCTAAAAAATATGTCCACCAAAATTAGAAAATAACCACACCACTATGGGAAGCACAAAAAATTAGCCCAAATAAAAAATTGCACTTAAAAAGGCCTCAAAATGACCAAGATATGAGCCTCTGAAGTTGGACGTACTACACAATAAAAAAGCTCATTGGAGAGGGGTCAAATTTTTTCAAAAAACATGTTGACACAGTGCTAACATCAACATTTTACCAGCTTAAATTTGATGGTTATCTGACCATCATAGTAAAAAATCACCCCCTTGAGTGGTTGTATGAACATTGACATCAACAATACAAATTCACTAACGTGTCAGACAGAAATCCTATGTGGCAGTGTATGGACCGTACAAAATGCTTGCATGTCAACATGCAGATTGGTGACTATGCCATACAGAAAATACAACGTGGCATCCATGTGGCAAGGTGAGTCGGTGTACGATGTTAATGTGGTAGGTGATGTTACAAATTATACTGGTGTTGTGGTAGATGATGTTGACCTATACTACTCAAAAAAAAATTCCATGTGTCTCTGAAGTGGCATCATCTATGCACCAATCAATGAATCAATAGTTGCCACGTGTCGCTCACAGTGTAAAAGTAAAAAATCACGAGGGCTAATTAAGTCCCGCCACGTGGCATTGTCTGGTAGGATATGTTGGAGGCCGATGAAGAGAAACTTTGTGATAGAGGAGGCGACCTTTTTGGATGGCAGATGGTGGTCGACGAGACCTTGCCAAAAAAAAATAGGGGAGTCGGGACATAGACAGAGGAAGTTGGCAGTAGATGTTGGGGCTATGGTGGGATTAGCCAAAGAACCAGCGACTGATGATGGAAAGTAACTCGACGGTGATGGGAAAAATAGTGGTATGACTATCACCTGTACGTATTGTGATGGTAGGAAAAAAAAGAAAAATTGGTACGAGGTGGGGTCACAGAACAATCCCCCCCCCCAAAAAAAAAAAAAAATATTTGATTTTTTTTGAATTTTTAAAATAAAACTTTACAATTCATGAAATCTACAAAATAAAATAGATATGAAATTTAATAAATTTATCATATATATATATATATATATATATTTTCGGCAACAAAAATGCAATAAAACTAAGAGTGGAGGGGGTGAATCAGTTTTCACCAAAGTTAAACAAATTAACCTCAACTTCAGATTTGATCATGAATAACAATAACAAAGATAAAAAACGCATCAACAACACACATAATGCATAGATTTTTGACATGGAAAACATGATTAAGGGAAAAACCATGGTGGGAACCTACCCATACTATGATGATACTCTACAACAGTATGTGTAAATATTACAATGGGGAATGCTCATGCATTCAGACACACTTCCTAGAGCTCACTACTCAAAAAAAACAAAGGGCTACAACCCAGGGAAGGCTCACTGCCTTACAAGAATCAGACACCAATCCAGATTACATGAATTGAAAGAATAGCATCTCCAAATGCCTGATCATAGTTCTGGTTAAGCACACTGTCTGCTCCGCAACACTTCTCTTCTCTTCTTCACACTTCCAAAAGATTGTTTCGCTTGTTCGCACATACAACACTATCAAAGAACGCAGACACAATGGAAACACACATCTTACAAGATTATTACACTTATTTATACAAATCATCAACCTTAATTTCAAGGTCAGCTCAACTCGTAAGACCTAATTACAAAATTACATCACACGATACATAAATCAATATGTGGACAAATACAATGTTAGAAAAGACATAGTAGGACCCAAATCAAAACCTCTAACATGCAATATCACTAAATATCTCGCTAAGATCATCCGCAACACGCAAGAACCACCAAGTTAGCTAGAAATTCGTATAACATGAAGAATACCACCGCACCAATAAAATCTTCAATAACGTGCACAATGGTCAATGTGGACCAGCAATAAGCATAGCACACAATCTAGAAACACCAACAAGCAATGTGAATTCCTCCACAACAACCACAACAACTCGGATAACTAGAATCATCATCATTTCCCTTTCGAAGCTCAAGAACACCAACATAACTAACTAAAAGATATGCTTGTGAAGTTTCAAATCATGAACCACTTGAACTAAGGACACACATGAATGTCCCAAACAGTCTCCAAAATACGCTCAACATAATGAATCAATTTTGAAGCAATACAAACTAGAAATCATAATTCTGCTTCCTCCAAGCCTTGAAATTGACTTTCACAAAAAATAAGCAAATTTATACTCAAAATTCATGGCAATGACCTCTCAGACGCAATGGTGAGGTTGAAATTGATGTAGGATGCTCCCAAATACACTGCTCCTTAGATTCAAAAAATGAATGCTCTAAGATCTCTCCAAAAAGACTACTCAATGAAGCCCAAATGGATCTGATACCATGTAAGAATTTGTCAAAATAGCCAAGATCTAGAGCATAATGAATAGCACACACAAGAGAGACAAAATATTAATAAGAACAAACTGTATTCTCATCAAGATACAAAATACCATCAACTAGATCATTACATACAATGTAGATGAGCATGCTTATAAAGGAAAGGCCATATGGATATGTGAGAACACAATCATGACATGTGGCCCAATGAGAAACAAGGGTAGGTGAGGGTAGGTAGGATAAATAATAAAATATTCCACAAGAGGTTGATCACCCACTAAAAGTGGCATGCAACAACAAGATAAGACCACAAAAGGTGAAATTTATCCTATAAGGAACTTCCCTATGTGCACACTTCCCTAAGTGTCTCATATCTAAACTACTATGAAATGCATTTCCCTAAGTCAACTTAAGTAAAGTGTAATCATGAGGCATAATTTACACCAACAATGAGGTAGTTTGATAAGATCCGTTTCCTAGACTACATCATTTAGAGTTCGTTATTATTGTGTGATCAATGCTATTTATTTCATCCATCTCCTTAAATATATCTACAAATATAATTTCATTTATATTAGAATAAAAAACTAAAAGGATAGAGTTTAGTTGGTTGAAGATGTTTCCATCAAAGTTGGCAAAATGTTCACTGAGAGTATTTCCATTAATATCAACATTGGAATAGAACTTGTCATGTTCATTTTAATATTTTAGTGTCTTATATGTACTCACTAGATTTACTAACTATAAATTTATAATTTGTGCCACAGTGATCTCTGATCAAAAAAATATTATGATGGATAAGTCTTTTATTTGATGTGGTAAAACCTTAGAAATATATTTTGCATATTTTATAAAACCTATTGCATGTCCCATGTATATTTATATTGATCCTATATTACATGTGTCACTTATATTACATGTGCCACTTGTATATTTATATCGATCATGTATTTAACATTGTTGTCAACATTTTGTCTACCTATGTCATGTTTGTTAGTTTCAATGGTTGTGGCCTAGGGTCATATCATTAGAATTTTGTTTTTCGTTCTCCTATTGACATATATGTGTTCAACAAAATTTAATGAGAAGGTAGCTTTCTTGAACAATATAGAACACGTTTGTTGAAACAAAATTATAAAGAATATTTTGAAAAAAACATTTGCAAAGCATTCAAATCTCTATCAAGCAATCCATTTGGATTATAGATATTGTGTAAATTATATCGATTAACCACATTAATTATATTTAGATGCAAATTCTCTAGTGTTTCAAGTAAATAATCTATTGAAATAAAATAGCTTTTAATTAATATGAACATCTAACATTTGACTTACAATAATACATTTGAACAACTTGATGATTTTGTTCTTGATGTTCTTGCCCTTTGAACTCAATGAATTGATCTAAAAACACTTGTGTGTTTATTCTACTTTAATATATATATATGGCTTCTTCTCATCTCCTTTACATGTTCATTTTGTAATTAGAATTATTCTATTGATAATTCAGCCATATGACTAGCATTTTGTTGTCTATTGTTATTATTTCAGTGGTTTCTTTGTTCCTCTCTTTTTGCATTTGTCATTTGTTCTCTTCGCCATCTTTGATATGTTCTTTGATATTTTATTCATTGCTCCTCACTTTAAAAATTCATCCTCAATGACACTATACCTAGAAAATGATCATATCCTATCAAATATGTTTGACATATAACTTAAATAAATTAATATCAATAAATTTTGTAAATAAATAATACATAATAGTAAAATTGGGTTACATGTAAGTAATATATACCAAAAAATATTATTGTTTTTCAAAATTTAACAAAGAAGCGAGTGGTTCCAAAATTATGGTACAAAATAAATTATTATAGAAATTAATGACAATACATTCAATTTGGAGAACTAAAATGAGTAATCAAAATATATACTTATGCACTTACTGTTGTATGATGAATGATGAAGACATTTAATTACACACATTTCATCACCATAACAGTAATTTATCTCTAAAATGGTAGGATGTGTGCTATTGTTAGTTTTTTAGTAGACTGTATTGTTTTATTGAGATTAGGAAGTAATTTAAGGATGTATAAACCTAGGCAAAGATAAAAATAAATACATTTAAAACATAAAAAATGTTATTTTATTTCAAAATGATTTTAAGAGTATTCTCTTTAAGTAACAATTAATATCTTCAATATTTGCACAAACGTTTCATTTCTTATTTATATTCAAGATTATGTAAGATTTTTTGTGAAATATATGATCTTCACTTCTACATTGATCATAATAGTTGTGATATTTGTTGTGGAGACTTCATTTTTATTTTTACAGGCAAAAATATTGAAAAGAATCTATATGATTATATTGCATAAATGATTATATATACGCATTAGATATAAAGAGCTAGAGTCCCTTTAGTCCAAATAATCTCCATGAATTGAAGTCTAGAGTGTACTTTAAAGAAGGTAGAGTAGATTCCCCATTTCTTTCACTCTCAACTTGAAATGGATTTACTCAATATATCTCCATATTCAATTACTTTAAAGATGTCAGGTACTAATCCAATGATATAAAACAAAAATAACAAGCATGATTTCAGATTATTGATATTAATTGAAGTTCCCATTTTTCTCTTTTCATCTTCTAAAAATCCATGCTTATATTTTGAAAGGTTTATCCATATTTATTAGTTTGTGGGTGTGGAACACATTTTTAAGACTATCAACAATACATGGATCCATAAAGAGTATTAACCAGGGTTATGCCAGAGACAACTGCGATTTGTTAGTATCTAACAATTAGTCATCAAATGGATTGAAGTCCCCAAGAACACTCTTTTCAACCCATAAAATTAGGGTATTGGGATTCTAATGTAGGAACCCTATGTTCCATTGAGAGTTGTAAGTAGAAAAAAACCAGAAATATGCACTCAAAAGAAGCTAATGAAGTGAGGTGCATTGCACTTCACAACTTTCAAGATTCTATGCTCCCCTTGCTTCAAAGAATTAAAGTTATATACAGTCTGGTGGGATTATGAAAGATGTTTATATACAACATTCACTAGTACATTTGGGGCTGATTTCCAATGGCCTGTCATCGAAATTTTGACTATTTTTCATCGGACTGCCGACAAATGAAGCCGTTGAAAACTCATCGTCGGTAATTCTGATGGTGCCATCTAACGTCAGAAGTTCGACGACACCCTGAACTCTTCCGACGATGGCCATGTTCGCTTATCCGGCCAAAGAATGTCATCAGGCTAAAGTATGCTCATCGGATGGACGTCGGAATTCCGATGCCTACCAGGAACTTGCAGTGACGACGATTACAACGATCATCCGACGATAAAATGCCATCGGACATACAACATCCTCATCGGATGTTTCTTCAATTGGCGTCGCAATTCTAATGCCTTCTAGGAACTATGCTTTGACAAGGATGTTGTTTGTTCGACGGTTTTATTGTCGGTGCAAAGTTGGGATGATGTCAGAATTCTGATGGTGATTTATTTTTAGAAAAATAAATAATACACATGCCAATTACAATGGTGCTTGTTGGTTCCCTTTTAGCATGTCCTACTAGATGGACCCAAGTAGTTCAATTTCAAGTATACTGGGATGAATTTCAATGCCATTTGGAAACCCACATGAAGCCACATTGATATTTTATCGATAAGACTTCCTATGCACTACTTCATACAATACAAAATTGACTTTATTCTCAAATCTCTTATTCCAAATATATCTTTAACACATCATTTTAGGAGAACAAAATCAACACAAAGTCCAAAAATTAGTAAATTCAGGAGGTATCAAGTCAAGTTCATCCTTGTAGTTTAATTATGCTTGCACCCAAGAAAGATGACATATGGTGACTCTACATGGACTCCTATGTCTCAACAAGATCTCAATGAAGAACATGTACCTCTTTCTACACATCAACAATCACTTGGGTCATCTCTAGGCACACTAAACCAAATCAACATATCATCAAGTTTCGATCCAATTAAATTTTTTTTGGAAAACTATATTCAAAATGTGAGGACTCTATGAATGGATGGCTATGCCTTTTGACAGTTTCTAATGCTCTTGTGACACTTGTGCTTCATAAAAAATGTTATCATTGTCTACATGGATGACATCCTAATCTTTAACAAGATCTTAAAAGAATACATTCTACATGTTGCACAAGTACTAAATACACTACATCAACACAAGTTGCAAGCTAACCTTGATAAATGCATTTTGGCACCACACAAAATTAACACCTTGGTTACATAAACAACCACACTTGCATTCATGTTGATCCAAAGAAAATCAAGGTGATTAAATACTAGCCTATCCCATACAATATTGGAAGAACATATGTTACACATTGCACATGTACCACATATGCTATGCCAACACAAGTTGCAAACCAACTTCAACAAATAAAATTTTGGCACCATGCAAATTTAGTTACATTATCAACCACTCTCCCATTCAAGTTGATCTTGAAAAAATCAAGGTGACATGATACTAGCATACCCATGCAAACTCAAATAATTGCACAACTTTCTCAAACTTGAGAACTTCTATAAAAGGTTAGTCCTTGGATTTTCACATGTTCCTTGATCACTCAACAAGGTTATATGTAGCAAGGCAACATTTCTATGGAATCCACAAAAAAGCATGCCTTTAATGGCCTCAAACAACACCTCTACTTTGTGCTAACATTTACTCTAGTGAATATTGCAAAATCATTTGATATTTAGATTGATGCATTTGATTATGTACTAGGCATCATGCTAATTTAGCATGGCAAACCTATTTCCCATCACAGCCTTGCACCCTCATACAAGTCATCAAACAATGGTGCCACTATATTCTTAACAAAGAGACTACCATTCAGTTGATCATCACCCACTTCAATTACTACACACAAAGTAAATTGGAAAATGTGTGGCATGTAAAGTGGATGATCTATCTACAAAAATTCTCTTTGGCCATTAAGCATTTGAAGGGGCACAACAAGGCTACAAATTAATGTAGTCATTAATGGTATTCATAATGCCAAGGGTGGTAGGTTGAGAGGGGTAATAAAATATGATAGGAATGCGGTTTGATGTTAGGGGTTGGCAAAAGGGATCGATGATGGCATGTACAACTCAAAAGTACCAATGAAGAGATGAGTGAAAAAGAAAGTAATGTTGCAACCCTTTGGCAGAATGAGAGAGATGAATAATATCATCAACAAGTAGATTAACAATAACCTCTCATGTAATAGTGAAGGCATCCAACAAAGAGCTAAAACCAGAAAGAGAAGTATGAAAAGAAAACTCATCTAGTACCCAATAGTGAAGGCATGAAACTACCTTCAAAATGAGAAGCTCTGTTCTCATTTCAAACAAATCTAAGCATAAAAGCTTCTAATTAACTTGGCTATTTGAAAGCCATGGCTAATGCAAATTGTTATGCTATGAAATTTACAAAGACCAGTAGTTATATAGAAGTTTGTGGTGAATCTGACCTCCCTCAAATGCCACCTACATTCTGCAACTTGGTATAAAAAGTTTCTATATTAATGGTGTACTTATTGAACCTGCAACAACATTTACTTTTGCTATAAGTGTAGGCCATGGCTATCAAATGACACATCGTTAAAACAAGACACATACTAAGTAAATGATACACTACTTGATTCTCATTACCTAGTTATAGTAAGCACGAGTGAGAGAGAAAGGAAAGTATGTAGGGCAACTGTGACTTAAAGCCAATAGGAAGCATTCAGACAAAAGGAGGACTATTATGACAATACTATTCTTAAGCAAATCTTGAAAACATAACACAAATACTAGTTTCTAGAAAAGGGATCTGCTCTTCGAGTAGCTCATAAAAGAAAAACATTCAAATAACATCAAGATCAAAATGAAAAAATCTAGTGTTTTCCTTGGTTTCAGTGAAACTTGTGATAGATGTCAAGATCACACATGAGATGCATGTATCTAAAGGTTGTTTAATGTCATTTATAACCCACAATTTGATATGGTATGGAAAACCATTCTTACACTAAGGATTAGAATGGTCATGTTCTTCACTTAGAGATTGTTTCTAATACTTTATGACTAGAATACTACTCATATTATGTGAGACTATGTAGCACCCTTTCTTTTGGATTTGTGCTCATTTCTTATTGGGTGAGATAGATTTGTAATTATATGATCTTACTGTATGTAATATATGAAAATAAGATTATTGGTAATTATTTTTTTATACTTAACAAGAATGTGGTTTTTTAATGTTATTAGATAGATATAAGTTGAAAAATGAATCTAAAGTTTGAATGCCTCAAGAATATCAGGGGTCTTTTGGAAAATTCTTTTCATTCAATCAATGATATATATTTGAAATACTAGTGAAGGCATATGAGTATGTAGTCAAAGAAGCTCCACCAACTTGTCAATGTAGATGTTACAGAGGGTTGGAGATAGGACACCCTTGTTTTACCCCAATTGTTCTCCTCATCAAGTCGAAGATATTGTAAGCATGAAGTTGCCCAATAAATTTCATAAAGCCTACAAACAATGCTAATGAGAGAATCGAAAATGCCGACATCATGTTTTTGTTGGAAAATCAAGTGTCTCCCAATTGAGTCAAAGTCCTTCAAAAAGTCTATAAACAACAAAAATATGGAAGAGCGGTGGTGAGCCTTCTCAACAATAGCCTAGAGTGTAAATATGTGGTCAATGACTTGATAATCTCCCTTGAAGCTAGCTTTCCCACAAGCTCAAACATTACCTTTCTCTAGGTACTCATAAAAAAAAAAATTGCATGTCTAACATTGTGGCAAAAAGTTTGACAAATGTATGACCAATAATTATAGTCCTATAGTTGCTAGGATTAGAGAGATTCCCAGAGCCATGAATAGAATGAATTTATGTTGAAGAAGGGCTTGAGGGAGTAAGATTTTGTGAGTTGGTGTGATTCAAGGGTTGGAAGACCTCAAGATAGATTTGGGCAAGGTGAGAATTCCCTATGTGATGTATGTCAACGGTTGTATGGGACTAGGGAGTAGGAGTGAGTCTTTGGGGTGTTGAAGCAACTTGAGGGGCTAGTAGGCTAGTGAGGGCTTGGGGTTTGTTCCCTATTGAATAGGTGAGTTGGGTGAAAGATCTCCCTAATTGATTGATATTGGTGGATGCTTTGCATCAAAATTCTCCAATGTTGACCTTACCTAATTCTTTGTTGCTCATTGAATATTACACAAATGCTACTGAGGATGTCATGGGAGACATCTTGTTATAAGATGGTAAAATAGTATGCTACTATTCAAAGGTTTTCTTTTCAACAATGAGGGACTATCTAGCTTATGATAGAACTTTATGCATTAGTCTAGGCGATGAGAAAGTGTATAAAAAATAGTATGAGAAAGACTCAAATTATGGGGAATACAAATAGCAAGAAAATACATGATCATCGAGGGAAAATATAAGATTGGTTGACAAATATAAGATAGCAACCATGCAGATCATACAATTGTGATAAGGAGAATGCCTAAATAATAGTCCATATGAATCACCAAGTAATAGCAACATATAGTCATAATAATCCTCATACAAAACAACCATGGAGTCAAAGAACACTATCCAATGTATAGTTATAGCAGGATAAGAAATTTATATCCATCTATTTTAACGATACATTATCATTATTATCATGGGTCTGAGACAATATAAAATGATCAAAATATACAATTATTAGCAGTCATAAACTATCTTAGAGGATTGGCAAATAAAAACATAAGTGTTCTCCTCATAGAACATAGAGATATGAAGCAATAATGAGATGTGAGGTAACAATTATAAAATTTGAATGAATTCAAAGAGACATTTACAATTTCAAATACAACCTACCCTTTATAATACCTAATTGAAAAAATGGATGCAATGCAAGTACTTATATCAATAATGTCTGGCAGATAGTAAAAAACTAGAACAATAAATTCCATATAAAAGTGGATAGACTTAAAATGATAAGGAAAATTTAAAAATGCTAAAGAAAATGTCAAGTAATAAAAAAACTTACAAGGATGAGGCATATTCATAACTTTTGCCCGCCATGGATATCAACACTAGAAGCAACTCATATTGTTAGTGTACACACAAGATAATATGGGAGTTCATTATACCCAACAACTTGTGGTGTTGTTGTTCGTGTTGGCTCTGTTGGACCCTGCAATTAAGATTCAATATACATTATTCAATAAGATTAACTGTGCAACACAATGAAATATTGAAAAGTGTTTTATCTTATTGAGCTTCTCTTGGTTTCGAGAATAGTTTAATATTCTCTACTTAACAAGGCCAATCATGTACTCTAATTTCCCCATTAACATCTAACATTCATTCATTCTTTCTACCATTAATAAAATATAACATTCATTCATTAATATCACATAATGTTCATAGACACATAACATTGATTAACATTAATTAACACGAACATTCATCAATATTAATTAACACATCATTCATAACCATTCATTAGCACATAATTACATTCATTAACACATAAAAATCAGTTATTATCAAATAAAGTAGATTAAAATCATTTCTTTTTTTTGTTTTTTCTTTGAAGCTATTGAAAGACTAAGTGGAGCATCATTTTCTTCATCATTTCCCTCCTCTTTAGTTGTTCTGCCCTCTACTTGTGATCTCGATGTATGCCTAGTCCTATACCGAGGACAAGGACATTGAAGTGAAGGGGGGTCCTCTACAATAACAAAGAAATGAGTTAAATTCAATTTTTTTTAATTATTGTTACAAGTATTTCATTAATTTAGAGAACATAACTATTGCACTCTTTACCTGATGGGGCCACAACAATTTGTCTAGCCTCAACCTCAACATGCTGAACACCCTCTAGATCCTCTGGAGTTGAAATACTAAAGGTTACATTAATGCTGAACACCAATTGCAATTAAATTTGTTTAAAGGAATAACAACGGTCCTCTTTACCTGATTGGGGAACATCACGTTCCTGATGTTGTGTATCCAGATCATGCTCCACTTGGTCACCACCGACTACATGCTCTAAAATATTAACAAAAAAGGTTACATTAATTACTACTCTAATTACAAATTAAGATGTTTAATTGTATTAATAATTACATAAATAAATTTGAATAGCAAATGAATACCTCCACTACTGGGATGCACATCCGGACCTTCATGTGCAGGTGGTGTTTCATGATTAGCAGGCTGCATTCCAATGCCATGCACATTGTTATCATTGCTTGCTTATTTAAAACAAATATGGTCACTTTATGTTGGAACTCAACATCAATTAGATTATTGGTAAAGTATTCAATTTGAAACAATTTTCATTTAGCTTATTTACCTGTGTGATGGATGCACCAGAATCTTGTGTTTGCCCACTCAATTCTCGTAGCCATTTAGCCATGGCTGTATAGCCTTGCTAGTAGGCAATTCTCTTGTCATCTTTTGTGGGCGCTCTATTGAATTTAGAGCCTTGCACTTTTTCTTGGTATCGTGAATTTTGCTTGCATTGTTTGATAAAAAAAAAATTGTTTGTAATTTATAAATATTTTGATGTGATATTTCATTTACAGATACTTACAATTCGTGCAACAAGTTTCATATAACCACCAGAGCCAAGTTTGTGTTGCTCGTGCTTTTCTTGTCTTACCTTGGTTGTCTTTGACGTGTCACTCAGTCTATGAAAAGTTTGAAATATGTTAGATTATATAAATATAGAGTAATTAATTAGTACATAATTACATTCTTAATAGTATCCATACCTTCTTTTGGCATTTGGTGGTGTATTTCCTTTTTTCCTTTCAATTCTCTCCTTGGCATCCGAAATTAGGTCCTTCCACTCCCTCTCTGGAATCATGGGGGATGCTCGTACTTTACATTCTTCTCTAAATGGGTCTTGTATTGGTCCCTCACATACTTTAGATATGTGCCAGCTTTTTCAACGAGCTTGGTTTTGTCAAATGTGTCATTTCCAAACCACTGAACGATACGGTTTGTCAGTTCATCTTTTAACCTTTTTTCTTGGTCGTTCCACCTTTTAAAGCAAAAACAAACCTGTTAGATTCAGAAATGAACTGAAGCTAAATTTATTATAGTTCAAGAAATGGATCAAAGGAAAACTATTCTAAAAAAGATATGAAATCAAAATAGTGGATTAGGGTTAGTTCACATATGATGTTCCACCTTTTACGTATGGTGGGCCCAAATATCTGCAATGCAATGTGATTAAGATTTTTATAAAAAATGTCATTTCCTGCAAAAAATCCATGGGATCATTAGTCCAAAACGAGTGATCAGAAAGCAAATTACAATTAGACTATATATAATAATAATTTTAAAGTACCTGTAACCTTCTGTATCTTTAAGGGAATCAATTCTTCGTCGCTCACCACCAATGTGGCCTGCAACGTTCCCGTACTAGCAATACGAGAAGATCCAAGAAATGATGGTATGTTATCAACAATAGTCACCTCTGGCGCATCCTCATGTGCATCTCTTGCTGCAGAAAATGAATCCACTATGAAATGCCCCCAAGAAAGAATGCTTGAAGGGAAATAAACACATAACAGAAGATAGAGAAAAAGAGGGATCTACCAATAGTGGGTGGGCCAATATGATGTGTAGTAGAGGATGTCTGCATACTGCATGTTGTCGATATTGCAGTTGATAATACAAGTGGGGATAACCTCTGATGAGGCACCGATGATATTTGCACAAAAACATTGACAACACCTGAAGAATAATACATTAAATATATAAAGCATTAAATAGATGAAAAGTGTAAGAATTGTAAACAAGGATGAACCTTTGTTATGAACATTGACAGTATCAAGTATGATGTATTTTGGGTACTCAAAGTGATAGGCCACACAAGTGATAAGCCAAGAAAATCGTCATCACCTGAAATACCTGCAATACCCTGATCATGGCCACCAGGTTGATGAGGACGCATTAATTGCTATAATAACAAGACGTACATATTTTAGTTAATGACATAAAAGAGTATAAAATATAAATCATTATTGAACTTTTTTTATAATTAAAGCTTTCATTACTACTTACTTGCAAGTTTTTTGTTGTCCGAATCAATTTTTGCACCCTCTCTCTTATCTCATCAGTTTGAGGCTCCACGGATGTCAAAGCAACAATTTCTCTACTAATTTTTCTAATAGACTTTTTTATCAATTATATAGGGTTTGTGGAATTTGCAGGGTCATCATCGCTTAATCCTGTTGAGTCCACATCCCTAGAGAGGTGCTCAGGTACTGCAGTTCCCTTTCCCTTTCCCTGAACATCTGTCTGTGACAAGAATATCATTAACAATTACAAAATTACTCTAAAACACTAAAAAAAAGAACATAATAATGTAACAGTTTGCTTCTATCTAATTTGTACAATTACAATGAGGTTTACCTACTCGGTAGAAGTGTCGAGACCTACATCCCTGTCTGTGCTATGTGATGGATCCATGTCACCCTGTGAAAAAGAAAAAATATAAAAACGTTAGCAAAATGAAACCAATAGACTTAGCAAAAAAACTTCATAATAAAATGGTATATTGGAGTCATTAATTGGAGGTTGGTTAATTTAAATGGTATATAGTACATACCACCCCCATGATAGTAACTTTGTTTGTATCTATATGATTCAAATTGTAATCGATTAGCAGCTCTTCCCCTGCACTTATTGATTTTATTGCACATACGAATATATGATTTCCCTCGCACACCTCAAATATGCAATTACATTGTTTATTAGTTGACCTAGGTCGTGTACTATTTATAAAACCTGCAATATTCTCTGTTGCTTTTGGCCTTCCATCAATGTATACAGCCACTCATTTACTTTGATCATTATCTTTCTGTTGTATATAATTTTTTGACAATGCATACCTATGCATATTTTTTTTATATCGAACAATTTGCATCCAATTATTGTAATTGTAACAAGGTCCGATAAACTCCATCAATTTAGCAACTTTGTTGTAACAAACCTTTATGTCATCCATGGAAAATAGGCCCAAACCATGTAACGACGAAGGTGCTATGTGATATATCCAATCGTTAACAAAAAAATTGGTGTTTATTGGAGGAAGTTCCTTGGGTACCCATTGTTTCTGTAGATGTTTGTACCTCAAGGGTACCTCAATTTCACCTTTGGTCTCATCATCATAAGAACATGACCCCCCTTGAGCAAGGAAAAATTTCATGCGTTTATTGAATTTTCTTCTAATCTTTGGACCTCTAGTTGATCTCCCTATTGTAGACCTACTACATGTCTCATTTTCATTTTCTATTCCTGCATTTCCCTCACTCGAGGAAGACACATCTGACAAATACCTATTTGGTGGTACCTGCACTCCATCAAATGAGAGAGTTAGTTGGCAATGAGAGAGATATTTTACAAATGAGGGTAATGTTGATGAAGAAGTCGGCCCTAAAGTTGATGTTGAGATTAAAATTTGAATAAGTCCAAATGGGGCCTCAAGTGTTGATAATTGTATTAGATTTGCTGCTAATGTCGAGGTTTGAAAAACTGAGGAAGTTTGTTTTCCAAGTAATTTTTTAAAAATAAACTGTTTCTATAGGGTGTATTGACTTATATCCGTCGATCCATGAGACTATGCAGGATCCTTGTCAAAGGGGTTTAGGTTCCTACACATGTAATTCAATTATCTTATGTTAGCTAAAAACTACACAGTACACAACATGGACAACATGAACTTTGTAGACAAAAAGAGTATTAAATAAAAAAAATATGTTGTTATCATAATCGGTGTAAATTTTTTTATTCCTTACCTTTACTTTATGTAGACTATGCAGGGTCCTCAACTAAAGGGTTGACGATGTCTGTAGTCAATGAATTGTTCCCACCAAGTGTGACAACATCACACAAAATATATACATGAAATCAACACCATCAATTGAGCATCATAAGCATTACATTTGTAAGTTGATCAACAATAAATACATATGTATCATAAACATCATAAGCATCACACATGTATCATCATATATGTAATTGAGCATCATAAGCATCACATATGTGACATCATAAACATGTAATCCATCACATATGTATCATAAATCACCATCCATCACATAGGTAATAAACAATCCACATTCTATAAATAAACACAAAGTTCAAAAAATGTCACATGTATCATCATAAAAATGTATCCATCACATATGTATTTTAAATCAATATCCATCACATAGCTAATAAACAATCCAAATTTCATAAATAAACACAAAGTTTAAAAAATGTAACATAAATAGTCACTCTCACTATCTCCATCTCCTTGGGGTGGCATAGTTCTACTATTAGGACCTTCTAGAGGTGGAACATGAATTAAAAACATTAAAAGGTGCATGATGAATTAATTATGTAATGGCATTAGAATTCAAAACATGATGAATTAATTATGTAGCCATATAAGTCAAATAAATTTCTATCAAGAAATCAATATTAAATAGATAATATACTAATCGCATACCTCATACATTTCATTCATGTCATTGATCTTCTTCTTCATCTAACTCATCATCATGACCATGATGATGATGATGATGATGATGATGATGATGATGATGATGATGATGATGATGATGATGATGATGATGATGATGATCATCATCATCATCACCACCACCACCACCACCACCACCACCACCACCACCACCGTCTTCATCATCGTCACCATCACCATCACCATCACCATCACCATCACCATCACCATCACCATCACCATCACCATCACCATCACCATCACCATCACCATCACCATCACCACCACCACCACCACCACAACCATCATCATCATCATCATCATCATCATCATCATTATCATCATCATCATCATCATCATCATCATCAACTTCTCCTTCATCATCATCGAGTAACTGTCAATTGTGATCATCATCTACATCATCTTCTACTTCTTGGGTATCTTCTTCTTCCATCACATTATAATTTATCGGCCTTCCTCTTGGATCATGTCTAACAACAAATGACCAACCTGGTTTATGTGGAACCTCTGAGTAAAATACCTGCTCACATTGGCTTGGAAGAACAGAGGGCTCATCCCCAACTGGTTCAAACGACCTTGTATTAACCATTGTAAAACCATTATCATGTTCAATAACAGTTCTACCAGGATCATTTTTATTCAATCGTAACCTTTACCATTTGACGACGAACAAAACTAATTTGAAGGAATTAAAGTCACACTCAAGTATATCATCCAAAATGCCATATTATCGATTTTGAGACTCTTGAGGATGTATGTCATTTCTCGATGAAATATTTGTCACCTCAAAGACTACAATTATCCCAGAATCACAAGTTTTCTTCATGTCATCCAACTTTTATATGCAAAATTTATGACCATTACAGCACATAGCGTTGTGGTGTTTGACTTGCAATATGTCAAATATGTAAAAATTATTGCATCGTGAGTTGATAAACATATGGGTGATTAATAAATTTATACGTACCTATTTATCTCTTAAACCATATGCTAAATCAATTTCCCTTTGCGTAATATTGGAATCTCCATTACGACGAGCTTCTTTAACCAATGAAGCCACACCTTCCCATGTTAATGTGCGACCAAAATGTTGACAATGTTCAATCTATACCATCATCCAATCAAGATTGTTTGCAATATACAAATGTAGTGCATCCCACTCTCGACCAACTGTAAAAAAAATAAATAGATGTCTTACAACCAATTTATTTTGAAGATCAAGAATTAATTAACTACAATAACATCTTATAATTACCTCTCACTTTCCTCAATCTACCTTTCCCCATCAAGTATTCCCCTTCGAATTTGTTAATGGGGTTGGGATCCCAAATGCGATCCACATGGATCTTTGCTGCAAACTTAGGAAGAGATTCAGAAATGTACACCATATTCTGGTATACCATATATCCCTCCACCATAGAACCCTCAGGATGTGTTCTTTGTCGAACCAAAGCCTTCAAAAATTTCAAGTTCCTCTCAACCATCCACATTGACCTAGTGTGTACAGGTCCACACAATTCAATCTCCTAAACTTGGTGTATGAGGTAGTGTTCTTGTGCATTGAAAAAAGATGAAGGTAGACACTTTTGCATTTCACACATTAGATGAGGAAGTTTTCTCTTTCAATATTTTATATCTTCTTTATGGATTTCTTTACATGACAACCACCTACAAGATATTCAAGACACAAAAATATATATTACATAACAAGTAAAACAAATCACAAATATAATATCTATACAACAAACTAAACAAATATCACTACTTACCTTATGTATTTTCCAAGATCATATATGACTTACTTGACATTATTGTCAAAGTGGTCTAGGAGAGATAGAGGTAGAACGTACTGCAACAATTATAAAATTATCTTTTCATTTTTTTCTAACATAATACAATGAAAAGTACATGCGCAGTATACAAATATATAGTAAATACACAAGAACATGAATTACCTTAATGAAGGTATGCCAATCATGTGTTTTCATCCCTAGCCCAAATTCACTTTTCTTTGATATGAGATTGTTTATGTTCACAACAAATCTTGTGGGAAATTGAATTTTTCATATGACTTCTTTTATAGCATTGCTTTGCTAGTCCGTTAATAACCAAGGAAGGTCACTTATATTAATCTGGTCTCTATGGCTATTTGATTGAATGGTATTTTTCATTGCATGATTGGATTCCTGAATGTCACTACAAATTTTGACAATTTTTTCTTTGTCACGCCTTCCATCCAATATTTTCCATAATGTCTATTATATTCTTTCCAATATGCATAGTATGAAACAAATGCACAATTTGTAACTTCTCGTAGTAGGGCAACCTACTAAATTATCGGGGATAACTTTTTAGTCCCTCAGGAAGGTGGTCATTAATGCCTTGATGACCTTCATGATCATCAATCACATCATCAGTAAACAAAACACAATAGAAAAGATGTTTTATGACATAAACCATTAGATGGAATGGCATTACCTTGATGATTAATTCTATTATATTCCAACTTCCACAGGTGAGGTGTCATTCTTCATGGCTTTGATGTATTCTCTTCTTTCCCATTGAAAATATGTTTTTCAATATTTTTATACTTATGATTTTTATGGAGAAAGTGCTTATACTCATCAGACACCTGCTTTCCTAAACTTTTTGAATGACAAGATTTCATCTTTGGACCACAAACTGGACATGCAAATTTTCCCTTTGTTTGAAGACCTACAAGATATTGTATAATTGGATTAAATATGTTAATTTTTGTAATTATAATTATCATGCGCAACTTGAACACTATAACATACCACAAAAATGTGTTAGCCCTGGGGCATCGTGTATTGTCAAGCATCACATGGAATTGAAATTGTCTTTTTCCTATTGTTCTAGAGACATCATACATAGTAACACCATTCCATAACCCCAACAACTCGTCGATAAGAGGCTCAATATATACATTCATATCTTTAACTTACCTAATCGAATGAACAAAAACATTACATAATTATTATGACCATTTTACTGCAATATTTATAATTAAATGTAGGTGACTATTAAATGATAAAATACCTGGAACAATCATTGCCAACATTATGTGCTCCCTCTTTATTGACATCCATGGAGGAATGTTATTGTTGATAACAAAAACAGGCCATATTGAGTAAACATATCTCAGCTCTCCAAATGGTTGACACCGTCCGCTGCCAATGAAAGCCTGAGATTACGAGGTTCTTCTTTAAAGTGTGGCCACTTTTCCTCTATGTCCATAAATGTTGAACCATCCACAGATATTCGAATAATGTCATCTCGACTTCTATTGCGTGCATGGTAATCTATAAATTGTGCCAAGCTAGTGCACTTGAATAATCGTTGCATACATGGAATAATGGGAATACATGGAATAATGGGAATATAACGAAGAACCTTGCAAGGCACCCTTTTTGTTATTTGATCTGTTCGATATCTACTGATATGACATTCAATGCATTCAGTTTGAAATTCATGTTTTTTTGTGATATATAATATGATCATTGGGACAAGCATCTATTACTTGATACTCCATTCCAATATCTTTCATAATGGTAGATAATTATCGATATGAGCGAGGTAGAATATTTGATGGTGGTAACAAAAACTCGCCTATCAATCTACATCAAAAAAATATAATTTGTTAATATAAAGAATATTAATGGTACATGATTCACCATTTATTAACTATAATGACATATATGACATACCTTAACATATGTGAGATTGTTATGTTGGATAAACCATTCATAACCTTCAAGTTCACCAACAACAATACAACAGAGAGAAGAGTTGTCTGGGATCCTTCGTAAAGGGACTCAGATGCCTTCTCAAGTATAGGTAAATCATGAACAACATTAAGGTCATCTTCATCATCATGATCACCTGCGCTAGTACTAAATGTGTCATGGATCAATGTATTTGTACCATCATCTTCAATTGTGTTTTATGGCTCATGATCCTCATCTTCCATGGGATCATTATCTTCAACTTCGATATTCACACCTCCATGTTCCTCCACTTCAAAAACCATATTCTCCGGGTTGTGTTGATCCATATCATGTGCTCTGAGGTGTTCGACCTATATAAAATTGATAAACATAAATAAACCATGATCATGATCTCATCATCATGGGATTTCTTATGTATATAAATTGTTAAAACAATATAAAAAAACTTACGAATGGGTGATAATAATGCCCCCCTTCAATGTGACCATGCAACCTACAATGTTTCTTAGCTTTTTTGATTAGAAGTCTTCTAGTCTTTAACCCCTTACAAATTTTACAGGGACACTAACATTTTCCATCACCTTTTCTTTTCAAGTTAGACCATAATCGAGCAATTGTCTCCTTATTTTGTTGTTCGTTGATATTGTCTAACATGGTCTTTCTTCATAGGCAAAAAAATCGGGCTATAGAACTAGTTATATAGAAGTTGAAATGTTAGTTATGAAATCACATTTCAGTATAATATACCAAATTAAATTACTTGAACATAGAAATTATGCAAATTGAACCAAAACCATTTAACTCTTCTTTTTGATCTCAAAAAATATCTAATGGCTTTGTGGTGATTTAGAGTAGGTGATATGCTAATGGCTTTGTGGAATGCAATCCTTGTATCATATCTTAAGTTGACTAATGTCTAATTGGGGTAATCCATGAGTGTCTAATGTGAATTCATTATCAATGTTGTGAAGTCATCGAGAGTATGGTGATAGTCATCCATATAGGATCCTCTCAATACTGTCCAAATTAGTCTAAAAGGAAAGTAACTATCCATTCCCATGCTCATGCATACTTACATGACTAATTCTGCCCTTGTGTATCCTAAACATTGGAGAGACCTTATTTGACTTGACTAATCAATGTGGTTGTTGTCCTAATATGAAATACTGAGTTCTACCCTTGCCTCTGCATCAAACTTCTCACATCATGTTTCTTCAACAAAACACACTATTTTGATCCCAATCTTTCTCAATACCCTCAATGGAGGGGCATGTATAATGTTTTCAACATACAAAGTCAATGATCATACAATCCATTCTTCTAGACACCCTTGGATACATTACTTGGCTTCTAGGCTTGGGAAAACTAATATGAATTGAGCCAACACCATGAGGATAGAGTCAAGTATCATGTCAACTAATCATAATACGTGAAGATGGGGTTCACACCTAAGTGTTGGCTCTCAACAATGCCACACTTCCAAAATTGTCAGTCTCAAGACTTCTCATATTGGGTCAACACTCATTGATGGCCACAAGGCCAAATCAATGTATCCAGGCTTCGAACTCCTTACTATAGGCTTGGAGGACCCTACACAAGGTCTATGAACACTCACTTGGTATTAAAATAGAAAGAGCCTTCCTCTATAACTTTTTTTTCAATGCACACATCATTGGTAATAATTGTTATGATGGATGGTTTATTAGGACAGTAAATAAAATGCTTATTCTTTTTCCACCCTTTGAAACTACAACAAGGTTTTGACTTGGCAGGGTCCTTACACATCACTTCAACACCAAAAATTAGGCAATTCAACCTTTTGCCTTCTCAATGCATTTTTTTTGTCTTTCACTGGTTTTCTCAGTCTGATACATAGGGATATTAGACCTTTCATGACATCATCACACGCGCAAACTTCCCCATATGTTTATGTAAGTCTAATATATTAAATACATTTCACCTAGCACTATTTGGTACAGATTCTTGTGTCCTATCTGTTGGCATATGGACACTCCAATGAGACATTGAAGGTGATTGAAGGTTTTGTCATTGATGGCAACCTTACAATCCTGTGGCACCGGCAAGGCACCTCACCGACATCAGCAGAACACACTCTACACTGGCACTTAGAACACCGACATTGGCACAGAGAAAGGAAGTATACCGGCACAGAGGCCGACATGATTTTTGATATATTATATTTTGTTTATTATTTGAAAAACTTTGTAAGCCGACTTAATATCATTGTAAAATGACTTATATATATAAGAAGTCATTGTAGGAAATTTCGTAAGATGGAGAGAAATATAATGAAGTGAAATTAGGTAGACCTATTATGCAAAATATAGGTTAAGGGGTATACGTAAAGAATAGAGTAGAAACCGGTACTGAATCTGGCATTGAAGATGCTATTGTAAAGCAGTACAAGTTATTGGATTTGTATTATCCACATTGTAAGTCAATGAGACTTCCCATTGAGCAGTGAGCTCTAGGAAAGTGGCCTTCCTGCATGTGCAGGCCCCTACTGTAAGTAATATTCTCTTATTGGCCAATAAGATAATATTGTGGGTCACAAATCCCACTGAGGTTTTTCCCACACCGGGTTTCCTCGTTAAATCATTGTGTTATGGTGTGCTTTTCATGTGGATGTTCTTAGTTTTGTTTATTGCATTATTTCTTGCATACCGATACACTGTTATAATATGTTCTGCATGTTTTAAGATAAGAAAATCCATAAATCGGTTAGATATTGATTCACCCCCCCTCTTAGTATCTGTGGGAATCCTAACAATTGGTATCAGAGCCTGGTCCTCTATTTTCAGAAGTCTAACAGCTTGAGGAAGATATTGACATCGGTAGAGATGGAAAACTTGATGAAGCAACTTGAAGCAGCTCTTTCAAACTATGATACAGAGAAATTGAAAAACATCAAACTTGAAGATGATCTAAAGGCAGCTCAGGATATCATTCAGGCACTTCAAGAAAATCTTACTGTTGCAAGAAACAAGAGAAGAGAACTTTGTGAAAAGATGCAATTTGAAAATGATGAAAAGGAAACTCTAAACGATGTGATAGGGAAGCTGAAACAAGAGAACATGACAACAAAGAATGAGATGCAGGATATGACTATGAGATTTTGCAAAGAAATTGAGGATAGAAAGAAGAATGAAGAAGAATTGACCAGAAGACTAGGTGATACAACAAATGAGAACACGAGACTTAGCTATGAAAATGACCTATTAAAGACAGATCTGATGCATACACAGAATGACTCAAATGAACTAATGAGACAGAAAGAGATCTTACAAAGAGAACTGGATATTGCAAATCAACACAAAGATAAATTCAAGAAAAGCTCAGAGGAACTTGGTGACTTGTTGAAGATTCAAAAACCTAATGGTGATACTTGTGGAATTGGCTTTGAAGTAGGAGAAAGCTCCAGTACTACAAATACTTAGGATCACAACAATCCGGTAAGGCAACCTAATGCTTATAAATTCAATGGAAAATGCTTTAATTGTAATAAGTATGGGCATAGAGCAAATGAATGTAGATCTAGAAGTTATCAGAACATCAACACACCCACCGGTCAATGTTCAAAATGCAACAAGGTTGGTCACAACTCTGAAAATTGTAGAATGAATGTGAGATGTTATGTTTGTGGAAGATATGGACACTTATCTAATCAACATAGAACTCAAACCGACATAGGTTATAGCAAAGCTATTCAGAAAAAACAATGTAACTTGTTATGCATGTAACAAGATTGGGCATATTGCAAAATTCTATAGAAGCAAAGGAACACTGGTAGACAACAAAGGTGCTAGCTTGAAAGGGAAAGAAAAAGTTGAAGAGGTAAAGCAGGAATTCTCAAAACAATGTATTAGAAAAGAAGATCTAAATTTTAGGAATACTCCTCCATTGGTAGAATCAATTAACACCCCACCGACAGAATAGAGTATTACTGCACCGACAAGACATAATAGTACTCCACCGGCAGGAAGTTCTTCATCAGATTGAAGAAAGATTCTTTGAGGGTTTGGCAAATCAAATGACACATGTGCTATTATTCCCTCGGTTAAAGATGAGAAGTTGAAAGATACTCATATACCGACAGACATGTTAAGTTATTACTTAACCGACATACATTTAATGTGGTAGATGGCAAATAAAGTTTATAAATTTGTGGTTTTGGCTCCATTTCACTTCACCGAGATTTCAAACCTACGAAGAGCATGAAGATTCCGAGCTAAGGCATTCCAAGAAAAAGCAAGAACACTCCAAGCAATCATCCATCCTAAAGGCAGTAAAAGGTATTTTATTATGGCATCCACCTCTGCAATTGAATATGTAGCAAACCCTATTGTTGTAGAAATTATAAAAAGACCTAGGCATGTATTTCAACAAGTTCCCGTAGTAGCAAAGAAAGATGATGCTATAGGTGCTTTTTCTCAAATTCCTAAGGGAGTTGTTTATGCTGAAGACCCAATAATTTACATTCACTGCAACATTGAGGAACTAGGAGATGAAGAGATTAAGACAATGTTTAAAACTGTGATATGTGATGAATCCAGCAAAATAAAAGATGAACACAAGATCATCGAAACCCTAGGATTCACAGAGATCCTTAGCATTCCTGAATTTCCCAAGGATGTTATTAGGATAGTCTTAAGTAGGGTGCATGGAGAATTTTTCTGGCTAGATGCAAATGACAAAAATACCAAAGAAGTTGTCAAAGAAGTGTTAGGGTTACCCTCAATCGGTAAGAGACCAAACAAAACCAAGAAGGTCTCAAATGACCTAGTTACTAGCTTAACTGGTGCCACATTCGATAAAAGGTCCTTAAGAGTAAATGATGTAACCGACATCAATGTAAGGTTTGTTAGCATGATATTAGGGTATAAGGAAACTCATGCAAACCAACTCAACTCAGTTTCAAGCTTGTGCATCAAAAGTGCTTATGATCACTGATAATGCAAAAATTGATGTATGTGATTGGTTGAAGGATGAATTAATTGACAACCTTGGAAAGATCAAGAAGGATAAGAAAGGAACTTTTAGGTTTGGAAATCTGTTAGTATGCCTAATGCTACATATAACCAAACAAGTTCCCGGTATAGGCTACAAAGAACTTGGATATGATATACCGGTAGGTAAACAACTGACAGAACTATTCAATAATATGGGAGAAGATAAGGAATAGAATATAAATGACTTTTTTCAAGCACTTAAGGTCAAAATGAAGAAGAGAATCGGACTATCACAAAAGATGGTTGACAAATACAAGAAGGAAATCTATTTTGTGATTAAGAAGGATGAGATCTGGATGGAAGCAGTCATCCCTAGGACTGTTTGGGTAACAAAAATGGGTTATGAGATAGATGATTTGATCATTGAGACATATGCTAAAGCACTTCTGGAAGCACCCAGGGAGCTAAAAGAAGAAGTCTTTGGTAATGCTGAGACCATAGAGAGTCAAATACAATCCTAGAAGAAAGTGAAAAAGGTAGAAGCAGCTATAAGAAGAGGTTGTAGAAAAGCTAAGGAAATTAAAGAAGATGTACTTAAGAGAACCGACATCACTGAGGTTGAGTTAGAAACACTTGTACCTGAAACTCACCTATCACCAGTAGGCACGTCTTTGGAGAATGACATGCCTGCAACTTTCAAAAGAGTTGTAAGAAAAAGAGACCCCTCATCGGCAACCACACCCTCACCTAGGAAGACAAGACAGAAACAACAAGCAGTGAGATCTCCGATAAAGAAAATTACACCCAAGAAAAAGTTGACACCTAAGAAAAGGAATAGGACTCATCAGGTCATAGCCCCTCTAGACAAACTGCTAAATGAAATTACAGAGGAAGGCAAGCTAAAGAATGTAAAGAAAATGTATGAAACTTTTACTGCAGATGAAAAAGAACAAATAGAAAACAATGTCATTTTGCATATGGATATGTACAAGAAATTTTTGTTAGAAGTGGTAGATGAATTACCTAAAGAATTGTTCAAAAGGATAGAAGCAAGGAGACTAGCAGTAGTAGAACTTGACAAGAAAATCAAGATAGAAAAACTACTCACTGTATACCCAGTGAACTCACCCAAGGAAATTGATGATTTAATTGTTGAAGCCAATCGGTCAGTCTTTTCTACTGCACACCGGCACATTGCATTAATTGTTGGAAGAGTAGAAGAGGTGAATAAAGAAACAAAGAATGCATGGGACATATTCCTAGTGGAAAAAGAAAAATAGGAAGAATACATGAGCCCCAGACCAATAAAGGTGTATCAGAAGGTAAAAGACAAGGGTAAAGGTATAGTTGGTGGACCACCTTGCATCAAAGTCAAAGACAACTTATCCCCACCTCCTTTGATTACTCCACCGGTAACAACAACAACAACCCCAGAAGATCAACTGACAGTTGAAAGTATGGATGTAGAGGATTTCAATCCTAATCCTGAAGTATTATATACAGTAAATGTTGATACACAAAAGATCAACATTGTGGTAGATCAAGATACAACTGGTAAGACTAAAATGGCTAATGAGCCACTGGTAGCTGAGTAGACAGATAACACTCAAAAGGAACTGGCAGATGACAACATAGGGAAACAGGTAGAAACTCAGATTGAGACAGAGCAACAAACATAGCAACCAACAAAACAACAAACTAAAACACCATCAGAGACACAAACTGAGCAACAGGCTTCGAAACAGAAACATGAATAGAGTCATGTGGAAACAAGGAAACCGACAACTGGAGAAGTAGATAAACCATTGCTAAAAGAAATGCAAACACAAACAGACCTACCAGAGGTCAATACAAGCTTGGTTACTTCCACTGGTGGTACTCAAAATGTTGGTTCATCATCAGGCTACAAATCAACTAATGTAACTGAGGTACTCTTAGATTCAATTAATAGGATAACAGATTGTAGTTCTCAGGCCTATAAGGCTATAGATGATACAATCCAAATTTTGAAGAGATTAGCTCCTAACTACAACATAGAGAATAAAGATTCATTGAGTCAAATTGAAATTTTGTCTAAATATATCAATGAAAACATAGTGACAATTGAGGAAGAGGCATTGAAGGATAAAGTATAAATTGAAAAGCACAAATTCTTTGATGATCAAATAAAGAAGTGTAACAAAGATTTTGACACACTTCTACTGGAACTGTGTAATTTATTGAAAGAAGACAAAACTCTGTACAAAGATACTTGCAAGACAAACTTTTTGACAATAGACAAAGATAAGAAGATAAGAAAGATACAGGATGAGATAAATAAAGTTGCAAATAATTTTGTTAACTCACTTGATACACTATCAGTTTTTGAGCAATAGATAACAAATTTTGAGGATGAGATATTAAAGTTGGGAAGAGAAAAGGAGAGAATAGTGGATAAGGCAAAAAGCTTAAGGCTAAGACTGAGTCCAATATTGGACTATCTTGTATTCATGAGGAAGGAGATATCTGAGGCACTTGTATAGGGATAGAGGACACCAGCAAAACACTTGCAGCAACTCACCGGTACAGTCCAGAGGACAGAGACAACTATCAGAGATATTAAAAAGTTTATGGAAGGCATAAACTTAATTTTGGCAGAGTTATTTCAAATTGTAACTACTCAGTTACAAGGTTGAAACTACAAACTCTATTGACATCTTGAAAACCTTTGTCATTGATGTCAAAGGGGGAGTAGAGGTATGATAAAATTCAAAACACTATAGGAATCATATGCTCAGGGGGAGCACACATTTTTGGTAATATTTTTTTGGACAACACTTTTTTGAAATTTCTCATGAGTGTTGCCATCAATGCCAAAGGGGGAGATTGTTGGCATATGGACACTCCAATGAGACATTGAAGGTGATTGAAGGTTTTTTCATTGATGGCAACCTTACAATCCTATGGCACTGGCAAGGCACTTCACCCGCATCAGCAGAACACACTCTACATCGACACTCAGAACACCGGCACCGACACAGAGAAAGGAAGTATACCGGCACAGAGGCCGACAAGATTTTTGATATATTATATTTTGTTTATTATTTGAAAAACTTTGTAAGCTGACTTAATATCATTGTAAAATGACTTATATATATAAGAAGTCATTGTAGGACATTTTGTAAGATGGAGAGAAATATAATGAAGTGAAATTAGGCAGACCTATTATGTGAAATATAGGTTAAGGGGTATATGTAAAGAACAGAGCAGAAACCGGTACTGAATCTGGCATTGAAGATGATATTGTAAAGCAGTACAAGTTATTGGATTTGTATAATCCACATTGTAAGTCAGTGAGACTTCCCATTGAGCAGTGAGCTCTAAGCAAGCGGCCTTCCTGCATGTGCAGGCCCCTACTGTAAGTAATATTCTCTTATTGGCTAGTAAGATAATATTGTGGGTCACAAATCCCACCGAGGTTTTTCCCACATCGGGTTTCCTTGTTAAATCATTGTGTTATGGTGTGCTTTTCATGTGGATGTTCTTAATTCTGTTTATTGCATTATTTCTTGCATACCGATACACTATTATAATATGTTCTGCATGTTTTAAGATAAGAAAATCCATAAATTGGTTAGATACTGATTCACCCCCCCCCCCCCCCCCCCCCCCCCCCTCCTCTTAGTATCTGTGGGAATTTGAACACTATCCATACAGGATGTTTGCACACCACATTATCATCCTTGACTCATGTGTATGATGCAGAGGTAGGGGCATGTATAATGGTTTCAACATACAAAGTCAATGATCATACAATCAATTCTTCTAGACACCCTTGGATACATTAATTGGCTTCTAGGCTTGGGAAAACTAATACGAATTGAGCCAACACTATGAGGAAAGGGTCAAGTATCATGGCAACTAATCATAATTTGTGAAGACAGGGTTCACACTCATTGATGGTCATTTTGCAACTCACCTTGAGTCTACATGAGCTGCAGAAGCTTGTGATAAGAATGGATGATCATCTCCTTCCAATATCTAGTCCTTTCATATTTTAGGTGCCTACACACTATGTTGTTGTTAAGTATTGATGTAGTCTTAAGACATCTCATGACTCCATTACATGTCCACACTTGGGTTTACAAACAAAACTCTGTCAAAACAAAAACAATATCACTAGTAAAACTATGACTGTGACAATTAATACCCTTAAGATAGTCATAGAAATTTAATCTATTTCATTTTGGTTTTGATCCACAAACCCTTCCAAAGGTTGCATAGGGTCCCCAATACATGAATATTTGAATGGTATGAAGCTTCCAAAGAGGGTAAAGCTTGCACATAAATTGAACTGACATAAAGATTACAATAAAATATTTATTCAAATATGCAATTAACAATCTCCATGCACATCAATCCTCTTCACATTTAATGTCTCTCCCTAGTGTTTCAATTTTTTAGATAGTTATTGATTTGATCAAACACATGGAAATTATATTTATGGTAGAGTTTCAAAAGCCTTTACACTTTGATGGATATCATACCATACTCTATGGCTCAACCTTGCATCTTTTCTACTCTTGTTTCTTGTATAGCCTATCTCTATATTGTGCCACGCACCATCTCTATAGCCTTCCAAAGTAGTGTTATGTTTGTTCATTGCCCCTTTTACTACACTCTACAAAATGCAATCTTGTATTTATTTTTAATCGATGCTTTCCTACATTATTTGATCTGCCATCTTATTAGAAATCTCCTCTCTATTATGCTTTGATGGATGTCGCATCCTGTTACAAACCTCACATTTTGGCACTGGTAGAAAGGATATTAGCAAAGGTTGTGGAATATGACTTTTACATCTATCGATTGTCATTCCATCTTGTGCATATGGCTTTTACATGTAGAAGAAATAAATTTGATAAATAGGCCATATGGTGGATGATAAGTGGAGGATGTAAGTACTAAAGGTGTGGCACTAGTGGCTTTGGTACATGAAGGTGACTAGAGGTTGTGGAAGGAGAAATGGTGGAAGTTGGATCTATGGTAGAGGTGGGAGTAGATGTTATTTACGCATGAAAATGTTAAGCTAATACTCATAAAATAGCTAGGAATCCAACTTAAGGCCTTCTATTTGTTAATAAATTTCTCTACCATTAAGCTACTACCCCCTTTCTTACCATTCCATTGTTGGCTTGAGTGTAGATTATTTTCAACACCCATTATAAGACACATTATAGGTTCTTGGGGCTCCTAACCTAACCTAGATTTGATAACATTTTGAGCTACTACTCATGGACTAGTTAGGTTACGAAGCTATGACCTTCTATTTGTTGTTAGAATGCAATCTATGACTAAGTATTAGAGGATCTTACTAGCTTAGGTACCTTGCTTTTATGTATCTCTGACATGATTCCTAGTAACTATATAAGGATCTTACTAGTCCTAGATCTATGCCTTGTCTTTTTGATATGGTTCCTAGTGAGAATATATGAATTTTAGTAGTTCTAAATGTCATAACTTTGTGTTTTGCATGCTCCATGTGTGTTACCAATGTTACTCATATTACTCACTTTGTACTTCCCTTTTATCTCAATATTGTAGATTGACAATATCATAAGTCTTCGGAGCTACCACCTTTCCAAACTTGTAGTTATCTTGACTCTTCAATATCTTGGTGAAAGAATATTTGGTTTCTCCATATTTTCCCAAGAGTACATGAGCATACTTTCATACTCTTTCTAAGAGGGGGCTAAATATTGCATCATAAGTTGTATCTCTTTATAAATATACAGTAGGTTTGGACTCACTTTAGTGGTTGTGCCTTATTTATGCCTAATTGTACTTAGGTTTGAGAATGTTTCCATAAATTTGGTTCATTCCCTTATTCATGATGTTCCTCATGGCTCAATTTTCTAGGACTAGGGTCTTGGGAACCCTTATTCATGGAAATTGGACCTAAAATTTGAAAGATGAATGTTGGATTCACAAATAGTAGGAATTTCCTCTCCAAATTTGGAACTTTCCAAATGTTCAATTTGAAAAGGTGCAAGTTGCATATAGATACAACTCTATTTCTCATTTCAAACCCCTATCAACTCCAATCCATATCTACCAATTTTTCAATCAAGCAATTTAAATCAATTGAGCATAGATCTATAATCAAGGAACAATGCATTCAAAGATACAAATTTCTTACATTAGTTATGATCAACTACATTATGTTTTTTCATGATGAAAGCATGCACTAACATGTTCTATAAACATTAAGGCTTGTGTGGAAATTCATGCCAAGCACTTCAAAATTGAGGTATATTTGTCAATTTTTTATTTACATTTATGCACCATTCTTTACAACTTTTCACATGATTGTCTTGACAATGACATGGTTGTCACTTTATCTGAAAATATGCTTATCATCATTTAAAGAAATAACTCTTCTTTTAACTATTCTTATACCCTACAATGCATTGAATTGGCCTTGGTATAGTAGAAATCATCTTGCAATTCTTGCATAGTGTTTTTAACCATTGGTAAAAATAGTACATTACATTCTAGGATCTCTTCAACTTTTGGTCTACAACTGTTTCTTGAGCTAAGGATAGCTTGTTTATGAACTGAATATTCCATAAGGCTTGCATAACAACTTTCTCTTCTAACTGTTGGCCAAGATATAAGACAACTTGTTTTAGCTTCCAACTGGTTGAAAATAGATTTACAAAATGGTCTTTATCACATAATGCTATTTTTGTGCTTTCTCATTGTTGTTATTTAGTTCACCACAAACTTCATACCTTAACATATAATGGTGGGAATAAACCTTTGTCTATTTATATAAAATATATATCTATACTTATTGCATCTTGACCATCACAAAATTAGGTCTCCATGACTGTCACAATGTTCACATCCATTTTTAAACTGTCATGTTTGCTCTTCTTGGTTTCAAATTTGTCTTATTGTTGTAATCTATTATAAGACTATCAATTTGTTTTGGGAATAACCTTCATCAATGTATCAATGCTCAAGTTGAACATCCTTTTTTAGGATTTCTTTTCTATATCATGCTAGGGATTGCTGTTGCTACTTGGAATGTGATGTCTTCCCATTTGATTGGATTATCAATCATTGTATTTTTCTCCATATCATCATGGACTAACTTGTGCTCCCTGTTATACTTATTTGTCTCATTCATTTAGACCATAAATATCACATCCTAGCATGCTTTTTCAAAGGATCTAAATGACTATTGTTTCCCTTTTATTGAGATCCTTAAGTATATTACTGACAAATTGTCTCTTGGTATCTAAAACTTTCTACCAAAATTGACTATCTTACAAACTTTATGTTCTTTGTACTGCTGCTCTACTTTGCTTATTTAGACCGAGTAATATACTCTTTTGATATACTCTTTTAAAAACAAAACCTATGCACTCACTGGTGAAAGGAGAAGACTTAACATCGACAACCGAGGCATGGGGCCAACATTAAAAGACTTATGATGATGTTGACCTAGGAACGACAAAGCACGGGTAGTTGTGAATCAATAGGTTCAACAAGAAATGGGAGGGATCCTATAGGCTCTCAATCTAGAGTTGATCCTGACTGTGCTCCTGATACTTGATCAACCATCTCTGGTACTAGAGTGCAAATGGACTTAGTTGACGCCATGCCCGTTGAAGCATATCCCATAGATCGAGATGGAGAAGCCAGGAACCAGCCCCTATAATTGCAGTGGATAGCTCAAGCAATGGGTGGGACACAAGCAATTCCTCATATATGCAAATCAATGAGTGAAGGTGAAGATTCAGCTACCTCGAATGGTGAAGATTCTACCCAAGAAATTCCTCATGCAAATATTATGGAAATCCGAAGATTCAATGAATGAAGGTGAAGATTGAGCAATTCCTCATATTATGCAAATCTGTAATGAAGGTGAAGATTCTACCTCGAATGGTGTGTGAAAGTACCTTGAATGGTGAGTGTGCCGTTTGATCTTGCCAGGGGTTGAGGTCGATGCGGAAGCCTACGCAGGATTGAATGCACAAATGACTTGCCCTCTTTTGTTTTTTCTTTTAAGTAATGCCTGTTGTCATCAAAATTTTGATGAACACGGGCACTTTTTTGAAAAAAAAACAAATTTCATTGCTAATACCTTCTTCGTCGAAACCAAATGTGAAATTACAGTCGGAATTCCGATGAATTCGGGAATTTAAAAAAAAAAAATCAAATTTGGTCACAATATACCTTCTCCGTCGGAAACCTCTATCAGAATTCTAGACCAAATGTATTAGTGATTAGATACAATCTAGTGGGATTATAAGAGAAGTTTATATAGAACATACAAGAGTTGAGAATGTGTTTAATGCATCCTTTTATATGTTTTAGTAGTTGTCATCTGCTACTAATAGATCGATAAATTTGAAATTTCTATTCGTTTTACTTGTCAGTCCTTGGCATGTCATTTAAAGGATAGTTGTTTTTTGCATTCTTATTACTCATGTAAGTTTTTTTTTTGTTGCAAGTTGTAGTCTAGCAAGGAATGAATTTTTCAGTAATGAAAGAGTTACAGTAAAATATACAGAACTCTTCCTATTTTTTCTCCCAAAAGGCATATAATGAAACATAAGGAGAGTAGCAATTTGTTAGACAACTGAATGATACAATAAATTTTCATCATTCTATTATATCTATTGGTTATATCTTAATGGACTGCAATCTTAAAACTTCAACTATTTTTATAAGAGAAACTATTTACTCACATATCCACTATCTTTTTCCTACTTTGTATCAAACATTTTTTTTTGTTACAAAAGTTTATGATTTTTATTAAAAAGAAGTGAAAACCTGGGCACTGACCCTTTACATAGAAAAAATATCAATGGAACCACAGTGCACCAGCAACACTATAACAACATTAACAACAAACTAAAACCAGTTCTTAGAAAAAAAAAACAAAAAAAAAACAGAGAACACAACATCTACAGAGTCTCCTTGCGCACCCCAATGCAGTCTATGACACTATTCCAATAAGTGAACATGAACTTACACAGTTCCCTGGCCTCCTGTTTCTCTTCCTCCAAATCCGCAGTTCGTTCCCTCAACATAGAGAGGGTGAGCGCCGAGCTATATAAAACCTACAGATAAAAATTATTAAGGCCAACAATTTGGGCATCCCTGGCTTTGATCCTGCTCCAGAGCCTCTTGACCTCATCCATGATGGCCTTCAGTTCCATCATAGGAACTAGATTCTCAATCTTCTACATGATGTCCATCACATCGGTGTGCAACTTTTCCATTTTCTCTAGGGTAGGGGCCCCCAAGGGGGTCTCCATAGCCTTCTCATCCATAGTCACATCCATTGCCTTGGCCACATCCTCAATAGGGGTACACTCAGTTCTAGTGTCAAGGCCCATCTGAGGAATAGAGTCCATCACCTCTTTCACCATCTTCAAATTGTCATTCGGGTCCAAGTTGACAGAATCCAGGGCTTTAGTATCAGTATTGTCCTCACTTATGGCTCCCGCAATGCCCATATCCATAGGGGCACTATCCTTATCATCAACATAATCTAGGTTTTGAGTATCAGTATTATCCTCATCAGTGGCTCTCATAGAGCCCATATCCATAGGATCCCTTTCCTTGTCAGCTTTGGCAAAATCCTTACTGGGGGCCCCCATAGCATTTTTAGGGTCCCCCCCATCCTTGTCCTCCATGGGGTACTCCTCAGAGTCAATCGTATGAATCACATGGGTCTTCTTTTTAACTGATCTTTTGGAGGCCAATCTGGTATACCTCCTTCCTTCAGAGTCAGGGGAGGGGTTATCATTCTCAACATCCTCAGAAGATGAATTGTCCTCAAAGACAATTCATTTACGTTTGACAGGGGTTTTACCTTTACCCTTGGAAAGGGAGTAGTACATGCTAGGAGAGGCAGACGACATCAAGTTGGGGGAGACCTCAGAGATTAAAACCGTGGAGGAAAAAGTAGGTAGAGACATGGGTAAATTAGCTGTAGCAAAGGCCTCATGCAAAAGTTGGAAAAATCTAGGAACAACCATAGAAAGGGCAGCAAGCTACTTAGGGGTTGGCATAGAGGGTTGAGAGAGTGTGAGGTTTTAGGGGGGGGGGGGCAAAGGGCCTGGTGGTATTTATAAAGCCTATAGATGAGACCCTGGTGGAGGAGGTATGACAACTTTTCCCCATGCTTGGGATCCAAGGTATCCTTGACAGAGATTTCAATGGAATGCACCAAGTAAAAAGGTAGACAGAGAAAATCGTTATTATGAAAATGATTCAAAAGGGGCAAATGATAATAATAAAATGCCTTGTGTCTACCTTCAAGCATGAAATATTTCATTATCATTAGGTAGATCATATTTCAAGGATGTTTTATCTCTTCACAGGAAAACCTACCCTGGAGTTTAATAGGTTCCTCACAGTTACGGAAGAAACATTTCAGGCCTTCACTATTGGCCACATGGTTGGTGCGCTTCCAACGCCGCCCATCGAGGGCCAACCTCATGGCTAGGGTGATGGTTTCCTCAAAGACCTCAAATGAAATTCCACCCACCAAAACACACTGCCCAAATTAGGAGGAGGCAAATTCAGTAGAGAGCTACTCATCATGACCCTGAAGACATTAAAGAAATCAACGACCCTTCCTTCCATGTAGAATTTCCATACCAGGGGGTCATTCTTGAAGTCATCCGATTTATTCGGCTTATATCTGATCCTTTTACCCTCTATAACATCCACCAAGAGAACTTCTTTAGTCATGAAGACAATTTTGTAGAGAAGATTGTAGAGACCCATGGATAAACTAGCTGCGAGAAAATAATGGGTAGTGTGCGAGCCAAGGGTCATTAAGTGAGATATGAAGTTAGGCGTGTGGTAAATAATGAACACACTTTTGGAAATGATTTCCTAATTGTGTGGCATGAGAAGCCAACTAGTATTAGCGACAACCATCATGTAAACTTTCATATCGTATCTCATTTTTAGGCGATAGGCCCAAAAGGTTTTCCAACAAAGTCGCACGTCCTTCAAAGCCAGGCTAGCCAAACGAGTCACCACCCAACTGGTAGTAACCATAGGATATTTGAATTATGAAACCAACCCCTCCGAACAACCCCAAGGGAAGAGAGGAGAGTAAGGAAAAAACTAAGAAGCAAATCAATTACTGATAGATATTTTAGATTTCTCTCCCTGAAGAAGGAAGTTGATGTGGTCTGGGGGAATTATGGCTCCTCCAACATCTTAACCCAGAAATATTTAGCCTAAGGGTAGCCAAAGCATCAACCACTTTGTTACCCTCTTTGAATATATGCACAAGTGTGAATGATTTGAGCCCATAAATGAGCCTTAGGGTGTCCTTGATGGTTCCCTCAATGGTCCAGTTGAGCCTATTCTGCCCTTTGACAACATCTATGATGAGCTTGAAATCACCCTCAATATCCATTCACCTAATTCCCATAGTGAGGGCAAAATAAATCCCCCAGGCTAAGGCCATTACTTCAACCTAATTAGAGGAGTGCCCATTCAGGTTACCCGCATAAGAAGCAACAAGGGCCCCCACGTGGGTTATGATGATCCCTCCACCAGTAGCTAGGCCCCCTCTGGCAACCCCATCAAAGTTGAGTTTAAAGCCATGGGTGGCAGGAAGGGACCAAACCGTGTTTTTCCTTAAGAGTCTTTTGGAGCAGTCAATAAGAGAGAATGAGGGGGGAAGATTACAATATCTAGCAATTTCCCAGTCCCAGGTAGAGGGGGCTTGGAGGCCAGTCGGGTTTTAGTGACTGAGATATTATCAAGAGTCAACTTTAGGAAACGAGCAAACGCAATTTCCACATAGGCCTCTTTATCTTTGAAAATCCTTTCTTTCCTTTCCTTCCAGATACTCCAGCTCACATGAGGGGGGATCTACTTCCATAGTTGTTGGATAAGGGGGTTGGAGGAGGGACCCCAAAACTCTTGGGAGAAATTTAACAAGTTGTCATTCATAATCTAACTGATATTGATCTTGTTCTAGACCATCACCTAGAGCTCCTGAGAAAATACACAGTGAAGAAAGAGATGAGTCGGGGGTTCCCGACCTCTTTCCAATTGATGGTATGATCAGGTTCCCTCAACAAGTTATTGTAAGCATTTATGACATAGAATTCCCTAGAGAGATCCCACTTCCAAATGAATTTATCTTCCCTGGGGAAGAAGGGGAGGAAGGTGCCTGCCAAAAGCTCTTGAAGCTCTAGCCGTAGAGAGGAGGATGGGTTGATCAATGCAGCAGTCCTCTAAAGCCCTCCAAGTGCTGTTGAAGAAGTAATCACTGACCCTCTCCCCGAAGAAAATTTTAGTAGCATCCTGGATCCTTCTAAGGGAGGGGGAGAAAGAAAGGGGCTTCTCTCCCAACCAGCAGTCCTCCCAAAAGTGGATATTCCTACCATTTCCAATAAGCCACCTCATACCATGGGATAAAGGGTCCTTGCAACTCATGATGTTGTTCCGAATTTTGGAACCCCTGGGGAGGCCATCCTCCTTGAGGACAGAGGAAAAATTGTCATTTCCCAGGTATTTAGCCCTGATAATCATGCTCCAATCCGTATCCTTATTCAAAAGCTTCCAAACAATTTTGGTTATAAGGGCCTTGTTGAACCTAGAGATCTTGCGGGTTCCGAACCCGCTCATGGCCTTAGGGAGACAGACTCTGTCCCAGCCAACCAAAGTGAGCCTCTTCTTTTCTTTCATCCCAGTCCAAAGGAAGGTCCTTTGAAGAGTCTCCAGCTTGGTATCCATGGCCGTCAAAATCTTAAAAAGGGAGAGGAATTACACAGGGATCCCCTTCAGGGAGGAGGTAAGTAGCTCCTAGCACTATCGATGAGTCTACCTTTCCAACCAACCAGTTTCTTCTGCATTGTTTCAAGGATGGTGACCCAGAAAGAATTAGAAACATCTTTGACAGTTAAAGGGAGGCCAAGGTGGGTGCTAGGGAGGGAGGCCCTTTGACAGTCGAGGATTCGACAAATTTTATCCTAGAGTTTCACAAGAGTGTGAAATAAGTATATGCTTCTCTTCTTGTAGTTGATGTGTTGACTAGAGGTCCGAGCATATAAGTTGAAGAAATATTTCCAAGAAGTAGCTTCCACCACAAAGGAGATTCCAAAGAGAATAGTGTCATTGACAAACTACTACAGAACATTTGGAGGCATCGTTGAGGCCGGTTTGATGCCCAGGAGAGCTCCTCTATTAACCATGGAGTTAATATTAGATGCCAACACTTCAACAAGGATAATGAAGAGGTAAGGGGAGAGAAGGTCCCCTTGTCTCGGACCTTTGGAGGCCCTGAACTTTTGTAGGGGGCTCCCATTAAGAAGAACATAGTAGCTCACCGTAGATATGCATTCCCTGATGAGATTTAGAAGTTTATCTCCAAACCCAACCTTCTTTAGAACTTTGAAGAGAAAGTTCCAATTGACTCTATCATAAGCCTTAGAGATATCAAGCTTGAGCACCATTCTCGACTGATGGCATTTGTCCATAGAATGGATTATCTCATGAGTAGAGATGGTTACATCAAGAATTTTCGTACCAGGAAAAAAACCTTTCTGGATTGGGATAATCAGAGAGTCGAGGAAAGGTTTAATCCTATTGACAATAACTTTGCTGAAGATTTTATAAATAATGTTGCAAAGGCTGAAAGAGCGGAAGTCCTTGAGGAAGGTTGCCTCCTGAATTTGGGGACAAGGGAAATGAAGGTGTTATTGAGCTTGCTAAGAAGCCTCGCAGATCTGAAAAAATCCCTAGTGGCAAGAACAACATCAGGGCCCACCACATCTCAGAAATCTTGGAAAAAAGCCAGGGGAAACCATTAGGACCCGAGGCTTTGAAGGCACCCATAGCAAAAACAACGGTCTTGACTTCTTCCCTAAACAAAGTGGCAAAATAGTTAGTCAATATTCCCAGACTGACCTCATCTTTGACCTCCTGATTATTGTCATCCATGAGGGAAGAGATGTGGTTTCTTCACCTGTGGATATTGGTAGATCTGTGGAAGAAAGTCATATTCTTATCTTCCTCCTTCGGCCATTGCACTTGAGATTTCTGTTTCTAGTAGAGTTCTTCTTTGTAAGAGTTTTCTTTCCATTTTCTACGAAGAACCACCTCCTCCATGTGGGTAGCTTCAAGGGAGTCAGCATGATCAATGCACTCCTGAATAGTAGTCAGCTTACTATTGAGATCCTTGATTTGAATGAAGATGTCCTCAAAGGTATTTTTGTTCCAGCCCCTGACATTCCTTTTGATCAATTCTAACTTTTGGGCAACCCATAATTCTATCACATGCTATTTAGTTATTTTATTTAAATGTTTGATTTATAGAGGATTACATATATATTGGATTCTATTAGTTTTTTTATTAATATATTAGTCATGTATTTGAAACAAGAGATTTTAAAATATTTAGAGTATTCATATGTCATTGTATAACAACTCTCTTCATAATTGTTTTAAAAAAATGTTATTTGTAAAAGTTCTTTTAACAAAATTAATAATTTTAAAAATTAGTTTAATCTTAATATTTTATCATGATTTAAATTGAGGAAATATTTCTTATTTTGTATATCTCATTAAAATAAGTTTAGTTTTGCCTTCTAATCATTCTTAAGAAATATTCATTACTTTTGAAGACTATTGAATTGCCTTTATTATTAGCCAGGCATGTCTTCCAATTTTCTTTCAAGATATTGGCCAGGGAGCATCATAGTATCAACTTATTTGTATGTGGTGAGTGACGCAAGTTTTTAGACAAAAACGTATGGAACCAAGTATTACAAAAATTCACATAATTTTCTTGTATACATCCAAATTGAAAAAATTCATAGTTCAAATAAGGACATCCATACCTAGTGTAGAGATGTTTTTCTAGATTAATTTATTTTCACAAGTGAAATAAAGACCTTCGTGTTTGGTGAAAAAACTATATTCACAAGAAATAAAAAATATATAATTATTAAAATAAATATATTCATAATTATAATTTTTGGAAAGCTTATAATAAGGGCTACTACTCACAAAATGAAATTTCTAAATGACTTCATTTCATCCCAAAAGGTGAAGCAAGAGTGGTTTTTTTAGCATTTTGATAGGTGTGGAGGAGACTCCACTTACGGTTTGATTTAAGCTACGGTTTCTATACAAAGGGGTTTGATCTAAGAGGGTCTAATCTAACCCTTTTCAATTAAAAACCTTTAGATGGAGCCCACCAAAGGTTTAACTTATTAATTTTTCTATAAAAACAATTTTAGCCAAAATTTAGGATATCCCATGAGTGGGACACACTATTGTAGTAGCAACCAAGAAACAAAATAATTTTAGAAGTAGAGGAAGATTCTTAGTAGATATAAGAAAAGTAAGCAATAACAAAATAAAACAGATCTATAAGGAATAAGCCAAACCTAAATAGAATAAAGAATTGGTACAATGAGCAAGAGGGGAGGAGAATTCTATAGGAGGATATGGTAGCTATAGTAAGGGAATTTTTTGGCAAATATTTTCAATTTGGAGAAGAAGGACAAAGGTCCTTTGAGTGTCCACAAGTAGAAAAGGGAAGTAATAAAAGTACAGAAAGAAATCATTTGGCACAAGAGAATGGAGATATTGTGTCATCACTAAAAGCTAAAGAGCTATAGGAAGACGAATCTCTTATGTTAAGGAAAGTGATAGTAAAACTAGATGGAGAAGAAGATGGACAATCTAAGAGGAGATGTATTTTTTGAACTATGTGTAAATCTAGAGGTAAGTGTTGCAAGGTTATTATTGTAGGTAGTACTTATAACCTATGATATAGAGAAATGGTAAAAAAGCTAGGTTTTGTTGTTATATGGAGCCTAATCAGACTCAGAGGTTAAATTTTCCCTACTTCTATCGGCGCGATTTCCCCCCCATAATTTTGATGGGGGTTCAGGGGCAGTGCCCCCAAGTTGGGGTCAAGAGGTAGTGCCCCTTGTGGGATCTAGGGGCAAAATTTTTGTAGCCCTATTTTTGTAGCATTGGCTGACATGTTGTAACCCTATTTTTGTAACCAACATAAGTCTGGATAAAAAGGCTAAGGGTTAGTGTTTTTTGTAGATAATTTTGTATCATTTTTTACAACAGTATTGAGTTGCAAGGGGATCATTGGTTGTAATCTGGTTTTGATTTACTAGATAATAAGATTGGACTCTTTGTTTGGTGGATGTAGCCCGAGATTGGCTGAACCACGTTAAATATTGTCTCTTCATTGTTATTATTTCTGTTTTTTCATTCCCATGTTTAATATTTATCTACATATAATTGATATTTTCTGCATGCAACTCCTAACAGGTTTTAGAAAGAAAAAACAGCTTATTCCATATAAAGTTGCTTGGTTATAGAAGGAACATGAATTGGTGGTAGATGAGTAATGCATAGTTAGTTTTCAAATTGGGTCCTATAGGGATGAAGTCTTATGTGATATGATGTCAATGAATTCTTATCATGTGATATTGGGAAGGTTGTGGTAGTTTGATAGACAATCTGACTATTATGGTATAAGAAATTTGTACACCATCATGGAGGATGGACAAAAGTATTTTTTGAGTTCTTCGAAGGAGAAGGAGAATCAAGTAAAAGAAATCAGCTCAATAGTTTTCTAATACAAAAAAAGAAGTTATAAAGGTCACATGAGAGGTTGAGAATAGCCTAAATAAGGATATTGTATAGAATATTGTAGTGGGAATAAAGAAAGTGAATTTTTTTTTTTGCAACGCCACAAAAAGAGGATAAGAGAAAGAGAATTGCAAAGAATCACCAGAGCAATGAAATCCCAAAGTGAAAATATCTTAAGGTACAATTGTATCTTGCAAACTTTTTCATGAAAATCATGGATCAGATTTATAAATTAGCATAATTATTGGTAACTTGTGTGTTTAAGATGGAGAGCAAGAGAAAAAGAGAAGTGGAAGAGCTCTAGTGGATAAAGAACAAACATAAAATTAAATTGTTCCATGCAACCTTTAAACATTCATAAATCTTTCTAACTTATGGAACACTTTACTTACCTCGAGTATTTATTATAGGACTGTCCGAGTTCATAGAAAATACTACATCACCCAGAAACATTTTTCAATTTTCCTTAAAATTGTTGTATAATTTTTGCTTAGTTTTGGTGAGGTTTTTAGATTTCACTTATAGAAGTTTTTTTTTTATATAATTTTGATATCTTCAGTACAAGGCACTAATGGGTACCTATAGTTTTGATTTGGTAAAAAAATGATAGAAACTGAGTGAGTAGTACCAAATTAGAGATTTGGACCTCCTCAAGAACTGAATTGAAGGTTTGGACCTCCTTAGGAATTGAATCAAAGGTTTGGATATCCTAAGAAATTGAATCAGAGGGAGGTTCCTAAAACCCTAGGAACCCTTGACATGCTCTCATTCCTCACCAAACCCCCGATGTTGTTACAGTTCTTAATGAGGTTAATGATTTAACAAAATCTCAACTAGCCTAGTGGGATTTTGGGATCTCAAAAAAAATCTCAACACTAACCTCCTAAAATATAATAGGAATAATATTTCAAAGAACCCAACATCCCAATGGAAATAATATATGTTGGTTTATCAAAGAGTTGCATGACTTGATGTCACAAAAGTTAGGTGCTCAAGTTTCCTTTTGAATCTTGAAAGTTGATAGGAAAGGGTGATGTTGGAATTGCACGAAGAACCTTAACCATTGATGAAAAGTGAATAAGGCAAGGTGTTAGGCCAATCAATGAATCCCAATCCCCAAGTCTACACATGAGGACATCACTAAGACATATACTTTCATGACCATGGGAGTAAACGAGATGAGCTTTTGACAAACTTGGATGCTCAGTAAGTAATGTGAAGGTGAGGAGATTTAAAAAAAATCTTAAGCCTAATGAGCGTGAAGAAGTGCTTGGAACATCAGCATAAGATGTAAAAAATTTAAGAACACAATTTCACCACCATAAAAGCAATTCATCTCTAAAATGGTAGGATGTGTGCTATTGTTAGTTTATGGTAGATTGTATTTTTTATTAAATTTAAGAAGGAATTCAAGGATGCATAAACTTAGGCAAATAGAAAAATAAATAGGTTTTAGCTGGGTCCATAAATAGAAAAAAAATACACAATAAAACATTATAATGTTATTTTATTTCAAAACGATCTTTGATAGTATTCCTTTTTAGTAACAATTAAGATTTTCTATTTTCACAAACATTTCATATTTATATTCAAGACAATGTGATTTTTATTTTTTTTTGAGATATGATTCATATCAGTTGTGATATTATAGTGAGAAACTCATTTTATAGAAAAAAAAATTCAAAAAGATAATTCATTTGATTGGATTGCCTAAATGATTGTATGTATAGATCAGATATAAAGAATTAAAGTACCTTTAAATCCAAATAAATTTCAAAAGTTGAATTTCAAAATATACATTAAACAAGACACGTTTCCCATTTGTTGCACTCTCAATTTCAAGTAGGTTCAATCAATACATCATGATGTTCAATCACTATTAAACACATTGTTAAAGCTATCACTTATATATGGATTATTAAAGAGTATTAACCAGAGACAACTGCAATTTTGAGTCCCCAAGAACACTCTTGTCAACCCATAAAGTTAGGGTATTGGGATTCTAATTTAGGAAACCTATGTTCCATTGAGAGCCGTAAATAAAAATAAATAAAAAATATGTGTTCAAAATATATGCATTGAAAAGAAGCTAATGAAGTGAGGTGCATTGCACTTGACAACTTTCAAGATTTTATGCTCCCCTTGTTCCAAAGCATTTAAGTCTAATGGGAATTCCATATACAACATACAACAGTTGAGAATGTGTTTAATACATGCTTTTGAAATTTTTATTCGTTCTACTTATCAGTCCTTGGCATGCAATTTAACGGCTAGTTTTTTTTTTCATTCAATAGGTTTTTTTTTCAAAGAAATAATTTTAATGTTCACGAGACTTAACAAAATCTATAAGACAGAAAATTGTAATGAAATTTGAAGCAAAGAATGATTTAAAGTAAAATATAACAAACTCTTAACATGTTTTTCTCCCAAAAGGCATAGAATTGTAAGGGAAGTACCAACTTGTTTGTATAATTGTGTTATTGCAAATCCGGACAGTTAGACAACTGAATGACATTATAAATTGAAGAAATAACATATTTAGTTAGAATAAGATTCCCAACATTTTCGCCATGCATCTGCATCTTAATGGACTACAATCTCAAAACTTCAATTATATCTTCATAGACGTACTATATCTTTTCTACTTTGGACTAAATATATATTTTTTTGGTTACAAACCTCTAAGTCATTCTATCACATGATATTTAGTTATTTTATTTAAAGGTTTTATAGAAGATTACATATATGTTTTTGATTAATAAAGTAGTGAGAACGAGGGCACTGACCCTTTACATAGCAAAACTATTAAAAAACATAGTGCAGAAACAACACTATAACAACAATTAAGAGCCACTATCAACAAAAAGGAACCAAGCCTTTAGAAATCAGAAACAACAACAGAAAACAAAAAACAAACTACAGGGGTGCCTTGCGCACCCCAGTGACATCCATAGCATTGTTACATATTTGTTGAATTCTATTAGTTTTTTTTATTAATGTTTGTCATGAATTTGGAACAAAAGATTTAAGAGCACTTTAGGATAATAAGGCATTCTTATGTTATTGGAAAACAACTCTTTGCAAATTATTTTTGAAAGAATATTACTTGTAAAAGTTATTTTAATAAAATCAATAATTAGTTTTTATAAATTACTTAATTTAAGGTTTTCATCATGATTTAAATTGAGTTAATGCTTCTTATTTTCTATAACTTATTAAATCAAGTTTATTTTTGCCTTTTAGTCGTTCCATTAATTTTGAAGGCTATTAAATTATCCTTATGATTAGTTTGAGATGCATTCTGATTTGTTTTCAAGGTATTGTCAAGCTCTTCACAATATCAACTTATTTGTTGTCAAGCTCTTCATAATATTAACCTATTTGCATGTGTTGAGTGATGCATGATTTTACACAAAAACATGTGGAACAAATTTGAAACCCTAATGCATTTACATTGATATATAAATCTATAGAAAAGAATCATATATTTAATATATGTTTAATGTATTAAACATGGGTCATGATATATGTTTATGCTTGGTTAAAGAAGAGAAACTTATTTAATACATATTAATATTTGTTTGGTATTACTTAGACATGGGAACATATAATTAATAAATATTTAAAATTAATTTTTTAAATAATTTTATTAATAATTTTAATTAAATAAATGACACAAAATACTATTTTCTATGAGACATGATGTGATAAGATGAATTTGAGTCAATTAATCAAGAGTCATCAACAATAACACTAATAAAAACAAAAGAATCACTATTATATCCTTCTACTTAGATTTACAATCCTTCTTAATATATTATCTTCATACATGGATTTTCATCTATTCCCTTCACACGGGGGCTTTGCTTTCTAGGCAATATTATATCACATGCATTCATATTGGGGGTTTAATATCCCAAAAATGAGGGTGCAATATATTGCCTATCAGTGAAAATAGGGGTTTTTTTAATTCCAACTATAAAAAAATACAATATTTGGTGAAAATAGGGGGGCTTTTAATCCAGGTTGTGTATTGGAAGGGGGTGACAAAAAATGAGTTTAGGGCAATATTTTTTTGAAAATAGGGAGATTATTTAGTATGCCATGAACGCACGTGCTATAACCCAGATTCACTAAGTGAAGCCCCTATGTCTCTTCATTTAATAGAATAGTTATGATATCTCCTAGTTTAGGTGAATTAGTATTATTTTATTTTGGTCATGATTAAATATTCTCTTAAGACTATAGTTAACTAAATATCACTATTTCATCTTCAAAGAATATAACTTATTTTTCAGAGATTTTATATAAGTTACTTGGATTGATACAATGCTCCTATCTCTATTTATGATTAATGAGTAGCATATTATTTCAAAGACATTCATAAAAAAGGAATATTAAAGGCATAAAAAATAGTCCTCATAGATTTCTTATCTACGTTAATTGAATTCTAAATAAACATACTTGAGGGTTTAAATAAGGATGACAATATAATCCATTGATCTCTTTATATTAGAAGATCTTCCACAACTCAAAATTATACACATTGAATTATTCAACATCATAGATTTAGCACCACACTATATTTTCACAAAAATCTATAAAGTTTTCCTTTGAGACTAGTTACACATACTATGAAAAATACCTCATTATAGAGCAATTTTCTTAGATACCAAATTTTGAGTATTTTTAATCCTTATTATAATTTATTTGTGGACTAGGATAGAGGAATTAATTATGATTGTGTGATAAATACTATTTCTAATAGTATTACAATCTATTTATCAACATTAAAGGAAGCACATGAAATAATATATACAACCCACAATAAAATTAAGAGACACTAGATTTATGTGGAAAACCTTTATGAGAAAAAAATCAACAATAAAAAGACTATCACAAATATACTATTTAGAATCCAAAGATTCAATACAATAGGCCTTTTTGCATAGTCATAATATATTGTCTTATAGCATAATCTTCTTTCACAATCATATCCAAATTATATTGACCTTTAAAATATTCAAAAAAATCACAAAAAAATCCTTGGTATATCTATATACCTAGATAGTTATAGCTGAATAGCTATCCAATGATGGATCCCAATAATCTAACCATTCAGTTGCTATATAATAACAACAAACGCACAACTATCTCAAAATTGTGTCATGACATCAACATGACACACATTATATCTAACCTAGCATCTCCATATGAGTAACCACCACACATAATAAGTTGGTGCCACTTACACCTAATCAAATGGTGTTTACGTTATCTACTTGAACCATGCATTTATCTTCTTGCACTATTACCAAACACTACTAATGGCTTATGATAGAAAAGATTTCAAATAAACACTATTAATAATAGATTTCAAAATGAAGAGTTCACATATTATGGATATCATAACATCTATTATATTCAGCTAAATAACATGCAATTAATGGTACATTTATGAAAAATAATAATAATATTATTAGTTAAATTCTCGATCATTATGCATCGAAATAGAGACAATTAAGTTAAAATAAAAAGATATTTATAATGACCTCTATTTACAAATAATAACACTTAATACAAATAAAAGTCAATATTAATATTAAAATAAAATTTGGAAAATAATGATCATAAAAATAATCACTTTTTATAATATTAAAACTATCATAAAAAATAAAAAATAATTTGACTACATAATTTTTTAATATATTTTTAAATTAAATATTTATATATACTACAAATAATATCCTAAAAAGAAAGCCCTAAAGATAACATCCCATTATTAACCAGAGTTAACTTGGCCCTTAAAAAAATTAAAAATATATTTATTTATCTTATAATTATATTCTTAGAATATAAGATGCTTAACTTTTTATACCAAAATGAGTTAAAAAAAACATTTCATATGTGATTATCTACAAAGAGAATGAAAAACTATTAAATGAATTAATTATGGGAACAAAACATATTATATAGATATTGGGAAGGGAAGGTCTAATCATGAACATATTATATAGATATTGGGAAGGGAAGGTCTAATCATGAACATATTCAAAGAAAAGCAACAAACATGAAAGCTAACGAAAGAGAATAAATTGATGTTTTTATATGGGCCAGTACAATAAAATTTAAGTTGCAACAAAACAATGTTAGAGAATATAATTAAAATAAAATAAATATCAATAAAAAATTATTATTTTTAGTATGAATAAGAAGAATATGGATATATTTTTGTTGGTATATATAAAAGTGTTTGTAATTTTCTTTATAGTCTTGTATTTATTAACCACCATTCAATAAAGGAGATGTCATATCAATCTATCACTTGGAGTGATGAGAATCTAATATCTCATTTGAGTGTAATTACTCTAAGGTATCTCACTCCAATATTTTTTTTTGACGGAAATATGTCAAAATATATAGATGTTGGCATTTTTGTCTTTATATAGCAAATTACAATAGCTTGAGTAAGCGTACATCTAAACCGCAAGTTGTCTTTGGCTAAATAACCATGTGCAGGAGGATCTAGCCCATCAAATTCTCTCATGTGTGTTTGAATCACTTTCAATATTTTTCTTAGAGACACAAGAATGAGAAGGAAATACATGAGAGGATTGATACTAGCTTTTATCATTTGCATGATTTATATAATTAATAATTTTAAGATATTAATAAAAGATACAATCATCCATATAAAAAATAATAGAGAAAAATAAGGTTATATCAAAGGATTTAATATATTTCTTATCAAAATTTTGTTCCATTATATATTATACATATTAATTTTCACATATATGTAACAAACTTAACATCAACTCTTACTTTTCTAAGAATTTCTTGATTTCTATTGGTAAAGTTGTCTCGACTTTGCATCTTAATGTTTATATTTATTGATTATTATTTATTATTTATCTTTAGATGGAGAAGATGCCATTCCTCTTTGAGGTGGCACCCTTTGACCTTTTTCATGTCATAGGTTTTTAGGAGGTGTGCAAGAAGTTATAAGAACATATAATGTCATTATAATGTAAAAGAATAATTTATGTATTGTAAGATTGGAGATACTTGTGATGTATTCTTTGATACATGCGAGAATGGTTACAAGGAAGTTACATTAGGATCTTGACCAACATTATGATAGCCTATGATGCAATTTACAAGGCATTTTAAAATTGATATGAAAATTTTAAAATGGAGTGTCCAAATTGAGAAGTTACATATTATAGATTTTATGAAAAAGTTGTAAAAGAATATTCTATTTTTAACCTATAAGACCAATTTGATGCAGTAGAGGGAAGGCAAACATTTCACCATATAAATTAAAGTGGTTTCAATCCACTCTCCAAATAACAAACCCTCGTCTTGCTTATCATCCATTATTCCAAATTGTAGGCCTTGTAGCCCTCTAAATAAGGACAATCCTAAATAACTTTTGACTCAAACCCTATCCTCAAAAATTTATACTAGATTTAGATACCCTTTATTGAGTTTTTAAACATACTCCAAAATGAGTATAGGGCCTTTTTGAATGGATTAGCCAAAAACCCTAGTTTTCTCTCGAAAAATAGGCCTAATTAGGCCACTTTTTCAAAGCAACTGTAATGCCCTGCCAAGAAACCCTAAAAAAATTCAACTAAAACACTTAAAAAAGAGTGGATTTTTTTTTCTTTTAAACAATAATGAACATAAGATTGCATTTAATTGCACAAGCGGAAGACTTAAAACTACAACCCCTAAGTGGATTACTTAATTAAACTAATCATTACTTAAGGTCAATTAATCCACTTAAGATATTATTAAACATTCATGAACTTGAATAAAAGTAAGATATGATTGAATCATACATATGCACTTAATAACATAAACATTCCTAAGCCACATTCATAATAACCCATTCATTTGCTTTAAATCAATATCTCTAATTATAGATATAAATTCTACCATCTAAGTCTCATTACAATACATTGCATTTACATCACAAGGTCTTCATAATATTACATCATGTTTATCTCATTGCCATGAAGGCTTACATAAGCATATGATACATCTGACCACATAAGGTCCAAGAGATATACATAAAAGATCCAAGAAAGTACATAGAAAATTCAATTGGTACTCTGAGTTGACCAAACCCCAAATGAGCAAGTTGGAGCATGTGTGAAGCCAATCCTTGCAAAACGGGAACAAAACACCCAATGGAAAAAGGTACTACCACCTGACCATGTGGCCCAAAAAGTAACCACCCCTCTGTGTTAGGAGATAGAAATAAGGCCCTCAGGAAAACCACAAAGAAAGCAATACATGGTCAAAACATCTCACTGGGTAACCACATAAAACAAGAACTTACAGAAAAGACTCCAACAAGAAAGCTCAGGTGTTACCATCACAAGAATACACACTAGTGAACATAAGGGAAGAGTGTCAACGCATGGTTTGGAATGGGTTATCCTGGCATGCTTCCATAGGCCCCGACCCTCATCTTGGGTTATCCTGAAAACCTCTCCCGAACCCCCGACCCCCATCCAAGACTCATGCAGACCCAAAAAAACCTTTCGTAAGGACAAGGTTGTTGGTTTTTCCATTCTAGGACTTCCCACTGCATCATGAGTTTGTACGAGAACTCAACCATGAGTGGGGCACAATTAATCTTGATTGATGTTTTAAGCTACCCAACCCCCTAATAATTTATTAGGTTACCACTTAATTATCCAACTTCCGAGGGGTTATCCTGGCAGCCACTTTGGGCCTCTGGCCCCCACTTGGAAGCCACTCTCCCTTATGACACTACACAACCTCCAAAGAACTCCAAGGCAATAAAAACAAAGGCGAACAACACTTAAGGAGTTCAAGCACAACTAATAAAACAAACTTGGATGCATAAACCTCTACCAAGGTTTAACCAACTAGAGGTAATACAAAACAATTCGATCAACTCACATGACGAGACCACATGAAGGGAAAACACAATAAAAATCAAAGCCAACACTTAACAATCTTGACTTGCAAGAATGACTTGATTTCAAAACCATCCCAGCATATATACAAGCAAATCCTTTTCTACTATTATGCCAATAGGTTACTCACACAGATAAAATAACCAATAAAAGTTACTTGCAATCTATAACAACTAATCATTTTAAAACAATAATAACACAATTCAAAGATTGAATTAAAAACTATTACTTGCCCAACTATAAATTTTCTTTAATAAACTAAACTCACATAGACCAAAATTTCCAACAAGATAAATAAATATGATTTTATTTTTATTTTTATTAAATTAATACAATGATTCCCAAATAATAATACATCGAATCTGAACTTTAAAATACACTAATAATCAAATACATATACATACATACATATAAATTTATAGACACACACACACACACACACACACAATCAAATTTAACCAATAACGAATTATGACAGACTGCGCACTGCAGAGGGGCGAAAAACACGAGTTTCCACTGCCTACGATAGGGAATATGTGGACCAAGACTATGGGTTGCAAGCCCACAAACATGGTGCCCATGATTGTGGGTTGCAGCCCACAACCATGGGTGCCCACGATTGTGGGTTTGCAGCCCACAACTATGGGTATTACCCACGACAGTGTGGGTAGAGCTTAGCTCCCCACACATGTCGTAAACAATTTTTTTTTTTTTAAACTAACTTTAATTTTTTTTATAAAAGAAGTTTTTTCTTCTTGCAGAACAAAACAATGAAAATAAATAACATCAATACCCAGTTTTGTAACAATAAAATTTTGAATAAGAAAATTTGCCTTTTATAAATTAGGAATAAACTCTACATTCATAACCCAAACAAAATAGATAATAATAAACAAATAAGTCAACAAAACAAATCTAGAAAGATTCAAAATCCAGAACCAAGGAAAAACCCCGACCCGACACTATAAGTTGAAGATCCCATTACATAAACCAAATATACAAGGAAGATCATGAATTGAAAATAGCTTCCAACAAGAATCAAACCCCTCACCCAAAACATACACATTCTTTTTTCTTTCAAACAATACATACTAACACATGGATTCTTTCAAAACATAATATAAACACAGAGGTTTCTTATAAAGAACTTAAACAAACACATAGCTTCTTCCAAAAACATTAAATAAACAAAGAGGATTTTAGTTCCAACCTTGAACGCAATCCTGATGTGAACTAGAAGAAGCTCCTAGGAAGCCAATCCGACAACACAAAACAACCAACCAAACAATCTTCCTTCAAGCTACCAAAACAACTCCCTTTTCTTCCAGCTAGAAACCCTAGAAGAAATTCATGAAGCAACCCAAAATTTTCAAAAATGAAGAAGAACCCCAGACTCTGGAAAAAATCCAAAATATAAAGGATTTTTGTAAAAATCCAAAATATAAAGGATTTTTGTAAAAATCCTTTCTGGGAAGGAAACTTCCTCCAAAAACTCTCAAACACACACAAGTTCAAAACCTTTCCCTTTTAGAAAAATTCCCTCTAAATTAAAATTAAAATCTAATTTCTAAATCCAACATTAAACAATTAAATTTAATAATAAATTAAAAAAACCATTCCAAAATAAATGCTATTAATTTAATTTTAAATCGATTTATTTATCACCCATAAAAGCATGACACACCAAAATCAAGCTTTATTTGATTTAATAAACAAAGAAATTTTATTAAATAACCTATTTATGATTAACTTATTAATTTTATATTTAAAAGGTAAGATATTAATTTAATCTCTTTATTACCTTTATGCATAACAACAAAAAATATTAATTATTAATACACTAAGGTAATAATAATTAATTGAATTTAAAATCAACACTTAATAATAAAATTTGATAAAAACTTAACCAACACAATAAAACCATATAACTCAACTAAACAAGAATAGACATGACCCACACACCAAACATCGGAAAGTTGCCTAAGTGGCATTCCGATAGGGTAGACAAGGCCACTAACAACACTCAGAAATTGAGAAAGGCTAGGGATGACATGGACGGGCCTTAAATCTATCTCCTCCAATTTCCATCGGATAATGTAGGTATACTCAGACCTGTGAAGCCAAGTGGAGTCAGTACCTTGTACCTGCAATTCTTGCATCACCAAACAATACATACATACATATATCCAAACATGGTAGACACACCGACGAAAGAGAATCATGACATTATGTGTCTCTCCAAAGTGAGTGACGGAAAATCATCCTCTCACACCCCATACAGAACCAATACATAATACATCTCATACATAAAGTAAATGTGTTAGTCCATGGTAAATACACATGAGTAAAATTAACATTTCATCATCCATAACAATATAATGCATAAGCAAAATTAACATCTAATCATCCTTAAGGAAATAAAGCATAATCAACATTCACTAAATCACACACCAAAGAATAGCCCATCATAGCATAGTATCAGAATAAAAAGCATCACACCTAATGTATCCACCACCCACCAAACTACTGAAAAAGTCAACCATGGTCAAACCAAGTATCAAAAGAGTTTGATCAAGGGAGGGGTATGATAGCAACCACCCTAAAAAATCTTCACCAATTTCTACAACATGCTCAGATCTTCTCCACGGGCCTATAATAGCCCAAATCAACAATTTTTGTATAGGAAACACCCACTAAATCACCGAGTTACAAAACCCTTGCCTTAGGCCTTCCTAGGCTTGCACAATAGTGTTTTTATGGAAGTACTATATCCAAACCCTTAAAAATTTTCCCAACACCTCAAACATCTTCAAATAGGTCTGCACTACCCCTTCAATCATTCATATTGTCACTCCCAATGTTGTTTTTGCCAATCCCAACTTCTAAGCCTCTTATTTGCTTACAAAACAAACCAAAACCGTCTAGGGCATCATCATATTGCCCCCAAACCTCATCCAACGTGCCTACAACATTTGAAATCATCAATTAAACCCTTTGAACTTTAAAACTACCAATTTTCAAGAGTTTTCAATGGTGAAAAGAGGAGATATCACATATTTTGCATACAAACCCGAAAAACCCTATGTTCAAGACAATTTTTAGAAATGGGCTTGGTTGACCCCTTAAAAGGCATTATAAAAATTACTAATAAAAAGAAAGTTTGTCCAAAAAATCAAGATATTTCCACCCATCCAAGTCTCAAGTCCGTACAGGGACCTGTACATTGCCACACTAACATATTTTCTGACTGCAAATTCTGGAAAACGTTTTCAAAACTAGTTGCCTTCACCAAAATGGGCATAACTTACTCAATACTTAATTAAAAATGCTCAAACCAAAGCCAAAATAAGCTTAGCTTATCCCTATACCATTTCCAATTCATAAAATTTTACAATCATTTCATACCAGGTCGTATAAGAGTCTGGAGTAGCGAAAAGACAATGAAAACATAAAAACAAGTATGTTATTTCATTAATTTATTCTCTCCATGCTTCCAACCCCCCATTGGTCGATGAAATACAATTATTTAAAGATTTCCCAACTTCCCAAACTAACCACAACTAATTTTTAAACTTTTTAAGAAAATATGACCCTTCATCTTCCTTATTTTTACAATTTTGACAACATAAAGGACAACTTTTACAAAATTGTTTGCAACTTTTTCCAATATGACCAATATGACCTCAAAACATAACAAAATGGTCTCAAAAGGACCTTATTATATTTTCAAAGACTCAAAACACCTAAAACCTATTAAAAGACCAAAATAACCCATATTAGCCAAATAAGCTTGGTGCCCTTGCACCATATCACCAACTTGGGCATTAGAATTTGGATAAAATAAGGTGTCACTTTTGGTTTATAGTTTTGGCACATAGTTTTAGAAAACCACGGTTTATTGTTTGATGTATTTATTTGGTGCTAGAGATGGAGGTTTTAGAGTGATTTTTGTAGGTAGTACTATGTTGCTAGATTTTCTCTAGAATTTTTTGTGATACTCCAAGAAAAGCCTTGTAATCTACAAATGTATTATAACCATTGATTATTAAATAATATAATGATTTTATTTATAGTTTTGGGTTTTATCCATAAGGACTTTTAACTGCATAAATAGTTCTATAATGGTATATTAATTTTGTATTTTTTTCCTTGTACTAGTATGATCAATTTAACTTTTTACAAGGACATCCTCCCATAGATTAGTGTAGGAAGTGTATTTCACAGCTCTTCTTCCTTTCCTTTGGTACCAAATCTTTCTCACCTATATTTCTAGGTGTTGGGGAGAAAATTTATTGATCTAATCTTGATTTAAATGGGAGCTTACACAAAAAGAGATCTTGTTATAGGAAAATGTAAAGTAATTCATGGATTAATATGGAGACATTTACTAGCATTAAATTTGAGCTATGTATGGTCAGGGTGGAGGATATTACTATAGATAGAGATATATGGGTTGCTATATCTAGATACAAACCATCAATAATTTCATCAAACAAATGATATCTATAAAATAAAATGGTGAAGGGTGTCATTAGGATATTATTTGTAGAAGTTTTTTTTTGTTGAATGTTCGTATTAAATGAATCTCACAATCTATTTAAAAGAATTTGAGAGGTATATTACCACGATAAATATATGGTTACTTATTTTCTATTAGAAATAAGTTGCATTCATTGAGAATGGATGATGATGGTTACCTGGTGAAAATTGAATAATATGATTGCGACCTAGTTATAATCATTGTAGTGATGATGGAGGATGATAATTGTTGTATGACATTCCGATTTTCTTTTCTAGACTCAATTTATCACTTGGTGATGACAATCAAGAGTAATACCTAAAATATTAAGGTGGATAAGGTAATGTTTGCTTTACTCGTAGAGGAGATGTGGTCAAATGCCTACGAATCTACTACTTGTTGTCTTATTAGTTTATTAAAAAATAAAAATACAGGAAAGAAGAAGGATAATAATAAACAATCTCCTAGATACAAATCCTATGGAAGATCTAATATCTTAGAAAGTTTAAGGCTAACTATTGAAGTTGTGACAAGACCAAGCACTTCATTAAGATTATACAAGAAAGAATAAAATAACACAAAGAATGAGTCTAAGGAAGAGTCTAGTATATATTTGTTGGAGGATGGTGGATATATTACTACAACCTTAACAACACATTTATTTAAATGTGTGTGCTCAATCCATTCTAGAACTTCCTTCCACATGACCCCCCATTTAAGGTGGTTTTCAAAGTATAAATAATATCAAGGAGGTAAAGTGTATCTTTGTTGATTCTCATCTAAGTACCGCTCAACCTAGAAGAGTAAAAATTAGATTTTAAAATGGATAAGTGAAGGCGAATAGTGGTATTCTACATATCTTAGGTACAACATATAGCATATTATCAATTAGAAACTTAATGATGTTACAATTAATTAGGACTTTTCCTCTAGTGGAGGGTGTAAGATTGTATCCGAAGCTATGGTTATCAATAAGGCTTTTTATGTACATGCGCTATTCAGTGCAATAGTTATTTATTCATACAGTGAAGAGGTCTATAGAATCTACACCTTTATCATTATAACTATTAATAAGCAGGGGTATTATATCTACTTACAAGTGACTATGGATGATGAGATGACTATATTGATAAAAATGATACATTGGACATGAAAAACATTATAGAATGGATAATATCTAATTTAATATTGATGGTTTTTCAAGATCTAGTTTGGTTTCTAGATAGATTTTTTTTTAAATAAGTGATAATATTGGTTACATAAGGATATTTCAATGATAAGGGGATATAATTTAGTGATATTTTTTCCTCATTTGCTAGGTTCACATTTATCAATTTTTTGTTATCTATATTAGATTTTTTTTGTTTAGAGATAAAATACATCAATTTGAATAAACACATTCTTTCATAGTGATTTGGGGAATAGAACTATATAACACAGGAAAATCTATGTTGTAAAAGGTAAGGAGGCTTTGGTTTACATGTTAAAAATTTATTTATATGGTTTCAAATAGTCTCCTACAATGTGGCACAAGAAGTTTGATTCTTTTATGTTGGAATTAAGATTTCTAAGAGAGAAATCAAATTATTATGTTTATTGTAAACTATTGTATATAGATGATATGTTGTTTTTTTGGGGTAGTAGTAAGGACGTGATTTTTTATTTGAGGCCTCGAATTTTAGCATTGATTGAGGTGAATGACTTTAAGAATACTAGGAATAACTTTGTTATGGAGATTACAAAAGATAGAGTGAACTTAAACCTTTTTTGGGCTAAAGTATGCAAAATTTCTACTGTGAGATTTCAAAATGGTAGATATAATACCACTAATTATTCCTATTTTTGTAGAAACTAAGATTTAAATTGAGAAATTTCCTATGAAACTTATAGATATGGAGGATATATCTCACATTATTTACACAAGTATAATTACTCACATTCCTTTCACTAGTCTAATTAGGATTTTGATGTCTCCCAATGTCTGTACTAGGGTATTCATCATGCAATAGTGGTATCATTAAACCATTTTTTGTGTAATCCTAGATGATATCATTAGGATACAATGAATGTAATATTTTGTAGGTTAATTTTGAGTACTCTATTTGTTATTGCAATGATTCTATATAGTATCGACACTTGGTATATGTTCATGTATCCATGGATTCAAATTAGGAAGATGTAGAAAACTAAAATCTATTTATTGACATGTATTTATTTTATTTTATGGTGTTATTAACTGGAGTAGTAAGTGGTAGCTTGTTGTATATTTTTACTATATAGGCCAATTACATAGTAGCTACTCATGCCTATAAGGAGACCATCTATCTTAAAAGATTATGTTGAAGTTTAAGCTAATTAAAGGAGCTATTAAATTACTTTGTGGAAAAATAAGTATTGTTGGCATGATTCGCATAACTGATGTAGATGAGGTGATACAGTTAAAGACTGATGACTGAACTGGTAGAGGATAAAAGACTATTTGCGATGAAGAGATTGAGATTTTATGATTAGATGAATTGATCAGTTATTTGTCTGGTCATTGATGGAAAATGATATTAAATGATGTTTCCTGATGTTTGGTTTGTCATCTAAGTGATTCAGTCTACCGGAGATAGGGTTTATCGACAATTTACAGAAGTTTGTGAAATAGGACTTTAATTGGTATATGAAGAGATGTTTTACTTGAAGCGGATGATTGGTGATGATTGGTGATTTGCGGTTTGGAATATAAGCTTTTATCATGGTAATGAGTATTTGACTAGAACCACATCTTGTGATGGCTATCGGAAGGCATGTTTCTAATTTCTGATGAAGTTTTGCTAGGGTTTAAGAAGGGTTTTAGAACCGGTGAAGAAATCATAAAAACGGTAATGATTTTTGGTATGGCGGTGATCGACAACAAGTTCACGTGTTGATGATAACATGACACAAACCATGTGAAATGTTTGAAAGATGTTTTGGTGCGTTTGGAGAGCGAATTTATTGGGAATGTGCAAAGTGATTAGCGGAGTGAGCTAAGGGTTTGGCTTTGTACCAGATCGACTTTTTGTGACAACTTATGATCATTCAACGACTGATATTGATTTTTAATTGATTGTAATGATCCACATGATGATTTGAAATGAGTTGTAAAGATCTATGATGATCTATGATGTAATTTAGGGTTTAGTGGCCGACCTAGTGGTAAACATTATTTATGTTGGCTCAGTTGATGTTTATTGTGTCGATGATATTAGAGAAGAGTATGAAGCCGTACTAGAGAAGAGTGAGATCTACCTGAGAGTTGTAGATAGTGAAGCATAACTGGATCTTATATAGAAAGATGAGAAGTGCAAGTAACAAATCACTTTTTCACTATTGTTCTCTAACAATTGTAGTAGATTAAATCCCTTAACCAGGTAGGTCCTGATAGGCCTTAATCATGTAAATCCCCTAACAGGGTAGCTCTCAAAAAGAGTGGTAAATCCTCTCACGACGTTGATCCTATCATGTCATTAAGCTCCTAACCAAGCTGCACATCCAAATCCCTTAACCATGTGACTCCTAACAGGGTTCACTCCTAAAAGGGCGTATTGTAAGCTCCTAACTGGGTGTACTTCAAAAGAGTACAAATCTTTGTGGGTACTAACTCCCACCGTGGTTTTTTCCCTATTTGGGTTTCCACATCAAAAATATGGTGTTCATGTGATGTTATTGATTATCTTTAGTTTATTCATTATTTCTGAATATACCAGTTATAGCAATTGATCCACCCATAGGAGATCAGCCTAGTGCCGAGGAGGAGGAGGAAGGAGAGGAGGATGACACAGATAGAGATGATGATGAGGAGAACAAGGATGCGGATGAGGATGAGGATGAGGATGATGAGGAGGAGGAGGATAGAGATGATGATGAGGAGTCAGATGCAGCTCCCCACCATTCAGGAGATGATACCATAGCCTTGGATTCTCCTCTCATTCCCCAAAAGGGGGAACACGAGGCGATACGGAGACCGGTACCCATCGTGCACAGATCACTTGAGCGTGGGGAGCCTAGTAGTTCCCAGTCACAGATGCTACCATATCATGATCCCTACTGGCGTGAGGGAGATCCAGGTATAGTAGGTTTATATTGATTGATTAATGTTTTGATGGCATAGAATGGTACTAATACAAAATCTGTTCTACTGCTACAGCTAATGTGCAGGAGTGGCGTTCCTTGATCCAACAAGCAGTGATAGATATTTCCATGACGACACAGATCCCTAGTTCCTCACAGGTTGCTTATAGGCCTCAGGGGAACGCGGGTCGACATGATGACTTGTTTTCGCCATTTCGAATACAGGTGAAAATATGGAGGGAGAGAGAGAGAGTTCTATCAGAGGACCTTCAGCGGGCACAGCGTGACCTAGCAGTAGCTCAGGCTGAGGCTACCTCGTATTGCGTGATCCTTATGGATAGGGATCATAGGAGTTCCTCTCAGAGTCATTCACGGTCTATATCACGCTATACACCTATGGGTCCACCTTCACGGCCGGATCAGGAGGGAGCGTCTAGTCGTCACTCTCCAACCACTAGCCCTAGGGATAGGAGATGATCTCATGATGTAGGATAGGTCACATTTTGGGATGTATAGTGACCTACTTTTGTATATTGATTCACACACACACACACACACACACACATATATATATATACATGCTTCTCTTTGTCTCAAACGTGTTATCTTTCATGCCTAAAACAATGTGTATTTTGATTAAAGTTAATACATTTGGTAGATGTACATGTATGTTTTGAATTTTAATTTCCATGTGATTGATTTTTCAATGCTCCATGATTAAATTGATACATGTGTGACTTAATTAAAATAAAATATTTAATCAAGTACTACATTGATGATAGAGAAGAAATATGTGTTAAGCCTAAGAATCATATAAGTAATGTGATTTAATTTAAACACAACATGATACAATTCTACTTAACACATAAAGACATTATATAATATGCCAGCATAATGAAAATGTAAATCTTTTGCAATTTACATAGATGAATTCAAGACAAACCATAGAGTAAAGAAACATGCTTGTCAGGAACAAAGCAATATAGATTAAACAAAACATCATTTAATTCTATTTGCTCTAACAAAGATATGCTAACATATTATCCAATTTTGAAGAACTGAAAAGAAGATAGATGAAATGAAAGATAAGGAATGAAGAATTAAGCATAGTATCTACGCAAGTGCATAGCATTTATAGGTTCTTTAAGAGGTGTACCGTCTACATCCGCTATTTTGTAAGCACCTGATCCATAATCTTCAATAACAATATACGGTCCAAGCCAATTAGGACTAAATTTTCCCTTTTCTTCAGGTAAGGCATTCACATTGCGTTGATTCTCATAGAGAACTAAGTCACCTACTGAGAAAGAACATTGAATAACCTTATCATTATAGCTTCGTTGTAGAGTTTTGTGATATGCTTGAATATGCTCAAGAGCATTTATACGCTGTTCATCAAGCATCTCAAGCTGTTGAAGTCTTTGTTCTCTATAAGAGTCATCATCTACTATACCTTTGAGAGAAACTCTAAGTGATGGAATCTCTAACTCTAAAGGCATAATAGCATCAGCACCATAAATAAGATTATAAGGGGTGGTTCCTGTAGCAATTCGTACACTCATTCGGTAGGCCCAAAGAGCATAAATTAGCTGAGTACTCCAATCCTTACCATGCTTATTCACGGTTTTGCGAAGAATTTGTTCAATTATCTTATTGGATGATTCGGCTTGACCATTTGATTGAGGATAGTATGGTGTAGAAAATCGATGTTTGATATGATATTTCTCAAGGAATTTCTTCACGTCCTTGTTCTTAAATGATGTCCCATTATCTGAGATTATAGTGGAAGGTATCCCGAATTGAGAAATAATGTTTTCTAGAAGAAATCGACAAATTACTTCAGCAGTAGTAGAGCGAAGGGGAACAGCTTCTACCCACTTTGTAAAGTAATCTATTGCGGTTATAATGAAAGTATGTCCTTGAGATGAAGGAGGAGAGATTTTACCGATGAGGTCCAACCCCCATGCAGAGAAAGGCCAAGAAGCTACATGAGAACGAAGTTCATGGGCAGGAGCATGAATCAGATTATTGTGTTGTTGACATTGATGACATTTCTTAACAAATGAAAAAGAATCCTTCTGCATAGTTTGCCAATAATATCCCATACGAAGCAACCTTTGAACCAAGGATTTGCCTCCAAAATGCCCCCCACAGGCACCTGAATGTGCCTCTTCAAGAGCAATAGGGATTTCCGATTTGTTAAGACAGCGAAGGAGAAGACTGTTATAACCCCTTCGGTAAAGAACATTAGAAAGAATGATATATCTAGCGGACAGCTTGTGAATTCTAGCCCTAGTGTTCCTATTGGCGAAATCAGGAAAGGTACCATCAGTCAAGTATCTTACAATATGCGAATACCATTCATCTGAGTCTATAAAGTCACAACATGTCACCAAGCTAGAATCATCTACAATAGCTGGAGAAATAAGGTTGTGAATAACAAATTTAAAATCAACCACAGGGTCCTCTAAAGATACAAGAGAAGCCACACATGCCATTGCGTCTGCATGTTGATTATCTTTTCGAGGAACAGGTTCCATGGTATAAGAATTGAATTTTTGTAACAAAGAGATAGCAAGGTCTTTATATTGTGATAATTTGTCTTGTTTTGCTTGATATAGTCCTGTTACTTGTCTTATAATCAATTGAGAATCTCCATAAATATGTATGTACTTTACATTCAAAGCCAAGGCTGCCTTTATTCCTGCTATAAGAGCCTCGTACTCAGCAATGTTATTGGTACATAGGAAATTGAGATGATAAAATAAGGGAATGGATTTCTTTGTAGGAGAAATCAGAACAACACTTGCCCCCGATCCCGTACGACACTTAGAGCCATCAAAGTACAACTCCCAAGTTTCATCTTTCTCTGTACAAAGAATGAAGTTGTCAAGAAAAGACTCAGGGTTAGGGAAGGAGAAAGGTGAAGGGGCCTCAACTAAGTGATCAGTCAATGCTTGCCCTTTAATTGCTCTTTGTGAAACAAATTTAAGGTCAAATTCAGTTAACATCATAACCCACTTAGCTAGGCGTCCTGATAAATCAGTTTTAGAGAAAAGATGCTTCAAAGGATCAAACTTTACCATGACGTGGACTTCTGAATTTAAAAGATAATGTCTCAATTTCTGAGTCGCAAACACCAAGGCCAAGCATTGTCTTTCTATTGCAGAATATCGGGTCTCATAATCGAGTAAGGTACGACTTATGTAATAAACCGGACACTCCTTACCATCTTTGTCATGTTGTGCCAATAATGCTGCGAGAGCATGAGAGGAAGTAACTTTATAAAGAAGAAAGGGTTTAGAAGGTTCGACAGGTTGAAGGACAGGAGGATTAGCCAAATATACTTTTAAATCTTCAAATGCTTGCTGACAATCTTCGTTCCATTGAAAAGTGATATTCTTTTTGAGAAGTTGAGTAAAAGGAAAAGTACAATCCGCAAGTTGAGATACGAACCTATGAATAGCTTGAATCTTTCCTTGTAAGCTTTTGAGTTGAGACACATTTCTAGGAGGTGGCATGTTGAAAATAGCATCTATTTTCTTAGTGTCCACTTTAATCCCACGATGCGAAACTATGAATCCTAATAGTTTTCCACTATCCACACCAAAAACACATTTTCGGGGATTCAAGCGCATGTGATATTTATGAATTCTTTCAAAGATTTGATGCAGGATCTTAACATGATCTATACAGAGAATGGATTTGGCTAAAATATCATCAACATAATCTTCTAAAATCTTATGCATATAATCATGAAAGGTAAGGGTCATCGCTCGTTGATAAGTGGCGCCGACATTTTTAAAGTCCAAAAGGCATCATCACCCAACAAAATGTACCGCAAGGAGTGGTGAAAGCAGTTTTGAATTGATCTTGAGGATTAATGAAAATTTGATTGTATCCTGAAAAACCATCCATGAAGGATAACAAAGCATGTCCTGCTGTAGAATCAACTATCATGTCAATGTTTGGGAGAGGGAAATCGTCTTTTAAAGAAGCCTTATTTAAATCCTGAAAGTCAGTACACATTCTTATTTTATTATCTGATTTAGCCACAGCAACAATATTTGAAATCCACGGGGAATAATCAATAGGGCGGATAAATCCAGCCTCCAATAATTTTTCAATCTCAGCCTTAACAAGCAAAGCTACCTTAGGATTCATTTTTCGAATCTTTTGTTTCACAGGCTTAACATCGGGGACTAAGACAATATTATGAGTAACAATCTTAGGATCTATACCAGGCATGTCAGAATATGTCCAAGCAAAGATCTCAGGGAATTCATGCAATAAATCTGCATATTGTTTTTGTTCTTCTTCATCCAAACACTTTCCAATTTTAATAACTTTTTCTTCGTTGCAAGGATCCATCTTAACATTAATGGTGTCACTTATGAGAAGATTACTTTGTTGAGGAGTATCCTTTAACTGAGGGAATTCTTCCATAATCTCATCATTATCAATCTCTCTTCCAAAATAAGCTTCAGTGTTCAAACAATAAGGAAATCCCCTATTGTGATGATAACGAGGAAGAGTGTCATATGCTCCCAAAAATTCAGCTAAAGCATCATCAGTAGGAAAGACATCCAAAGCATAGGCACACAAAGGATCCCCTTCAATATACTCAGGGTGTCTCATTGGTAGAGATGTAGAAATAACATTAACACTAATACATGGTCTCTTAGAAGCTTTAGTGCGTTTGTAGGGATTATAACCAAGTCCAAAGGTCACATCATAAAGATTATTCTCTAGAGGAACCTTTATCCCTTGTTCGTGAGCGCCAAAACCATTTCCATTATACCCATGCTTAGCTAAAATATGAAAACCACGACCATAACGATCAGCCATTTCAGAAAGAGAAGGTGGTTTTTCATAAGACAAAGAATCAAATCCTTCAGAATTAGAGGTGTGAGGAGAAGAAGTTTGAGAAACGGCCACAAAATTATTGCTCATAGGTTCAGGTAAGATTGATTGATTTTTAGTTTCTTCCTTCTTTTCAACTTTAAGCTCTCTAGGAGGAACCCTATACTCACCTACAAAGGTGGGATTAAAATCAAGAGATCCCCAATCATCTTCTGCGAGAACTTCTTCAGGATCAAAAGCCTTCTCATGTGTAGATTCAAGTTTAGAAGAATCTTCTTCAGGAACTTCAAGCTTATCCAAAGAACTTTGATTATCAGAGGGTGATGATTCATCCATAGGTAAAGAGTCATCATTAGAAGAACCCCCTTTGGAAGTAGATGTTTGCAAACAAGCTTGAAAATTAGTATCACCTATCAAGGTATATGTATTATTGTTATAAATAAATTTAACTTGTCTATGCAATGTCGAGGGGACGGCTTGCATACTGTGAATCCAAGGTCTCCCTAAATACAAGTTGTATGTTAGATTTCCCGACATAACATGAATAGAGTAGGCAAAGTAACAGGTCCCACTGTGAGAGGTAAGGTGATAATACCTAATGAAGTTTTAGCCACATTATCAAAGCCTCGAATGGGACGAGAGTCAGGTTCAATAAGGGATGTATCCACATTCATCTTATGCAATAGATTAATGCTACACACATTAAGGCCAAAGCCATTATCTACTAGTGTTCATCTTATAGTAGTGTCATTTATGATAACCACAATCATCAAGGGATCATATTGATGTTGAATTTCACTAGTAGGCAGCTCATCTTGAGTAAATACAATTTGAGCTTTAGGATTCATCACAGAGTTAACCAAAGACACTATATTACTAGATGCATTAGGTGGAGGAACATTCAAATATTTCAAGGCATCTTGTAACATTCCATGATGAGCAGAAGAAGTTTGGATCAAATCCCAAAGGGATATCTTGGCAGGGGTAGCTTTAAGTTGTTCTATGAGATCATATTCCTTACCAAGAACTTGTGAAATACGTGGAGCTTGCGGGAGAATTGGTTGAGGATTAGGCTACCTATTATTTCTAGTATGATAAGTATGGGCAACCGCATGATAACTCTCTCTAGTTAATTGCTTGGCGTAACTATAAGGACTCATAGGTTTTCTTCCTTGCATAGTGATGATAGGTTTATTTGGAGTAAGAAAGGAATCATGACCACACCCTCCTTGGACAGTAAGGAGAGGTGATTTAGGAACTTGAAAGGTGGGAGAAGGATAAGCACCTTGGACTTCAAAGAGAGGCTTATTATGCTCTTTTAGGTTTATCATGTTAACTAATTTAGAATTTTTGTTCTTATTTAAAGATTTCGATAAAGCCACAAAGTCATTAAGAGCATCATCCAACAAAGCATGATCATATCTATTAAAAGGTTTATCTTTCGATTCAAAAGGAGAAATTTCTTCATAAAGGGGATCATTGAAAACAACCATGTTACTAGATTTAGTGGAAGAGTTGATAGGAATTTATCCTTGAGAGGAATCATTCGACTTATCTTTCTCATCACAATGAAATGGCATAGTAACAATGTTTATGAGTTTTTGGTAAAATGAAGGTTTGGTATCTTTAGGGTTCAAAAACTCATCTAAAGCTTCATCTAATTCATCTTGGCTATACTCATAATCAAAATAATTGCATACATCATCATAAATATGAACATCTTGCAAGTAAAAATCCGACATTTTGAAATAAAAGTTGCATAAAACTTAAACACACAATGCAAAGAAACAAAGAAACACACTCTTTTTTTTTTTTTTTTTTTTCTTTTTTTCTTTTTTTGAAAATGAACTTAAATGAAACACACTAAATCTAGATCTAGATCTAACAAATGTAATGCAAGAGAAAAAAATAAAAAGGTTCACGTCGGGTTCACCAAAATGTGTAGGGGAAAAAGCGAGACTAGGCTAACATGTCCTAATCCTACCTTTTGACACACATTGTGGAATACGAAAGAGCCTAGAGGTATCACACAATTGGCTACTTCTTTTTTGTGAAAGAGAGAGCCATGGGCTACCTATTAGGGTTTCTATTCCTTTGTTGTAATTGAAAGATAAAATGATGCAAGTTCAATTCCTAACTTCAAAGTGCAAGTATGAACTAATAACAAAATTGCAGAATTGAAGTTATACAATGGAAAGCTGTAAACACAAGGACAAGACAAGAAGGCAGATGCGTACCCGGAGTTAAAATCTGAGTGAAAATGTTCGGGGCGCGGGCGCCACTGTCCTGATTCTGCTCCTGAAACTGCACCTGAAACTGTTGTTTGGTAACCTGAAAAGCTGTCTGAAACTTGCTGTCTGACAGAAGGACTAGGGCGCCCAACGCCCCTGTCCTAGGGACCAGGGCACCTAGCGCCCCTGTCCTGGCAAGACTAGGGTGCCCCACGCCCCTATTCTGGTCTTTTGCTCTGAAATTTGGTGTGAAGCTCTGTCTCGGTCCGCTTCCATCAGATCTGCCACTTGTGGCGTCGTCCGAATCCCGAAACCTACACTTATATCTGAAAAGGTATGGTGGGCGGCTATATAGGGTTTTGCCTTAGTCAAATCCCCACTTTGGTGATTTCTACCTCCACGAATAGCCAAGTTGTATTGTAAAAGTAGTGTGTGTGCAGACCTTGTGTGTATGCAAGATCCTAAAATGCAAGTAAGCAAACTAGAGCAACCTAGAAAGTAAACCCTAATTGCTTGTAAATGATAATGTAAATGCTCCAAATCAAGATGCAAAGTGATCTAAAGCATGAATACAAAAAAATGTAATGAAGCTTATGCAAAGACTTGAAAACAACATGAAATCATACCCAACCCCAAGGGAGGGGTACAAGCCAATCTTCAGTCGGTGATCCCTTATTGCTCTTCAATGCCTTCAAAGCCCTAAATGGATGAATAAAATTGATGAATGCTTGATGGATGAATGTTGAATGTTGTTGAAGTCTTCAAAGATCTGCTCTTTCACTGCATAGAAGGTCCTTTTAGCCAAAATCCTGATCCTTTCAAATGAAGAAAGAGAGCTCTTATATATGAAACCCTAGGTCTTAATTTCAACTTTTGGCCGACCTAGAGATTGAATCTCCCGCCAATATCTTGGGGTTAAGCTTTATTTTATGATTGGATTGGGCTCCTAAAATTTCGAGAAAAATGTCCAGGACCGTGTGCACTCCGGGCGCCATGGTCCCAACAACTTTTCACCAAATTTTCAGGGCCGTCGGATATGATGATTTTAGAGAGAATCCCGAAGTTACTGGTGATTTCGAGATGTATTGACCCCTGAAATCAAGCCCCCAAGTTCAAAATAGGACCTAATTAGGGTTTTTGATTAAATGATGTATTAGAGGAATAAAATGAAAGGGGCACACTTTAATGAAAGGGCCCAACTGGAAGATGATGAAATATGACCTTAGACCTAATTAATTTGATTAATTAAGTGCTAAAGGGGAAATGCAGTGCAAAATGCAAAATGCGCCAAGGCGGGTGCTAAACTAGGTGTGAAATTGTACCATCCTAGCAAGTGCGTACAATTTACGATGCTACACCATGTGACTCCTAACAGGGTTCACTCCTAAAAGGGCATATTGTAAGCTCCTAACTGGGTGTACTTCAAAAGAGTACAAATCTTTGTGGGTACTAACTCCCACCGTGGTTTTTTCCCTATTTGGGTTTCCACATCAAAAATATGGTGTTCATGTGATGTTATTGATTATCTTTAGTTTATTCATTATTTCTGAATATACCAGTTATAGCAATTTATCAGAGATTACTGGTATTGTTTAATGAAATGGAATATATGGTAAATGAAGTTAGATTTGTTGTAAGTTTAATTTGGGTTTAAAGTTTTAAATTAGTATTAATACTGATTCACCCCCCCTCTCAGTATTAACCAGATCCTCATAGGATTAATAATTTGTATCAGAGCCTTGGTCCTCTATGTGCAGAAAGCCTAACTATTTGAGGGAAAGATTTTGAGGAAGTCAAGATGATAAAGAAAGAGGGTCCTAAGTTCAACAAGGATAACTAGAAGATCTTGAAAGACAAAATGAAAATCTACATCAAAGGACTTGGTGCACCATATTGGAAGCAAGTTGAAACAAAAGATGTTGCTCCTACTACTACTCCCTTGACATCAGATGAAATCAAAGAGGAGCAAGATAACATGGAATCCTTAGAAGCTATTGTTAGTACTTTATCTGATTCAGAATATATTGATGTTCAAGGATTCGAAACTGAAGATGAGGTTTGGGAAAAGTTAGATATAATCTATGGAGTAGATGAGCATGTGCAAATAGCCAAAGAGGAAAGTTCGATGACATGAGAATGCTTGAAGGAGAAAATATTGCACAGTATGGTCAGATAATCAAAGAAGTTGTTGGTGGTATAAAGAGTGCTGGAGGTAAAATGGATGATGATGTAATAGTATGTAAAATTCTTAGAACTCTTCAACCTCAGTATGCTATAAGAGTATCTACAATCCAAGAACTTAGATCTATTTCAAAGGATAAAGTAACTATTGATTCATTAATTGGCAAGCTTACAAATTTTGAGTTAAATAGTTTTGACAATAGTGTGACAAAATCTACTGAATCTTCCTTTAAAACTTTTGTTACCAGTCCATCTGCTAGAAAAGGAAAATATATATGTCAAAATCATGAGTGCAAGTCAAGCCATGGAAGTAACCAAGGAATTGAAGACAATGCAAAACAACTGATGGAACTTGAGGCACTGTTAGCAAAAAGATTTCCAAGAGGCACCGGTAAGTATAAAGGAAAGCTACCTTTGAAGTATTTCTCTTGTAGTAAAATTGGACAGATTGCTGCTAACTGCCCTAACACTGACAAGAAAGAGAAGTTTAGGAGAGTCAAAGGAAAGGGAAAGAAACATTATTATGTTGCAGTAGATGAAGGTGTGACCAATGAGGAGTCTGAAGATGAAGATGACAATGAGGAAATTGTGTTTGTAGCCGTGAAGGAGGAACTGATAGATGAAAAGGCACTGATATCTCACATGGAGACTAGTGATGAATGGATTATAGACAGTGGCTGCTCACACCACATTATCAGAGATAAAAGTAAGTTCATAACCCTTGATGAATTTGATGGTGGTGTTGTTAGATTTGGAAATAACTCTCCCTGCATGGTGAAAGGTAAAGGTTCAATTTCTCTAAATGGGAAGAGTAATGCTAATGATGTGTTTTAGTTTGATGGTCTAAAGAATAATCATTCAAGTGTTGGTTAGCTCAATGATAAAGGTTATTTGCTTGAGTTTGCAGAATTCTTGGAAGTAACGGTGAACTGATTGCTACCAGGAAGAAAATTGGAGGTAACTTATTCCATTTGAATAGTAATATTAATAATTGTCCGGTTGTAAGAATGGAAGATAGTTGGTTGTGGCATAAAATATGTTGTCATGTTAATTTTGATAATTTGGTTAAGATAAGCAAGTGTTGTAAGACGATTACCCCAAATTGTTAAACCGGATAGTGTGATATGCAAAGATTGTCAAATTGGTAAGATGACCTCTATTTCTTTCAAGAGCAAGAATTGTACTTCTGAGAATACTTTAGATTTGGTACATACTGATCTCTGTGGCCCTATGAGAACAAAGAGTTATTACGGTGATAGGTATTTCATGATTTTCACCGATTACTGGGTGAACTCACAATAATGGTTCCCACTTTTTTGCCACTTTTGACACTGAGATGAATAATTTAAAAATAATCTTCAACTTTCGACAACTATAACTTTTAAACTATTAAGAATTTGAAGATGATGTATATTAGTGATTTGTAGAATTTTGTCTGTAGATTCTATATATATTTTTTTCAAATTTTTTTGAAGGATTTTTTTTTAATTTTTCCATCTCCCTCGAAAAGTAGTTTTTTACAACAAACTACTTTTTTTAAGAGTGATGTGCCTCCCGAAACGCATAAATTTTTTTCTATAAATGATAAAAACTCAATTGTTTCAAATTTTGGTTTGTAACATCAATATCCAAGGCTTGCAGTTGGTTTGATAGTGATATGTTCAATATTTTTCATTTTATTAAGTTTTAAAGTCCGACTAGTCATAATTCAGACATAGGTTTACTTTTGAACACATAACTTATCCTATATATATCAAAATTCAATTTTATTTTTTTTGTTAGAAAGAAGACATCAATACCCAGGGCTTAAATATTTTTCAGAATTTTTTTGAATTAATTTCCTATATTTCCCAATGCATTGAATAGAGAAGTTCATGTTCGGTGAAAAACCTATATTTGGTAAAATTAAAAAAACAAGTTCATAATAAACTCAATATGTAATAAAATTATATTCATTGGAAAGCTTGCTTCGAGGACTATAATACTACATTTTGGGTTGTCAAGAGCATTCCATTTGAGCCTTCAACCAAAGGTTTCAAGGCCAAAAATCTACAAAAAAATGTAGAAATCTTCAGAGAAGTGTTAAAAAAGGGGTTCGAACGAAGGGGGGTTCGAGCGAACCCCCCATTTTTAGGGGGGTTCGAATGAAGGGGGGTTCGATCGAACCCTCGCGCTATAATTGAAAAATGACATAAATGGGCATTAAAGGTGCTTCGCTCGAAAGATGGGGTTTGAGCGAAGTGGGGTCTTCGCTCGAACCCCAAAGGGTATTCCGTTCGAACACCCCCACTTCGCTCGAACCCCCCGTAAACAAAATTTTCCACTTTCGCCAATTTCCTTCATTGGCAAAAGTGGGAACTAGCTTTGTGAGTTCACCCTACTATTCTAAAATGATGTGGGTGATATTTTTGAAGGAGAAATTAGAAGCATTTAGTAAATTTAAATCATTTAAAGCTCTGGTTGAGAATGAAACCGGTAAGAACTTGAAGTGTTTAAGATCAGACTGTTGGCATATGATAGACCAGTATGATGATATGATGATTTGATGATAATTTATGTTGTCATTGATGTCAATAAGTGCAGGTGAACCATTATGAAGATTGTAAGAAGTTGTTATTGATGTTCAAGGAGGAGAACTAGTATGAAGAGATGAAGTGGACCGGTGTTAGGGTTTCACTAAGTGTGACTACCAATTGCTAGTCTCAGCTCTAGGGTTTCCGGTTTAGAAATCTAGCTTGTGTGATGCAACCAGTGACATTCTATGATGAGTTAGCTAAGAGATAAGGATGAGATCGAGATGCCACGTCATTTATGTACACGTGAAGGATTTCCTTAAGGATCTTGCATGTGAAGTTTGATTGCATTAAATGTCTACCTCGGGAATGCACATTCTTCTTAACGGTATGTGAAGAGAGTGTGATGGGTTACTGATTTCCATATGTGGTGAAGAATGCATGTTACAGAATGACTTGTGATCAGTTTGAGATTGTTTTATTCTATGCAAAGTGATTGAACAGTCAGGATTGGACCGCATGTAATTGTAAACCTAAAATGTTTAGGGTTTAGGGTTTATGCTACCGACCTAATTGTTGTCTATAAGGTCAATGATGTTTGTTATTGTTTGTGTTGGCAAATATTGTGTTTGTATCCGAGTGATGAGATACTTGCCAGACCAGTGAGTGGAAATACTGTAGAATGTGATTATAGAGTAGAGGAGCTGAAAAGGATTTGCCTTAGCATGTAGTGTTGTTATCAGATCAGAGCTTTACCTGTTGTCTTCTAACCATTTCAATAGTAGGAAAATCTCTTTCCCGGGTAGCTTTAACAGGCTTATTGCAAATCCTCTAACCAAGTGACTCAAGATCATTGAGTTCTTCAAATCCTCTAGCAAGGTAATCTTTAACATGGTTTCAACCTTTAATAGAGTATATAGCCATCCCTCAACTGGGTGATCGTTAACAGGATCAGTTCCTAACCGAACCTTATAGTCTTTAATAGGACTAGGCTCCTAACAGAGCGAGCTTCAAAAGAGTTCAAAAACAAGCTTGTGGGTATTCATTCCCACTGTGGTTTTTCCTATTTAGGGTTCCACATGAAAAATCCATGTGTCATGAGTTGTGCATTTTTCATGTGATGATTAAGCAGACTTTGTTTAGTTGAATATGCATGCAAAGCTAATGGTTATGTTATTACTGATACAACACATGCATGAGTATATTGGTGAAGTAGTTATCAAGTGTTGAATGTTATTTGAAGTATTCAGTTTTACTAGTTTAGCTATTTGAAGTCTTATTGTGTTTAACTGGTATTGCCATGGTTAAGTTCAGTGATGAAGACAACCGGATAGCATTGTTTTAGCTTGATAAGTTGTTGAGAAGTTTTTGTATGTACTGATTCACCCCCCACCCCAACTCTCAGTACCGATTAGGGTATTTGTTGTTCATCATTATTCATCAATTGGTATTAGAGCAACTCCAAGTCCTTAGTGATATAAGCTTAACCGCTTTAGGTAAAAGATCCTGCTTTAATTATGAAGAGGGAAGGTCCTAAGTTCAATAGAGATAACTTAAAAATATGGAAGGATAGAATGAAGATTTATATCAAGAGTTTGGGTGCTCAACACTGGAGCGATGTTGAGAATGCCTATGTAATCCCCACTGGCACTCTAACCGATGATCAAAAAAGAGATTCAAGAAAATGGGCAAGTCATGGAAGCCCTTATTAGCAGCCTGTCCGATATCGAGTTCATTGATGTACAAGATAAGGACACTCCTAAGGATGTATGGGACACATTGGAAACCATTTATGGCGGTGATGAGCATGTCAACAAGCTAAGGAAGAAAGCCTTAGAGGAAAATTTGACAACATGAGGATGGTTGAAGGAGAGACCATTCAATAATATGGCATAAGGATCAAGACTGTGGTTGGAGATATCAAGAGCACTGGTGGAACAATTGATGATGCCACTGTTGTCAGTAAAGTTTTGAGATCATTGTTACCGGTTTATGCAATCAGAGTTGGTGCTATTCAGGAGCTAAGGTCTATCGAAAAAACCAAGGTATCCTTAGACTCCATCATTGTAAAGTTGATAGCATATGAGTTGAATAGCTATGATGGCAGTGTTCAGAAGACCGAGTTAGCCTTTAAAGCATCTGTTGCACCAACAAAAAAAGGAAAAGAAGTAAGTACCAGTTATGAATCTAGGCAATGCAGAGATATGGATGTTGAAGAGATTCTGATGGAGTTTGAAGCTCTTCTTGCCAAGAGACTTCCAAAAGGCACCATAAAATATAGAGGTAAGCTTCCTTTAAAATGTTTTTCCTGCAATAAGATAGGACATATAGCTGTTAACTGTCCTAACAATGACAATAAGGATAAACCGGAGAGGTTTAGAAAGTATAAAGGAGGAGGTAGGAGAAATTGTCTTGTTGCAGTGGATGAAGGTGTTACTGATGAAGAATCTGAGGATGAAGAGAATGAGGACATAGTGTTTGTAGCTATAAAGGAAGAAGTGTTTGACAAGAAAGCCCTTGTTTCTTGCATTGACAACTCTAATGAGTGGATTATTGATAGTGGGTGTTCTCACCAAATGACTTGTGACCGGAGAAAGTTTTTGTCTCTAGAAGAATATGATGGAGGTGTTGTTCGATTTGGCAAAGATGCACCATGCTTGGTGAAAGGTAAAGGATCCATCTCACTGAATGGAAAGAGCAATGCGGATGATGTCTACTGGGTAGAAGGTCTTAAGCATAACTTTTTGAGTGTTGCTCAGCTAAATGACAAAGGACTCATTCTAGAGTTCAAAGGCGGAGTCTGCAGCATAATTGGAAAGAGTGGTGAACTTATTGCCACTGGTAAGCAGACCAGAGGTAACTTGTTTTAATTGAATGCCAAGATTAGTCAGTGTCTAATGGCGAAGTTTGATGACAGTTGGATATGGCATAGGAGACTTTGTCATATAATCTTTGACAATATTGTAAAAGCGAGTAAGATCAAGGCAGTAAGAGGATTGCCTTTGCTGAATAAACTGGAGAATTCTTTGTGCAGAGAATGTCAACTTGGGAAGATGTCTTCCTCAACTTTCAAAGGTAAGTCTTTTTCAGTAGAGAACTTACTTGATCTTGTGCACACCGATCTATGTGGTCCAATGAAAACTAGAAGTATTCAGGGAGATAGGTATTTCATGATTCTTACTGATGACTACTCAAGAATTATGTGGGTCACATTCTTGAAAGACAAGTTTGAGGCATTTGGAAAGTTCAAAGCCTTTAGAGCATTGGTAGAGAAGGAAAATGGTCAAGGGATAAAATGCCTACGAACTGATCAAGCAGGTGAATTCACTTCTAATGAATTCAACAAGTACTGTGAAGAGAACAATATCAAGAGGTAGTTGTATACCCCAAGGAAACCACAATAGAATGGCTTAGTAGAAAGGAATAATAGGACTGTAGTTGAAGCGGCTAGAACAATGCTGATCCAAGGAAAGGTTTCTCACACTTTTTGGAGAGAAGCAGTGAGCACTGTACTCTATACTATGAACCGAGTACTCATCAAGAAAGGTAAAGATAAAACCCCTTATGAGTACTAGCCTGGGAAGACTCCCACTGTGAGTTATTTTAAAGTATTTGGCAGTAAGTGTTATATTAAGAGAGGTGAGCATCTGAGCAAGTTTGATGCTAAATGTGATGAAAGAATATTTCTAGGATATTCCACTAAGAGAAAAGCTCTCAAGTGCTACAACAATAGGACTTAGAAAATTGTTGAGAGTATTAATGTCAGGGTTGATGAATCCCCTGAGGAGCTTGAGGAAACCTGCAGTGAGCAAGTGGAAGATGAACTGGGTGTAGCCTTTTGGGAACTGGTTAAGAAAGAAACAAGCAAAGACCTCATTGTTCCTGAACCGGTAGAGGCTGCAGTAGGTGAAGAAGAAGATGGAGAAGAAGAAGAAGAGGAAAAGCAAGAAGAACTAGCTAGAGTCATTCCTAGATATGTGAAACTACATCATAATTCGAAGCAGATCATAGGAGATAAAGATTCGAGGATACTAACAAGAAGAAAGGTGAAAGAAAACTCTTGCATGATTTCTAAATTTGAGCCTAAAACCACTAAAGAGGCACTTACAGATGAAGACTAGATTAAGGCAATGGAAGAGGAGCTAGACCAGATACAAAAGAATGCAACATAGTCCTTGGTACCCAAACCGGAACACAAGAATGTCATAGGTGCCAAATGGGTCTTCAAGAATAAGTTGAATGAAGAAGGCACAGTTGTAAGGAACAAGGAAAGACTTGCATGCAAGGGATATGCTCAGGAAGAGGGAGAAGACTATGGAGAAACCTTTTCCCCAGTGGCTAGACTGGAAGGTGTTTGAATGCTACTTGCATTTGCAGCATTTAAGGGATTCAAGGTATACCATATGGATGTGAAATTTGCATTCTTGAATGGAATCCTAGAAGAGGAAGTCTATATTGAGCAACCAGATGGTTTTTCCTTATGAGAAGATAGTAACATGGTGTGTAGATTACACAAGGCCCTGTATGGATTGAAACAAGCACCAAGGGCATGGTATGAACGGTTACAATCTCATCTTGTGAAGATAGGATTTCAGAGAACAAGTGAGGATAGCAACATCTACGTGAAATCTGAAGGTGATCAGATTCTAACCAGTGAAGTGTTTGTAGATGACATAATCTCTGGAGGAGATGATGAAATGAGCCATGCATTTACAGATGAAATGAAGAAAGAGTTTGAGATGTCTCTGATTGGAGAGATAAAGTTCTTCATTGGTCTATAGATTCAACAGATGAAAGAGGGTATCTTTATTACCCAGTCCAAGTATGTCAAAGAGGTATTGAAGACTTTTGGCATGGAGGAGAGCAACCCGGTTGGTACATCGATGGTGACCGAATGCAAATTGAATAAGGAAGATTATCCTGCGTTGGTGAATGAGAAGGAGTATCAGTCAATGATCGGTAAGCTGCACTATGTGGTACACAATAGACCAGATATTGCTCATGTAGTGGGCATTGTGGCCCGTTTTCAAAAAAGTCCAAGAGAATCCCACTTGGTAGAAGTCAAGAGTATTCTTAGATACCTGAAAGGAACAGTTGATTATGGATTGTGGTATCCATACAATTATGATTTTAATCTCAAAGTATTTACCGATGGAGATTGGGCAGGTAATGTGGATGAGCAGAAGAGCACAACTGGTGGAGTGTTCTTTCTTGGTGGAAAACTAGTCTCATGGACAAGTAAGAAGCAGACCTATACTTCCCAGTCTACAGTTGAAGCAGATTATGTGGAAGTATTTATGAACTTCACTCAAGCAATCTAGATGAAACATGTATTGGATGGTTTCAAAGTACTTATATCAGAACCGGTGAGTATATTTTGTGACAACACAAGTGCAATAAATATTTCCAAGAATCTGGTATTGCATGCTAGAACTAAGCACATTGAGCTCAAGTATCATTTCTTGAGAGAGAAGGTTGAAAACAAAGAGGTTGTATTAGAACATGTTTCCAGTAAGGAGCAACTAGCAGACATATTCACTAAGCCCTTATCAAAGACTACATTTACCTATTTGAGAGGTAAATTAGGGGTTCTGCCCCTTAATGAAGTGAATTAAGTTTTGTGCTCCACATCAATCAGGTACTATAGTGTCAAATCTTTCAGGATTGATGTGTTGAAGGATGCTACTCCATAGGGGGAGCAACATAGTGGAGAATGGAAGCTTGTGCCTCCACTTTGGCATTGTTGTCAAAGGGGGAGAAGATATCTGATGTAAAGGGGGAGAATATATCTAAAGTAATGAAGATATATGTTATAGTTACACTGGTCTATGTTGTTTATAGTTGCAATGCTACGCTCAGTATTGCCATCAATGCCAAAGGGGGAGATTGTTGGCATATGATGAACCAGTATGATGATATGATGATAATGTATGTTGTTATTGATGTCAATAAGTGTAGGTGAACCAATATGAAGATTGAAAGAAGTTGTTATTGATGTTCAAGGAGGAGAACTAGTATGAAGAGATGAAGTGGACCGGAGTCAGGGTTTCACTAAGTGTGACTACCAGTTGGTAGTCTCAGCTCTAGGGTTTCTGGTTTGGCAATCTAGCTTGTGCGATGTAATCGGTGAAATTCTGTGATAAGTTAGCTAAGATATAAGGATGAGATCAAGATGCCATGTTATTTTTGTACACGTGAAGGATTTCCTTGAGGATCTTGCATGTGAAGATCGATTGCATTAAATGTCTACCTCAAGAATGCACATTCTTCTTAGCGGTATGTGAAGAGAGTGTGATGGGTTACTGATTTCCATATGCGGTGAAGAATGGATGGTGCAGAATGACTTGTGATCTATTTGAGATTGTTTTATTATGTTCAAAGTGATTGAATGGTTAGGATTAAACCGCTTGTAATTGTAAACCTAAAATGTTTAAGGTTTAGGGTTTATGCTACCGACCTAATTATGTCTATAAGGTTGATGATGTTTGTTATTGTTTGTGTTGGAAAATGTTGTGTTTGTATCTGAGTGATGAGATACTTGTCAAACCAGTGAGTGGAAAAACTGTAGAGTGTGATTCCAGAGTAGAGGAGCTGGAAAGGATCCGCCTTAGCATGTAGTGTTGTTATCAGATCAGAGCTTTACCTGTTGTCTTCTAACCATTTCAACAGTAGGATAATCCCTTTATCGGGTAGCTTTATCAGGCTTATTGCAAATCCTATAACCAGGTGACTCAAGATCATTGAGTTCTTCAAAACCTCTAGCAAGGTAACCTTTAACAGGGTATATAGCCATCCCTTAACTGGGTGATCTTTAACAGGATCAGTTCCTAACAGAACCTTATTGTAAAGTCTTTAATAGGACTAGACTCCTAACAGAGTGAGCTTCAAAAGAGTTGAAAAACAAGCTTGTGGGTATTCATTCCCACCGTGGTTTTTACCATTTGGGTTTCCACGTGAAAAATCTGTGTGTCATGAGTTGTGCATTTTTCATTTGATGATTGAGCAATCTTTGTTTAGGTGAATATGCATGCAAAGCTAATGGTTATGGTATTACTGATACAACAAAGGCTGGGGAGGAGAATTCACATTTGATGAATTTGTTAAGTATTGTGATGAACAGGGTATCAAGACAACTAAAACACAACCCATACAAAGGAGAACACCAACTTTTTTTTTAAAACTATCCTTCATATGGGTTGCATCTTAGTTGGCTGGATAGCCACTTGTTGTGGTTGTCTGATCCCCTCAACAAAGGGTTGAAGGGGAATGAGTTGTAGGTCAGTGAGGCAGAATGTGATGAAGTTGGTGATGATGTTAGTGAGCGTGGCAATGGCAAGTAGTGTGGTAGAGAGTTTTGTGCAACGAACAGAGGTGTTGATCAGTGGCAATGGCAAAGAGGTGGCTTTCATCCCAGCAAGATATAGGTGGCACCCGGGGAGACCGTCTTCAAGAACAACGCAGGATTTCCCCCACAACATCTTCAACAAGCATGAAGTTCTCATTAACACCGACACCATAACCATCTCCATGCAGAAAGAAGACTTGCTAAAGGCCCCCAACCTAGCTTAAAAGTTACCCTTGACAAGAAGGGGACATGCCACTTCTACTGCTCATTCAATTCATTAGGGAATCGACATGACCAAGAAAAGTCACCATCAATTAATTTATCACAAATCCAATAATAAAAAGTGAATTCTTTAAAGAATATTTGTCACAATTTTATCAATCTTGATATAGGGGATATGTGTGATTTAGACAACCTTTTAATTCAAACAAGCGTCCCTTGAAGTGTTGTCAAGATACACATGTCAGCTCTGAGGACACCACAAGAGAATGGCATAGCAAAAAAGGGTGAACAAAATAATAGCTGAAGCTTCTACAAGCATGCTATTACAGGGTAATGTATCTAAAATGTTTTGGAGAGAAGTAGTCAACACTGCTGTATACACTTGAAACCTGGTACTAGTAAAAAGATGTAACAACAAAACACCCTATGAGCTATGGTATGGAAAAATCCTTGTGTAAGTTATTTCAAAATTTTTGGGAGTCAATGTTTTATTAAGAAAGATATTCACATTGAGAAGTTTGATACAAAATCTGATGAGAGAATCTTTCTTGGTTACTCTACTAAGAGTAAAGCAGATAAATGTTACAATAAGAAAACTAAGAATATTATTGAAAGTGCTAATGTGAAGGTAGATGATCTCTCTGAAATGTGAGAAGGTACTGGCAAATTTGAGCCTGAAAAGATGATGAGAAACTTGTGATTATTGAACCGGGAGAATAGAACAATGAAGAACCAGTAAATGGAGAATTAGGTGCTCAACCAGTAAGTAATGACAACAATGAAGAAAATGAAGAACAAGAAGCAAAAGATACAAAACCAGTTTTAGTATTGCCCAAATATGTTAGATTAAACCATTCACAAGAGCATATAATTGGTGATAAGAATGTTGGTGTACAAACAAGGAGGAAAATAAGATAAAAATCTTCTTTGATATCTATAGTTGAACCCAAAACAGTAAAGGAACACTAAAAGATGATGATTGGGTTAATGCAATGAATGAAGAATTAGATCAAATTGAGAAGAATCAGACATGGTCACTTGTTCCTAGACCAGAGGATAAGAATGTAATTTGAAAAAAATGGGTCTTTAGGAATAAGTTGGATGGAGAAGGAAATATTGTAAGAAACAAGGCGAGGTTAGTCTGCAAAGGATATGCATAGGAAGAAGGTGAGGATTATGGAGAAACCTTTGCACCGGTTGCTAGATTAGAAGGAGTGAGAATGCTACTAGCATTTATTGCATATAAGGGATTCAAAGTTTTTCAAATGGATGTCAAATTAGCATTTCTGAATGGGATTCTAGAAGAAGTTTACATTGAACAACCGGATGGATTTTCTCTATCTGATGATAAAGACATGGTATGTAATTTGCATAAAGCTCTATATGGTCTAAAGTAGGCACTGAGAGCATGGTATGAGAGATTACATGCACATTTGATCAAAATTGGATTCCAACGTACTAGTGAGGACAACAACATTTATTTGAAGAGTGATGGAGACAAGATGCTTATAGTGGAAGTGTTTGTAGATGACATAATGTTTGGTGGAAATGATGATATGTGTATGGATTTTGCTGATGTAATGAAAAAGGAATCTAAAATGTCTCTAATCGGTGAAAAAAAGTTCTTTATTGAGTTACAGGTCCAACATCTAGATGGTTGTATCTTTATTTGTCAGAGAAAGTATGTCAAAGAGGTGTTGAAGACATTCAACATGGAAGATTGCAAATAGGTAGGAACACAGATGGTGATAGGCTGCAAGTTGTCCAAACAAGATTATTCTCCCCTTGTTTGTGAAAAAGAGTACAGGTCTATGATTGGTAAGTTGCACTATGTTGTTCATAGTAGGCCAGGAATTGCTCATGTTGTTGGATTAGTTGCCAGATTTCAAAAAGAGCCTAAGGAGACACATTTGGTGGCAGTGAAGAGAATTTTTTGGTATTGCAAAGGCACAGTAGACTATGGTTTATGGTATCCTTATAAAGGATATTTTTAATTTGGATGTCTTTACTGATGGAAATTGGGTAGGTAATATGGATGATCGGAAAAGCACAACCGGTGGAGCTTTTCTTCTAGGTGGAAGATTAGTGGCATGGACAAGCAAGAAACAAACATGTGTTTCCCAATCTATTGCTGAAGCAGAGTATTTTACTGCATCCATGAATTACACACAGACAATATGGATGAGACATGTGCTAGAAGGATTCAATAGATATGTATAACCAAGTGACTATCTATTGTGATAATACAGGTGCAATAAATATTTCCAAGTATCCTATACTTCATGCTAGAACCAAGCACATTGAATTGAAATATCATTTTATAAGGGAAAGAGTTCAAGAAAAATAGATCAAAATGGAATATGTGAAGAGTAAAGATCAGATAGCTGATATCTTTACCAAGCCCTTACCGAAGATTGCCTTTGAGTTTCTTAGAGGTAAATTAGGGGTTAGACCCGTACATCGGAAGAACTAGAATGATGGAGATGCATCAATCTTGTGGATATAATGTTTATTCTTCATTAAGGATTGATGAGGTGCAAGCTACTCCATAGGAGGAGCAGCTCGGATATAAAGTTATGATTTAATGATCTGATATAATGATTGGTATAATGTATTGATTTGGTTAGAAGAGATGATGATGCCAGAAGATCGATGATGCACATACACCTTTGGCATTGCTATAAAAGGAGGAGAAGAACAAGATCCGATTTGGGAGAAGAACAAGATCATAGAAGTTGGAGAAGACAAAAGAAGGAGATCGACAGATGATATGATACCGACAACAAGTAGCAGTGATATTGTAACAATGATGGTGTTGTAATTTGACTGGTATATCTAATTGGTATTGCCATCAATGCCAAAGGGGGAGATTGATGTTGGCATGATTGGCATAACTAATGTAGATGAGGTGATACAGTTAAAGACTGATGACTGAACTGGTAGAGGATAGAAGACTATTTGTGATGAAGAGATTGAGATTTTGTGATTAGATGACTTGATTAGTTATTTGTGTTGTCATTGATGAAAACTGATGTTAAATGATGTTAATTGATGTTTCCTGATGTTTGGTTTGTCATCTAAGTGATTCAGTTTACCGGAGATAGGGTTTACCAACAATTTATAGAAGTCCTTGAAATAAGACTTTAACTGGTATATGCAGAGATGTTTTACTTGAAGTGGATGATTGGTGATTTGCGGTTTGGAATATAAGTTTTTATCATGGTAATGAGTATCTAATCAGAACCGCATCTTGTGATGACTATCGAAAGGCATGTTTTTAATTTCTGATGAATTTTTGCCAGGGTTTAAGAAGGGTTTTAGAATCGGTGAAGAAATCATAAAATTGATAATAATTTTTGGTATGGCGGTGATCGACACCAAGTTCATGTGCTGATGATAATGTGACACAAACTGCATGAAATGTTTGAAAGATGTTTTGGTGCGTTTGGAGAGAGAATTTATTGGGAATGTGCAAAGTGCTTACCAGAGTGAGCTAAGGGTTTGACTTTGTACCAGATTGACTTGCCGTGATGACTTATGATCATTCAACGACTGATATTGATTTGTAATTGATTGTAATAATCTATATTATGATCTGAAATGAGTTGTAAAGATCTATGATGATGTATGATGTAATTTAGGGTTTAGTGGCCGACCTAGTGGAAAACATTATTTATGTTGGCGTAGTTGATGTTTATTGTGTCGGTGATCTTAGAGAAGAGTGTGAAGCCATACTAGAGAAGAGTGAGATCTGCCTGAGAGTTGCAGATAGTGAAGAATAATTGGATCTGATATAGCAAGCTGAGAAGTGCAAGTAACAGATCACTTTTTCACTGTTGTTCTCTAACAATTACAACAGATTAAATCCCTTAACCGGGTAGGTCTTGAGAGGCCTTAATCATGTAAATCCCCTAACAGGGTAGCTCTAAAAAAGAGTGGTGAATCCTCTCACGAGGTTGATCCTAATAGGTCATTAAGATCCTAACCGGGATTCACATCCAAATCCCTTAACCAGGTGACTCCTAATAGGGTCTTCTCCTAATAGGGCATATTGTAAGCTCCTAACAGGGCGTACTTCAAAAGAGTACAAATATTTGTGGGTACTAACTCCCACTGTGGTTTTTTCCCTATTTGGGTTTCCACATCAAAAATATGGTTTTCATGTGTGGAATGATTTTCATGTGATGTTATTGATTATTTTTAGTTTATTTATTATTTTTGAATACACCCGTTATAGCAGTTTATCAGAGATTACCGATACTATTTAATGAATTGGCATATGTGGTAAATGAAGTTAGATTTGTTGTAAGTTTGATTTGGGTTTAAATTTTTAAATTGGTATTAATACTGATTCACCCCCCCTCTTAGTATTAACCGGATCCTCATAGGATTAACAAGTACCACATGTTTGGCAAAAAAATTGACCTTTCATGCAAGGATGAATTCAATATGTGTCTAAACTATTTTGTTCATCAAATGGTACATGAATATGAAGATCTAATTATAGAGAAAGTTGAACTTATAAAATGTTGATATATATTGATGAAGTTGGTGAGAACATACAAATTTAAGTGGTACAATTAATTTTAGGCCTCATAGCCTCAATATTTTGATTTTAGAATTCAAGTTTCCCTTCTCTTTTTAAGGTATTCAAAAAATGGTAGAACATTGAGAAATGTGTCTCAACCTTGCATCATAACAGTTATATTCATTGATTATTTATATTTTTTTATTCTTTTATCCTCATATAGAGAAGACAAGTCTCAATTTTATGTGGAACTCTTTTCCATGAGTTGGATGTTTTAGGAAGCATGTAATAAGTTGCAAGAGCACTTGATTAAATTATAAAGTATAGGAACATATTCTAATAGTTTAATATGGGAGTTACTTATAACATATTCTATCACATGTAAGGGTATGATTATGGGAGAATTACATTAAAATATTGACCAACAATATGATATTCAATGATGCATGTCGCAAGCCATATTTTAATAGGTTTTAATATACTAAAATGGAGAGCCCAAATTAAGGAGTTAATATGATATTCTACTATAAGTTATGATAGTTATAAGAGTATATTGTACTTTTTTCTTAGAACACTATGACCAACTTGGGAATTGGAACTTGGGAAAAACATAACACAAAAATTGGTTCATAGTTTTGACATATATTTTTGGAAAACCACACTTGGGTTATGGTTTGATAATCTCCTATTTATTAGATTCATTGGAGATGGAGGTTTCATAGTGATTCTTTTATGTACCATTGTGGTATCAGAATTTCTCTAAAATCTTTTGTTGGTGATACTCCTTTAAATGCTTATACTTTGCAACTATATTTTAATTATTGATTACTAAGTAATACATCTAATTACTTTATGGTATGGTATTTTCCACCTATAAAAGTTTTCCCCACATAAATTATTGTGTTAAGGATTATTACTTTTGTTTTTATTTCCTTTTAACTATAATACCAATTTAACTATTTGTAAACACCCATCTCATAGATTGGTTTAGGATGTGTATTCATATCTTTTATTCCTTTTGATTTATACATCATAATCAATCTTTCTCTCTTCACTCTCCCTCCCTCTAATATTTTTATTTCACCCCTTGAAGGTGTGGTGGAGATAATTTAAAAAATGAGTGGTGATAGTGACTCTTGTAAAAAAAATAATACTATTATTATGTTGTCATTTTTCTAACCAAGATAGTAGGTCATATAGATAAAAAAATTCTATATCATCATCCCATCAAACTAAATTTATTTTCTAGCTCTATAAAAAGTCAAAACTTTAGTGGCTTGATGGAAAAAAAAATTAGGATCTTGGTTCCCTATCCATGCTAAAAAAGTCTCCATTTATTCCATATTGGTGTCATCCCCCCATTATATAATATCATCCAAAACCTACCTTAATTGACTTGTACAATAATTACAAGTATCCTAAAAAGAATGAAACTCTCCAACCTATTCTCTCTATAGTTCAAATCATGTTCATATTCTATGTTGAAAAGATCCTCCAATAACCATCCTTCATTAGAAATCCTTATTTCTTTCTTCCATTATTTTACTTCAATTTCAAGAAATTTGACCTCCTAGTGGTTGTATTTATTAATATTGTAGATAATTAACTATGTGTTCAAGTTCCCCCTCAATATAATTTTCATGAGACTACACATAGGAAAAATGGAAGAGAATTTTTGTCATCTTTCTCGTCCCCTCTTATTTTCTAGTGTTTGTGTATTGGGGTAATTTAGAATTAGGATTTAAATTAAGATAATAAAACCACTAACAAGCCAAAAAAATAAAAGCCAAATTAGCCAACACATTGAAAGAGGGGTGAATCCAATAAATCTAGCCACAATTCAAATAGGGAAAGGGCTGAAATTTCGATTAGATTCACTAGTTATTATTGCATACCCTCTTTCTTAGTTGAAATTGGAAGGTAATTATGAAATTATAGTAAAACAATGAATAATTGAAGTAAATTGTTGAAAACAGACTAGGGTGAACTCACAATACTGGTTCCCACTTTTTGACCAACTTTGACACTTAGATGAATATTTTGAAAAAACCCTCCACTTTCCGACACCTATAACTTTTAAACCATTAAGAATTTGAAGATGATATAAACTAGTGATTTTTAACATCTTGTTTGAGTTAGTTTAATGAGAGGGGGAGGTGAATCAAATAAACTCACAATTCATCCTCTTAAAACAAATTCAACCTCGATAGAACTTACTTGATATGCAACTATGACTTAAAATCATTCAAACTCATAAACTGATAAACTTGAAACATCAAAACACATTTAACACCTGATTTAATGTGGAAACCCAAATAGGGAAAAACCATTGTGGAATTTCGGACCAACAAAGAAAATATACTCTTCTAGAGTATGCTCGGTTAAAAGCCAATCCTGTTAAAGATTACATAAAAACATTGCTACATGTGACCACATCAAGGGATTTTTCTCAGATGTATCAGAATCTTGCACTTTGTTAGAAGTGACCTTGTCAAAGGATTTAAAACACTCAATTAGAATGTTAACTTGCTAGAGGATTTACAAATAAGACTGTTAGGTCCACTTGGTTAAGAGATTTCCTATCACTTACAAAAATAAATAACAGTAATAAAATATATCAGCAACTTCGCATCTGAAATGTTAAAGCAGACTCTATGTGCTCAAATTCATCTTGTCATAAGATTTATCTTCCTCCTTGCTGGGCTTCTCACTTTGTTCTTTAATCAGATCTTCAATCTTCTGTACTCTGTAATCACTTTAGCAGCATCACTGTTCTTCTATTTGCTCGCATACATTGTTCATCAACTTTTCCTTATTTATAAGCAATTCCTAACCACTTAATCTCCTTAATCACATTTCCCATGATTAATATTAGCCATCAAATCTTCAAACTTGACTAGGTTCATTGAATCCTTCAAACTGAAAAACATTTTATCTTGCCTTGAAACTTGTATTCATTCCTTGGTACTTGTGCTCGGTTATGACTGTTCAATCTGTGTTGTAGATCTAACTCTTGAATTTTCATTGCCGTTGATCCTTAACAAACTTCTTGCATGACATTGCAATCTACTATAAATCTCTAGCTTATTGGCATACTTCATTTAATAATGTATTTATTCATCCAATGCATTTTGTTACTACTCGGTTGATACTCGGTTAATTCTGAACTTTACTCGGTAGACATTCTGTATTTGTCTCGGTAGCTTTGCTTGCTAATGACACTCGGTGACTCCTTCCTTCATTAACGGACATCGATAACCTTGGAATTTACCGACTGGCTCCTTGCTCAGTAAAATAGAATAGTATCAAACCTTTACTCATTCTATTGCATGATCTTTTCTCCTTCTTATTCAGTCTTCGAATACACATATATAGGGTATCAAAATAATCAAAATAACATAATCTCATCACTGTCTAACTCAGTAATAGTTGTCCATTGAATAACTTATTACTCCCCTTCATTTTCACATTCTTTCTGTGTCACTTACTGACATCTTTATACTCATCAAAACATACTCTTTAAGATATGGCAACATCATATTGAATCAGAAAATCAATTGTTTGACATCAATGACAAAATAATATTATTAAGACAATAATCATCCTTTATCAATTATATCATCAATCTCCAACAACCTTCTCAATATCCTCATACCAACAAACTTATTGTAATGCCAACAATCTCCCCCTTTGGCATTGATGGCAATATATATCAACTTATTTTGATATATTGATTTATTCCAATTGATTCGAACTGTTGTTATTCTTCTCCTGTTATCCTTGAGCTGTAAACTTCTCCTGTAATCTTCTCCCCCTGTCATTAGTCTTCTGCCCCTTTGACAACAATGCCAAAAGTAAAACTAATCCATGATTACTTCCCCTGTGAAGTAATTTCCTTGTTGTTAAAACATATACAAATGTATCATCTTAGTCTCGGTCAGAGCATCTTGTCTTCATTCACTGTTCCCTGCACAACTTTAGGCAACCTCCTAAAGTGTGTAAATCAGCATCAACTCATAAATAGTTATTCTATAGAGTCATAGAATTGATGCTTTCACCAAACTTTGTTAGTGAGTACTGGATAGGGGTGGGACCCCTAACTTGCTTGTAAGATACTCAAAAGTGTCTCTTGGCAGTGACTTTGTGAAAATGTCTGCTATTTTTTCCTTTGTGCTAACATATTCCATTACAACGTTCTTTTCTTGAACTTCTTCTCTTAAATAATGATACTTTATAGAAATATGCTATCTTAGAGTACATTACCGGATTCTTTGAAATGTTAATAGCACTTGTATTATCACAAAATATAGTTACTTGTTTGGTAACTGTCTCATTCATACCTTCCAACAGTTGTTTGATCCATGCTATATTGGTACAATTCAATGTTGCAGCAACATATTTAGCTTCAGCTGTTGACTGTGAAATGCATCCTTGTTTCTTGCTAAGCCAACTCACTAGTCTTTCTCCCAAAAAGAAAGCTCCACCGCTTGTTCTTTTCCTTTCATCAATATTTCCTGCCCAATCAGCATCAGTATAGACTTTTAAGTCAAAATCATTCCTCTTTTTATATAGTAAACCATAATCTTCAGTGCCTCTCAAGTATCTGAAAAATTCTCTTGATTGCTGTCATATGGGTTTCTTTGGGATCTGCAGAAAATCTTGCAACTATACCTACTACATGTGCTATATCAGGCCTAATGTGAACTACATATAATGTAACTTTCCAATCATAGATCAGTAAAGTGTCTCATCAACTAATGCAGATTCATTGTTCTTTGATAGTTTACAATTAGTAGTCATAGGAGTACTTACAGGTTTAGAATCCTTCATTCCAAATTTCTTCAAGATTTCCTTTATATACTTGGATTGAGTAATGAAAATCCCATTTTTAATTTGTGGTATTTGTAAACCTATAAAATACTTTATTTCACTGATTAATGACATCTCAAATTCTTTGCACATTTCATTTCCAAAGTTCTTACATAAAGAATCATTTCCACAAAAAATAATATCATCAACAAATATGGCTGAAATCAGTATTCCATTCTCCTTATCATTCTTCATATACATGTTTCTATTTTCACTACTCCTTATAAATCCAATCTTTATTAAGTAAGAGTGCAACCTTTCATACCATGCTCTAGGTGCTTGATTTAGGCCATATAAAGCTTTGTTCAACTTACATACCCGATCTTTATTCTTCTCTTCAATAAATCCTTTGGGCTGTTCAATATAGACTTCTTCTTCTAGTATACCATTCAAAAATGCAGATTTAACATCCATTTGATATACCTTGAAATTTTTGTAAGCAGCATATGCCAACAATGTTCTCACTCCCTCAAGTCTTGCCACAGGTGCAAAAGTCTCACCATAGTCTATTCCTTCTTCTTGAGCATAACCTTTGCAAACTAGCCTTGCTTTATTTCGAATGACCTCACCTTTTTCATTTAGCTTATTTATGAAAATCCACTTTGTACCGATTACATTTTTCTCTTTTGGTCTTGGGACCAGTGTCCAAGTTTCATTTTTCTTGATTTGTTCAATCTCTTCGGTCATAGCATTCACCCAATCTTCATTCCTTAATGCCTCTTTTACTATCCTCGGTTCAAACTCGGATATCAAACATGTGTTATGTCTCAGTTTGTTTCTTGTCATCACTGGAGCATCCTTATTTCCTATAATCTGACTTGATGCATGATTTCTTTTGACATATTTTTCTAATATAGGATCAGTAGGCTCTGTATGATCCTCTTCATCACTCGGTAACTGAGTATTTTCTCCATTGGCTTTCTCGGTAGGACTTCTCGGTTGTACATATACAAACTCTTCATAATCTTCTGGTTCTTTGGAATTTCCTTCATCATTCCTTTCTGCAAATTCATCAATTTTCACATTTGCACTTTCCACTATTTTGTTATTTGATTTGATCAGACATTTAAATGCTTTACTTCTAGAAGAATAACCAAGAAATGTTCCTTCCTCACTTTTCTCATCGAATTTTCCATTTTTGTCATCTTTGTGAACATAACATCTACTTCCAAATATTTTAAAATACTTACATTTGGTTTCTTGTCATACCAAATTTCATACGGTGTCTTCATAGTTCCTTTCTTTAGTTGTACTCGGTTCAAGGTGTAAACTACAGTGCTTATTGCTTCTCTCCAAAATATTTGAGGTACTCTCTTTTCTATCATCAAGGTTCTGGCACAATCTACAATTGATCTATTTCTTCTTTCAGCTATCCTATTTTGTTGTGGTGTTCTTGGTGCAGATACTTGTCTCTTTATACCATGATCATTGCAAAATAAGTTAAATTAATCTGAAATGAACTCTCCTCATCTATCAGATCTTAGAAATTTCAACTGTCTTCCTGTTTCATTTTCAACTCTTGCCTTATACCATTTGAACATTTGAAAGGCTTCTGATTTCTTTTTTAAAAACATAACTGACATCATCCTTGAGTAATCATCCACAAATAATATGAAGTATTTATCACCATAATAACTTTGAACTTTCATAGGACCACAAAGATCAGTGTGCACAAGATCTAAAATTCCTTTAGAAGTGTAAGACTTACTTTCAAAGCATGATTTTGTCATCTTACCCATCTGGCATCCTCGGCATATTGTATTCTCAGGTTTTTCCAAGCTCGGTAGACCTCTTACTCGGTGCTTCTTACTTATTTTGATCAGGTTATCAAAATTTACATGACAAAACCTTTTATGCCATAACCGGGTATCTTCTATTTTTGCATACAGACAATCATTCTGAGTTGAGTCAAGATGAAATGTATTACCTCTTGTTTGAGTTCCAGTAGCAGCCAACTTTCCATGTTTGTCATGAACTTTGACAATTCCTTTCTGAAATTCTATTCCGTATCCTCTATTGTTTAGCTGTGCTACACTCAACCAATTGTATTTCAGACCTTCAACCCAATATACATCATCACATTTAGCATTGTCAAGAAGTGTGATTGAACCTTTACCTTTCATAGGACATGGTGCATCATTACCAAATCTTACATAACCTCCATCATAATCTTCTAATTTAACAAACTTATGTTTGTCACCTGTCATGTGATGTGAACATCCACTATCTATGATCCAAGAATCATTATTATTTATGTGTGATATTAAGCCTTTTTCTTCATACCTTTCTTCATATGATCCATCTTTGATAGCCACATATACAACTTCCTCTATCTCAGTCCCATCAGATTTATCATCATTGGATTCCTCATCAGCTACTAGGCATGTCTTTCTATCTCTCCTTTTGAAGTCTCGGTACCCTCTGTATTGGTTGTCTTTCTGTCTGTCTGTCATCTCAGTATTCTCTCTTTTCACTAGATTCTTTGTCAGGACAGTTAGAAGCCATATGTCCAATTTTATCATAGTTAAAACATTTTAAAGGTAACTTTCCTTTATACCTACCTTTGCCTCTCGGTAACCTTCTGGCCAATAATGCTTCAAACTCTTCTTGCTTTCTAATTTCCTCATATAGTTTGTGTACTTCTTCCATGTTTTTGCAAAATCTCTCACTTGCTCCACTATGATTTCCTTCAACATACTTATACATTCTATCATTTTAATCATTAGATTCACCAAGATGAAAAGAACTGAATGCAGATTCAATTTTGTTTACCGAAGACCCACTGTTATCAAAATTACTTAACTCAAAAGCATGTAGCTTACCGATAGTAGCATCCAAAGAGACTGGCATGTTTGTACAAACCTTAATTCATTAATTGCAGAGTCTCGAATGGCATAAGTAGGTAGAAGAGTTCTCAGCAACTCACTTGTTACATCCTTTTCTTCAATAGTTCCTCCTGCTCCTTTGATTTGATTGACAGTTTCCTTTAACCTTGTACTGTATTGGATTATGTTCTCACCTTCATTCATTCTCATGGATTCAAGTTGACCTCTTAGACTGTCTAGTTTTTCTCTTTGAACATGTTCATCACCACCATACACAATGTAAGCTTATCCCACATAGCTTTGGCATCATTACAATCTTCTAGATCATGAAACTATGAGTCAGTCAATGCTGATGTTATTTCAATCATTGCTTGAATATGTTCTTTCTTTGCCTTTATTTCTTCCATAGTCATAGGGTAGGTGCTAGGTGCAGTGTAAACATTCTCTAGATAATATGTTGCATATTCTCCAAATCCTGATAAGTGCAGCTTCATCCTTTTGTGCCATGTGGAGAAACTTGACTTGTTCAACTTTGGTGCATCCCTTTTATACATCTTCGGATCTTGCCTCAAGTTCCTTTAAACTTCTCTTACGGATTTCTAGCTCTGATACCAATTGTTAGTTTAACAAGAGGGGGGGTGAGTCAGATAAACTCACAATTCATCCTCTTAAAATAGATTCAACCTCGGTAGAACTTACTTGATATACAACTATGACTAAAAATCATTCAAACTCATAAACTGATAAACTTGAAACATCAAAACACATTTAACACCAGATTTAACATGGAAACCTAGATAGGGAAAAACCAATGTGGGATTTCGGACCCACAAATAAAATATACTCTTCTAGTGTATGCTCGATTAAAAGTCAATCCTGTTAAAGATTACATAAACACATTGCTACATATGACCCAGTCAAGGGATTTCCCTCAGATCTATCAAAATCTTGCACTTTGTTAGAAGTGACCTTGTCAAAGGATTTCAAACATTCAATTAGAATGTTACCTTGCTAGAGGATTTACAAATAAGACTGTTAGGTGCACTCGGTTAAGAGATTTCCTGTCACTTAAAAAATAAATAACAGTAATAAAATATATTTGCAACTTCACATCTCAAATGTTAAAGTAGACTCTATGTGCTCAAAATCATCTTGTCATAAGACTTATCTTCCTCCTTGCTGGGCTTCTCACTCTGTTCTTCAATCAGATCTTCAATCTTCTATACTCTGTAATCACTTTAACAACATCACTGTTCTTCTACTTGCCCGCATACATTGTTCACCAACTTTTCCTTATTTATAAGCAATTCCTAACTGCTTAATCTCCTTAATCACATTTCCCATGATTAATCTTAGCCATCAGATCTTCAAACTTGACTAGGTTCATTGAATCCTTCAAACTGAAAAACGTTTTATCTTGCCTTGAAACTTGTATTCCTTCCTTGGTACTTGTGCTCGGTTATGACCGTTCAATCTGTGTTGTAGATCTAGCTCTTGAATTTTCATTGTCATTGATCCTTAACAAAATTCTTGCACGACATTCCAATCTACTATAAATCTCTAGCTCATTGGCATCCTTTATTTAATAATGTATTTATTCATCCAATGCATTCTGTTACTGCTTGGTTGATACTCGGTTAATTTTGAACTTTACTCGGTAGATATTTTGTATTTGTCTCAGTAGCTTTTCTTGCTGACGACACTCAGTGACTTCTTCCTTCATTAATCGACATCGATAACCTTGGAATTTACTGACTAGCTCCTTGCTCGGTAAAATAGAATAGTATCAAACCTTTACTCATTCTATTGCATGAAATCTTTTCTCCTTCTTATTCAGTCTTCAAATACACATATATAGGGTATCAAAACAATCAAAATAACATAATCTCATCACTGTCTAACTCGGTAATAGTTGTACATTGAATAACTTATTACTCCCCTTCATTTTCACATTCTTTCTGTGTCACTTACCGACATCTTTATACTCATCAAAACATACTCTTTAAGATATGGCAACATCATACTGTCAGAAACTCAATTGCTTGACATCAATGACAAAATAATATTATTAAGACAGTAATCATCCTTTATCAATTATATCATCAATCTCCAACAACCTTCTCAATATCCTCATACCAACAAACTTATTGTAATGCCAACAGTTTGTAGATTATAAATATATTTTTTAAAAATTTATTTGAATAAAATTTTATTGATTTTTCCATCTCCCTCAAAAACTAGTTTTTTACAGCAAACAACATTTTTTAAGAGTGATGTGTATCCCGAAACGTATAAGTTTTTTTATATAAATGATGAAAACTTAATTCTTTTGAATTTTGGTTTCTAACATCAATACCCAGGGCATGTAGTTGGTTTTATAGTGATATATTGAATATTTTTTATTTTATTAAGTTTTGAAGTTTGACTAATTATAATTTAGATATAGGTGTACGTTTGAACACATAACTTCTTCTATATATATCAAAATTCAATTTTATTTTTTTTGTTAGAAAGAAAACATCAATACCTAGTGTATAGATATTTTTCAGATTTTTTTGGAATTATTTTACTATTTTTCCTAATGCATTGAACAAAGAAGTTCATGTTCAGTGAAAAACCTACATTGATAAGAAATAAAATAAAAATATATTAGTGAAATTAAATATATTAAAAATTATACTATTTGGAAAGCTTATAATAAGGACTAAATACTTTTAAAAAAACAACTTTTAAATGAATTAATTTGACCCCCCAAAAGCTAATGTGAAATTGGTTTTTTATCAACATTTGATAGATGCAAGGAGACTCCATTGCAAGTATGATTTAGAAGTAGAGAGGTTCTATCAAAGAAATTTTGATCTAAGAGCCATTGATTTAACTCTCTTCAATTAATTACTTCAAATGGGACCTCTTAAAGCTTAAATCATTATATTTTTTTAAAAATGTATGATTTCAGCAAAAATCAGGACATACCAACAAGTGGGAACCAACTTTGTGAGTTCACCCACTACAACGAATAGGAAACCAAAAACTGAGATTTGGGCAAAAGAAGATGTTTAGAACCTATTCCTAGAAGTTTGGCTTAATTTTTTGGTATCGAGTAGTATAGATTTTACTTGGTCCTCTAAATTTCACTCCGTCGAAAGCTGAACCTTTTTGTCGCCATCAACTTTGTTGGAATCCCTGAATGCAAATTTTAAGCCTGTTCCCTACACATAGAAAGAGAGGAAACATGTTGTGGACAAGGGTTTGCCTTAGGTGTCAAACCCTGGTTTAGGAATTAACCTTGAAATTGAAATAGTAATTGAAATGAAAATTATTGCAAGATGATTTCCTTTTGAGGGAAAGGATAGATTTGAAGTGCAATGCTTGTAATTGAAATGTATACCTTGATGAAGTTTTGTTTGATTGTCATGCAAGGGTTTTATGATGTCTTGTAGTATGTATTAAAAGAAGATTGATCATGGATGCCATCTTGAATGCTTAAACTTGACTTCACTTCTTCTCTAATTCTTGATGAATGACTTAATGGTTTCTTACTTGAATTGAATTAAGATCTTGATTTCACTTAGGAGATTGCTTAGGATTTCAAATGAGAGGGATAGACCTCCTTTTATACTTGTCTGCTTGAAAATTCATACACTAACCTTAAGAGGAGGGTAATGCAAATTTTTTTACAAATCATTACAATAGTTATAGAAACTTAACAAAAATAGACATAATAACATGCATACCACAACATAGTGATTTACATAGGGAAAACCCTTTCAAGAGAAAAACCCCACACTCTAAAAGCAACTCAATATATTATTCATCAGTCAATAAAAAATTATACTATACTTGCAAAGCAAGTTCTTCATGAGAATACCACTAATCAGAGATTCAGAAGTAACTCAATAGCCATAAGATTCTTACACACAATCTCTATCACATGCACCTCATATATAGGAGATACAATACAAGAAACCGTCAAACAATATTATAAAACCATGGGCTAAAACCACCCAATAAAGTGGAGCTGACCTTATCTTCAATCTAGATGCCTTATGATATGTCAAAATACATATAAAAATATGTTCCTCCCTTTTATAGCTCATTTATGTGTCCGATGCATTTTATATTTTCCTATTTCAGGAATCCAAACTTTCGGAGGCCATAACTTGTGAATCGGGTGTCCAATTGATGAACTGTTTGAAGCACTAAAAATCTCACAAAGTGCTCTATCACCTCATAACCTGCTATGATAGTTATGCCCAATTTTCAAGGCATTTTAGAGGGTCTAAAGTATTTAAAATTAAATATTAGCCTTTCATTGCACCCTTCAAAAATGAAAACTTTAATATCTTCAAAGCTAGTTATGATCTTGAGACAAAAAGTTAGGGGCATGCTTATCTAGCCAATATGAAGCTTTGGGGAAAATTTCACATCATTTCATGCTCAAACAAAAAATTACTATAAATAGAAACCTCATGTAAATGCAAGGTTTGTTCACCATTTCCCCAACATTATCCTAGTTGTCGAACAACTTGGAAGAGAAAAGGGAGTATCTACACAATAAGTTAATTGCTAGGGGCCATAAGGCTCATAGACTCTGAACACCATCTAAAATTATCTATGCTCACAACCTTAGTTAAAGAATCTACAACATTCATTAAAGTTTCTACCTTAACTAGCTTCACCCTACCATCTTCGACCATACCTCTGACAAAATGATACTGAGATATTGTACATCAATGTGTTTGGTCTAGGCATGAAATATCGGGTTCTTATCTAGGCAAATTGCACTCTGTCTGTCACAATAAAATTTCATTACACTTTATTTTATTCCAATATCTGAACATACTCTTTTAAACCAAATGGCTTCTTTACAAGCATGAGTAGCTGCAACATACTTTGCTTCGGTTGTGGAAAAAGCAACATAAACTTGTCGCTTACTCATCCAAATAATTGCACCACCAAATAAAGTAAACACATAAGAACTGGTGGATCTTTTGCTATCAATATCATGTGCCTAGTCTGAATCCACATAACCATGAATTTCAAGGGAAATCTTGTCTCCTACCAAATTACCATGATAGCACAATGAATACTCTGAGGTACCCTTCAAATATCTGAAGACTCTTTTGATTGCATCCCAATGAATTCTACCAGTATTAAACACATATTTGGAAAGAACTCTCACTACTTGGGCAATGTCTGGTCTAGTACAGACGATGGCATACATCAAACTTCCAACTGCACTCTAGTAAGGTACTCTGCTCATGTCTTCCATCTCTAATGGAGATGTATGATAATCTGAAACAAATAGCTTCGTTCCAACTATAAAATGAACACACAATGGTCTACAATCTTGCATGTTGAACCTTTGTAAAACTGAATTCACATACTTACTCTAGCCTAACCATAATTTTCTGTTCACTCTATCTCTTCTAATTTCCATCCCAAGAATGTTTGCACAAAGATATTTCATTTCAAATTTAGCAGCGAGTTGAGACTTTAGTTTTGAAATCATGTATTTCCCTTTACTAATAGTAATGAATAACATATCATCAACATATAATGCAATGTACAAAAAATGAATATCATCAAATTTATAATAAACATAGTGATCTGATTTAGATTGCTCAAATCCCAGACTCAGCACATATGTATCAAATTTATGGTACCACATCTTAGGACTTTGTTTGAGGCCATACAAAGATTTATTCATTTAAAGACCAAAATACTTTTACCTTTTTACCATATAGTGCTCTGGCTGTGTCATATAAATATCCTCCTCCAAATCACCATGAAGGAAAGAAGTTTTCACATCCATTTGCTCAACCTCTAAATCATAAGCGACATTAATAGAAAGAAAAAATCTAATAGATGTGGCGCAGGAGCACCTCATGAATAAGATAATAAGAGCAATAAAGGCTAAAGGACACACATGAGAATGTGACCTTTCAATCTATGTAACAGAGTAGTCTTGTTTGTTTGATATTTGATTTGTTTGTAATAAACCCCACCTTGTTACCCAACGACATGGATTTGGCAAATTGATAAGCCACCATGGGCATATGGGCCTAGGGGTATTTTGTTGAGTATTTTTCTAGGTGTTTATGTGTTGGAAATGTCTTAGAAAGGTTTAGGACATGTTGAAGCACCTCTAGGTAGTCAAATTTAACATATGTCAAAAGTTGCTCATACTTGACAACTTTGTTGACAATTTTTAATGACAACTTTTGGTTGCAAATAGCAACTTCTTTCCAATGGTCACCTTGGTTCAAAATGATGAATAATGATGAACAAAAAATACCCTAATCGGTACTGAGAGGGGGGGGGGGTGAATCAATACATACAAAAACTTCTCAATAACTTATCAAGTTAAAATAATGATAACCGGTTGTCTTCATCACTGAACTTAACCATGACAATATCGGTTAAACATAGTAAGACTTCGGACAACTAAACCAGTAAAATTGAATACTTCAAATAACATTCAACACTTGATAACTACTACACCAATATACTCATGCATGTGTTGTATCAGTAATACCATAACCATTAGCTTTGCATGCATATTCACCTAAACAAAGACTACTCAATCATCACATGAAAAATGCACAACTCATGACACACAAATTTTTCACGTGGAAACCCAAATGGAAAAAACTACGATGGGGATGATTACCCACAAGCTTGTTTTTGAACTCTTTTGAAGCTCGCTTTGTTAGGAGCCTACTCCAGTTAAAGACTTTACAATAAGGTTGTGTTAGGAACCGGTCCTATTAAAGATCACCCGGTTAAGGGATGACTATATACCCTATTAAAGGTTACCTCTCTAGAGGATTTGAATAACTCAATGATCTTGAGTCACCTAGTTAGAGGATTTGCAATAAGCCTGTTAAAGCTACCTGATAAAGGGATTTTCCTATTGTTGAAATGGTTAGAAGACAATAGGTAAAGCTTTGATATGATAACAACACTACATGCTAAGGCAGATCCTTTTCAGCTCCTCTACTCTACAATCACACTCTGCAGTTTTCCACTACTCATCTGGAAAGTATCTCATCACTTGGATACAAACACAACATTTTCCAACACAAACAATAACAAACAACAATTAGGTAGGTAGCATAAACCCTAAACCCTAAACATTTTAGGTTTACAATTAAAAGCGGTCCAATCCTGACCGTTCAAACACTTTGCATAGAATAAAACAATCTCAAACAAATCACAAGTCATTCTGCATCATCCATTCTTCACCGCATATGGAAATCAGTAACCCATCACGCTCTCTTCACATACTGCTAAGAAGAATGTTCATTCTCGAGGTAGACATTTAATACAATTGATCTTCACATGCAAGATCCTTAAGTAAATCCTTCACCTGCACAAAACTGACGTGGCATCTCAATCTCATCCTTATCTCTTAGCTAACTCATCACATAATGTCACCAGTTGCATCACACAAGCTAGATTGCCAAACTGGAAACCCTAGAGCCGAGACTACCAATCGATAGTCACACTTAGTGAAACCCTGACATCGGTCGACTTCATCCCTTCATACCGGTTCTCCTACTTGAACATCAATAACAACTTCTTCCAATCTTCATACCGATTCACTTGCACTTATTGACATCAATGACAACATACATTATCATTATACCTGTACATCATATGCCAACAGTCTCCCCCTTTGGCATTGATGGCAATACTCAGTGTAGCATTGCAACTATAAACAACATAGACCAATGCAACTATAACATATATATTCTCCCATATCATATATCTTCATCACTTCAGATATCTTCTCCCCCTTTGATAGCAATGCCAAAGTGGAGGCACAAGCTTCCATTCTCCACTATGCTGCTCCCCCTATGGAGTAGCATCCTTCAACACATCAATCCTAAAATATTTGACACTGTAGTACCTCACTAATGTAGAGCACACATTTTTAATTTACTTCATGAAGGGGTAGAACCCCTAATTCACCTCTCAAATAGGTAAATGTAGTTTTCGGTAAGGGCTTAGTGAATATGTTTGCTAGCTGCTCCTTATTGGAAACATGTTCTAATACAACCTCTGTGTTTTGAACCTTCTCTCTCAAGAAGTGATACTTGAGCTCAATGTGCTTAGTTCTAGCATGCAATACCGGATTCTTGGAAATCTTTATTGTATTTGTGTTGTCACAAAATATACTCACCAGTTTAGATATAGGTACTTTGAAACCATCCAATACATGTTTCATCCAGATTGCTTGAGTGAAGTTCATAAATCCTGCTACATACTCTGCTTCAGCTATAGATTGGGAAATACAATTCTGCTTCTTACTCATCCATGAGACTAGTCTTCCACCAAGAAAGTACGCTCCACCGGTTGTGCTCTTCCGTTTGTCCACATTACCTACCCAATCTGCATCGCTAAATACTTTGAGATTAAAATCACCATTGTGTGGATACCACAATCCATAATCAACTATCCCTTTCTGGTATCTAAGAATCCTCGTGACTGCTACCAAGTGGGATTCTCTTGGACTTTTATGAAAAATGGGCCACAATGCCCACTGCATGAGCAATATCCAGTCTGCTATGTACCACATAGTGCAGCTTACCGATCATTGACCGGTACTCCTTCTGATTCACCAATGTTGAATCATCTTCCTTAGTCAATTTGCAGCCAGTCACAATCGATGTACCAACCGGTTTGCTCTCCTCCATGCCAAAGGTCTTCAATACCTCTTTGAGATACTTGGACTGGGTAATAAAGATACCCTCTTTCATCTGTTGAATCTGTAGACCAATGAAGAACTTTATCTCTCCAATCAGAGACATCTCAAACTCTTTCTTCATTTCATCTATAAATGCATGGCTCATTTCATCATCTCCTCCAAAGATTATGTCATCTACAAACACTTCACAGATTAGAATTTGATCACCTTCATATTTCAGGTAGATGTTGTTATCCTCACTTGTTCTCTAAAATCCTATCTTCACAAGATGAGAGTGTAACCGTTCATATAATTCCCTTGGTGCTTGTTTCAATCCATACAGGGCCTTGTGTAATCTACACACCATGTTACTATCTTCTGATAAGGCAACCCCATCCGGTTGCTCAATATACACTTCCTTTTCTAGGATTCCATTCAAGAATGCAGATTTCACATCCATTTGGTATACCTTGAATCCCTTAAATGCTGCAAATGCAAGTAGAATTCAAACACCTTCCAATCTAGCCACTAGGGAAAAGGTTTCTCAATAGTCTTCTCCCTCTTCTTGAGCATATCGCTTGCATACAAGTCTTGCCTTGTTCCTTACAAATGTGCCTTCTTCATTCAACTTATTCCTGAAGACCCATTTGGTACCTATGACATTGTTGTGTTCTGGTCTGGGTACCAAAGACCATGTTGCATTCTTTTCTATCTAGTCCAACTCCTCTTCCATTACCTTACTCTAGTCTTCATCTGTAAGTGCCTCTCTAGTGGTCTTAGGCTAAAATTCAGAAATCATGCAAGAGTTTTCTTTCACCTTTCTTTTTGTGAGTATCCCTGCATCTTTACCTCCTATGATCTTCTTCGGATCATGATGTAGTTTCACATATCTAGGAATGACTCTAACTGCTTCTTCTTGCTTTTCCTCTTCTTCTTCTTCTTCACCTACAACAACTTCTACTGGTACTGGAATATTGAGGTCTTTGCTTTTTTCTTTCTTAACCGGTTCCCAAAAGATTACACCCTATTCATCTTCCACTTGCTCGCTGCTAGTTTCCTCAGGTTTCTTAGGGGATTCATCAACGCTGACATTGATACTCTCAACAATTTTTTGAGTCCTATTGTTGTAGTACTTGAGAGATTTGCTTTTAGTAGAATATCCATGAAATATTCCTTCATCACATTTAGCATCAAGCTTGCTCAAATGCTCACCTCTCTTGATATAACACTTACTACCAAATACTTTAAAATAACTCATAGTGGGAGTCTTCCCGGTCCAGTACTCATAAGGGGTTTTATCTTTACCTTACTTGATGAGTTCCTGGTTCATAGTATAGACTGCAGTGCTCACCGCTTCTCTCCAAAAACTGTGAGTGACCTTTCCTTAGATCTGCATTGTTCTGGCTGCTTCAACTACAGTCCTGTTATTCCTTTCTTCTATGCCATTCTATTGTGGTGTCCTTGGGGCAAACAACTGACTCTTGATACCGTTCTCTTCATAGTACTTGTTGAATTCATCAGAAATGAATTCACCTCCTTGATCAGTTCTTAGGAATTTTATCCTTTGACCACTTTCCTTCTCTACCAATGCTCTCAAGGTTTTGAACTTTCCAAATGCCTCAGACTTGTATTTCAAGAATGTGACTCACATCATTCTTGAGTAGTCATCAGTAAGAATCATGAAATACCTATCTCCCTGAATACTTCTAGTTTTCATTGGACCACGCAGATCGGTGTGCACAAGATCAAGTAAGTTCTCTACTGAAAAAGATACACCTTTGAAAGTTGAGGAAGACATCTTCCCAAGTTGGCATTCTTTGCACAAAGAATTCTTTGGTATGTTTAGCAAAGGCAATCCTCTTACTGCCTTGATCTTACTGGCTTTTACAATATTGTCAAAGTTTATATGACAAAGTCACCTATGCCATATATAACTGTGATGAAACTTCACCATCACACACTGACTAATCTTGGCATTCAACTAAAACAAGTTACCTCTAGTCTTCTTACTGGTGGCAATAAGTTCACCACTCTTTCCAATTATACTGCAGACTCCACCTTTGAATTCCATAATGAGTCCTTTGTCATTTCGCTGAAAAACACTCAAAAGGTTATGCTTAAGACCTTCTACACAGTAGACATCATCCGCACTGCTCTTTCCATTCAGTGAGATGGATCCTTTACCTTTCACCAAGCATGGTGCATTGTTGCCAAACCGGAAAACACCTCCATCATATGTATTCTTCCAGAGACAAAAACTTTCTCTGGTCACCACTCATGTGGTGAGAACGTCCACTATCAATAATCCACTAATTAGAGTTGTCAATGCAAGAGACAAGGGCTTTCTTTTTAGACACTTCTTCCTTTACAGCTACAAACACTATGTCCTCATTCTCTTCATCCTCATATTCTTGATTAGTAACACCTTCATCCACTGCAACAAGACAATTTCTCCTAGCTCCTCCTTTATACTTTCTAAACCTCTCCAGTTTATCCTTATTGTCATTGTTACGATAGTTAACAACTATATGTCCTATCTTATTGTAGGAAAAACATTTTAAAGGAAGCTTACCTCTATATTTTTTGGTGCCTTTTGGAAGTCTCTTGGCAAGAAGAGCTTCAAACTCCATCATAATCTTTTCATCATCTATATCTCTGCATTGCCTAGATTCATAACTGGTACTTACTTCTTTTCCTTTTCTGGTTGGTGCAACAGATGCTCTAAAGGCTGACTGAGTCTTCTGAACACTTCCATCATAGCTATTCAACTCATATGCAGTCAACTTTGCAATGATAGAGTCTAAGGATACCTTGGCTTTGTCGATAGACCTTAGTTCCTGAATAGCAACAACTCTGATTGCATAGACTGGTAACAATGATCTCAGAACTTTACTAACAATGGTGGCATCATCAATTGTTCCACTAGTGCTCTTGATATCTCCAACCACACTCTTGATCCTTATGCCATATTGCTGAATGGTCTCTCCTTCAACCATCCTCATGTCTTCAAATTTTCCTCTAAGACTCTCTTCCTTAGCTTTCTTGACATTCTCATCACCACCATAAAAGGTTTCTAGGGTGTCCCATACACCCTTAGGATGGTCCTTATCTTGTACATCAATGAACTCAATATCGGACAAGCTGCTAATAAGGGCTTCCATGACTTGCCCATTTTCTTGAATCTCTCTTTTTTGATCATCAGATAGAGTGCCAGTGGGGATAACATAGACATTCTCAACATAGCTCCAGTGTTGAGCAACCAAACTCTTCATATAAATGTTCATTTTGTCCTTCCATATTTTGAATTTATCTCTATTGAGCTTAGGACCTTCCCTCTTCATCATTAAAGCATGATCTTTTACCTCAAGCGGTTAAGCTTATATCACCGAGGACCCAAAGTTGCTCTGATACCAATTGATGAATAATGATGAACCAAAAATAACCTAATCGGTACTGAGAGGGGGGGGATGAATCAGTACACACAAAAACTTCTGAACAACTTATCAAGTTAAAACAATTCTAATCGGTTGTCTTCATCACTGAACTTAACCATGACAATACCGATTAAACAAAGTAAGACTTCAGACAACTAAACTAGTAAAACTGAATACTTCAAATAACATTCAACACTTGATAACTACTTCACCAATATACTCATGCATGTGATGTATCAGTAATACCATAACCATTAGCTTTGCATGCATATTCACCTAAACAAAGACTGCTCAATCATCACATGAAAAATCCACAACTCATGACACAAATTTTTCATGTAGAAATCCAAATGGGAAAAACCACGGTGGGAATGAATACCCACAAGCTTATTTTTGAACTCTTTTGAAGCTCTCTCTGTTAGGAGCCTAGTCCGGTTAAAAAATTTACAATAAGGTTCTGTTAGGAACCAATCCTGTTAAATATCACCCAGTTAAGGGATGGCTATATACCCTGTTAAAGGTTGAAACCCTATTAAAGGTTACCTCCCTAGAGGATTTTAAGATCTCAATGATCTTGAGTCACCTGGTTAGAGGATTTGCAATTAGCTTGCTAAAGCTACCTGGTAAAGGGATTTTCCTACTATTGAAATGGTTAGAAAACAACAAGTAAAGCTCTGATCTGATAACAACACTACATGCTAAGGTAGATCCTTTTTAGCTCCTCTACTCTGCAATCACACTCTGTAGTTTTCCACTCACTGGTCTGGCAAGTATCTCATCACTCGGATACAAACACAACATTTGCCAACACAAACAATAACAAACATCATCGATCTTATAGACAACAATTAGGTTGGTTGCATAAACCCTAAACCCTAAACATTTAAGGTTTACAATTACAAGCGGTCCAATCCTGATTGTTCAAACACTTTGCATAGAATAAAACAATCTCAAATAGATCACAAGTCATTCTTCATCATCCATTCTTCACCGCATATGGAAATCAGTAACCCATCATGCTCTCTTCACATACCACTAAGAAGAATGTTCATTCCCAAGGTAGACATTTAATGCAATTGATTTTCACATGCAAGATCCTCAAGGAAATCCTTCACGTGCACAAAACTGACATGGCATCTCGATCTCATCCTTATCTCTTAGCTAACTCATCACAGAATGTCACCGGTTGCATCGCACAAGCTAGATTGCCAAACTAGAAACCCTAGAGCTGAGACTACCAATCGGTATTCACACTTAGTGAAACCCTGACACCGGTCCACTTCATCCCTTCATACCAGTTCTCCTACTTGAACATCAATAACAACTTCTTCCAATCTTCATACCAGTTTAGCTGCACTTATTGACATCAATGACAACATACATTATCATCATACTGGTTCATCATATGCCAACACAAAGGGTGGTTGATAACCATTGAGGAAGGTATAAAATGTCATCCCCAATCATCATTAGGAGGAGAGAACAAAGAGAGAATGATTTTGTAAACTTTGGCATCATTGAAGTAATATATTAATGAGAATTTCCTCTAATTCCGTTATTCTACATGGTATACCATAGTGTGCGATCATTTTTTAATTAGGAAACTAGTGGGATGTGTTAGGGTAGACAATCACCTTTCAAATGCATCAAGTCTGCGGTCCTAATTTGCCAAGACAAGGAAGAAATTAGCAAATTTATGGAAGGGTTCTAGATTTGACAATTTTGTCTAGGGTTTTGCAAAGAAATGACCTTACCTTGCTGATCCTTCATTGGTGGTTCACGGATTTGAAGGGGATGCAAGTATGGCCAATGTTTTAGGATTTTAAAGGCCTTTTGCAGGTTAGGACCAGTTGGATGCGAGGGTTTGATGCATTAAGGTGGGCAACTCCATGCGGCCACCGATAAGTGTAAACAAACAGGTCTCACATCAGGGGTTAAAGGTATGATCATGGCCTAAGACTTAGGATTTGGTGTCTTTGAAATGGATTAAGAGTATTCCTTGAGTTTTTTTGGTGAGTTAAGGTCTTTCTCTACACACTCCTTTGTAAAATAGGCCTAATTGGACTATACCGATCTCCTAACCAAGTAGGGTTTGGATTCTTGTGTTCCCTATTGGTAAGAACCCTTAGGATATGTTTTATAACTCCCAAAAGGGTATCCAAATCCGGGATTTTTTGTCTGGTCTTTTGGAGACATAAAGAGTTAAGCATAGAAAACCGGTTTGACAGGGCTACTGGGTTTTGTAGGCCTTGTTGCAATAGTTACCCAAACCGGTATAGGGAACCTGAGTTTAGTGAATGAAGGGGGTCTCCTTGACCTAGGGGACTTATAATAAAACCTTAAATAGCCATTATTTCTTTGGAGAAGGGACCAAACCATTTCTGACCATGGAGATTTTGTACTGGTAAATGAAAGAGACCTTGTATCGGTAGTCTTTTATTTAGAGAGAGGGATGTGGGACTTGTCAAACTAATGTTCCTTAACCCCTAGAGTGTTGTGTGATTGCTAGGGTCCTTGGTGTGTCCATGGATCAAGGGAGCCTATCCTATACCAACACCGGGACTCTCTGCATCAATTTTGGTGTCAAAGCAAAGGAGGAATCCTTTTGTTAAGAAGAATAGTACATGTCAATAGAAGAATCAAAGGGTGAGGCTAGAATAATGCCTCTAAAGATGACAAATGTGGAACTTGCCAAGATGGTGCAAGAGAACAAAGAAGAAAATGGTCATCTTAGAAGGTTGATTGAGAACTTGGAAGGCAAGCTAGAGAGAGGACCTGATGGCTCAAAGGAAGTGGGAGAAGAGGAGAACCCACAAGGGCGGGAGGAAGAAGAAGTTCTTGCAGAGCATTAGCACCTAGTCAATGCCTTGAAGTCTATGGAGAGGAGAACCATGGACTAGAAATCAAACCTTCCTATTTTCAGTGGGAAGATGGATGTCGATGGAGTGATGGATTGGATAGAGTCCTTAAACAACTTCTTTGAATGTGAAGACATTGCTGAAAACCAAAAGATGAAGGTTGCCAAGTCAAAAATGTAGGGAGCTGCCCTGACATTGTGGAATTTTGTGCAAGGAGAAAGAGTGAAAGAGGGAAGAGGAATGATCACCTCTTGGAAGAAGATTATTATAGAGATCAAGGGAGTATATGTACCGAAGGAATATGAAGTCCAATTACACAAGAGAAGGCAGAATCTTAGACAGAAAGAGATGGATGTGTGTGCCTATACTAAAGAATTTCATAAATTGAGTATAAAGTCTAAGAAGGTTGAAGATGAAAGTGAAAGAGTGGCAAGGTATCTAAATAGCCTAAGGTGGAACATACAAGAAGAGATGAAACTCTTGTGCCCTAACACTATTCCTAAATTCTATCAATTAGCATTAAAAGTAGAGGAGAAGCTCAAAAGAAGACAAGAGCAAAGCAGTAGACAAAGGGGTAAGAAACTAAGAGGAAGGAGCACCTTCAGAGGAAGAGGATCAAACTTTGAATTCCAAGGAGAGAGAAGTCAAGACTCCTCAAGAAACGATAGCAACAACAAAGGAAAATTCATAGGTAGAAGGCCAAATTTCATAGGAAGATCATTAGGAAGAGGAGTAGGACCAATAAAATGTTTTAACTGCAACCAAGAGGGACACATTGCCAGCAGATGCCTGGAGAAGATGGGGTCTAGTTCCCAAGGAGAAAAGAGAGCCAATCTAACCCAAGAATCAGATTACCAAGGCAGTAGTAAACCTGATTCATATGGTTATCTAGAGACTGGAGAGACACTAATGTTGAGAAGAACCCTCTTGAAGGTACCAACACCTATGGAGCCACCTCAGAGGAAGTCTATCTTCTGCACCACTTGCCAATCAGGAGGAAAGGTATGTAAAGTTCTGGTTGACTCAGGGTCTAGTGATAATTTTGTGTCAATAGAAATTGTAGAGAAGCTAAAATTGAGGAGGATACCCCATCCATACCCCTATAAGGTGTCTTGGCTCACAAAAGGGCAACAAACTCTTGTAGAAGAGCAGTCATGGGTAGAATTCTAGATAGGAGCTTATAAAGATAAGATTTTGTTTGTTGTTGTTAACATGGATGCTTGTCACCTCTTTTTTGGAAGACCATGGCAGTATGACCTCAAAGAACACCATGATGGCTTTAGGAATACCTATTCCATCACAAAGAATGGCAAGGTCATAGAGCTACTACCCCTAACTGAAAATAATGAAGAGCAGAAAGAAATTGAGTCCAAGGTGATGATGATGGAGGGCAAACCATTCCTCAAGGAGATAAAGATGGAAGAAGGAATATGCTTTTCATTGCTTTCAATACCAACCTCAAAGGGGAACCCTAGTGCAGATGACAGAGTAGAAGGAAGGGACATGATCTCTATCCGGATGTGAAGGAGATCATTGGTAAATACCAAGGCATAGTTGCAGATGGAGTACCAAGGAGTTTTCCACCAATGAGAGAGATAAATCATTGTATTGACTTGATCCTAGGGGCTACATTACCTAGCAAGGCTGCATACAAACTCACACCACAACAAAATGAGGAGATGACAAGGCAGATTCAAGAGTTGCTATACACTGATCTGATTGGAAAGAGTTTTAGCCCATGTGCAGTACCGACAGTTTTGCCACCCAAAAAGGATGGAACATGGAGGCTTTGTACTGACTCAAGAGCTCTCAACAAGATCACCATAAGGTATAGATTGTTTGGGGGGTGCAAAATATTTTTCTAAAATTGATTTAAATAGTGGATACCACCAAATTATAATTAGGCTTGGTGATGAGTCGAAAACAACCTTCAAAACAAATGAAGGGTTGTATGAATGGAAGGTTATGCCATTTGGTTTGTCTAACGCCCCAAGTACATTCATGAGACTCATGAATGAAGTTTTGAAAGAATTCACAGGGAAGTTTGTAATAGTGTATTTGGATGACATCCTAGTATTTAGCAGGACAAAGGAAGAACACTTGAATTGGTAAGAAGGCAGTACTTTTGGCCCAGATTGTAGATTGATGTAAGAATTTTTTTAGATGTATGCGCCATTTGTCAAAAGACAAAAGGAAGAAGTACCAATGTTGGTCTCTATCAACCCTTACCCATTCCATCAAGACCATGGGAGAGTGTGTCAATGGACTTTGTAATGCGTCTACCTAGGACTCAAAAGGGGTTTTATAGTGTATTTGTGATAGTGGATAGGTTTAGTAAAATGACACATTTCTTGCCATGTAAGTTCACTAGTGATACATCTTATATAGCAAGTTTGTTTTTCAGACAAGTAGCAAGGATTCATGGACTTCCATTGAACATAGTGTTTGACCAGGATGTCAAATTTGCTAGCCATTTTTGGAGCTATGGGGAGGAAACTTGGCACCAATTTGTCTTTCTCATCAGCCTATCATCCACAAACAGATGGACAGACAAAAGTAGTAAACCGGTCATTAGGGAATTTGTTGAGATGTCTTACAAGGCAACATGGTGAAAAGTGGGATTCAATCTTATCTCAGGCCGAGTTTTCCTACAATGACACTGTAAACTAAAGAATAGGGAAGTCACCATTTTAGATTGTGTATGGGTTGCATCCAAGAGGGGTATTGGAGTTGAGAAAACTACCCCATAAGTGCAGATGGTGAGAGGTTTGCTGAAGCCATAAAAGAAGTTCAAGAGCAAGTCAATATACAACTTCAAAAGTCATCAGAAAAATACAAAGAACATGCAGATCAGAAAAGGAGAGAGGTACAGTTTCAATTTGAAGATTTGGTTTGGGAAAATTTGAAGAAGGAAAGGTTACCCAAGAGAAAACACAGTAAGCTCATGCAAAGGAAAGTAGGACCATGTAAGATTTGGCACCGATGCTTATGAAATTAAACTACCATTAGACCTTGGCATATATCCTATTTTTATTGTTTGTGATCTAACTCCTTTTAAAGATGACTCTAATGCAGGTAACTCACAACAAATCCTAGAAGAAGCAACATATATAGATTTTCCCAAACATGAGCCACCTAAACTTGAAAAAGTGTTGGACACCAAGATTGTAAAGAAGACTAGGGACAATGAGTATAAACAATACTTGGTCAAATGGAAAGGAAAACTAGACTCTGAAGCCATTTGGTTAGATGAAGATTAAATCAAGAAGCATGGCACTACATTACATGACCTCATCTCAAGTGGACTTCAGATTTATTCACCCCAGGATTATGGTGCAGGAGCACCTCATGACTAAGATAATAAGAGAAATAAAGGCTAAAGGACACACATGAGAATGTGACCTTTCAATCTATGTAACATGGTAGTCTTGTTTGTTTGATGTTTGATTTGTTTGTAATAAATCCCACCTTGTTACCCAATGACATGGATTTGGCAAATTGATAAGCCACCATGGGCATATGGACCTAGGGGTATTTGGTTGAGTATTTTTCTAGGTTTTTATGTGTTGGAAATGTCTTAGAAAAGTTTAGGACATGTTGAAGCACCTCTAGGTAGTCGGATTTAACATATGTCAAATGTTGCTCAAACTTGATAGCTTTTAATGACAACTTTTGGTTGCAAATAGAAACTTCTTTCCAACGGTCACCTTGGTTCAAAAGGTGGTTGATAACCATCGAGAAAGGTATAAAATTTCATCCCCAATAATCATTAGGAGGTGAGAATGAAGAGAGAATGATTTTGTAAACTTTGGCATCATTGAAGTAATATATTTATGAGAATTTCTTGCAATTTCGTTATTCTACATGGTATATCATACAGTACGATTATTTTTTAATCAAGAAACTAGTGGGATGTGTTAGGGTGGCCAGTCACCTTTCAAATGCATCAATTTTGAGGTCCTAATTCTCCAAGACAAAGAAGAAATTGGCAAATTTCTGGAAGTGTTCTAGATTTGACAGTTTTGTCTAGAGTTTTGCAAAGAAATAGCCTTACCTTGCTGATCCTTCATTGGTGTTTCACAGCTTCGAAGGGGATGCAAGTATGGCCAATTTATTTTAGGATTTTAAAGGCCTTTTGTAGGTTAGGACCAGTTGGATGTGAGTGTTTTATGCATTAAGGTGGGCAACTCCATGTGGTCACCGGTAAGTGTAAACAAACAGGTCTCACATCAGGGGTTAAAGGTATGATCATGGCCTAAGACTTAGGATTTGGTGTCTTTGAAATGGCTTAAGAGTATCCCTTGATTTTTTTTTGTGAGTTAAGGTCTGTGTCTACACACTCCTTTGTAAAATAGGCCTAATTGGACTGTACCGATCTCCTAACCAAGTAGGGTTTGGATTCTTGTGTTCCCTACTGGTAAGAACCCTTAGGATATGTTTTATAACTCCCAAAAGGGTATCCAAATCTAGGATTTTTTGTCTGGTCTTTTGGAGACATAAAGAGTTAAGTGTAGAAAACCGGTGTGATAGGGCTACTAGGTTTTGTAGGCCTTGTTGCAGTAGTTACCCAAACTGGTAGAGGGAACCCGAATTCAATGATTGAAGGGGGTTTCCCTAACCTAGGGGACTTCTAATAAAACCTTAAATAGCCATTGTTTAATTGGAGAAGGGACCAAACCATTGCTGAGCATGGAGACTTTGTATCGGTAAATGAAAGAGACCTTGTACTGGTAGTCTTTTGTTTACAAAGAGGGATATGGGACTTGTCAAACTGATGTTCCTTAACCCTTGGAGTGTTGTGTGATTTATAGGGTCCTTGGTCTATCCTTGGATTAGGGTAACCTATCCTATACCAGCATCAAGACTCTCTGTATCAGGATGTCATTTTTGCAACAAGAGAAAATATCTCATCATAATCAACACCCTCAACCTGAGAGTAGCCTTTTGCAACCAACCTTTCTTTATACTTCTCAATGCCTCCATCTGAACCAATATTTTTCTTGAACACCCATTTACAACTAATATGTTTTTGTCATTTAGGCAATGGTACAAGATCTCTTGTATCATTCTTTTTTAAAGTAGTCATTTCTTCTTCCATAGTAATCTTCTAGGATTATGCATCATTCATACCTAATTCCTCTTCTACAGATCTAGGTTTATCCACATTAGTATTCAAAACAAAATAACATCTCCAATCATCAAGTGAATACCTTTCAAGTAGTTGACTATGTCTTGTAGACTTTTAAACCAATTGAGTTGCAGGTTCTTCCTCCTCTTCTAAAGATTAAGAGCTAGATGAGATCTCCTCAACTTCTTGCCTATCAATTGGTCCTGATTCCACTCTTTCAGGTGTAGAAGGGAATTGAATCTTATCTTCTTGTTTAGTCTATTATTTCTGACATAATAGAAGGAGACTTAATTTATCTAAAAATAACACTTCTACTATGAATTACCTTTTGTGCAAAAGGGTCCCAACGCTTGTATCCTTTCACACCATAACTGTAACCAATGAAGATACATTTCACAACCTTGTTATGAAACTATGTTCACTTCTCCTTTGGCACATGTTCATATGTATCGTAACCAAAAACTCTAAGATCTCAATGAAGGCTTATGACCTGACCAAGCTTCTTTAGGTGTTTTATCAACAAGAGCTGATGTAGGAGACCTGTTAATTAGGTAGCAGGTAGTGGCAACGACCTGAGCCCAAAATTTTTGTTCTAGACTAGCACCACTCAGTATACTCCCAACCTTCTCCATTAGTGTCCTATTCATTCTTTCTACAATTCCATTTTATTATGGACAATACATAGTTATCTTCTATCTATTAATGTCACAGTCTTTACAGAATCTATCAAAATCATTAGATCAAAATTAACCACCATTATCAGTCCTCAAACATTTTATTTTATTTTTAGTCTGCAACTCAACCATCACTTTAAAAATTTTAAATCGACTGAAAACTTTATATTTACTCTTTAGAAAGTATACCCATGTCCTACTAAAATCATAAATAAATGATACATAATATGTGGATTATCCAAAGAAAGGAACATCTACAGGACCAAACACATTAGAATGAATAAGATCTAAAACACCACAAGATTTATGAGAGCTTGAGTAAAATTGAATGAGGTTTTGTTTTCCATAAATGCAATTCTCACATAAATCAAACTCAAGATTATAATCATTCAAACCTTCAACAAGGTTTTTATTTTGCAAGGTCCTTAAACCCTTTTCTCTAGTATGGTCAAGTCTCTAGTGCCATAACATAGTCTTCTCTTCAGGTAACTTTGCTTCGGAAAAAGGAGCACCCATAGGTACCCAAAAGTCAACCCTCAAATCTTTCAATGAAGTATTCATAAATTTATTTTTTACAGAAGTGCTATTGCACTCAATAGTGTATTCCTCTAACTTATACTAAGTGTTGAAACTGACACCTCTAGCAATCACCATAGCACCCTTAATCGTCTTACATCCTACATTAGAAAAGACTAACTGCACACCCATATATATCAATTTTCTTGTAGATAATAAATTTCATTTTAATCCAGGGATATGCAAAACACCACTAATCCTTTTTATTCTACCTTCAGGAAACTCAATCCTAACTTTACCATGACCAACAATATCTAAATGTGAATCATCACCCAAGTACACCTTACCTCCATTAAATTCTTCATATTTAAAAAAACAATCTCTATTGGAATTCATATGAAAAGATGCACCTAAATCAATTAACCATGCATCATTACCCACATGAGTAGCCAAGGATGCAATGAATGCATCACCATCTTCCTTCTCAGACTTAGAATCAGAAGAAAAGTTCTTCTTTTTCTTCTTTGATCTCCCTCTAGATTTGGACTTATTGCACTTCTTATTCTTCTTGCCTTTTTCCTTAGGTCTTCCCCAACAATTTAGGGATTCTTTCAAATTGATGGATAGCTTCCTCTACATCTCTTGACCAAGTAGGGAACCCACCATATTTTCAAACTTCAAAAAAACAAAAGTACTACCGATAGCCATATCAAGAGAATCCCACAAATTAGGCAAAGAATAAAGCAAGATCTAGCATTTCTCCTTTTCGTCCATCATAGCACCAAAAAATAGCAATTGATCCACCAACATATTAAATAATTCTAGGTGGTATGTAACTCATCCACCCTCTTCCATTCTTAAGGAATATAATTTCTTCCTCAAGAAAATCCGATTTAATAAAGATTTGGCTTTGTAAATCTCACCAAGCTTAGTCCATAACTTTTTTGCAGAGTTCTCTTTGATGATATAGATTAGAAAAGAGTCTACCAGGCACAATCTAATTAGACCCTTGGCTTTTCAATCCATAACATCATATTGAGAAACCACAGTAGGATCTATAGGTCTTGAGACATTTGCATCAACAACATCCCACATATCTCGATCTATTAGAGATCTTCCATCTTTAGCTTCCACCTTTTAAAATTACTTCCAGAAAATTTCTCCACCTCTATTCTCCTTGATGAACTTGTTATTTAAAAATTCCTACAACAAGATCAAAAAGTATCTTCTACACAAGCTCCCACTCAAATCTGGATTAGTTTAAAAAACCCAGCAACCCATAATTAAAAACAATGGTGATCAAGCGCTGATACCACTTGTAAGGAAGTTAAGTAGCATAAAAACTTCCTACACTAACCTTGAGAGGAGGGTAATGCAAAAATTTTATAGATCATTACAACAGTTATATAAAATTAACAAAAATAGACATAATAACATGCATACCACAACACAATGATTTATGTGGGGAAAACCCTTTCAGGAGAAAAACCCCACACTCGAAAAGCAACTCAATATATTATTCAACAATCAATAATAGATTACAATATACTTGTAGATCAATATATTCACAAGAGTACCACTAATCAGAGATTCAAAGAGAACTCAATAGCCATAAGACTCTTACACACAACCTCTATCTCACACACCTCATATATAGGAGTGTGACGGTAAAAAATGGGATCGCGTGGTTTAGGACCTAATCCCACTTTCCTCAACACATTGGAATATGAAAGAGACTAAGAAAGTTATTCACTTTTACTAACTCTTTTTAAAGAGAGTCAAGGAATACTCTTAGGGTTTCTATTCCTTTTCTACCATGAAAGCGAAGTGAGCTAAATGTGCAATATTGATGAACTAAGTTAGGGAGATGAATGAAAGTGATGATATAGACTGAAATAATAGATAAATGCAGAACTGAAACTGAGATATAAACCAAAAAAATAGATATGAAATTTGATATGCACCTGATATCAGAAACTGAGATAGAATCAACTAGACTAGGGTGTTGGACGCCTTGAGTCCTTGTTACCAAATTGCACTGTACTTTTTGCAAACTGCAAATTGAGGTCCTGAAACATTGATCTACCGAAAGAAACTTGTAAACTCAGAGGACCAGGACGTTGGGTGACATGGTCTTGGATCAGGGTGTTGGGTGCCTTGGTCTCAACAAACTAAAGTTTGTTTTTGGCTCTAGGTCTGCACCTATGAATTATGTCTTCCCGAAAGTCTGCTACTCCATCAAAATCCTGCAAATGTATCTACAAGCTAGAAAATGGTGTATGGGTGGCTATATAGGGTTTTACCTTAGTCAAACCCCTTTTTTTGGTAATTTCAACCTCCACAAATAGCAAATAATGTATTAAAAATGTGTGTGCAAGAACATTATGTGTGTATAAGATCCTAATGTAGGATTTGAGAAATACAAATCCACAGAACCCAAAGAAACCTGCATGCAAGAAACCTGTCACAGAGAAAGAGAGAGAACGAAACAAGGGTTTTGGCTCTGACAAAGTGAAAATATTTATTATCAGAGAAAAATGAATCAAGAATATGACAATAATACAAGAGATCAATCCTTATAAAGGAGATCAACACCGAAAGGAAAACCTAACCCTAAGGTGTGAGCATTTAATAATTAAATATTAATTATTAAATGACTAGTATATGCATAAAGTGAAATCTTAAGAGGAGAGTAAAGTTAATTAATTACTTTACTCTAACACCCCCCCTTAAGATGAGCTACAATGCAGCTACAAACAATGCAGAAGAAAGCAAAGGAACTACAATGCAATAGAGGGTCCCAGTAACAAGGCCTGATCAGGTACCTGAATACAAGAAAATCTCTATAAAGTGGAGTAAAGGAGAAAACCCAGTGGGAAAAAAATCCTCTCCAAAAAGAGATAAAGAATCATCCTGAAAAGAAAAAATGAAGGAAGGAAGGCCTCACTGAGACCCCCCAAGAACAACTTCCTTCACCCCAAGCATGGAGCACAACAGAAGATAGCGCGGAGATGCCAAAGGTTTAGTGAAGATGTCTGCAACCTGCTCCTCTGTAGGAATGTACTCCAAGATGAGAGAACCATCCTGAATCAACTGCCTGATGAATTGCATGTGGATTTCAATGTGCTTTGTCCGCTGATGCTCCACTGGGTTGCGAGAAATGTGAATGGCACTCTGATTGTCACACCAAAGAATAGTGGGACAATCTGGAGGAAACCCAAACTCTGTCATCAACTACCGAAGCCATAAAACCTCCTGACTGGCTAACACTGCTGCATGGTACTCAGCCTCTGTAGATGATAATGCAATAGCAGACTGCTTCTTGCAAGACCATGTGATAGGACCAGAACCAAGGCAAAAAACAAAGCCAGAAGTAGACTTCCGATCATTGACATCACCAGCCCAATCGGAGTCAGTGAAGCCAATGATGTGAGGGGATCCTAAAGTGTAGTGAATGCCATAATGAGTGGTGCCCTGAATGTACCTCAAAATACATTTGGCTGCTTGCCAATGGCTCTCATGAGGATCATGGGAGAACCGAGAGATAAGGCCAACCGCAAAGGAAAGATCAGGATGAGAATGTGTCAGGTACAACAAACTGCCAACCAACTGCCTGTATAAAGTGGGGTCTACTGAAGGAGTAGAGCAAGTGGAAGACAAAACAACACCTGACTGAAATGGAGTGGGGGAAGACTTGCAATCAAGCATGCCAAATCGCTGAAGCATATTAAGAGCATACTTCTCCTGAAATATGGAAATCCCATCCGAAGACTGAATAACCTGTAGACCTAGAAAGAAGTGCAAGAGACCAAGATCTGTCATCTCAAACTGCTCCATCAAAGCTCTCTGAACACGCTGAATCATGGAGGATGAGCTACCTGTAAGGATGAGATCATCTACATATAGCACAAGAATCAAAAGATCACCCTCCTGAGGCTGAATATACATTGTGTGATCGGAATGAGAGCGTGTGAAGTGAGAGGAAAGCAGGAAAGAGTCAATCTTCTCATACCAAGCCCTGGGGGCTTGTTTGAGACCATACAATGAACGTCAAAGTCTACAAACCAAAGAAGTGTCCTGCACAAATCCCTGAGGCTGCTCCATATAGATCTCCTCATGTAGGTCTCCATGCAAGAAGGCACTCTTCACATCCATCTGAAACACTGTCCATCCCTGTGAAGCTGCAAGTGAAAGTACCAGGCGTATAGAATTCATCTTGGCGACAGGAGCAAAGGTCTCAGAGTAGTCAATACCCTCTACCTGAGAAAACCCCTTCGCAACAAGACGGGCCTTATACTTATCAATAGAACCATCTGCAGCATACTTGGTATGATACACCCACTTGCACCGAACCAACTTTCTTCCCTTAGGAAGAGGACAAAGATCCCAAGTATGATTCTTCATCAAAGAAGAATACTCCTCATCCATGGCCCTATCCCACTCAAGGTGTCCTGTCGCCTCTGAAAAATTTTGAGGATCATCTGAAATGGCATGACTCAAAAGACTAGAACCAGATGTCCAAGCACGAGTGTGATGAGTATCTGAAGGATCACCTACCAAAGAACCAGCTGCATCAACAGTATCACGGGCCCACCTCGGCAAAGATGGAGCAACTGGTGGTGGTGGAGAAGGTGGATCATCATCTACATCATCCTCAAGAGATGAAGAGGAAGGAGTAGGCAATGAGGGAGAAGCTGGTGATGGAGAATCCATCTAAGGATAGAGCTCATCAAACTGGACATCCCGCCGAAACAGGACCTCTCTGGAATCAGGATCAAACAACCTGTATGCCTTAATATCCTCACAGTAGCCAACAAATATGAGTGGTCGGCTCTTCCTCTCCATGGCTTTCCGCTGAGAATCAGGAATAAATGCCCAAGCCTCACTACCAAAAACTCAGAATGTAGAAACATCAGGCTTGACATGGGTCCAAGCCTCCTCAGGAGTCATATGTCGCAATGCCTTATGAGGCATCCGATTCTGAATATAATTGGCACAATTGACTGCCTCAGCCCAAAATGAAGAACTCATAGCTCGAGACTGTATCATATAATTTGCCATCTCCCGTAAGGTTCTGTTCTTTCTCTCAGCAACACCATTCTGCTGAGGGGTGTAAGGAACTGTAAATTGATGCTGTAAACCATGCTCAGTGCAAAAACTCTGAAAGCCTGATTAACATACTCCCCCCTATTATCTATGTGTATCCTCCTGATAGAAAGTCCAGATTGCTTCTCCACAAATGTCTTAAAAATCCTGAATGAGTCAAAGACATCAGACTTGTACTTAAGAAAGTACACCCATGTATGTCTGGAGAAGTCATCAATAAAAGTGAGCACATAATGGGCCTCTGAAAAGGAAGGAGTTTGAAAGGACATAAGATCACTGTGTACCAATTCTAGGGCTGCCCTAGCACGAGAGGCTCGACCCTTAAGAAAAGGATCCTGATGATGTTTGCCAAGGACACAACCACGACATACACCATTAGTACAAGAAATCTGTGGAAGCCCAATCACAAGTGCCTGTGTACTCATCTGCTGTAGATATCTGTAATTGACATGGCCAAAATGCTCATGCCAAAGCCTGCTCACTGAATCTACATGTGCTATAAGAGAGGAACCAACAATGTCTGAACTCTCAAAGCCATCAAAGCTATATAAGTGAGATGCAGAATCCACACTCCCAGTAGCCACAACCAAGTCAGGATCATGAAGATCGTGAATAACCACATCATGAGGTGAGAACTCAGCTGTCTTACCAGAGCCAGAGTGGCAAATCTGATAAACGGATAGAAGGTTTGTCGAAATGTCAGGAACCAAAAGCACATCCTGTAGACAACCACCATCCAATGAAACAGTACCAGAACCATGAATGGAAAGTTGTGCTGAGTCACCAACTGCAATATGTCTAGTGTCGGTAGGGGCAAGAGCGGTGACCAAATCCTCTGTGTGTGTCATATGGTGAGAGGCACCAGAATCGAGAATCCAAGTGGATAATGAGGACAATGCTCGTGCAGAAATAGCATGACCTTTCCCTGTGGGCTGTGAAGGAGGCTGAGGTGCACTGATATTATGTTGCTGCATGGCTTCCTCCAAAGCCTCTAAATGTTTCCAACACCTGGAAACGGGATGTCCTTCCTTGCCACAAAAACTACAAGGATCACCAGATTTCTTCTTAGTCTTGGAGGAAGACTCACCAGACTTTGAAGATTTGCCCTTTTTAGAATTGGACTGTGGTTTTGAATCAAACTTAGGTGGTGGCTTGGAGGGATTCTCACTAGCCTCTGAATCTTTCTTAGGCTTCAGTTTCTGCTTCTGTTTTCCTTTGGAGGACTGGGCTACCAATGCTTGGTTCTGTGAACCTGAAAGTGAATCCAACTGCTTAAGCTTAGCTTGCTCACGAGTCAGACGATCACAAAAGACCTCAAAAGAAGGCATGACATGTCGAGCACCCAAGGTATCCATGGTGGAATAGAAGGTCAAAGAGAAGATCCGAAATGGACCCTGAAGCTTTGAGAGGATCAGGAAAATGCACTCTGTATCAGTCTTAGTCTTACCACAACCCTGCAAGATAGATCGTTGCTGTTTGAACTTCATCAGAAAGTCCTCAATAGAGGGAAATGAATTAGGTACCAAGGAAGTTAACTCTGCCTCAAGCTGCAAAGCTCTAAACTCGTTGACAGTACCAAAAAGTCCATCAAACTTGGTCCAAATGGCTCGAGGAGTGAGACAACCCTCAAGATGAAACTGGAGACTGTCAGAAATGTGTAAAGCCATCAATCCCATAGCCTGATCCATATTGTTCCTATGCTGCATAACCTCAAAGGGACATGTCAACTGAGGCTGAACCTCATCCAAATAGGACCATAACCCTCGAGACTGGAGAAGATTCATCATGCGACCCTTCCAAGTGTGGTAATTATGCGGTGTGAGAGATTCAATAGGTCTGTCGGCCATCCTGTGAACTGTGCCTCAACTGCTTTGAATTTTTTTTAATTATTATTAAGTGGTCTTTCAGAACTAGACAAAAGATGCAGAAGGGGTTTGGTTGTTTTGTTTATGTGTTTGTAGATTCTAGTTTTCTGATGTAAATAACACAAAGCAAGAAAAACACCCCCCCACAATGCAAAAAACTAATCCCCAGTACAAACTGAAAGCTTGAAAATGATAGAAAGTAGTAACTGGTTGAGAAATTTTTTTGAGCATCTAAAGAATTTGTTGATGAAATAGACTATAGATCTGGAAAGAGCACAGAACCACCTTTCCAATGCCTATTCGCTTTCAAAAAATGGAGCAAAAATGAGCAAGTTATGCCCCTTAGAGTGCAAAAAGGCTCATTGGACTTTGACTGCGAAAAAATGCAATCAAACTGGAAAAATCTGAAAAAAAATCCTGCACCAATAGAACGGGCTTAGAGCCAGCTTTCCAACCCCTATTCATTTTTAAAAAATGGAGATCGGTTGCCCGATTTATACCAGATTTTGTAAAACAGCTCCAAAAAGGTCTATTTGGGCCCTTATAGCCCTTAGGGGCTTAAAAAAAATTTGGGCCTTGGTCCGCTGGGCGACCAGGGGCTGGTGGAAGGGCTGGCGGTGCGGGGGTGGTGCTGTTGGTGCTGGCAGAGGGCGGGAGGCGCGTGGGTGGCGCAGGGAGCGTCAGGTCCTCTTGGCGGCGCGGCAGTGGCTGCCTAACCGCGACCGGTTGTTACCGCTGGCGACAGTGGCCGGGCATAGGTCGTCGGGCTGCACATTGGCGGCACGACGCTGGAAACGGGCGGTGCCCATTTTTTTAAAAACTGCGGTGGTTTTTTAATTTTTTTTTTGATTTTTTTGTTTGTGTTCGCCTCGAACTGCGTGCCCTGGGGCCGTACGGCCTTGGGGCAAAATTTTTTTTGCCTTCTGGAGCAACTGTGTCTGAATCAGATGTATTTTATATGAAAATAGGGGTTTTTGGGTGCTGCGAGCTCAGCGGTGAGGTCTATTTGGGTTCAAAGTGCACCAAAAAAAATACCCCCTATTCCAAAATAAAAAACAGAAGACAAACACAGATTTGATGCAACCAAAACCTAGATCTCAAAATCTTTCAAAAAGTTTGAACAAGCTGCAGCAGATCTGGCTCTAATACCATGTAGGATTTGAGAAATACAAATCCACAGAACCCAAAGAAACCTGTCACAGAGAAAGAGAGAGAACGAAACAAGGGTTTTGGCTCTGACAAAGTGAAAAGATTTATTATCAGAGAAAAATGAATCAAGAATATGACAATAATACAAGAGATCAATCCTTATAAAGGAGATCAACACCGAAAGGAAAACCTAACCCTAATGTGAGAGCATTTAATAATTAAATATTAATTATTAAATGACTAATATATGCATAAAGTGAAATCTTAAGAGGAGAGTAAAGTTAATTAATTACTTTACTCTAACACCTAAATGAACTAAAATGCAAGAATTAGAGTTTTATCCTACGTTATGAGCATAAAACCCTCAGTGAATGTAAATTAAATGTAAATTATTCAAATGATAAATGAAGTAATGGATGTACAATATGAATGTAAATTTAAAAACAAGTGTTGTGAAACTCATATAAAGATATGAAAATAACATGAAACCATACCAAACCCTAAGGGAGAGATACGAGCCAATCAACTGTTGGTGATCTCCTATTACTCTTCAATATCTTCAAAGCTTCAATTGATGATGAAAATGGTTGATGAATTCTTGATTTTTTGATTTAAGACTTCACATAAACCTCCACTTTCACTTTATAAGAGGCTCCTTCAATTGCTTGTAGATGGATCCCTCAAATGAGGAAAGGAAAGGCTATGTGTATGAAACCCTAACTTTGTTGTTGATCATTGGCCAACCTAGGAATGATATAATTTTGTACCAAGTCATATTTAAACATTATAATACAACCAAAACATGATCTTGAAATTCAGAGAGAAAAAGTTGGGACCGTGGTGGTATAGCCACCACCATGGTTCGACCAACTTTTTTCCAAATTTTTAGGGATGCAACGTATCGTGATTACAAAGTCAATCCTAGCTCAGTGTAACAATTCAAGGTGTTTAGATATGCAAAATCGGGCCTTGAAGGTAAAAATATAACATAATTAGGGCTTTTGATGAATTAATTAATTGAAAAAATAAAATAGAAAGAGGCACGCCTAGGATTAAGGGCCCAATTGTATGATGTGTAGAGGGATGAAAGAGGACTTTAGATTTAATTAAATTAATTAACTAAATACTTAAAAGGAAATTAAAATGCAAGATGTAGCACACTAAGGTGGGTGCTAACCTAAGCATGGAATTGTACCACCCAAATAAGGGTGTACAATTTAAGATGCTACAAGGAGATACAATACAAGAAACCGTGAAACATTATTACAAAACCATGGGCTAAAACCACCCAATAAAGTGGAGCCAACCTTATCTCCAATCTAGATGCCCTATGATGTGTCAAAACACACATCAACATGTGTTCCTCCCTTTTATAGCTCATTAAGTGTCCAATGCATTTTTATATTTCTTATTTCAGGAATCCAAACTTCTAGAGGCCATAACTTGTGAATCGGGTGTCTGATTGATGAACTGTTTGAAGCATTAGAAATATTACGAAGTGCTCTATCACCTTGTAACATTCTATGCCGGTTACATACACTTTTCAGAGAATTTAAGAGGGTCTAAAGTCATCAAAATTAAATTTAAACCTTTCATTGTACCCTTCAAAAACAAAAACTTTAATATCTTCAAAACTAGTTATGATCTCACGATGAAAATTTATTGGAATGCTTATCTAGCCAATCTAAATCTTTGGGGAAAATTTTGCACCATTTCATGCTCAAATGAAAAACTATAAATAGTAACCTCATGTAAATGCAAGGTCAAGACACCATTTTCCTAACAAAGGTAGCATGCATCTAAAAGACAAGCATGTTACCATAATGAGATGCCCCCATAAAGGGACAAATCAAAGGATAATGGTCACAAAACATATAGGAAAAATCACATAAGGGATCCACTAACTCTTGGGTCAATATGCTCTTATGATAAATAATGATATCAAGAATATTTGTACTAAATTTATCTCATCCCCAAAAGTTAGTCGAACTGAAAACACAATGGAAGAGCACAAGAGATAACAAATAGGTGTCTTTTTGAGTCAAGATGGGAGAGACCAAAAAGACATCTCAACAGTTTGCATCATCCCCAAGTAGACAACACAAGGCACATAGATACTATGTATATAAAAATAATTGAGAACAAATAGAATAATGTCACACTGGATTCAACCTCTTTATTACCTTGCACTAATGGAGTAACAAGGGTCATCTAAAGAGAACTTAACATAATACAAAAACATATCAAATAGCACATCTTGGGGGAAGCACATTACAAAAAATCAAACACACAAAAGAGAATCCATGACATGAATGAAGCTAGTCAAGAAAATCATCTGCCTCCCAATCTTGCTTAACATCATCTAGGGATGGTGGAAAAGATGCAAGAGGAGCCACTTGAAGCACAACAGATGGAGCTACTGTAAGTTCCAAATAAGGACCATGCTCTAATAATGAATCTGTAGTGCCCCTCACCGATTCATCTTGTCTTTTATGCACTAATAGGTCATATTGATATATCTTAGTTTACTTTATGATGATTTGAGGATATTTTATGATGTACTAACCCTAATTCATGATGTAAGATCGATTATGATATTGCTTGATTGTTTGTGAGTGTCTTCATGATAGGGACGATGTCACATCACTCATTGCGAGTGGGATGTGCCATTGTGATTCTCTATCACTTGCTTGTATTATTTACTGTATATGTTGTATCATGGCTTTGTGGATGCAAGATTTGCAGGTACCAGACATCGACTCCACTTGGCTTCACAGGTCTGAGTGTGTCTTATCCCAATGACAAGTTGATCGGATTTGATCAGAGCTATCAGTCTTGTGTGAGTTGTAGTTCAATGTTGAATGATCTCTTGAGTTGTCTCTTGTTGGTATGCTTGGAGTGTTGTATGTATTGATTGGTTTAATTATTAATTAATTAACTTATATAGTTTAATAATGTTCAATTAAATTAAATTAATAGATTTATATAGTTATAATGATAAAAGAAATAAATATAGTTGGCACTAATAAAATAAATAAATATTTGGTAAATGATTTTATAGTCATTGGATGTTTATTATTTATTATTTATGGGCTTTTGGAATTATTATTGATATTATTATTAATATTGTATTGTAATAATTAGGCTTAGATATTTAATAAATTAAATAGCCTTTGATTATTTATTTTGGCTTTAATTTATTATAGCCTTGGTTTATTTATTTATTTATTGGGGTTTATATTTAATAGGTGATTTTATATTATTGATTAAGTATTTATTGATTTATGATCATTGGATAAATATTATCTATTAATTTGGGTATTTGTTTATACACCCTTGGCTATTTTGTTGATGGGATTTTATAGTTAATTGTGCCCATGGGTATTATTATTATTTCTCTTTTTACACTTTGGGATAATTAATATATATCCTTTCTACTTACCCTCTTATTTTATTGGCTGAATTATTGGGTAAGTTAATTAAATAATATCTTATTACTTTTACCTTGGATTTTGATATTGGTTGGTGATAAATATTATTTTCCCTATTATTTTGATTGGCCGACATATTCTATGGTTTTGGGGTTAGATTTTTATTTATTTTCCTTCTTATGAGTTTACAGGGGTTGGCTTTTCGAATGCATTATTGTTGGAGTTGGATTTTGGATCTTTGAAGGATTTTGGATTGCTTGGCTTGTGGATTTTTTATTCATCAATTCTCATTTCTACATATCACCAGGTTGGAGGATCTTACTTCAACATTTTCAGTTTTGAAAAGATTGTCTTCGTTGTGTTTTCTGGGTGTTTTGGAGAAAAATATTTCATATGGTTTTATATAGTTTTAAGTTTTGATTTATAATATATGCATTGTATATTATAGCTGAAATTATATAGATTGGGGAAAATATTTGTATTGTGGTTGTGCACAGCCATGAATGGCCAGTACCACTAATATTGTCTGTGTATTATTGCCCTGTAATCTTGGCTTCCTATGAGTTATGTTTTGTTAAGGATTTGAGATCTGGTCTCTGTTTTATCCTTGTTGCTAGTTGGAGCAGTCAAAGAATTTGTTTGTTCACTATAGTTTTACTGTGTTTCTGGTTCAATGTCATGTCGATTTTCTTTGAGGAAACTTTTACTATGTTTCATGGTTCGGTATTTCATTTATGTCATTTGATTCCTATGATCTGATCTCAACGTCTCTTTTGAGCCTCTACTTGAGAATTTTTGATACTTATATGATTTCATTTTATTTCTGCAAGTTTTGTGTTTCCGTTCAGAGTTTTCTGAGCAAATGCGCTAAAAGAACATATGTGCCATTTTATTTAGTATATGTGATTTTTTTCATGTCAAATGCGTTGTTTTGTTTCTTATATGCGCTGTAGAATTATTCAAATGTCCTATAAACATTATAAATGCACTAAAGGATTAGATAAATGTACCATAGTACATGATATAAGAGTTGTAGGAATTGATAGATGCATTGTCCAATTAAGTATATGCGCTAAATTGCTAAACAAATGCGCAAATCTGGTTATTTGTTCTTCTAAGTCAATTTTTTGAATCTTTGAGTTTTTTGTTTGGATTTTTCAGTTCTCAGTTTGTCTTAGGTGACTGTCCAGAGACTGTGTTATGTCTTCTAAGTACTCTTGGATGTCCAGAGTAGGGTTTTGCTGCGTTATTTGACCTGTTGTGTTGTTGCAAGAGGAATAATGCCTTGCTATGTAGATGGAATCTTTCTCTATGATGTTGTGTGGTATATGTTATTGGCTCTTATGCATTTATGATGTTCTATCTTGGTTAGCTGGATTGTGTTTTGAGATATTTCTTGTTTAAGTAGGGGGAGTGGGCTTCCATGAGTTTGTCGAGGTCACGAGGAATAGATTGCTAGGATTCTTGAGTAAGAGAGTCAAAGTCTAGACTGTCTGGATATCTCATTGGAGGTTTTCCTTTAATTAATAAGTGATAACATAATAAATAATCTTAGGTAGTAGTAACTAATTTAAGCAAGATAATAAATGTGTTTTGTAATGCCCATCTCATGGATCGGATACTGGAGTGAGGTAGAAGATCTGGTAACCGGATAAACCGAACTCCCTTGATTTCCTCAAAGGTTGAGATAGTTCTGCATATGTATCCTATATGGTAGCATGCGATGACACTCTTTCCCTACATGTTGATCCTAGTTCCTTATGTCTTGTTGTTGAGTCACCTCTAGAGGTTTCTTGGTTGTTTGATATGTATTCCTTGGCTGTGTTAGAGTTGTTACCTATTTGGTTGATAGGTGTCAGCTTAGATCTAGAGTGTGTGTGGTATCTTGTGTCATCTCCTAGCATGAGGGTGGTTCCTTTGGTTCCACATGGTTAGGTGGTTGGTGCCTTTCTTCCATTGGGATGTTCTTGAGCGGATGCTTTTCTTGGATGCTTTGCATGGATGTGGATTTCTTATCTCTTCAGCTCGTGGATGGATATTCATAGTAGATTTTTGTACTTGATTCATTTGATATGTATATGTAAATGTATTTGAAGAAATATGCCCATTATAGTGAAGATATTGTATTCATATATCTAGTAGATATATTAGGGGAAAATGATGTATCATGTGTATCTTGAGAATGATTCATTAATTGAAAATATTGATATTGGAACATGGATGTGTACCTTGTATTTAGATGTTATAATTAGGTCATATTGCTATGGTTTAATAATGTGGTAATTGGTATTGAAATGGTTATTTGATGATAAAAGAAATGAATGGTTGGGATTAGAAACATTTGGTATTGGTTCTTTAAAATGAACCTAGTGGGATGGATGAGTATTCATAAAAGGATGTAATCATTCTAGGATAAAGTAATGAATTCATGTATGGTTGTGTGAAAGGAATTAATGGTAGTAAGTTAGATTGCATTTGGATTATAGAAGTAAAATGTCATCATGAGTAGGATTTGTTAAGTGTGTAGTTTAAGTAGTGACATTGAGATAACCTAGGGAAGTTAGATGTGATATTGTGTTTATTTCCTCTTGCGTATGATGATTTGTGTATTATGTCTATGATGGTTAATTTGTTATTATGTTAATGAATTTTTAATACATATGAGTAGTTGAATATACATATGTTGCATTAGCTTATGTGATGTTCTAGAAAAAAAAAATTGTTCTCTATTTTGCATGTTAGATAGTGTATTTCTCTAGGGTATTTTGGTGGGCATTATAGAATAACTTTGTTTGTACCTAGGAGCTAGGGTTAATGCTTTTTAAAAATGTGAAGATAACTGATGATTAATCTCAAAAATCTCATACATATCATCAAAATAATTAGAATCAACATTGTTAGCATGAACAATATTATCATCATCCTAAAAATTGTCTAATTAATAAAAATAGGATCTTTAACACAAAAAGAAGTTGAGCCATCATTTTTATTAAGCATTTTAATTTAGGTAAATTGTGTTGAATTGCCTCCCTAGGGTTAGGCAAAGGCTATGCAAATTAAGCCAAGTCAATATTTGGTGTCTTCAAGGGGGAAATGGTTTGGGAAGCAAGCTCACAAGCCTTACCACATCGTCTTCATTGGCATTCTCTCGCACAATATTCCTTTTATTTTTAGTCGAGACTTGCAAAAGCTGATCATTAATGGGAATAGGCTTCTTTTCTTCCTTTATATGAGGATAAACAAAAGAAACCCCAATAGGTTAAGGGAAACTTGATGCTAATCATTTTTCCTTATAGGAAGTAGGAGGTGGGATTGAGGAATATATAGGAGGAATAGAAGGTTTGGGAAGAATGCTAGGTCCATCATGAGGAGGAGGGATATCCATAGGTTTAGGGTCTCTTGGTTTACTCAAGGACATGACCATCTCATTTTTTCATTTCTAATAAGATAAGAAAAGGATGTCATTTCAAGGCTTAAGAGGTTCAAGTTTTTAATGCCAAAATTAATCAAGAGGGAAATTTCCACACTTTGTTTTGGGTTGGTAAAGGCTATGATTAATTCTTATAATAGTGCCATTATGAGGGAATTTTAAACATTTATGAATTGTAGAAGGGATAGCTTTCATGGAAGACAACCAATGATGTCCCAACTTCACACGAAATTGAACTGATGTGGGAATGATAACAAAGGTGAAATCTAAGCACTTAGTACTAACCACAACATGAAGAGTAATAAAACCAATAGTAGGGCAAGAGAAAGCATCATACACCTTAACCATAACATCAGATTTATCATAGACTACTTGATGCAATTGTTGAGTATAAAGACGTTCTTCAGTAATCAGATTCACCATACACACTAGATAAATGAGCACCCCTCATGAGAGTTTGTCTTTGATATTTGTAGTGATATATAATGGGGTATCCAGTGTAACAATAGTCTCACTAAGATCAAAAGTAATGCATAGGTCTTTTGGAGGTGTAGGTTTGTCAACAAGGTTCATAACATTATTCGATTCTATACCAGGGTCATTAGGAGAAAAATCAAAAGACTCAGACACAACAACATTGGTACAATGAGAAGGAAACAAATTGGTAAATATTTGGAGGTTTTGATTAGGAGGAGATATTGTTTTTTTCCCTTTGTCATTGACACCAACTACAGATATAGTATTGTTATTAATGAATTATTGGATATTATTTCTTAACTTGTAACACTTCTTAGTATCATGGCCAGGTTGATGGTGATATTGACAAAAATCTTTAGGATCATGGTAAGTTGGAAATGTCTTAAAATTGTTAATTGGCTTAATGGGAGGAAGTTGCTACATATTAGCATTCATAAACTTCAATATTATACTATTAAAGACTCAGAAAGAGGAGTTATTTCTTTTCTAAAGTATTTTTATAAAAGGGCCACACCTGATTTCATGGCAACCACTTGAGTGTTGATGTTGTCATTTATCTGATGAAACCTTTTTTAGGGTTTGAACTTCACAAATTACTGTTGAACACTGTCATTCTTATCAACTGGAGCCCTTGAAGAGGATGATTCAAATTGACTCACTTGAAGTTGATAATTATGAAGTGCTTCACACAATTGTGTAAAAGAAGTAAACTCAAAAAATAGAAGCTTATCTCTAATATCCTTTTTTAAATTAGCAATTAAAATTATTCAAACATCATGATCAAGCACTTGATAAGCAATTTGAGAATGCAAATATTTATATCTACTAATAAAATCAGTCACTTTTTCTTTAACTTCTTTCTTACAATGAATCAAATCAGTCAAAGTAATCTTAAGACCAATGTTATTTTGAAATTGTTGAATGGAAGTATTAGCCAATTGATGAAAGGAAGTAATAGAATAAGGAGGCAAAGAACAATACCATTGCAATGCTTTATCTCTTAAGGTTCTAATAAAAAATTTAGCAATAAGTACTTAGTCATGAGCAAAATCACTACACAAAGTTTGAAATGTCTTCACATGAGTCAAGGGGGTCACTTTTTCCATTGTATAACTCCAATTGAGGGACTTTTGTATGCTTAGGAGGAACCGTAAGAATAATGTCATAGGATGGTGGGCTCGCTACATCAAATGTGGGAACATTGAACTTGGATTTAGTTATGGAAGCCAATTTATGTTGTAAGGATGTAACAATTTGGGTTGGGTTATTGATGGTCGCTTTGGTAGATGGATTGAAATTGGACATATTGGATTGTGATGGAGGAGTAACATTGTTGTATGTAGGTGGAGGTTGATAATAAGGAGGGGGAACATTATGGTATGTTGGTATGGGAGATGGTTGTGAAACAAATGGAAGACTCATGAAAGAAGGTATGTAAGAATATTGATTAATAGGATTTACCCCATGACTAACATGTTGGGAAAATAGTGTCTCAACCTTGCATTTACATGAGGTTACTATTTATAGAATTTTTTCATTTGAGCATGAAATGGTGTTAAATTATCCCCAAAGCTTCATATTGGCTAGATAAGAATGCCGGTAAATTTATGTCGCAAGATCATAGCTAATTTTAAAGATATTAAAGTTTCAAAATTTTGAGGGTGCAATGAAATGTTTAAATTTAATTTTGAGTACTTAAGACTCTTTGAAATGCCTTGAAAAGTGGGTGTAATCGGTGTAGTGGGTTATGAGGTGATAGAGAACTTCACAAGATTTCTGACACTTCAAATGGTTCATCAATCGGACATACGGCTCACAAGTTATGGCCTCCGAAAGTTTGGACTCCTGAAATAGGAAATATAAATTACATCAGACACATAAATGAGTTGTAAAAGGGAGGAACACATTTTGATGTGCGTTTTGAAACATCATAGGACATATAGAATGGAGATAAGGTTGGCTCTACTTTATTGGGTGGTTTTAGCCCATGGTTTTGTAATATTGTTTGGCGGTTTCTTGTATAGTATCTCCTATATATGAGGTGTGTGAGATAGAGGTTTTGTGTAAGAGTCTTATGGCTATTGAGTTACCTCTGATCTTTGATTACTGGTACTCCTATGAGCAGTTTTCTTTGCAAGTATATTGTAATATGTATTGATTGTTGAATAATATATTGATGGAACATGTACACACACACATATGTTCACATTGTCTACCGGTATTACTTCTAAAGTTACTTATATTGAAACCGGTATTGGATGGTTAGTTTATGATGGTTTAGAGAGTGTCAACCGATACCTATAGACAACTGGTATATGCAGGATTGACTTGACACCAACTTGAAGATTCAACGAAGACCATCAAAGAAGCAATGGAGGACAATTGGTTTACATGTTGATAGTGGTTAACTCTAACCAGTATTGGTGTTTAGCTGGTATTCATTAATTGTGTGATGAGTTATCACCAATCGTGATGAGCTACACCTAATCAACAAATTTGGGCAGTAATTTGTGATGAGTTATGTTAGATTGTCCAGATACACAAAACCTAGGAAATTGTGATATGATTTCTAAGCCGACATGAAAGCTAAATGTCTATATAATGACATTATGATGAACTATTTCTTATGAGATGATTTGATGTGAATATAGAAGTGTTATGTTGTTGAAGGCAATACAAAATATGTTGGTGATGCAATTTTGAGTGTGCAAAAGAGGATATATTCAAGCAAGTTGTGCTACTTTTAGATCACACCACCTTTTGTTTTCTAATCAGTACAACAGTCAAATCCCCTAACCGGGTAAGCTCTAACAAGCTTCATTGTACAAATCCTTTAACAAGGTGATCCATTAGTTTGGATTCTAAAATCCTCTACTGAGGTTACTCCTAATAGGGTATTACCTTTAACAAGGTATAGCTCCTAACAGAGCTTTGGGATCTTTAACAGGATTTTCTCCTAGAAGAGCACTTTTGTAGACCATAACTGTTCAGTTATCTATTACTACAGATAGTTAACTTGTGGGTCCCATCTCACCATGGTTTTACCCTTTTGGGCTTTCCACATATAAACACTTGTGTTATGGTGGATGTTTTACTTATTGTGGATGCTTTAATATCATTTTGGATTGTATGCATAGTGTTTAGTAAGCTTGTTAAGTATCTCAACCGATCAATGCTTAAATTGGTATTATTTTTGCTGTCACTGATTCACCCCCCCTCTCAGTGCTTTATAAGTCTATCAATTGGTATCAGAGCCCAACTTCCTTAAGGTTTAATCGCTTGGAAGGAAACCCTAAAGCCACCATGGGAGATATGAGCTACTTTGAGATGGCTAGAGTGCTTGAAGCTACTAAGGAAGAGCTTGAAACCCTAGGGGTCGGATTTAAAGCTTCACAAGTCAAAAGGAGAGAGATGACTGAACAACTATTGGAAATATCTAATAATAGTTCTTCAGCTGAAGCTAACATTGATGCATTAGCTGAAGAAGTTCAAAAACTAAACGGTAAAAATTTAAAATTGAGAAGAGAGTTAGAAGCCCTAACTATTTGCATGAGCCAGGAACTAGAAGCTAGGAGGGCAGTTGAAGAACTTGTCAAAGAAAGAGATCATGAGATTGCTAAGATCAAACAAGAGAATGCAACTTTGCATGAGCATTGGCATGCAGAAAAAGAAGAAAAAGTGGCTTTGCAGCTAGCTCTTGAAATGACATCATCCCTAAGAGAGACTCTTACAAAACATAATGAAGATCTTACAAGAGAACTCGCTGAGGCTAATGGAAAGATGGAAAAGTTCAATAAATGTTCTTCTATGTTGGATGAGAAGATCCAATCACAGAGGATGAAAGGTGATACATCTGGACTAGGCTTTAACACATCTGAGAAAGGAGAGTCTTCTGGAACAAAGATAAACATTTACAAGGACAAAACTGCTCATAAGGCTAACAAGCCTATCGATAAGAGAGTTTTTAAAATTGTTTGCTTTGTCTATCATAAACCTGGACATACTGTAAATATGTGTAGAAATAGATCCAATGGGAATACACACTACAATGCAAATACTAGATATGTATCTAAGAGATTTGAAGGTCATTATTTTACATGCAACATGTATGGACATAGATCAGTTGAATGCAGATTTGGAGTAAATAATCTAGTATCTCAGATGAATCCAAGACCTAATGGTAACTGGAGGAAAACCTATGACAATTGGGGTAACATGAACTAGCAAAAACCCTATGTCAACCGGTTTAGTCCATTTGAGATGGAAAAGGTAACTAATGCCATTTGCACCATTTGTAACAACTATGGTCATGTGGCTATGAATTGCAGAAGGAGAATTAGAAGAGGAAATCCAGGACCTTGGAGATCATCTGGAATGGCCTTATATTATTGTCATAAACTAGGATACATGGTGAAGTTCTGTAGAACTAGGAAGAACAAATCGGTTAATCATTCTGTAGATCAGAAAGGTAAGCAAAAGGTAAATATTGAGCAAACTAGAGAAGAGATGAACTGAATCTGGAAAAAGAAGAATGATGATATACTTGCAGAAGAACCTAATCCTTCACCTAGTGTGGAGAATCCTACACTAGTGAATTGAACCTTTCAACAGGGCTAAGGGGAGCATAGCGGTAAATCTACTTCCGGACCCCTTGAAAGACGAGTGGTAAGAAAATCTTGCATTTTGAGTTATTATGTGTGAAATCTTGATATCTTTGTCAATCAGTTTTTTGAAAGTTTATCAACCGGTTTTACACCTATTAATATTGAATGTATCGTCAAGAGGTGTATTAAGGTTTGTAACCCTAGCGGTCGAGCAATTAATGCAGTAGGTAAAAAGGATAAAAGCAAGTTTTACTATGTTATTTTTACCCTAAATGCATTCGAAAGGGAATTCTTGACCACTTGCAAAGTGAAGATAGATTTGCTAGCTGGTCTTAGAAGAATTTGTGTCATGAATTGCATGATTGAAGCTGATTCGAAGATTAGTGAAGGGGAACTGGTGTGCATTTGAATAACCAACAGGTAACTGAGGCTACGTGCGAGAATTAAGGTATTTATTTTTAAATCCCTTTTTGAATCAATTTTATCTGAATGGCTTCATCATCTAAGCAAGTAGAGAGGGTAATGATCACATCAGAACCTATGGAGATTGATGAATCAAAACAAATAGTGTCTTATAATTCTTTATCTCAAGTTCCTGAAGGTGTTATCATAAAAAGTGATTTATCTAGTTATATTGATTGTAAAATCAAAGATTTGGGATCACTATCAATTTATTCTCAATTGAAATCCCTTTGCGATAAGAGTAGAAAGATCCAACCCGAGTATATTAGGGTTTATGAGAAGGGTTTTCATAATGCAACTTATTTTCTTGAGGATTTTGAAGAGGAACACATTCGAATCATCCTAAGTTGTGTTCATGGTGAAACATGTATCTAGAAAGGACACACATGATAGCCACGGAAGCTATCCATGCTATGACTGGTTTTTGGTCAACCGGTGAAGTTCCCAAGCTAAGGCAAATTTCCAAAGAAACTGTAACCACTTTGACCTCGTCTACCACTGATTGGCATGCATTTTCTGTTAATAACATTAAGGATCCAACGGTTAAACTAGTTACTATGGTTATAGGCTACAAGATATTTTATTCTAGTAGAATGAACAATGTGCCATCTGCAGCAGTGCATACAGCCTATAAAATAACTGTTGAGAACGCAGATTATGACCTATGTGAGGCCATAAGGAGTCAATTGATGTTTAATCTACAGTCAATTAAGAAGGACAATAGTCAGAAGTTCAAATTTGGTCAGTTATTGATTGGCTTATTCTTTTACTTTCAGAATTTCCTACCAGGAATTGGTGATATTGAATGGTCTAAAGACCTACTGGTAACTACTCAGATCAATAAAAACATTAAGGTTGTTAAGAACACTTTCTCTACTTTAATGAACAAGTATTTCAATGAATTTTAGAAGAAAATGAATATGAGGGCAAGGCTGCCTGAAGATGTGGTGAATTTTTTTGCTAAGATCATTTTCACAGTCACCACTGATTTCTATCTAATGGAATCTATTGAACCAAGAGAAGATGAAATGAAAGACATGAGCTATGAAGTCAATTATGACTTATTGATTGGTTATGCCAATAACCTATTGGCATCTCCAGTGGACAAGAAGAAGAAAAGACTGGATACTATTGAGGAGCAAACTGCAAAAGGTGAAACCAATAGTGCTCAACCTGTTAATGTTAAAGGAAAGAAGAAGAAGGTTGAGAAAGAACCTTCAACACCTTCCATACCTACTAATACAAGAGTGACACAAAGTGTCCAAGTCAAAAAGGAACAGGTACCCAAGGTGAATGCTACGAAGCAGAATGCAACAAAGAAGAGAGGCCATAAACTGATTCTTCAAGCAAAATTTGATGATACTGACACTGAGGAGGAACCCAAGAAAATGAAAGCAACTGGTAAAGTAGCTAAATTAGTAGAAGAAGTTCCAAAGGCAAGTGCTCCTATTAATGTCTTATCTTACAAGCCTATGATTGATTTTGAGAAGACATTGAAAACATTAGGGAGGAATAGATTTGATAATGTCAAAAAATGTTTTGATTCATTTGATAAAGACCAGAAGGAACAAATTGTTCAAAAGGTAATCGACTATTTATGTCAATACAATCGATTTCCTCAAGACCTTAAAGATGATATTTTTTATTCTTTATACTCTATTCTTGCAAATAAGTGTCAAATTGTTGTTGACAAAGACCAAGAAACTATTGATTATGTATTTATTCAATATTTTCCTGAATTATCTTTAGATGAATTAGTTGCCTTACTTCATAATTACAATTGATTGAAGTTATTAAATGGGAAAGCTCAATCTGTTGAAGTTGAAACTCAGTAGATAGCTTGAAACGTTCAATGGATGCATAAGCATTCAAAGTCTTATAATGACAAGAAAACAGAGCCTGAAGTACGACCGAAGATGGATGAGGAAGAAATAGTGCAAGCTGATATTGTCTATCCTATCAAGAAAAAGGATGACACTACTTCCCAACTAGTGATATTTGTTGATGACATATAGGATACCATTGATCTATCTGGGAACATTATTGAACCAAATATGCTGCCATTTGTTATTACTCATTCACAGGTTAATGCAGTGGATATACAACAACTCAACCAAGTGTGGATATTCCACCCCCACCGGTAAAAGATCAACCAGTGAAATCACAACTCCCATTGGTTTCACAAGCTACTCAGGAAAAACTCATTGCAAAAGTTGCAGAGAAGTTCTCTGAATAGAAAAAGGAGTAAGAACAAGAGGAAGAGAAAACTAAGAAGGAGAAATCTGTTGCACCAGAAAAGGCATTAGTCAAGTAGCAGAATGATGATGCTGTTGACTAATTTGGCATCAAAGGGCCTATAGATGTTGACAATATGAGTGCATCAGAATTATTGGAGATTGCAATTGTGATGCAATCCAAAACACAAAAGAAGAGGCTTAAGGAACAGAGGAAGGAAGTTGAAACCATCCAAACTACTGTGGAGATTTTGTCAAGTCTTCTACCAGAGACTACTATAGGGAACTTGTCAACTCCTATTGACAAGCTTGGCCAGTTGGTTGTTGATGCTTCTGACCAACTCAAGTCCCTTGAGGAAATAGCTTAGACTATGGCTGAGAAAAACTATAGAAAAAAAAGAGGATAACAAATAATGAAAGATATTGATACAGGGAAAATTGTTTTATCCCTGAACAAAGATCTTTTGAGAAAAGATATTAAGACAAGAGGCAGAATTCTGGCCTACACCTCTAATGTTTTATTTTTCTATACTTATTTAGTTAAGAAGTGAACAAAGACATAACTGGAACTAGAAAAGATATGTAATGCCTACATAGATTTACAGGATTCAGCCTTAGCTTTTGGCAAATCTGTTGATGATTTGCAAACTTGATTAGATTTGTATGATTTTGAACAATTAAAGAGACTCTGATCCCTGAAGGAGTTAAAGAACTTATTGAGACCGAAGGTGGACATCTTGCAATGAGCTTATAAAAATGCAGAAGCGGTTTTAGCTACTCTAGAGATGAGTACAGTTGATGCAATGGAAGAATTTTCTGCACAGGTCATGACTACCATAGAGATTACTGACACTTTACTGGAAACATGGGAAAATGATTTTTCTCAAATGAAGCTTACTTTCAGTAATATTTTCTTGAAAATTGAACTGAACACTCCTTAATACAGACTCTTACATTTTGTATATGTAAACTTTTGATGCAAATTTTGCTATATATATGTATTTTACTTTTCAATTTGGCATTGTTGTCAAAGGGGGAGTAGAAATATGTATCTATGTTGTGAAAAATTTGTATGTATTGTTAAGGGGGAGTAAGAGTAGAATTATGTTTGTACAATTTTTGTAAGCACACTTAGTTGTAAAAGTTCTACAATTTTCTAAGTGTTGCCATCAATGCCAAAGGGGGAGATTGTTGGCTTGATGATGATTGTAATGAATGACTTCATGTGTTGTCATTGATGGAACATGTACACACACACATGTTCACATTATCTACTGGTATTAATTCTAAAGTTACTTGTATTGCAACCGGTATTGGATGTTTAGTTTATGATAATTTAGAGAGTGTCAACCGGTACATGTAGACAACTGATATGTGCAGTAATGACTTGAAACCAACCTGAAGATTCACTGGAGACCATCAAAGAAGCAATGGAGGACAATCGATTTACATGTTGGCAGTGGTTAACTCTAATCGATATCGGTGTTCTAACCGATATTCATTGATTGTGTGATGAGCTATCATCGATCGTGATGAGTTACCCCTAATTGACAAATTTTGGTGGTAATTTGTGATGTGTTATGTTAGATTGTCTACATACACATCACCTAGGAAATTGTGATATGATTTCTAAGCTGACATGAAATCTAAATGTCTATATAATGACATTATGATGACCTATTTCTTATGAGATGATTTGATTCGAAGATAGAAGTGTTAAGTTGTTGAAGGCATTACAAAATATGTTGGTGATGTAGTTTTGAGTGTGCAAAAGAGGATCTATTCAAGCAAGTTGTGCTACTTTTAGATCACACCACCTATTGTTTTCTAATCAGTACAATAGTCAAATCCCCTAACCGGGTAAGCTCTAACAAGCTTCATTGTACAAATCCTTTAACAAGGTGATCCATTAGTTTGGATTCTGAAATCCTCTACCAAGGTTACTCCTAACTAGGTACTACCTTTAACAGGGTATAGCTCCTAACAGAGCTTTGGGATCTTTAACAGGATTCGCTCCTAGCAGAGCACTTTTGTACACCTTAACCCATTAGTTACCTATTACTGCAGATAGTTAACTTGTGAGTCCCATCTCACCGTGGTTTTTACCATTTGGGTTTTCCATGTATAAACACTTGTGTTATGGTGGATGTTTTACTTATTGTGGATTCTTTAATATCATTTTGGATTGCATGCATAGTGTTTAGTAAACTTGTTAAGTATCTCAATTGGTCAGTGCTTAAAGTGGTATTGTTCTTGTTGTCACCGATTCACCTCCCCTCTCAATGCTTTATAAGTCTATCAAGGTGACATATGAACTTATATTGGAATTGACTTCATGCATTTAGAGATGCAACTTTCCTTAGTTTATTTATATCTATTGCAGTGAGCCTCTTTGTAATTTGAGAGTGAGCCACCCTTTTTGTAAACACCATATAACTAGCTATATTACCTTGAGAAAGTTAACACTCTCCATGGTTTTTCCCATTTGGGTTTTTGACATATAAAATCTGGTGTTCTATTTGTGGTTGTGTTATTTGTTTACTCACCATTTGTTATTTCATGTTAATGAGATTAATAGATGAGAGTGATATAGCAGTAAAAGTTTTGAAAGAGTGGGAATACTAATTCGCCACCCTCTCAGTATTCCGGTCCAAATTATTGCTATCAGAGCCCGATCCCTTTCTTGAAAGCTTAACGACTTGAGGGAGATCCTTGTTAGTTGAATCATGGCACCGATGTGTATGATTAAAGAATATCATCTTGACGAGGAATTGAAGACAAATCTCGAAGATCTAAAAAGAGTGGAATCTGAGAGTGGATAATTGAAAGAATATGTGAAGGTGGCGAATGAATGTATACAGGAGCTTAGAGAACAAATCCAGAAGTTCAAGTTGAGACATAAGGAAGTTAAAGATCTGATGATGACGATTAAGAAGAAGAACAAGATAGAAGAAACTTTGAAAGAATCAATTAAGATGAAGATAGAAGATTGTGAGAAGTTGGAACAAGAGGTGAATAAGCAGTAGACAAAAAGTAAAGTCCTTGAAAGTAGTAAGTTGCTGGAAGATTTTATTAACATGAAAAAAGCTCATTTAGACAAGATTGGACTAGGATTTTAGATTGGTGAATGTTCAAAACAAAATGATAAAGACAAAGGCAAGTGAGTCAAATTTGAAGTAGAAAAGAAACTTGAAGATGCAAGGGAATTAGAGATCTACTGCAAAGAGAGTATTGATTCATCAACTAAGTGCACAAAGGTACCCATCATTTAATTGTTATTATTTTCAATGTAATAAATTTGGTCATAAGGCTATAGATTGTAGAAGCATTCAATGTTACAATTGCAAAAAGATTGGCCATAAAGAAAATTGCTATAGAAATCATGCTGAGTCAGAATCATAATCCGGTTGGAATATATAAGGTAAATAATAACTTTCATGGATATTGTCATCTATGTAATGATTGTGGTCACAAGGCTAATCAATGTAGATCTAGAATACTTTCAACAAATTTAGTGCAAAGGAACATCAATTGTTACCAGTGCAAGCAATCTAGACATAATGCTAATTAATGCAAAAATGAAGGTGGTATAAATAAGTCAACAGAGAAGAATGCAGTGAAGTTTAGTGAATCAAAGAAGAAGGAAGTCATGGTTTGGAGAAAGAAGTGAATAATGTGTGCAAGCATAGTATACCATAATTCAGTGCCTACACCTCTTCCTCTGGTAACTAAGCATATTGCTTTAGCTCAAGGGGAATTTTTCAAGGAAAATATTTTGGTACTTTCCTCCAAGTTGGTTTATGTCATCAGTCTAACATGACTCTATTTGAGATGCAATCCGGTAATTCAATGTTTGTGCTGACATCATCATCAAGACATCTTTTGGCGGCAAAACCCTAGAAAAAATTGGTAAGTTAAAATTGGGAATTTGAGATCATTTTCATCATTATGAAAAGAAGAATTGTTTGAAGAGAAGGAGAAACTATTAAAGAGTGAAAAGTAAAGAAGTAGAACAAGAATGGAATAAAAAATGATTGTTGGAGAAGCGAACAACAAAAAAATTTCAGTCTTTGGGAAAGGTACGGTTGGAAGAGTTTGACATAAAAAATAATAGAAAAATGGAAAGGAATTTAATTAAATCAGATTTGTAGAAGATCAAGGAGTCGAGTCATAAAGGAATGGATTTGTGGAGTGAGTTCTCCTGGTTCGACAATGAGGAAGTGATTAGGTTGATCCTGAGTCATGTGCAAAATGATTGTATTGTGTTAGATAAAGCCTATCCAATCTCAAAGGACATTATTTTAGATATTACAAGCCTATGCAACAATAGAAGTGTGTTGATTAAGAAGAGAGTAAAGACAAAGGAGGTTGAAACCCTAACCGTTGTGATAGGTGATCAGGATGCATTGCTAATCAACAAAATCATTAATCCTATTGTGAGTTATGTGGCATATGGTATATCCTATAAAATTTATTTTAGAAATAGGGAAGGTTCTACTTCATCAATTGTTGCATATGTTTCATATAAGATTGCTATGGAAGACACTATGTTCAATTTGTGTGAATTTTTAAAGAATCAATTGTTAGATAATGTTAAAATGACAAAAGAAAAAGGTTATCCTTTCTGGTTTGGTTCATTACTTGTGTGTTTGGCTATGTATTGTCTGGGATCTCTTCTGGCTAGGGAGAATGTGCTATGGGAATTTGGAGTCCTGGTTGGTAGGAAAATATTTCAATATCTTAATGGATTGGACAAGAGAGAAGATACATGTGATTCTTATTTCAAATCATTTTTGGACATGTAGAGTATCGGTTTGGTATCCCCTGCTACTAGTCCAGCTAAGGAGAGTCTGACCTTTGGAAAGAGACAACTGAAAGAGATTGAGTCCTCTGGTTCTCTAGAACATGAGAAGAAGTAGAAATTGCAGAAATATGAAGAATTCATTGACTTGGATGATTTGGAAAGCCCTACAATTAAGGAATAATTGGAAGTTGCAGATCAGAAAGAAGAAGATTAAGAAGAAGAAGCTGATAACATGTAGGTTTTGTTGGAAAAATGTGAAGGTGCTAGGAAGACTTTATTTGTATGCATAAATGAGATGAGAGATTGTATGAATAGTGTCAAAAAGGTCTATAGTTATTGTCTTTCATGGCCAACTACTATGGTGAAGCATAAAGCAAAGATTGCAATTTTTGAAGAAGAATTGAGTTCTATCGGAAAGTCATTTGATTTTCTGAGCTACAAGGATGGAGAGCAAAGGAAAAAAGTAAATTCCCTGTAGGATGAGTTGTTATTCTTGCAAAGATAGAGAGAAGATTATAAAGTCAAATAAATTGTTGAAGCTAAACTGGAGCACTTTTCAGTATTGCTTGATGATGTTGTTGAGTATGAGCAGAATCCGTTTGTTCCTGATAGTTTTTCTCATGATATTGATGTGTTGGTGGAATGTAGAAGTTTGTCTGTTAGTATTAAATTGGTTGTTCAGTCTTAGAAGGTTTTCCTTGTAGAGCTTAAGGAGAAATACAAGTAGATATTTCAGAAGAAAAGCAATTGAGAATCTTTTTTGAGTTGGTATGCAATTTTGACAATTTTATTGTTGAATGCATTTATTTTTCTTTCTTTTCTTTTTCATCAAAGGAATCCTTTGTCCTCGATGTCAAAGGGGGAGCAGCGTAAATGAGAAAGGTAAATGGAGAAATAAGGAGAAAGGTAGAAGAATGGAGATATAGGAGTAAGGGGGAGTTATATGCAGATACATTTTTTAGTTTACTCTTTTTGATGTTTTGCCACCAATAAAAAAAGGAGAATTATTAGATTTGTGTGAATGTTGTCATTGATGTCAAACCTAGTGATCCGGCAAGGACTGGATGTGGCATAAGCAGTTTTGGTATTGCAGGTTGAGTGACAGTGGAAGATAGGTATGTATATGATCTACTGGAGTCATTTCTGGAAGACCCTATTCTCTGAAATCTTGTGTTTTGCTTATCATGGTTTGTATCCATTTTTGGTATTATCTATGTGAGTTCCAGAATTAGGAATATCAATTATATCTATTACTATCTAAATGATTATATTGTATCATGTTCTAAAATCTGTGGTATCTGTATCTTGGAGTTTGAGAGTTTTTGTGCTTGAAATTTGTTCTTATGGGTCCAAATCTATGGGTTCGGTAGACTCTTGCTTTGTTTCAGTAATTGAGACATACGTTTTGGTAAATTAAGAATGTGAAGGAAGCATGTAGAAGATTGGTGAAGGCCGACTTGTTCATCTTATTTTTTGGTCGAGGCATGTTTTGGATAACGTGTTGATCCAAGGAGTGTATTATTGGCTAAATCATTTGTGCTTGGCCAACATCGTATTTTGGTATATATGCTTACTGGTATATGTAATAATATGTGAGAATATGGGAAAGTAATACATAGTGTGGCAATTGAAGAAGAGAAATGTGTGTGTACATGGTATTCAACAGAGTATGCTTGTGATGTGTAAAAAAACAAGAAGTGTACAAGTAAAAAGTTAGAGTGCGAGCAATATACAATGTGAGCAGTGTATGAATGAAGGTGTGTGAAGAAGAGTAAGACTGTGGACAATGTTTTAGTAATCCTTCACTAGATCTATTGCAAGTAGTGTAGTAATCCCTTACCAGACTTGCTACAGGCAATTATGGATAGTGGTGCAATGATCCCTTACCAAATCCGATTTGAGTTTTGTGAGTGACATATGAGCTTATCTTGGGACTGACTTCATGCATTTAGAAATGAAACTTTCCTCAGTTCATTTATATCTATTACAATGAGCGTTCCAACAGTAAGTTTCTTTTTAATCTAGCAGTGAGCCATCCGATAGTGAGCCACCCTTTTTGTAAACACCATATAACAAGTTGAAGTGTCCTAAAATTGCACCCTTTGCAATTTTGACCACATTTGGGGCCCTCACCTTATTGTTCTCATCCCCATGCTTGATCAAGAACTATTTAAACCCCTACCATACAATAATGACATCAATATCACATCTTACCTTGTCCAAACCCATTGTCTTGTCTTGTCTTGTCCTCAATTGGGCCCTAATTTTTACCCTTGGCCCTATCTCAAATTTTAGTGGGAATCACTTCTTCATGTCATCCTATGTTGGAAAATAAATGCGTTTGATGATAGACAAGTATATAAGGAGGTCTTCCCCTCTCATTTGGACGTAAGAGGATAAGGCAAGGAGAACTATAGTCAAACAATCAAGCATTCAAGCATTGGAGCATTCATCATCAAGCATTTATAGAGGTCTTCAAGGCTGCATTTTCTTCATTCATCAATTGTGGAGCATCATTACATCATTCATTTGTAAGCACGTGTGTGTGATTAGGGTTTTGTCATGTTTATACCATTTCATACAACATATGTGATTACATTCAAGAAGCAAAGCATCATTGTCATTCATTGCAGATCTGAGGCATACCTTTCCATCATTTATTTTCAATGTTTTCAATATTTCATTCAAGTTTAATTCCAAAACTAGGGTTTGACCAAAGGCAAACCCCTATTCCCAACCTATTTCCATTTCTTTCTATGTGTAGGAAACAAGTACGCAATTGTACTTCTGGAAATAAAATTAATACATAGAGATGAAAAGACCCTTTTCGACGCACAAAAAATTCAGAGGACCAAGAGGCAACACCACAATCCCTACTTTTCGAGGTATTTTCATAGGGAAGATCCAAATCAACTCATGTTATTCAGATTTAGGTGCATGACAAAATCTCAAACTTGTAGCTCATTATTTTCTCAAATTTTCCTTCAATTTCAGTACTTTACCCTAAATCAACATCTCAATTTACAAGCGAGGGAAAAAAACATCATAATCAGTCAGTCCACTTAGTGTTTAGTCCTTATCTAATTTCTAACCGAATCTAGTGGATTCCTAACCCTCTTTTGAATGTAATGGTCCTAATTGAAAATATTTAGTTGTTTCTCCCTTCTATGTTGTAAACCCTAAATCATTTTTCCCCATTACACTAGTTATATTATCTTGAGAGTTAACACTCTCTGTAGTTTTCCCATTTGGGTTTTTGAAATATAAAATATGATGTTCTATTTGTGGTTTTTTTTAGTTTACTCACCATTTGTTATTTTATGTTAATTGTTGGCATCAGGGCAATAATAATGCAGGAAAACTAGGAGGGAGGGTGAATCATTTTTCACCAAACTCTAGAAAATTAACCTTAATTACAAATCTAATCATGAACACCAATAACAAAGATAAACACCACATCAATAACATACATAACACATGGATTTTTGATGTGGAAAACCTGGTTAAGGGAAAAACCATGATGGGAACCTACCCACAATAAGATGATACTCTATAGTAGTATGTGAAAATATTACAATGGGGAATGCACATGCATTCAGGCACACTGCCTAAAGCTCACTACTCAAAAACAAGAAGGGATACAACCCCGAGGAAGGCTCACTGCCTTACAAAGATCGGACAATGATCCGGATTACATGAATTGAAAGAATAACATCTCCAAATGCCTGATCACAATTCCTGTTAAGCACATTGTCTGCACAACAACTCTTCTCTACTCTTCCACACTTCTGAATGATAGATTTGCTTTCTCGCACATACAGTAACCTCTCAAATCATAAACACAACTATAGACACACAACTAGCATGATTACATCACCTATTTATACAATTCATTAACCTTAACCTTAAGATCAACTCAACACATAAGACCTAATTAAGAAATAACATCATACGATACATAAAATCCATAACCAAACTAGTAGAATGTCAGTGAGGAAATAGCATGGACCCAAATAAAATCCTCGAACATGCAACACCATCAAATAATTCACCAAGATCATCCGCAACATACTACACCACTGAATATGTCACATAACACAAAGAATAACACCATACCAATAATATCTTCATTAACACGCACCATGATCAACATGGACCACTAAAATGCATAGGACATGATCAGAGAACATAAAAAAGAAACATATATTCCACTGCAATCACCAGAACAACTCAGATAATAAGATTTAGCATTAACACCATCACTGGAGCTCAAGAACACCAACTGACAAACTAAAAGATATGCTTGCCAAGTTCCAAATCATGAACCATCTGATCAAAGGACACACATGAATGTCCCAAACACTCTCCAAAATCCACAACTCAATATATAATCATCCCAGAGCAATAAGGATCAAATACTACAATTCTGCAAACCATGCCGGATCGCATAACTCGACCAAATCACCACGTAGAATCATGAAACTCATATTGAACCAACTAGAGATAAGATCCCCAAAAATTAATAAACTGCATCAGTACATCTGCAATAGATCACCTAAACCAACTCTTTGCAACACAGGAATATGTTGACATCAGTTACAACAACATATCCCAACAACTCTAATATCCAATAATCTCCCCCTTTGGTATTGATGGAAACATATGAATGTGAAAAACAATCAATGCAAAGAAACAAATCAACAACCAACAATCTCCCCTGAGATCATAAGGATCAACTCTCCCTTAGACAGATAACTCAAAAATACTTTAGGGTTTTTCACATGCTCTTCTCCCCCTTTGAAAACAATGCCAAAGACAAATATAAACCATTACTCTCATGCATCTCTCCCCCTTAGGATAAACTCATGAATTTGAACAACTGAATCAGAAACCGACTACTCTCCGAAGTAGCAGCACCAACTCCTCAATCCGGATAACAAGATAAGACAATGAAGTCCACCGGATCGATGCAACTCAAAGCATCTAGTTCACAACAGAAGGGGCAATCACCCCTAACTTCTCTCTCAGATATACAAATGTATCAGCGGGAAAAGGCTTAGTGAAGATATCTGCAATATGTTCCTTTGTAGATACATACTCCAATATCACTTCCTTATCAACGATTTTCTCTCTTAGAAAATGAAACTTGATTGATATATGCTTGGTCTTAGAATGCAACACGGGATTCTTAGAAATATTGATAGCACTATAATTGTCACAATATATCACAGTAGGGTCATGATAAACAACTCTAATATCCTTTAGCATCTGCTTCATCCAAAGTACCTAAGTATAGTTGCTATCAACAACAATGTATTCAGCTTCTGCAGTAGATAAATAAATAGAATCTTGCTTCTTACTTGTCTAGGAAACCAACTTCTTTCCCAAAAATAATGCTCCACCGATAGTGCTCTTCTGGTCATCAACATCATCTTCCCAATTAGCATCAGTATAAGAACTCAAAATGAAATCATCATTCTTCGGTTACCACAAACCATAATCAATTGTTCCCTTCAAGTATCTAAATATCCTCTTCACATCAATAACATGACTTTCCTTCGGATCAGCTTGAAATCTACAAATAAGGCATACAAAATTCATAACATCAGGTCTAGTCTGAGTCAAATAAAGTAGTCCACCAATCATAGATCTATACAAGGCATGGTTAGCCTTTGGATATTCATCATCTTTTGACATCTTACATCCAGTCACCATAGGAGTTCCAACAAGTTTGGAATCATCTAAGCCAAACTTCTTCAACAATTCCTTCACATACTTAGATTGAGATATTAAAATACCTTTATCAATCTGTGAAATTTTCAATCCCAGAAAGAACTTCATCTCATCTATCATAGACATCTCAAATTCATTTTGCATATCATCAACAAACTTCTTACTCAAGTCATCATCACCTCCAAAAATATTATCATCAACAAAGACTTCAACAATCAAAATATTTTCATTATCAATCTTGAAGTACAAATTACTATCAGTAATACCTTTATAGAATCCCAACTTCATAAAATACCTATCCAATCTATCATACCAAGCTCTATGGGCTTGTTTAAGACCATACAATACTTTCTTCAATCTGTAAACCATGTCTTCTTCATCTGCCAATGAAAATCCATCTAGTTGCTCAATGTAGACTTCTTCTTCCAACTCACCATTCAAAAAGGCTGACTTCATATCCATCTAATATACCTTGAATTTCTTATGAGCAACATATGCAAGAAATAGTCTAACAACTTCAATTCTAGCTACCAGAGCAAAAGTCTCCTCAAAATCAATACCTTCCACTTGTGAATATCCTTTACATACCAGTATTGCTTTGTTTCTAACAACTTCTCTGGCTTCATTCAGCTTATTTTGAAACACCCATTTAGTACCAATTACATTATTGTCCTTAGGTCTCGGAACAAGTTCCCATGTTTTGTTCTTCTTAATCTGATCTAACTCTTCTTCCATAGCTTTTATCTAGTTTTCATCTTTACAAGCTTCAGCAACATCTTTAGGCTCAATTTTAGAAATCAAACATGTCTCTTCAACAATAATTCTTCTCCTAGTCATCACACCTTTATTTTTGTCACCAATAATCTGATTCTCTGAATGATTTAGTCTTACATACCTCAGGGTCTTCTGATTATTCAGATTCTCAAGCTCTTTAACTTCTTCACTGGCAACAACATCAATATTCACTATCTCTACCTCTACCAGATGACTTTGCTTCATGCTCTTAGTCTACACTTCCTTTGCAGTAACATCCTGATCATCAGACTCGTATCTGCATGCTCTGATTTTATTCCCATGATTCTCATATACCTTCACATTTACACTTTTTACTATCTTTCTCAGTCTCTTGTTGTAACACTAGTAGGCTTTGCTCTTAGTAGAATATCCCAAAATATTCCTTCATTACATCTTGTATCAAATTTAACCATATCCTCATCTCTTTTGATATAACATTTTCTTCCAAAGATTCTAAAATATCTAACTGTAGGAACATGACCAAACCATATCTCATAAGGGGTCTTATCAGAATCACCTTTTATATGCACTCGGTTGAATGTGTATACAACAGTGCTAACAACTTCTCTCAAATAGATATGCAAAACATTTCCTTCAATCATCATGGTTCTAGTAGCATCCAAAAAAAAATTGTTTTTCCTTTCAATAACTCCATTCTGCCGAGGGGTTCCAGGAGAAGATAACTGTCTCTGGATTCCATGCTCTTCACAAAAGGAATTAAACTCACTGAAGGTGAATTCTCCACCTTTGTTAGTCCTTAGGCACTTCAGCTTCAATCTTGTCTCTATCTCCACTCTAGCTTTGAATATTTTAAACTTCTCTAGTGCTTCATATTTCTCCCTTAGAAAAGCGACCCACATCATCCTAAAACAGTCATCAATCAGCAACATAAAGTATCTGTCTCCCTACAAGCTTCTCACTCTAGATGGTCCACATAAATCAGTATGCAAAAGATCCAACAATCCATTAGATGTATACAATTTTCTCTTGAATTAAATTCTTGTTTGCTTTCCCAATTGACATTCTTTACATACCAGATTAGTAGGCTTCACTATCTTAGGCATATCTCTAATAGCTTGAGTAGAACTAATCTTAATCATGCAATCAAATTTAACATGACACATTCTCCTATGCCACAACCAACTCTCATCAATCAGAGCAATCGAACAACTTTTCTCACCAACATTCAGATGAAAGATATTACCTTTAGTCTTAGTACCTGATGCAATCTCTATACCGTAGCTATTAAAGATCATACAATTCCCATTCTTGAATTACAAATCATATCCCTTATCAACCATCTATCCAACACTCAAAAGAATATGCTTCAAACCTTCAAAATACAAAACATCATCAATATTATGCTTACCATAAAGAGAAATAGAACCTCTGCCATGAATTACAAAAGATTTCTTGTCTCCAAATCTTACCAAACCGCCATCATACTTCTCCATATTCCTAGAAGATGTTTAGAACCTGTTCCTAGAAGTTTGACCTAATTTTTTGGGATTGGGTATTACAGATTCACCCTGGTCCTTTGAATTTCACTCCATCAAAAGCTGAACTTGTTCATTGTCATTGAGTCTGCCAGAATCCCTGAGTACAACTCGTGAGAATGTTCCTTGCACATAGAAAGAGATGAAAGATGTTGTGGATAAGGGTTTGCCTTAGGTTAAACCCCAATTTAGGGATTAACCTTAAAATTGAAATAGTAATTAAAATGGAAATTATTGCTAGATGCTTTCCTTTTGAGGGAAAGCTTAGATCTAAACTACAATTCTTGTAATTTAAATGTATACCTTAATGAAGTTTTATTTGATTCTCATGCAAGAGTTTTAGGAAGTCTTGTAGAATATCTTCAAAGAAGGTTGATCATGGATGCCATCTTGAATGCTTGAAATTGACTTCACCTCTTCTCCAATGCTTGATGAATGACTAATTGTTTTCTCACTTGAATTAAATTAGGATATTGATTTCACTTAGGAGATTTCTTAGGATTTCAAGTGAGAGGGGTATACCTCCTTTTATACTTAACTACTCGAGAATTAATTGAATTTCTGGAGTAGGCCGACATGGGATCAAAATTACTGCTCAATTGAAATAATTGTTATGAGGACCAAAAGTGGGTCCTAATTGAGAGGACTAGGGTGCCCAGTGCTCTGGTCCACACAATCAGGACTTGGGTTTGGAGGGAAGGTAGGGAAGGAGATGAAAATGTAGGTCTATGGATGGTGTGAGAAGAATCAAAATAGGCATTAGGCATTGAAAGCCAAAGCACCAAGGTGAGCTCTAAGTGAGGACAAAAGTGTATGTGGATACAATTTATGATGTTGCAACTTGTTCCATTATTCCCATGACTAGTTTGAAATAGTCTAAGTTGACGTCTTTCTATCTTCCTAGATTATCCTATATTTCGCTATTTTGTTTTCATCCTCTACAAATATTTTATATATTATTTCTTTTATTAGATCCCTAAACCTTGCCCCAAAATTTTTTAATAGCTTCTTTTTTCTTTTCAAACTTAGTTTTTTCCTTCACCTCTTGGCTCTTTTTGCTACTTTTATATCCCTTAAGATCTACACCTCTACACTAAATTACCAAATTCACATTAATTATACGGATTTATTTTATTTTAAATGAATAATATATTTTATATCACCTCAAAAAATATCATATACTCACGTCTCTACACACACCCCACTTTCATTTTGGTATTAATATCATTCCCATGTGTACTCAAATTTCTTTTTGATATTCATGCTTTTTATATAATTTATCAATCACATTGATATTACTACCTCTATGTGAATCCTTCTTATGTGTGATTCTCGTTGCATAATTCTTCCTTCACATCTATTCACTTCAACTATCATGGATGTTTATTATTATTAATTAAGTGACCTTATATGATGATCTAAATTCAATAAGCAATTCAGTTAACAATACAAGGTATGTGGAAAACTATTAGTGTTGTAAGAAAATGGATAGTTACAAAACTCAAAATATGAGTTAAAGGCATTAAAAGTTGCCATTAGATTATCCAACATGAGTTTTTAAACATCCATTTGGAATCCCAAAAGTCTCTAGATTCCAAAAAAATTAAAATGAAGAGTTTTGGAGAATAAAAATGATAAACAAATAACAAATTTTCAAAAAATTATGAAATTAGATACCTCAACTTGGCGAGGTCATAACTTCCTACTTGGTGGTCAGATTTTGAAACTACTTACAATGTTGGAAAGGTCTCAAAGAGAACTTATTTTAATCCCTTAACACCATGCCTTTGGCTATCAATTTAAGAGAACAACGAAAGTTTCAAACCCAAATTCTACTATGAAGACCTTCAAAAATGCAATTTATTAGAACCTAGAAAATACTGAAAAATTGGATTTTTGATTTTTCTCAAATATGTCACCTCCAAACTATTTTGGACTTCATTGAACTACTCTAGATAATTCCTTCCCCCTTGAGAGGTAATAACCCCATTTCACTAGCCTACTACAATATATGAAGAAAATGTTGGGCAATTTGTTCACTAGTAAACCACTTGCCTTGATGAAAATGTTGGCCTACTTGGATGACATGATACAAAGAAATCTATGTGCCTCAAAGATTATTCACATTAACATCAACAATGTGGTCACTTACCAAGGGAGTGAAGGTTCTAGGATTCAAGTCTTTAGAATGAATTTTATCAACAACTTTTAAAGTATTCATCAAAGGTAGGATATGGATGAAGCAAGTTAACATTGAAAATAGGATGAATTCCCAAAAATGGTGGAATATTTAGTTCAAAATCAATTTCACCAACCTACTTGAGAATAGTGTATGGTCCATATCATAGAGAATGAAGTTTCTTATGTGGCCCTTGAAGTCTTTCCTTCTACAGGTAAAACCAAATTTATGACCCACCTAAAAGTGGTGTGGTGTGTGGTGCTGATCATGACGGTCCTTTCAGACTTACCTACTCCACTATGGCATGAACATATTTTTGAAGATGTTGAATTTTATCAACAAACTTAGAAGGTCTAGCCATCTCCTTTTTTGCATATGATGACGACTCATTTTCAGTGACTGGAAATGAAGTTCTAAAGGAGCTAAAGGTTGATAACCCAAATATACCTCAAATGGACTGTTTCTAGTAGTACCATGTATTGTAGGATTATAGCCATGTTGTACATATGGAAGACTCATACTAGGTGTGATTAACTCCCTTAGTTTTCTCATCCATTTGTGATTAACATGAATAATGTGAACAATCATGTGATTAACTACCTCAGTTTGCTCATCCGTTTGTGGATATAATGTTGTAGATTTTATGAGCTTGGTATCCATCATTGTCCAAAGTGTGGACCAAAATTTTTCATATCCCTTTTAGAAATGATTCTTTTTGGTAGCCCAAAGTGTCCCCAAACATGAGTAAAAAATAGCTTGGTATTGTCCTCTATGAAATCTCTTTCTTGTAGGCTAATATAATGGCCATTTTTGAAAACCTATCCACCACAACATAAACATGGTCATGACCACATTTGATAGTGTATAAACCAAACATAAATTCCATGGTTAAGGATTGCCAAGGTCTATCTAGAGTTGGTAGTAGCATATATAATCCCCTTTTTTGATTTGCAAGTTTGCAATGGCACATGCTATACATGACTGAATATAAAAAATGACATCATGTTGCATCTTGGGCCAATAAAAATACCTTTGAAGCATAGAAAGAGTTTTTCTGATGTCAAAATATCCTACAACATGACTATAATGTGTCTCCCATATCATCTTGGACCTTTATTTTGTAGGAACACATATCTGACCCATTTAACAAAGGATTCCATTTTGCAAATAAAAGTCAGGTTCATGCTTACCTTGTGTGAGCTAAGTGTAGACTTTTGAAAAATCAATATTTGTAGTATACATACCAAACCGAGTTGTTATTTCATGCTCACAAGAGTCTAGTACCATAAGCAGTGTTGCAATTGGAGGTCTACACAAGCAATCTGCAACCTTATTACTGCTACTCTTCTTATGATGAATGTTGATGTAACACTATTGTAATTATGCAAACCGCCTCTAATGTCTATTATTTTGAAACTTCCCTTGGGTCTACAAGAATTGCAAGGGTTTATGATAGTCTCTTTGCCTAGAATGTAGTGCTTCCATTGTTTGCAGGCCTGCACAATTTCATACATCTCCTTGTCATATGTCAGATATAGTCGATTGTATCAGAAAATGTTTCACTATAGTAGGCCACTGGATTCCCATGTTGTATGAGAACTACTCCCAAAGCATAATCAAACACATCTATTTCAATCTCAAATGGTTGTTGCAAATCTAGAAGTGCCAATATTGGTGTTGAACATAACCTGCTCTTCAACCCCTCGAAAGCTCATTATTGCACTTTTGTCCATACAAATTTTTCTTTAGGTCCACCCTAGAGTACGTGATTCATAGACCATGCTAAATGGGAGAAATTAAGTACAAATCTCTGATAGAAATTTTTTAGTCCCACGAAGCTATGAAAATATATGATATTCTTAGGAGAAGGCAAATCCTTGATTACTTGAATCTTTGTAGGATCAACAGGAACAACCCTATTGTCCATAATGTAGTGCTAGTATTGCATACTTTCCAATCCAAAAGAACAATTTTATCTATTATCATAGATTTTGTGCTATTGTAATGTAGAAAGTACCTACTCAACATGTTGTAGATTCTCATCCCATGTCTTACTAAAGATGAGTATTCTATCTAAGTAGACCACCACAAAACAATCAGTGAAGGGTCTAAGAATATCATCCATCTCTCTCATAAAAGTTGCAAGAGAATTTGTTAGCCCAAAAGGCATCACCAACCACTCAAACAACCCTTCTTTAGACTTGAAGTTATTTTTCCAAACATCTACAAGATCAATTGGAACTTGGTGATATCCAAACTTCCAGTCAATTTTAGTGAAAAATTTGGCTCCACACAACTGGTCCAAAGGATCATCAATTCGACGAATTGGATATTTGTTCTTCACAATGATTTTATTTAATGAATGGTGATCAATACACAATCTCCATGTGCCATCTTTTTTTCTAGCCAAAATGATTGGGTTGCCACAAGGTGATGCACTTGGCTGAATATGGCCTTTTTGAATTAGTTCTTTGATTATCATTTGATTTCTCATTTTCTATGACCGACCTTCTATATAATGGCCCATTTGGTAATGATGTTCCTGGAATGATATTAATTGAGTACTTTACTTGATAGTCAAGTGGAACTCCTACTGGTGAAGTGAAGATATTGTGATATCTTGCTAATATTGTGTTCATCTATTTTTGTTGAGAAGAGGTGGTTGTTGTATTATTGTTACATATATTTTTCCTTTCCCCTTTTGGTCTTATTATGAATAATAAAAATACTTCAATGTGGGCAATTAAACATTTACACTATTTTGCACTAATTGAAGAAGTAGATTTTGAAGGACTTACCTCATGTATTTGTTGCTTTCATTCACCTACTTTTACAATAACATGGTGTGGCCTAAATTCATATTTACACCATGGCATTGATGCATATATGGCTTCCCCAACAACATATCACATATGTCCAAGGGTGTCGTGCATCACAAATAAAATCATCTTTGAATGGTTTAATTGAGTAAGATAAGCAACATTGTCTACTCTCTTGTATATCCATTCCTTGACTCACCCAGCCCATGGAGTATGGTTGTGGGTGAGGTTTTGTCTTTAAGTTTAACCTTTTAACATCTTCAAATGAGTTTAAATTTTTGTGACTCGTACTGTCAACTATGAAATATACAGGCTTTGCACTTGCCCACATCTTTGAATGAAATAAACATTTCTCATCTTCTTGATGTATGATTTTTGCAATGACAACAATGGCATATGGATCTGATTCAATAATTATTTCACCACCTTTTTGTTCAAATGGCTTTGTGGGCAACATGTTTGCTCCTTCTTCCACTTCATGTTCTTTTGCCATCAAAGCCTTAGTAGCCCTACAATCCTTTGTATTATGTCGAGTACTTTTATGGATGTCACACCACATCCCTGTGTCCTTAGTTTATTTTTCACTCCCATATTCCATGTTGGTGATTGGAAGGTGGTCTTTTTGGTAGAAGCTTGTTTTCCTAAAAATTGGTTGCTTTTTTCACCCTTGAATTTATTATTTGCAAAGTAATCTCTCTTCCCTTTCTTCTTAAACTTCTCCTCAATTTTTATGGCATATTTATAAACTCTACTCAATGTTTTAATGTTTATGAAGAACACCTCTATTTAAATATATCTATGCAGACCACTATGGTACTTCAACATATGATGCTTCTTTAAGTCTTGGATTCGAAGCTTTGCTGACAAAGCATGAAACGCATTGGTGTAATCCTGCACTGTTTGGTCTTTTTGTTGTCAAAGCCGTTGCCATTCCATGTATTTTTCTTCATATGTGTCTTCATGGAAGTATTCTTCTTTGATGAATTCCATAAATTCTCCCCATGTAGGACTGTCATCTATTCCTCTAGCAAATTCTTCCTCTTCATGTATGTTATAGAAATTTTACTCTTTTTTGAGGTATGTTTGTTTTCCCATGAGTGCTTCACATGTGCTTCCGCTTTGATTAGAGTGAGTGTTATCTTTTCAAATTTTGAAAAGTTATCCATAGAGAAATATCTATCTAGTTTTTCCAACCATTAATCCACAACATCTCAATCAATTTTACCTTCAAAATTTGGTATGTCAAAATTCACTGACTATTGAAAGGTTTTCTTTCTTCACTTGATTGTTAAGAATTTTGAAGGATTCGAGAGAATTGCATCATCATTCCTTCTCTCTTTTTGTTCAAGTCTTCTTCTACCATGGCTTTAATAGGGTCTGCATCTGGGTCTACCATCTTTGGTCGGTTGTGCCTCATAGGAAGGTAAATTGATGGGTTATGTGTCTCCAATCCCAAACTTGATAACTAGACCGTGTGCAATGTGACATATAGGAGCGTACCTAGCTCTGATACCAATGGTCTAAATTCAATAAGAAATTCAATTAACAATACAAGGAATGTGGAAACCTATTAGTATTGTAAGAAAATGGATAGTTGCAAAACTTGAAATATGAGTTGAAAGCATCAAAAGTCACCATTAGATTATGCAATATTAGTTTTAAAAAAATCCATCTAGAATCCCAAAAGTCTCTAGATTCCAACAAATATTAAATGAAGAGTTTTGGAAAATAAAAACAATAAAGAAATAACAATTTAAAAAAAGAACTATGAAATTAGATACCCCAACTTGGTGAGGTCATAACTTCCTGCTCGGTGATCAGATTTTGAAACCACTTACATCATTGGAAAGGTCTCAAAGAGAACTAATTTAAATCCCATAACAATATTCCTTTGGCTATCAATTTTATGGACCGATGAAATTTTCAAACCCAAATTCTGCTATGAAGACCTTTGAAAATATAATTTACTAGAACCTAGAAAATACCAAAAATTAGATTTTTTGTTTTTCTTAGTTCTATCACCTTCAAACTGTTTTGGGACTTCCTTGGACTGCTCTAGATCATATGTAGTCTATCTCACAATCCTAATATTATTTTGGATATCCTTTAATACCTCTTTTCTAGATTAAAGTCCTAATTTTTAGTTATGATACCATTTTTTTGTTCTTATTCTATTGTTTACTTTATTCCTCCTCTTCTGTACTATTACATCTACTCCATCCACTAACCAAAAAGAAGATACACCTTGATCCATCATTAAGGTCAAAGAAGATGTAAGAGTTCACTTTAGGTTCAATATCTCTTCAAATTTACCATCAATCATTTTTTGAGGCATGAAAATGGGATAGCATTGATAGCTACCAGTTAGTACATATGTAGATTAAAAAAAAAAAATTATTATAGGATTCAATATTTTATACTTGTAATTAACATAGATGAATAATACTAGATTCAATGCATCATTATATTACCATACAAAAATTTATACACTAAATATGCTATAAATACTAGTTTCCACTTGTATAGAATCTACTTAACACCATATTTCCTTTCTCCAAGTATTTCCTTACCTTTATATCATACTCTCTCTCTCTCTCACTCAACTTATATAAACTCTTTAATAATAGCTATTTTACCTCACGATTATGTGATGGAGATTCTTCTCAAAACAAAAAATAATGATTACCCTTAAATTACTCAGTCACAACTCATTCTATTTTTTTGTTTCCTAATTAAGCTACTAGGTCATATAGGTAGCAAAATTTTCCCTATCAACACTTTAATTATAAAACTAAATACATTTGCAAAATGGTTTGGGTAAGTAGTAATACAAACTAATTTGATATAGGTGTACATTGATAGAGTAATATCAAAATTATAATGCCCGCCATACCCTAGAGAAATTAACCAACTAACAAAGAAATAGAGAATTTTAAAAAAATATATCAATTACAACACATGCAAGCTCAACATAAAATATACATCCAAATATACATGATCATAAGAACATAATTATTCAAGTTAAATTAAGCTCACATCACAAAGATAACAGTCCCTAGGGTATCTCAATGCCATTACTTGACATAACATTATAACATCATAAAACCTTACGACTTCTTTTCTACAACAACCAACCTGATGATAAATCGTAATCTTAAGCTACAATATCAATATCCCATTACATATCATCTTTATACATGAGGATCATCATTACTCTACCATATCTACTCTTACAACAATGAGTCATAGTTTAAGATTACAATTACAATTATCCAAGGTGCATGATTACAATTATGCATCCAACCACAATGACTACATGACAATCTACTCCATGAATCCAAGCTCAAATTGAAGAGATAAGAATCCACTCCACGCACACGAACATCCAATAAAGAGAAAATCCCAATGGAAGAAGGCATCAAACCACCTGACCATGTGGAACCAATGAGTTCCACCCCCTGTGCTCTAGAGAATGAAATGAGGTTCCACACACACACTCTAAACCTAGGTTGACACCTAACAACTGAAAGACATAAACATAATTGACGACCAACTACAAAGATGATACCAAAACCACAATATAAGGCTCAACCACAAAGAACAAGATGAAAAGACTCCATAAGCTACCAAACAAATCCAAACATAAGAAACTAGAACACATATAGGGAAGTGTGTCATCACATGCTATCACCTCAAAAAGGGATTATCCTAGTGGTCTCTTTCCCCGACACTCGTGATACCCATGCAAAACCGTCTCAACCTTTGAGACAATAAAGGGAGTTCAGTTTCCTCTCCAAGGCCTTCCCAAATCTCATCTTGAGCCTGTACTAGCACTCTAGGCCATGAATGGGGCACCGCAAATCAATTCATTATCTTATTAATGTGAAATCCTATTACCCTTCCCAGCTAGGTTAATTTATTATTCATGGTTATCACTTGCTTACACATAGGAAACTTTCAATGACATCTCTGGGTAGTCTAGGCCCTGACACCTATCTCAAGTCATCTCTTTGCGGTATATTTCTCAAGACCCTAGCACTCACTTGAAAGCCACTCTCCCTATCATGCTCCTAAAATTAGGGTATAGCATAACACATTCTTGCAAATAAGGCTAATCCAAAATAATATCACAAAATATCCACCATGGGATCCATATCCAAACAACATCATAACACAATTGATTCGTAATTTCCATAATGCAGAAATATTAAATAATAAATACAACCAAGAGCCAATACCCTTAAGCATGATATAATGCCAATAAGAAATTTAACAATCAAATCAAGGCATAACCATCTTGCTTAAGCAATAAATAATACAAATATCCAACTCTGAACATATAAATCAATCCCGGAACAACACGGGAACTCAAAAATCCAGAACCCAACCTCTGGAGTGACAAAATTAGCACAGACTACAAAAAAGACCACGAAACACAAAAGACAACAGTTTGGTGTTTTTACAGACTAAAGTAGTGCATTGGTAACAAACTCTAGTGCCTTCATTAACTAGACTGATACATATAAACAACAATTTAGCACATTAGTAGAACTTATTAGCTCATACCCAAAATAGAACAACACATATAGGATACCAAATGATGTATATATTCATCAATTAAACACATTCGTCAGATAGAGTAGCACATACATTAACCAGTGTAGCGCTTATAACAAAATAGATAGTGCATATACGAAATACTTTAGCGCATATGTTCACCAATCTAGTGCTTTTGAAACATAGAACAAAAACCAACTTAGATGCAAATGAAATTATACGATTAAGTCTAGAATCCACTCAAATATAGATTACGACATCAATATAGGCTCACAAGGGCGTAAACAACTCTAAACAAAATACACAACATGAAATAAACAAGCATAGACCAAATCAAGGCGTACATTGCCCAACTCTGCACAGAGTCACTTCTAGCTTCATACACAAAACTCGCTTTTGGCAATCCATAAAAGACAACACAGTAAAGGAACATAAATACTAACTCTCCAAAACAACACAATCCTACACCCATATTCAAACAAAGGAGACATATGATAATGAAGCAAGATTTACAACACACAACCCCTTCACGGGGAGATAAAATAATTCCTCTTTCAATAAAAGATATGGGAAAATTAATCTCAGAATTTCAAAACACCAAAAAGGATTTCCCATGCACACCACAACAAACAATCAATCTTTTGATGACAATCTTTCAAAATTTAAATTGCATAAGAAAGGTTTAAAACCCTCCAAGCTAGAATTGTCAAATACGGACAAGAAAGTTGCAGAAGAGTGATCCATAGCCAAGCCAAGATCCAACTTTACACATTCACAGAAAAATCCATTGAAAACCAAAAATTCAATAAAAATCTTCAGTGAAGCAACCCCCCCAAAATCTCAAAACTCCATATTTATAAAAATTAATCCAAAAACCATAGCTCATCCTAGCCAATCAAATATAATAAACCTTACCAACCATATCAAATTTCAAGGCAAAATATAATAAAATAATATTAACCTCCAACTCACACTCCCAAAGCCAATAGAAAAAGAGGGTAGGTAAGATAAATAATAAAACAAATGGGTAAAAGGGATAAATAAAAAAAAAAACCAATAACCAATAGCCAGTAAATTAAATAAATCAAATGCACAAATAATCAATTAAATATAAATCCACAAAATAACATTAATAAATATTATAATAACCCTTAATAATTAAATACACATTATATTTAAATTTCAAGACCAACCTATAATTTAATTAATATTAATAAACTATATAAATTAGTTAATTAATCATTTAATAACCACAACTACACAAGGCATCCCAACACAGGGATCACATAAAATGCCACAAACGCCTAACAAGGCAACTCTAACCAAGACACGGGAATAACAAGGTACCAACTAATCCTATAGTATGTGATAGGGTTTCATGCCACCTCGGATCAACTTGCCTTTGGGATTAGACACACACTCAAACATGTGAAACCAAGTGGAGTTGATGTTTAGTACTTGCAATTCTGCACAACAACAATATTTATACAAAAACATATGAATTGCATATATCATAAAATAATCAAGCAAGTGAAAGAGAGTTACAACATCATACCTAGCTCATAAATGAGTGGCATAATATCATCTCTTTCAAGAATACAATGATAATACAATCATGGCAACCATAACATCCCCGATAATATCATCATATATCATAAAGCATAAAGTAGGGTTAGCACATATCATAATCTCATCATAAGCATATATTAACTCCACACACACACACATATATATATAAATAATTCATATTGATAACCAAGCATATGTCCATCAATATAAAAGTTTTGAATGTATCATCATCCATATAAACCATAATATGTCCACTGTCATTATGAAATGTCAAACATCAACCGTAAGCATCTAAAATATAAATAAATCCATAGTCATCCATCAAAAGCATCATAAGAGAGTCTAAGCTAAGTCCATAGACTTTATCAATGCATAAAAAAAAAGATGAACTAGGGAGGGGCACTACACAATTTATACAGTTAAAAAGTGAACATTTACCATCTTTTCCCTTTCATTTGTATACTTTAGTGCATTCTTTTGATAAGCATAATTCTAACCATTTTGACCCCCTTAGAGCATAAGTAATTCTCACCTCACAACCCCTACCACAGTCTAACACAATTCCCATGCCTATTTTTATATTTTCTTTCATCAAGATGTAAAAGTGTCATGATCTTATCCTATGGATAGCACTATACATTCTTATGTCCCTAGAATTCAATTTTCATTTAGCTTACAGAGCACTCTAGCATTTCCATACCTTGATTCATCATCATTGGTTCAAAAGGGTTAAGGCCATTGTATAAAAGAAGTTTTAAATAAATGGATCTACAAGAACTATACATAAGCTTTGCATGGATCTCGGGCAATATCAAAGAGCATCTAACATTCAAGTTAAAGTTCCCTATTTCTAGAATATCCTACACTAACACCTAGGGATTTTGACCATACACATCTAAGCTTACCTATTACAACTATTAAATCATCTCAATGAATTTCTAGAAACAAATCCCCAAATGTGTTGCATGCACCATTTTCTCTATTTTAAACATTATAAATGCGTGACAAAGTGCTTGAGAAATTACCAAGTACAATAGGGTTTGCCAAAAAATCATAAAGGATAATGCCACACCCATAAATGGCATCATCACACCCATACGAGACACTAACATGCTAAGAAAACACAAGTGTATTTGTGTAGAATGAAATTTGTGTGAACAAACATGAGTGCATGAAATTAAACATGATTGTCAACATTAAGAATGTTGAAATTAAAAAAATAGAACCAATCTATATGATTTTGTCTTCCATTTTATCTTCTTTTATTATGCTCTTCCTTTTCCTTCTCTTTTATTTTTACAAAATCTATTCTCCCACAACCTCAACTTTAATCTCTTATTATGTTAAATTTGAAATATACTCTTGACTATTTTAATCACATCGTTCAAATTCTAAATGAATTGGGATATTACACTTGTTTAGGTAGTAGTAACTCTATTTTTAGTTAGACATCTTTAGAAGTGATAAAGAGTGGTCAACTAAACCAACAAACATGATAGCTAAAGAAAAGGACAAACATCATATCATGAATGCTAACAAAACTATAAAAAGAATTTCGAGTGTAACTAAATTACTCATTCATTTAATTATAGTTTGTACAAAATTAGCTTTAATTACAGTTTTGATTTTGATGTAATTATTTGTCGGACTTTTGACAATGACAAAATTTGAAATTAGCATTTGTACTCCTACTTTAGGAGAGTTACTTTTTATGAGTGGATGCGTCTTACAAGAGTTACTTTTGAATAGTTTTTATTAAAAAATATTCAAGTTGCAAGAACAAGTAAATAGTCATAAAGGTTATGAGAAATTGATATATATATATATGAATGATAGGTGAGAGTTTTATATTGAATAATATTCAATATATAAAAGCATTTATTTTATAAAATTTTAATATCATTTTTTTGTTGGAGGATGTTTCGTTTATAAAGTCGTTTTAGTTATATCTAATACGGGAGCACAAGTCTTAGATTCAAACCGGCTAAAAGTCAAGGACTGTGGAGTATCTATTCAGCCAAATTCACCCGGAGCACGATTCCGACCTTATCCCTTATGATGCTGAAGCCTTGTTATGGAAAACATATTTTTGTTGTTATTATTCAAGTTGTCAATTGTATATTGTTTTTAATCAATAGAAATGATTAAACATGATTTTTTAGACTTGTACTCATGCACACTAAATGTGGCACAGTACATGATTTTACTTCGTGTTATATTTAATACAAGATAAAGTTAAACATATACACATTTTCGATTGTATTATTGACAAAATATGATGTAAAAATCTTGTTTTTTCAATGTAGTTTAATGTATATGTACATTTTCATATGTAAATCTATTTTTCTAATGTCTTTTGCCAACAAAAGTGATCATGTATGCCATGTTTTTCAATATTTTTTTGCACCTATAAATAACACATTGAAATGGCATTGAAAAACAATATTGAATTCAAGACTCAAATAGATTTTCAAATCCACTTAACAACTCTTGACAAAGATCAAATAAATGTTTTTGACGAATAATATTATTGTCACAAATATTCAAATACCATTCCGTCTTAGAAAATTTATGTATTATATCTTGTTATAAATATAATTTTACTATCTAAAATTGTTTCTTATTCATTTTTATTTACTTTTAAAATGTCACTATTTTATTTTTATTTTAAAACACTATTCATTCTATGTAAATTATTTTTATTAATTCATATAATTTCTTAAAAATATTAATAAATTTCTTGATATTTAACTTTTATTTTTTGATTGTTAGATATCAATTTTTATATTTAACTATCTTTACAAATGCACCTCCTAACTACTAAGGTATAGCTGGCTTTAGTCTATTTAGACTAATCATTGAATATTTGGTTTTCCAAGAGAATTATCTATGCTTAATTACATTTTAAATAAGTTAACATGGTTAAAGTGACCGTCGTTGGGAATATAAATACACTGGGACACCACTAATGACTTTATACTATTCTAGGATATGATACCCTCGTGTTGGGAATTGAATTATGATTTATTTCAATTTCCAAAACAAAAAATTTCATGTTTTGTAAATAAAATGGTGTTTTTTACACTTTTTAATGGGTAAGTGTTTCCATTTTCAAGATTAAATTTGACTCCTCTTTTTAGGGTGATTGTTTCATGAGGTTTATCCACTTAGTATTGTCCTTCAAATCATGAGGGTTATCTACTTAATAGTTCCCTTCAAATGATGGGGGGTGGCTTGTCAAAGGATCATCATAGATTAGATAGATATATTTGGTCTACTAAAAAAAATGATAAGTTTAGAATTTTTTATTATTTTTTAAAATTAATGTTATGTATAAAAAAGTAAATAATATTTTTATGTATCTATTAAATTTGATTTTAGATTTTTATATTTAAATAAATATGATACACGTGATTAGTGTTTATGAATGTTTTAATGATAAATGGTTTAACAATATAAGGTTTCTAGGGAGTCAATTATCCTCTCTCCTTCCACAACGCTTCTATTATTTTGTATTCAAGATATAAGATTAATGAGTTTTACATATGCTTGAGTGTGTTAGTGTAGGTTTTCATTTTCTAGTGAATATTTATTATTCTATTATCTAGGTATTTCCTGCACCTTTTAATCCAGCTTTCCAGGGTTAAATAAGCAAATATAAGTGTTCGTTGTGAGGTATTAGAATCTTCAATGAGATTTACATTTACTATAAATGGGTACTTTTGGTGTTCACTCCATATTGGTTGTATTTTCCATCTCCACCCTCTCACTTTATGTATATACTTACTCTCCTAGTTTGTATTTGTATTTTGTAGATTCATGTTCTTATACTTTTTTAATTTTCTATTTTCTTCATGAGCATTTGAATTACTCTCTTGGGGACTAACTTTGTATGTTATTTTAATTTATTAGTTGTCTATATTTATAATTGAATAGTTTATGTTTCTTATACTAGATATTGGGTTATCATATATTTTATAGATTCTAACATGATATTAGAGATTTGGTGCTAGAATAGATCTTTCATTTCTGTATTTGAGAGAATCAAGGAGCTAACTAGTTCTTGCAAGTTTCTTAAAAATTAAATATGAGTTTATCATTGCATATTCAAATGATCTAGAGAATCATAAAAAAGTTGATAAAAAAATATTAGCATTTTTAGCTATTCCATAATTTTGAAAAGGCTCAAGAAAGTCAAATTCATCTTTCATTTTATCAAAATAAAAAAAATGGAATCTAGTTTGCAAATGAGGTTTGAATGATGCATGAGGCATGCCACTCATTTATGGGGCATTTTAAGGCCAAAGAGACCCTTCGATTGCATTCAAAAATCCCAAAAAAGCCCATTTCCATACAAAATTTGTCAAAATTAGATACACGATCTTGCATAGGCTGTATCATATGATGATAGATCTCAAAGATTTTTTTTTTACATATTACACTAGGAATTGTAACAATTGTGTTGCCTACTCTAAACACCCTACCACCATTTGTACCCTCCAATGTAGATTCTTAGCCTAAACCCTACGACTACCTATGACAACTAGTATAGTTGATGCCTCCATTGCAACACCAAGAAGAGTCACTAGTCTACCCAAACCAACCTATAATGTTGTAAATTGTACTCCTTTAATTATGAGTCCAATTTCACACTCTCCTTAGAACTTATTATAATTTTCCTATTCCTTTATGTATTTTGGGACCTATTCTTGCCTTGAATTAATCCTCAATTCAAGAATATGAGTCTTGTTTTGTTTGGATATATCAACACTTTCCTATTTGGGACCTTATTTTAAGTGTGCTCTTTCTCCTATTTTACTTTAAGCTTATATGGGTCTTATCTCATTGTAAAGTTCAATATACTCTACCCCCCCTTAAATATTATCATTTTTTTTTATATAATTATAGATATAATATCAATGACCTATTATATCATGACCCTTAAGGGCCTATGTTGTTGGGACATTGGAGTACCCCAATGTTTGGTGCTTTTGGCTAAAATTTTGGGAGGATAATATGATAGCCTTGAAATTTCCAAATCTATCCTTGAAGTTGAAAAATGATTATTTTAAGTTGGCTGAAAGGTGAATTTACCTTGAGAACCCTATATAAGACATCACCCCCCAATTCATTTCATGATCGAGCATTATCATCTACAAGTTTCATTCCAAGAGAAATTATTCTTCATTCAAGAGCAGATTTGATGATTTATCATATTATTGCATCAACACATGAAGGGTTTATCCTACAAACTTTGCACCATCAATTGAAGGTATAATAATTTTAATTAACCATTTCCATTCAAGCATCTTATTCAAATTTCAATTTTTTTCCTAATCATCATTGTTGTAGGGTTAATTCCCTAGTCAAGCCCCTACATATCCCATCACCATTTTCTCTCCTTTTGTGCAGATCCATGCTTGGAAATAGGTTCTAGGTTCATACCAAGGACATGGGAGCATAGTGCAAATAGAGACAGGACCAGTGAGGCACAATTCAATAGAAAAGAGGAGGACTAGGGTTCCTAGTGCCATAGTCCACCTAGGCTAGGGCACCTAATGCCATAGTCTAGGTGTTTTGACCTATAGTTTGGAAGCTCTCAAGGAAAGCTGGATTCATACTCTACACCCAAACACCTATTAAGACTAGGGCGCCTAGCTATAGTGTCTAGTTAATTTAAGCTCAAATTTGTGTCACGAGTTCATCTCTGCATCCCCTTTTTAGTTTTGCACATCTTAGTTCACTTCCATATCTACATTTGTCTATTTATGTTTTTTATTATCAATTTTGCACCTTTTAGCCTAGTTCTTTACATCACTTCTTATCCAATCAATCAAACACAAAAGAGAACAATTTGAAGTTGGGCCTATTGATTGTTATCCAATGTAATGGGATTGCATTTGATTCCTAGTTTGCATGTTAGAATAGTGAGTCCCATTTCCCTGAATAACAAAACTAAATAACATAGCCTACCAAAGAACATAGTTTTAGACTGAGATAACAAGTTTGGTGGGTATTTCTACAGAAAATTGTGGAAGAAGTTGAATATAGATTTAAAGTTCAATTTGACATACCATCCACATAGCGATGGATAGATAAAGTGGTGAATAGGAGTTTGGGTAACCTACTAATATTCATAGTAGGAGATAATCCCAAGGGATGGGATTTGATTTTACCACAGGCAAAATTTTCTTCCAAAAATTCTGTTGATAGGAGCATTAGTAGATCATTATTGTAGATTGTATATGAAAGTATTCCCATGAATGTTGTAGAGTAAAGGAAGTTGCACAAAGGAGAAAAGATACAGGGGCTTCACTTAGTGTACCTAGGTTATATCACCTATGTTCATGGCATACTAAAGAATCCCCCTATTTTCAAAAAATCTTTCCCTAAACTCCTTTTTTCCCACCCCCTCCCAATACACAACTTGAATTAAAAGCCCCCCTATTTGCACACAATATTGCATTTTTTCATAGCCCAAATTAAAAATCCCCCTATTTTCACCGATGGGAAATATATTGCACCCTCATTTTTGGGATATTAAACCCCCCCAATATGAACACACATGATATGATATTGCCTATTTAGTGAAGCCCCTGTGAGAAAAGAAAAGTGCCAAAGCTAAACATTTTGTAGAGAACCTAAAGAATTTGCATGAAGAGGCAACAAAGTATATTAATAAGATGAATATTTAGTACAAGGCTAAGTAGATCAAAAGAGGAGATTTAAAGAATTTCATATTGGAGATGCAATCATGGTTCACTTGAAAAAAGAGAGGTTTCCAATGGGAACATATAATAATTTGAAGATGAATAAATTAGGCCATGTAGAATCCTAAAGAAGCATGATTCCAGAAATGCTTATGAGTTATATTTTCAAAGTGTACTAAAAATTTCACCTATGTTTAATATTTTTGATTTGACAGAGTATTATGGAGGCATTGAAGATGAATTAGTAGAAGAAATAAAAATAGAATATTCCAACTCCTACTTCAGATTAGGAGGAGATAGAATACATATGTATGAGTAGAAGTACAATAAACAATCAATATTAAGAGTATCTTCTTAAATGGAAAGGAAGGCATGTTGAAGATTCATCATGGTTATCTAAGGTAGAGGTTGGTCATCCTGGTTTTCCTTAGAACACCTAAGATGTGACAAGGTCACTTTCAAATTACCTTGAGTGTCTAATGTAGGAGCATCCAAGGTGTAAGACAAATCTTGCATCACTCAAAAATGTTGTTTAATTTTTTAATAAGGGCTAAAAATGTTAGGGTTACCATTTTTAGTAATTTGGCATTTGTGTATGTATGAACTTAAAAACTTACCCAATGGAGCAAACCTATAACATAAAGTCAGTGATGTTCAAAGAATCATCTCAATATCATATGGCATTCAAGAGATATTAAAGATTTTGTGTTGGGAATTTTCTCTAATACAACTTCAAATGAAATTTTGAGGGCCTTAGAAGCCTTAGATGAGCTCAGAAGTTGGGCAAAGTTTTGTCACGACAATTTAGTGTTCTATATATTTTCATGAGATTTTCAACAATATCTTAAGATATACAATAGTCGGATTGAAAGTTATAGATCTAGGTAGAAGTTGTACTAAAAATATCCAAATGTCCAATTTCAAATAAAATATCTTCTTGAGTGGAAAATGGACAGTTAGACTTTTAGCACCCAAAATGAGCGTGTTTCTATAACATTCTATGGTGGTTACACATTCTAAATAAATAAGGTGAATGGGGGTTATAAAGGATAGTTTAGAGGACAATATTGGTTTTGACTTGCATATTTTTGTAATAAAATAGCTCATATGGTTGTAGCTTGTAATTTTTTTGAATGTTATAATTTCATTGAGATAATAGAAATAAGGTGTTTGTTTCTTGCATTTCCTATTTATTTCTCTATTGTTGTTATGTGTTTGGGTTTGTAAGAGGAGTACCCTTCATCAATATTTTAGCTAAAAATCCTAAATAAATGGATAGTTTGTACCTTCACATAAAATGGGCAATAATTCTCAGTTTTAGCAAGTGTAGGAATGATCTATCGTACCTTTACTAGTATTGTGAAGGTATAATTTACATAAACTGAATTTGCTTCATCTCAAATAGGAAAAGGGTTAAAAAAAAAAGAAATAAAATAGCCCTATCGTTTTCATCCTTTAAGCTTCATGAAGAAAAAAAAACAACATAAATTATGCCATGTTGTAGATGTTTGATAATGTTTAAAGTTGAGTTCCCAAAATATATGTAGTCTACCAAAGATTGGTGCCCAATCTTATATATATAGAGTCAACCCCAACATTAATACAAAAATAACATAATAATTCCAAATTGGATGAATTTAGATTGCCCCTTCAACCTTGTTGGATCTCTGAACCCTCAGTGGCCTTCACGTTCACAATATGAATCCCAAACTCAATCATCCTATCTCAACTTGCATACCCCATAGATTGGACTAGAAAGATTGTATGTCACAAGAAAATTACAATAGGAATTTTTACTACATTGTTAAAATGACAAACTAAATAAATCACAATCTCAAATACATCAAATGTTTGCCTAGAATTTTTTTTGTGGTTTCTTGAAGTATACAAGTGAAATTGGAGATAAAATACTTAATGAGAGATATAATGTAGAGGGGAAAAAGCGAGACTAGGTGACTAGGACCTAATCCCATTTTTGCCAATGCATTGGGAATATGAAAGAGACTAGGGAGATAGATCACTTTGGCTACTTCTTGTGATAAAGAGAGAGACAAGTATTATCTCTTAGGGTTTCTATTCCTCTTGTTGTATATGAAGATAAGATGTGAAAAATAGGATGTGATTGATCAACTAGACTAGGAGATGAACAATAAAGCATATATCAACTGAAATTGCAGAAACTTCCAGGACTGAAACTGAGATACTGAAAGCAGAGAAGGGGGAGGAATTTGAATATGTACCTGATGTTCAAAAATGAGCCAAACTAACCTGGACAGGCATGCTATGCCCTCGTCCTATTTTGTCTGACAGGGAGTTGCAAGTAAAGGCCTACAAACTTGAAGTCCTGAGCTTACACCCTGCTAAAATCACTAAGATTGAGGGAGATAGGGGCGCCATGCCCCTGTCTTGGGGTGGACAAGGGAACCACACCCATGTCCCTAAGGAATTTGGGCAAATTTGAAGGTTGCAACTGTGTCTATGCCTTCTACTGATCCTGAAACCTACAATTCTGCTCCTGTACCTGCACCTGCGACTGAAAGGAGGGGGTTTGGGTGGCTATATGGGGTTTTGCCTTAGTCAAACCTCTATTTTGGTGATTTCCACCTCAACAAATAGTTGACTGATACAGTAAAATAGTGTGTGCAGGAATCTTGTGTGTGTGCAAGATCCTAAAATGATGAATGCAAACAATCTAGAGTAACCATATGCTTCAAAGAGTAAACCCTAAATTCTTGTAATTGACAAAATAAATGCTCTAAATAAATGATGCTAAGTGATATAAATAATAAATATAAATTTGCAAATTGATGTAACGAAGCTCATACAAAGACATGAAAACAACATGAAACATACCCAACCCCAAGGGAGGGGTACAAGCCAATCTTTAGTTGGTGATCTCCTATTGCTTTCCTACTTCTTCAAAAGCCCCCAATTGATAAAATATTCTTGATGAATGCTTGATAGATGTTGTTGAATTTTTTTGAAGACTCCAAAAGACTTTCTCTTTCATTGCATAGAAGGCTTCTTGTGATTGCTAGAAAACTTAGCCAAAAACTTCCAGGCCTTTAAATGAAGAAAGAGAGCTCTTATGTAAGAAACCCTAGATCTTAATTTTGTCTTTAGGCTGACCTAGGATTTGAATTTTCTGTCAATTTATTGGTGTTAGGCATTATATTATCATAGAATTATGCTCCTGAAATTTCAGGAAAAATGTCGGGGACCGTGCATAACTTACGCACGGTCCGACCAACTTTTCATGAAATTTTTAGGGCCGTTAGATATGATGATATTGGAGTGAATCCCAAAGTGACAAATACTTTTGAGATGTTTTGATATGCGAAATGAGGCCTTAAAGGTCAAAATAAGACATAATTAGGGTTTATGATTTAATGGTTTATTGGAGAAATAAAATAAAAGGGGCACACTTAAAGTAAAAAGGCCCAACTTTATAATGTATGAAGTGATGAAATATGAATTTAGATTTAATTAAATTAATTAATTAAATTCTTAAAAGGAATTACAATGCAAGATGCAAACACACTAAGGTGGGTGCTAAACTAAGCGTAGAATTGTACCACCCTAGCAAGGGTGTACAATTTACGACGTTACATTTAGCCCCCACTTTAGCGGTCATATGACACTACATGCATATGCAAGATAAAGTAAAGAAAAGTAAACATTCATGAAAAAGGATATATCCACAAGTTGTCCGACGAAGCCCCCAACGGCATCTGCAGTACACAGTTAGGAACCGCACCCTACAAAACCACATGTTAGATAAAATAAAAAAATCATGTAAATTCTTACTAAGGAAGGTGATGAAAATTAGAGGGTAGCTATATGCCCCCCTGTTTTGGCTTGCTAATTTAGTGAGTTAAAACAAGGTATCATGTTTACCACAATGAATTGTGAAAGAAGATTGATGACAAATGCTCACAAGAAGATTTGATACAAGATCAAAAACTAATAGAGAATAATTTGGTAAGAAAGAGGACTAAACCTCAATTCCAACACAACAAAGAGTGTGAGGATTTGAGAGCTCTCTAACACAAGATGAAAGATTTAAGTGGAAACAAATGTGAAAAATGAAGAAGAGATAGAAAGCATGAATACACACTTTGGTGATCCATGAGAAGAGTGATGAGAGAGAGAAAAGAGGATTGAAATGACATCAAAGAGAGATTATTTATAGCAACACTCTTCTAAAAGAAGGCAAGAGACCCTCATCAGGGACATGCACATTCACAAAATAGAAGGGTTTATTATAAAAGATACTTGAAGAAAATAAATTGATGAGTGATCAAAGACTTCCAACACCAAGGAGGAGGTCCCAATTAAGGATATGTACTTAAGATCCCCATTAGGGATGCTTGTTCCAATATGAGAGAAGAAATTCAAATATGAATACACCTCTACAATCAATAAGAAATTCTTATAGAAGACACTACTTCACAAAGGGGAAATTTTAATCTTAAGAAGGAGAGATGTTTGAAATCAGTCTTGCCCCCCATATATATAGGGAGAAGAGATGAGGTAGAAATATGCTATTATGTTGCTTCCAAAAGTATGATTGCACGTGAAATTGTACCATCATGAATGACAATGAGCTCCCAGTAAGTGAGCTACCAATGTCACATAATGATGAGAAACATAATAGCCATTAATTTTTTTTAAAGAAATGATAGATTGAATGAGGTATTTGAATATGACATGTTAAATGCTTTACTATAAGTGAGATTTAAAACATGTATAAGATGATGAATGTTAAAAAGTCTTTAGAAAGAGAGAAGTTTATAGGAGAATAATAGGCCACTAAGTCATACTTTTCTTGCACACAAGAAATCTTAGGGGAGGGATAAGTCTAATGCATTAGAGACTTATTCCTAGAAGAATGGATTTTAGAATGGGTTGAAGATAAAGTCTCATAAGTGGGATTAGAAATCTCTTGAGGAGATTCATAAAGAGATTTGATCATCACCAAGATTTCCTTATGAGAGGGATGAGTGTTGAAAGAAGTAGAAGATGATTTAATTGAGAGGAGGTCTTCATCACTACTAAATATAGCATTCACATTGAGAGATGGTCTTTTAGATGCTTTGGTGGGCTTAGAAGGATTATATACAAGTCCAAATGAAGCTTCATGTGTGTTATGTTCTAAAGGAACTTTAATTACTTGTTCATTTTCACCACAATCATTGCCATTATAGCAACTCTTAGCTGAAATATGAAAAACAAGACCATAAAGGGATGTCAAATCAGAAAGAGATGGTTGCGCCTCATAGGTCTCAATGCTATATGAATTAGAGGAAGGATTTGAAGAATTATTTGAATTAGAAGCTGCCACAAAGTTGTTACTTATTTGTTTAGACAAAGTGGGTTGCTCTTTAGCTTCCCCCTTAGATTTATCCTTCTCAGTGTTAGATTCTTTCCAAGATAATATATACTCTCCTATAAAAGTAGGGATAAAGTATAGAGATCCCCAATCATCATCTGAGAGCACTCCTTCAAGAGAATATATATCTTTGGGAGGAGATTTCTATTGAGTAGAAGAATAGGGAGTACTAGAAGGAACAAGATCCTTAAAGGAGATAGATGTATTTGAAGAAGTAGGATGATTGGGAGAAGAATGGGAAGTAGTTGAACAAGAAGATTTATCTTTTAATGGAGCTCAAAGATTGGTATCAGCTAACAAGGTGTATGTCTTATTGTCATAAATGAACTTGACTTGCATATGCAAAGTTGAAGGGACAAATTGCATGCTATGAATCCACGGTCTCCCTAATAGAAGATTATATTTCAAATTATCAGTCATGACATGAATAGGTGTAGATAAAGTAATAGGACCTATCTTAATAGGCAAGGTTATGATACCAAAAGATTTTTTAGCAACATTATCAAAACCTCAAATAGAAATGGAAGCAAGTTCGATGAGAGAGCGATCCACATTAATCCTATCCAATAAGTCCACATTGAAAACATTGTGGCCAGATCCATTGTCCACAAGGGTTCATCTTATAGCATTATTGTTGATAATAACCACAATCATAAGAGGATCATATTGATGTTCATTTTCATGAGAAGGTAACTCATCTTGTGTGAATGCAATTTGAGATTTGGGTTTGCTTGTAGGATCAATAAAATAAGCCATGTTATTAGGTGTCACTATAGGTGGGACATCTAAGTTTTTCAAATCATCTTGTAACATACCATGATAAGCAGGTGAAGTTTGAACCAAATCCCAAATAGAAATCTTGGCAGGAGTAGCTTTAAGTTGTTTAATGAGTTCATACTCCTTACTAAGAGTTTGTGATATACGAGGTGCTTGTGGAAGAGTGGGTTGAGAGGGAGGAAGTGAAGTTGGGGTAACTGGAAGAGGATTAGGTTGCCTATTGTTTCTTGTGTTGTAGGTATGAGCAACCACATGAAAACTCTCTTTAGTGATTTGCTTAGCATATTCATAAAGGCTCTTAGTAGGATAACCTCCTTGCATAGTAATAACAGGTTTCTTAGGAGTGCAAAAAGAATCATTAGCATAACCACCTTGAACCACTAAGATAGGATTACGTTGAGAACTTTAAGAAGGACAATCACCTTGAATTGTGAAGAGGGGTTTATTAGGTGTTTCATTCACATGTACAAATTGATTGAAGATGGTTTAGGAATATCAAAGGTGTCCTTATGAATTTTAGAAGAAGAATGGACAAGATTGTTGGAAGAATTGTTGATAGTCTCTTCTTGCACTAAAATATTATCATGGATAAGATCAATTTTAGGAGGTAGACTAGGAGTCGGCGTTGATGTTTTAGAAGGAAGAGAATTAGTAGGAAAGGTCATATCATCCTTTATCATCAAAGGATCTACATGGAGAATAGATTCTCTAGGAGAAGGATCAACATTACTTTCTAAAGTTTCACCTTTGAGAGGGAGACCTTTGAAAGAGATGTTAACAATCTCTTCTTGAACTAAGGTATCCTTATGAGTAGAACCTAGATGGGGAGAAGGAGATGCCTTACCTTTAGAGGGAGAATGAATGAGATTAATGAGAGGTGAGATGCTATCAAGGGGGTTATTCTCATAGGGTAGAGAATAATCAACACCTTCTTCTAATGGTTCATCCCAAATAGTGAGGTCTTTGAGAAAAGTATTAAAAATATATTGCACAAAGATGTCCTTATTGTTATTTCTAATTTTGGGAGAAGGAATAACATTGTTCATTAATTCTTCATCCTTAGAAGGGAGAGAATCACTACATGTGCTTAAATCATCCTCTTGCCTCAAAATGTGTTCAATAGGATATTTAGGGGAGAGAGAATTAAGGAAATTGATTATGATTTCATCTTCTTTTTCTAAGGCATTTTTATGGGTGAGAAAAGCTTTGTCATGCCCAAAATTTAGGGCAAAAACGGAACGATTTTTTTTTATTTATAAAATACTAATTTAATTAACAAGATTGCTCACACGACAAGCGTTAATGAAATTCCCATAATTATATTCGAGCTAATTCTGAAATGAACCAAGCATCGATAATTTGTTTAATTCTATTTGTGGAAAACTAACTGGTTTAAAATTTATCTCCACGAGATACCTAGTCATTAAGTTTATTAAATCCATCATGATAAAGGAATAGGAGAGGAAAATTAATTCAATCTCCAAAATGACTATAAAGTCTAAACAACCATATTTAAATTTCTGTTAATTACTTACTCCAAATTATAACCCGAATTTTATATATATATATATATATATATATATATATATATATATATATATATATATATATATATATATATATAAACTTTAATTCTTCTAAAATAACTTTCCAAAATAATAAACAATATTTTCCCAACCGTAATTAGGGTTTTTTTTTTTTTTATAATATATTATCAACTCTTAAACTATCATATTATTTTATTTCCTTTAACCCTAACCCTACCCGGGCTAGGGTTTAATCTCTTTTTTTTTGTTTACCACTGAATTTTTTTAGCAGGGCCGAAACCCCAAGGTGGCGGCCATTTTTCATTGCAGGTTCGAAGTAGGCGACAGGGAGGGCCGAGGCGCCACTGTGTGGGCGCACAGTGGGCGCCGCTAGCGGCTCACACCACTGTGTGGCCACACAGTGGGCGCCGCTAGTGGCTCACACCACTGTGTGGCCACACAATGGCGGCCGCGGCCGTCCACTATGTGTCCACATAGTGGGAGCCGAGTGGCCCGCACTGTGTGTGCACACAGTGGGCGCCGCGCGGCCCTCACTGTGCGTACACATAGTGGGCCCGGGTGGAACCCAATTTCCCCTTTTTTTTTAATTTTTTTTTTTTTTTTAAATATATTATATATATGTATATATATTTATATATATATATATATTTACATTTATATAAATTTATATATATAAAAGTTTTAAGGGTGAATATATATACATATATATATATATATATATTTTTAATAAGATTTACATACAAAAATTTTAAATAAAATTACAATGGGAAACACATTATGTAAATCCAAAATTACATGTGCACAAATAAACATTTAAATATATATATATATAAATAATTGATATATAACTTAGGCTCTTTTATTTATTTATTCTAATTGCTGATAAAAGAAATAGAAGTAAATCTTTTGCTAAACTTTTATTCTAACACTTTTTCTTTTTCTTAAAATACATCATACTATTCTGAATAAAACACATTCATTGATTTTTCCACTAATAAAACAATTTCTTAAAACACTTTTTTTTTTTTTTTTCAATACTTTGAATTCTTCAGCAAAATAACCCATACTTTTCAACAAGTAGAATATAGATAAAATTTATTTGAAACCAATTTTTCCATAATACAAAGAAGCTTTTACATGCAACTCAAAGAAGAATTTCTTTTTCTGAAACACAAATAGAAGTAGAAATAAAACAAACTTTTACAACTCTAAGATATTCTTCATATTTACAGGATGTTTCTTTGCTTAGCTACAACAATAAATCTCAAGTCTATTTTCAAGAATTACAACTTGCTTCTCTTTTCTATGAAAGAGGCATACTTCTATAACAAATTTAAACATATATTTGCAACTGGATTTAAGTATCTTCAACAATAATCTTCTGTGTCTTTTCATGGTTCCTATTCTCTTTCTCCTGACTTTCCTGCATAATAGAAAACACAAATATGACCACGGAGTGTTCACCTCCCAGCCTAGGCTAACTGGTAGCCACCCCCAAGCTCGGAGAACCAAATTCCTAGACGGGTAACATACAGGAAAACACATAGAAGGCAATGCATACAGATAATCAGACACACTCCCAACTTGGCTTCACAACACCACACTTTGGTGATGATCTTTTCAAAGGGTGGTAGTGGACCAATACCCTGAGGAGAACTGCAAGTATGAAATAAACAAGAAGCCACCTCATGGCACAATAAATATATCAAGAATCTCAACCCCTTATTCCTTATGCCCCCCAAAGGCATTCTAGCCTTATATCCCTCCTTATGACCCCCATTGCACAAGCAGGCCATGCAGCAAGGGTCACACAAAGATCCCTTGTGATCGCTCTCAAAAGAGAGTCTCTCACTCGAGGGTTGTCACTGCTACCACCCATAAGATCCTCTTCTATCCCAAGAGAAAGAGGTCTTGAGGAAACTCCCAAAACACAACACAAATCATAATGCAAAAATACCAAAAGATTTTTCAACAAAAACATTCAAGAAACACAGATTTCTTACACCAACAAACTTCCAGACATAAGCAAGAAGAAAACATTATAATGAATAATTGAAACCAACCTTAATCTGCCCAAAGGTATTATGATATTTGATGAAGAGCTGCCCAATCCACCAATCTTTTTCCTTCTACCCTTAATCAATTTTTCTATTCCATAACATTATTTTCTTTTCAAAATTTCTCTTGTCTCCAAAAATGGAGAGTGGGTGATTACCCTTCAATTCCCAAAAATCTTGCTTAAGAAGCTCACTCTCTGAGTTCTCACAAGTTTCTAAAAACCTAAAGGGAAAGAAAGCAAAAATGCAAAAAGACTCCCATTCGAATAAGAAAAAATCTAAATTAGATTTAACTTCTAAATTTTCAATTGTCGCACAACTCAAAAAAGCCAATTTTTAAAGCGTTAAAAAGATCATTATAAAGTAGAAACTTGCCTAAAATTACCCCTAACCCCTAGGTATACCTTATGGGCTTTAGGAAACCCTATTAAACTACCCCTAGGTGTTCATTTAACCCATTTTAAACCCCTCTGAAGTTTATTTTCGGGTCAAACATAAGTTGACCACCCCAAATATTATATTCCCAAAGTATTTATGACAACACATAATTTTATTTAAGAAGAACTACAATTAAACACTTTCCCACCAAGAGACAAAATAAAACATTTAAATTTAAATCCACACATGTGTCAAGTGACACAAATAAAACACTTTTACAAAAATAAAACATGAAATTGTCTCTTGTGGTTTTTACACAATAAATTTAAATAACACTTAACACTCATGTAGCATATACTGTTACGAATAAAATACAACACAAACGGGGTGTTGTCTCTCCAAATAGACAAACCCTGGCTTACAAACATACATAAGTCTAGGTTTGATTCTCCGTAATTTCCATGGCCACATGGTAAATTTCCTACGCATCTCAATTTACACATTAGTACTTCCAAATATCCATATATAATATAATTCAATAATATAACAATGCACATCATTACTTGCATACAATTTTCATTTGCACAGATTGAATACATCTTTAATCAAGCAAATTCACATAAGCAATTTCATCCCAATTCACATAAACTAAACATACATCATAGTTCTAAATTCAGAGTAAAGTCCTGCAAATTCAATAACGACATCTATCATTGCAATATCATCCTATCTAACAATCATGTAGTGTTCTATCACAAAAGCATATAAGTAAAATCATCAAATCATAGCAATGTTATCCCAAATCCTGAAATCATATAAGTTCTAAGTCTCAAAAAGCATCAAAATAAAGTATCCATAATAGTCTAAATATAAAATCCACTGAATGTCAGACTGAGTCGAGGTGAGGCCTCACATCCTCCCTCTCTAGGCATGAACTTCCTCCTGGAGTTCATCAAAGAGGTGGGGGTACTCTGATGTCATACGTGCTGCGTCCTCCCATGAAGCCGTAACCTCATCATAATAATCCCACTGGACCCTAACCTGGTCCAGCTCTCGACCTCGAAGGGCCAATGTCCGGCGTGCCAAAATGCGAATGGGCTCCAAAGCTAGCTGCCCATCCAACTCCACCTGCAAGGCATCCCAATCTAAAATGCGAGAGTCATCATAGATATATTTTCTCAAAACCGAAACATGAAACAAATCATGGATGCATGACAGGCTAGGTGGCAAAGCTAAACGGTAGGCAACTGGGCCTATCCTCTCCAGAATCTCAAAAGGTCCTACAAAGCGAGGTGCGAGCTTAGAACCCTTTCCGTAACGGATTGGACTCTTATGTGGTCGCACTCTCAAGAAAACTCTGTCTCCAACCAAGTAGCTACGATCTATCCTCTTTGCATTGGCATATTTCTTCTGTCTATCCCGAGCCTCTCTGAGACACTGCCTAATCAAATCCACCTACTGTTCCATGTCTCGAACTAACTCAGGAACAATAGCAACTCTATCCTCTATGCAATCCCAACTCAAGGGCGTCCTGCAAGGCCTGCCGTATAATGCCTGATAGGGTGGCATCCCCAAAGAAGTGTGATGCCCATTGTTATAGGCAAACTCCACTAAGGGAAGATACTCCTCCCACCGGGTCTGATGATCCATGATGTACATACGAAGCATATCCTCTAACACCTGATTGACCCTCTCTGTCTGACCATCTATCTTCGGGTGATAGGCTGTACTGAAATTGAGCTTAGTGCCCATAGCTGCCTGTAATGACTTCCAAAAGGAAGAAGTGAAAAGAGAATCCCTGTCAGAAATAATCTTGCGGGGTACGCCATGTAGTCTAACAATGTCTCGCAAGAACACCTGTGCTATTGCTGGAGCTGTGAATGTAGTATGAACTGGTGAAAAGTAAGCTACCTTGGTCAACTTGTCAACTGTCACCAAGATAGCATCATGGTGACGAGAAGACATAGGGAGACCAATGATGAAATCCATGGATATAGTATCCCACTTCCACTTTGGTATAGCATGAGACTGAAGCAACCCACTTGGATGGCGGTGCTCCGCCTTTACCCTCTGACACTCGAGACATCGAGCTACTTTCTCAGCAATGAGCTGCCACATTCCCGGCCAATGATACAATTGCCTCAAGTCAGCATGCAACTTCTTAACCCCGGGATGCGCTGCATAAGGAGCTCTATGAGCTTCCATGACAATGAACTCTCGCAATCCTCCGGAGGAAGGTACATAAATGCGCCCTCTGTGGCGTAACAGCTCATCAGACTCCAAAGAATAATCCACATATCTCCCTTCTAGAGTAACTTGAGATCAAATTAACTGACAAACCTCTGCATACCATCCATCCTCTGACAAGTGCTGAAGTATATGGTCTCTCAAATCCGTGCCCATGGATATGGTGTAAACCTCGTGACGTCTCCTACTCAAGGCATCTGCAACTACATTTTCCTTTCCTTTGATGTAGTGAACGTCAAAATCATATTCGCACAAGAACTCCATCCATCTCCTCTGACATGCATTAAGGTTCGGCTGAGTAAAGATGTACTGAAGACTTTGATGATCTGAATGCAACTCGAAGTGATGTCCTAAAAGGAAGTGTCTACACCTCACAAGTGCATGCACTACTGCTGCGAGCTCAAGGTCGTGAGCGGGATAATTAAGTTCATGAGTCCTAAGTTTCCTAGACTCAAAAGCTATGGCCCTACCATCCTACATAAGAACTGCCCCTAAACCCTCTAGGGAAGCATCTGTACAAACCATGAAGTCAGCTGAAGGATCTGGTACAACAAGGATAGGAGCGCTAGTAAGTGCCTTCTTGAGTTCCTGAAAGGCCTTCTCGCACTTCTCTGTCCACTCAAATTTCTTCCCTTTACGCTGAAGAGAAGTAATAGGGTGTGTGACTCTGGAGAAACCCTCGACAAAACGTCGGTAATACCCTGCTAAACCCATGAAACTCGTGACCTCTGTTACACTGGTAGGCGCTGGCCAATCCATAATAGCCCTAATCTTTGATGGGTCAACTGAGATCCCATCACCGGAAATAACATGCCCAAGGTACTTGACTTCAGACCGAAAGAAAGCACACTTCGATAGGCTGCCAAACAACTGGTTATCCCGCAAACACTGCAATACCTGTTTCAGGTGCTCCTCATGCTCCTTCTCATTCCGAGAATATATCAGTATATCATCGAGGAACACAATAACAAAATGGTCCAAAAAGGTATGGAACACCCCATTCATGAGGCTCATAAAAACTGCTGGGGCATTCGTAAGTCCGAAGGGGACTACGGTAAACTCATAGTGACCATATCTAGTGCGAAATGCGGTCTTGTGGATATCACTTTCCACTATTCTCAACTGATGGTATCCTGACTTCAGATCTATTTTGGAAAAGACTTTGGCACCCTGAAGCTGGTCAAATAAATCATCAATTCTGGGCAAAGGATATCGGTTCTTAATGGTTACTTTATTCAGCTGCCGATAATCCATACACAATCGGAGAGATCCATCCTTCTTCTTAATGAAGATGACTGGTGCACCCCAAGGGGATACGCTAGGACGAATATGACCCTTCTCAAGAAGTTCCTCGAGTTGAATTTTAAGTTCATTTAACTCATTTGTGGTCATCCTATAAGGTGCTCTGGAAACTGGCTCGGCTCTTGATACCAGGTCTATATGAAAATCCATCTCTCTGCGGGGAGGCATTCCCGGTAACTCTGAAGGAAATACATCTGAATATCCCTTAAGGATAGGATGGTCATCGAGTGATGTTTCTTTTTCCTCCTCTTCTCCTCTGTCACTGATAGTGATAGCAAAAAGTTGACATCCCTTCCGCATGCTCTGCTTAAGCTGCATTGCGGAGATCATACGAAGAGACACGGGCCTCTGAATCCCGACGATAACTATGGGCGAACCATGATCATCCTCACACTTGATCTTTTTCAGACGGCAATCCATCTTGGCTCTGTGGGCATAAAGCCAATCCATGCCAAGTACGATTCCGTAAGATCCAAGTGGAGTCACTCTAAGGTCTACTAAAGTGGTGGACTTGCCAATCTGCAGCTGACATGCCCTAACCTCTAATTCCACTGACACTCTAGCCCCTGAAGCTAATTCCACTTCCCAACTGACACCCTGTCTAGTTGCCACTAGCCCGCAACACTCCACAACCAATGGAGATATAAAGGAGTCAGTAGCTCCTGAATCAAACAAAATAGATACATTGTTACCTTTGATTATACTTGAAGATTCGATAACCATGGCCTGATGCTCAGCCTAGCAGTTGTCAACCGCTATGAATACTCTATGGGACCTGCCCATATCACCAACTGTCGGCTCTGAAGCGGCCATCCGCTAACTCCCTGCTACCTGTCCCTGAGGGCAATCCCTCGCCATATGCCCCATGGCTCCACACGTAAAGCAAGCACCCCGTGCCTAGAACTGGGCACCTTGAGGCCTAGAGAATGCCTGACCTCCTGTCCTACTGGATCCGCTGTACCCACCCCTGGAGGACTGCTGAGTCCCCGTCGGCTATGTGTACTGCCCCTGTTCTCTCTAATCATGTTTCTATCCCTGAGTCTGCCACTGTTTGGGCTTGGAGCCCTGCTGATACTGTGGAGGCTTTTGCCTCTGGTTCTGTGGTGTCTATTATGGAGGAGGGGGTTTGGAGAACCCCTGAGAATTTCAGTTGTTCCCTTTCCAATGTGGTTTCTGGAATCCATAAGTCTGAGGTGTGGGATTTCGGTTATGAAACCGATCCCTATTGTCCTGTGGTCTAACCTGAATTTCCTCGGCAATCAGTGCCTTCTCTACAACAACCCGAAGGCTTTCTGGGGCAGACATCCTAACAGGCCCGGCTATACCGACATTTAATCCCCTGATGAAGCAGTTTACAAGAAGTTTCTCATCCTTTAGATAATCTACATAAGGCAACAACTCAAAGAATTTACTCTCATACTGGGAAACTGACAAGCCTTTTTGCTGGAGATCGTGAAATTCATCTATACGACGCTGCCTGAAGTGTTCTGATAGGTACCTCTCACAGAACCTTTCTGTGAATATCTCCCAAGTGAGTGTATCTGGAACTAATCCGCATTTGTACTCTTCCTGTCTCCACCAGGTGGAGGCTGTCCCTCTCAGAAGATGAACTGCAACACGTGCTTTCAAGTTGCTCTCATAAGAACGCAACGCAAAACACCTCTCAAGACTCAGAAGCCATGCCTCGGCCTCTACTCCATCTGTAGAACCTCCGAAGGATGGTGGTTGGAGGCGCATGACCTCCCTGATGAGATCCCCTGGATCTCGACGAGCTCTCTCAAAATAAACTGGTTCCACCGCTGGAGGTGGTCCTGGCATATGCACTGACTCTGGCTCATTACCACCCTGACTCTCTACAAGAATCGGAGCTGGGCTCCTGCTTCGTTCTCTATCAACAGATCTATGACTCCCAGAGTCATGACTCCTAACTTGAGGGTTCTCTGCTGGGATCCTTTCTTGAACTATGCCAATAAGATTCTGAATGGCTGCTAAGAGGTCTTGGTTAGGTTCATTTGGCTGTTCGAGAGGTGCTTCTGGGTTCTCCTCTGGAACTGATGCCTCCCTCTCTACCTCATCGCGTGCTATGCGTACATGTCTAGGACCCCGTCTGCGCTTGCGAGCTTGTCGCGTCGTCGGAGGCATCCTAAGAGGAAATAAGGCAAAACAATTAATTTATTTCTTTTAGAATTGAATTCAATTAAATTCAAAAATCAATTTAACAAAATAATTTTAAATATTCTAAGGCGAAACGTAAGTGAGTAAGGTTCCTAGTGTGGAAACCTTGCTTTGATACCAAAATGTCATGCCCAAAATTTAGGGCAAAAACGGAACGATTTTTTTTTTTTTATAAAATACTAATTTAATTAACAAGATTACTCACACGACAAGTGTTAATGAAATTCCCATTATTATATTCGAGCTAATTCTGAAACGAACCAAGCATCGATAATTTGTTTAATTCTATTTGCAGAAAACTAACTGGTTTAAAATTTATCTCCACAAGATACCTAGTCATTAAGTTTATTAAATCCATCATGATAAAGGAATAGGAGAGGAAAATTAATTCAATCTCCAAAATGACTATAAAGTCTAAACAACCATATTTAAATTTCTGTTAATTACTTACTCCAAATTATAACCCGAATTATATATATATATATATATTTATAATAATTAAATACTTATATATATATATATATTTATAATAATTAAATACTTATATATATATATATATATATATATTTACATGTATTTATAAACTTTAATTCTTCTAAAATAACTTTCCAAAATAATAAACAATATTTTCCCAACCCTAATTAGGGTTCCTTTTTTTTTTATAATATATTATCAACTCTTAAACTATCATATTATTTTATTTCCTTTAACCCTAACCCTACCCGGGCTAGGGTTTAATCTCTTTTTTTTTTGTTTACCACTGAATTTTTTTAGCAGGGCCGAAACCCCAAGGCGATGGCCATTTTTCATTACAGGTTCGAAGTAGGCAACAGGGAGGGCCGAGGCGCCACTCTGTGGGTGCACAGTGGGCGCCGCGGCACCACTGTGTGTCCACACAGTGGGCACCGCTAGCGGCTCACACCACTGTGTGGCCACACAGTGGCGGCCGCGGTCGTCCACTATGTGTCCACACAGTGGGAGCCGAGTGGCCCGCACTGTGTGTGCACACAGTGGGCACCGCACGGCCCTCACTGTGCGTACACACAGTGGGCCCGCGTGGAACCCAATTTCTCCTTTTTTTTTTTAATTTTTTTTTTTTTAAAAATATATTATATATAAATATATATATATATATATATATATATGTATATATATTTATATATATATATATATATTTATATTTATATAAATTTATATATAAAAGTTTTAAGGGTGAATATATATAAAAATATATATATATATTTTTTAATAAGATTTACATACAAAAATTTTAAATAAAATTACAATGGGAAACACATTATGTAAATCCAAAATTACATGTGCACAAATAAACATTTAAATATATATATATATATATATATATATATATATATATATATATATATATATATATATATATATATATATATATATATATATATAATTGATATATAACTTAGGCTCTTTTATTTATTTATTCTAATTGCTGATAAAAGAAATAGAAGTAAATCTTTTGCTAAACTTTTATTCTAACATTTTTTCTTTTTCTTAAAATACATCATACTATTCTGAATAAAACACATTCATTGATTTTTCCACTAATAAAACAATTTCTTAAAACACTCTTTTTTTTTTTTTCAATACTTTGAATTCTTCAGCAAAATAACCCATACTTTTCAACAAGTAGAATATAGATAAAATTTATTTGAAACCAATTTTTCCATAATACAAAGAAGCTTTTACATGCAACTCAAAGAAGCTTTTCTTTTTCTGAAACACAAATAGAAGTAGAAATAAAACAAACTTTTACAACTCTAAGATATTCTTCATATTTACAGGATGTTTCTTTGCTTAGCTACAACAATAAATCTCAAGTCTATTTTCAAGAATTACAACTTGCTTCTCTTTTCTATGAAAGAGACATACTTCTATAACAAATTTAAACATATATTTGCAACTGGATTTAAGTATCTTCAACAATAATCTTCTGTGTCTTTTTATGGTTCCTATTCTCTTTCTCCTGACTTTCCTGCATAATAGAAAACACAAATATGACCACGGAGTGTTCACCTCCCAGCCTAGGCTAACTGGTAGCCACCCTCGAGCTCGGAGAACCAAATTCCTAGATGGGTAACATACAGGCAAACACATAGAAGGCAATGCATACAGATAATCAGACACACTCCCAACTTGGCTTCACAGCACCACACTTTGGTGATGATCTTTTCAAAGGGTGGTAGTGGACCAATACCCTGAGGAGAACTGCAAGTATGAAATAAACAAGAAGCCACCTCATGGCACAATAAATATATCAAGAATCTCAACCCCTTATTCCTTATGCCCCCCAAAGGCATTCTAGCCTTATATCCCTCCTTATGACCCCCATTGCACAAACAGGCCATGCAGCAAGGGTCACACAAAGATCCCTTGTGATCGCTCTCAAAAGAGAGTCTCTCACTCGAGGGTTGTCACTGCTACCACCCACAAGATCCTCTTCTCTCCCAAGAGAAAGAGGTCTTGAGGAAACTCCCAAAACACAACACAAATCATAATGCAAAAATACCAAAAGATTTTTCAACAAAAACATTCAAGAAACACAGATTTCTTACACCAACAAACTTCCAGACATAAGCAAGAAGAAAACATTATAATGAATAATTGAAACCAACCTTAATCTGCCCAAAGGTATTATGATATTTGATGAAGAGCTGCCCAATCCACCAATCTTTTTCCTTCTACCCTTAATCAATTTTTCTATTCCATAACATTATTTTCTTTTCAAAATTTCTCTTGTCTCCGAAAATGGAGAGTGGGTGATTACCCTTCAATTCCCAAAAATCTTGCTTAAGAAGCTCACTCTCTGAGTTCTCACAAGTTTCTAAAAACCAAAAGGGAAAGAAAGCAAAAATACAAAAAGACTCCCATTCGAATAAGAAAAAATCTAAATTAGATTTAACTTCTAAATTTTCAATTTTCGCACAACTCAAAAAAGCCAATTTTTAAAGCGTTAAAAAGATCATTATAAAGTAGAAACTTGCCTAAAATTACCCCTAACCCCTAGGTATACCTTATGGGCTTTAGGAAACCCTATTAAACTACCCCTAGGTGTTCATTTAACCCATTTTAAACCCCTCTGAAGTTTATTTTCGGGTCAAACATAAGTTGACCACCCCAAATATTATATTCCCAAAGTATTTATGACGACACATTATTTTATTTAAGAAGAACTACAATTAAACACTTTCCCACCAAGAGACAAAATAAAACATTTAAATTTAAATCCACACATGTGTCAAGTGACACAAATAAAACACTTTTACAAAAATAAAACATGAAATTGTCTCTTGTGGTTTTTACACAATAAATTTAAATAACACTTAACACTCATGCAGCATATACTGTTACGAATAAAATACAACACAAACGGGGTGTTGTCTCTCCAAATAGACAAACCCTAGCTTACGAACATACATAAGTCTAGGTTTGATTCTCCGTAATTTCCGTGGTCACATGGTAAATTTCTTGCGCATCTCAATTTACACATTAGTACTTCCAAATATCCATATATAATATAATTCAATAATATAACAATGCACATCATTACTTGCATACAATTTTCATCTGCACAGATTGAATACATCTTTAATCAAGCAAATTCACATAAGCAATTTCATCCCAATTCACATAAACTAAACATACATCATAGTTCTAAATTCAGAGTAAAGTCCTGCAAATTCAATAATGACATCTATCATTGCAATATCATCCTATCTAACAATCATGTAGTGTTCTATCACAAAAGCATATAAGTAAAATCATCAAATCATAGCAATGTTATCCCAAATCCTGAAATCATATAAGTTCTAAGTCTCAAAAAGCATCAAAATAAAGTATCCATAATAGTCTAAATATAAAATCCACTGAATGTCAAACTGAGTCGAGGTGAGGCCTCACAAGCTTCAGGTCAAGGAGAAGCATTTCTCATTAATGCATCATCTCTAGTGGGAATTTTGTTGAAGTCAAAAGAGGAAATGCCATCACTAAGAAAATTAGGGACAATACCATCTTCTTGCACAAAATGATTCTCATGAGGGGAGTATTATTTAGGAGGGAGATGAACATCTTTCTCCAAATATTCATGCTTAGAAAGGAGATCTTTGAAAGAAGTGCTCATAACCTCTTGTTGTACTAACATTCCCCCATTGTTAAGAACAAATTTAGGAGAAGATAAGTCAATGTGCATCAATACCTTTTCACTTAGAGAGACATCATGTAAAGAAGGTAGAGTAACACTAAGAAAAGTGTGTATGATATCATCATCTTCCTCTAAGATAGCTAGATGGGAAGGGCACATTTTAGGAGAATTGTCAAGATCACTCTTCAAATCTTCATCTTTAGAGCATGGGAGAGTTTTGAAGGGGTTGGTGACAACTCTTTTAGGCATTAATTTGTTTTCATGGATAGGAGGAGGTTCTCTAAGAGATGGCAAAATTGAAGCAAGGGAAGCTAACCTATTATCACAATTATGAAATGAATGCATCATGACAACAATTTTCCTCTTTCAAATAAAAACATATGCAAAATAGAAGGAAATGTTCAATTTTAACCAATGCAAGCACTCTAAATGTTGATTTAGAAAATTAAATTTATGAGTGAAATGTGTTCCTAAATCAGATCTGAAATTAATAATCCAAATTAAGCTATCCACAAGTTCAATTTTGAATTAAAAAATTAAGGTTTTACAAAAAATTAACCTCTAAATTTTTTAAATTTGCAAGAAATTGAAACTTGTAAATGTAAATTTGAATTTAAAGAAGAAAAATCACTTAGATCTGATAACATAAATCAGAATTAAAGAAAATTGGATTCACATCGGGTTCACCAAAATGTGGAGGGGAAAAAGCGAGACCAGGTGACTAGGACCTAATCCCACTTTTGCCAACACATTGGGAATATGAAAGAGCCTAGGGAGATAGCTCACTTTGGCTACTTCTTGTGAGAAAGAGAGAGTCAAGGATTATCTCTTAGGGTTTCTATTCCTCTTTTTTTATATGAAGAGAAGATGTGAAAAATAGGGTGTGATTGATCAACTAGACTAGGAGATGAACAATGAAGCATATATCAACTGAAATTGCAGAAACTTGCAGGACTGAAACTGAGATATTGAAAGAAGAGAAGGTAGAGGAATTTGAAGGTGTACCTAGTGTTTAAAAATTAGCCAAACTGACCTAGATAGGGGTGCCATGCTTTGGTCATGTTTTTTCTGACAGGGCGCTGCAACTGAAGGCCTGCAAACTTGAGGTCTAGAGCTTCCACCCTGTTGAAAATAACTAAAAATAAGGGGGATAGGGGCATGACTAAGGGGGACAGGGGCTTCATTCCCCTTTCATTGAGTGATTTGGGCAAATCTGAAGGTTGCAACTATGTCTATGCCTCCCGATGATCTTGAAACCTACAATTTTGCTCTTGTACCTGCACCTACAACTGAAAGGAGGGGGTTTGAGTGGCTATATGAGGTTTTGCCTTAGTCAAACCCCTATTTTAGTGATTTCCACCTTAACAAATAGCTGATTGGTATAGTAAAATAGTGTGTGCAAGAATCTTGTGTGTGTGCAAGACCCTAAAATGATGAATGCAAACAATCTAGAGTAACCCTATGCTTTAAAGAGTAAAACCTAAATGCTTGTAATTGATAAAGTAAATGCTCTAAATTAATGATGCTAAGTGATCTAAAGCATAAATTTAAATCTACAAATTGATGTAATGAAGCTCATACAAAGACATGAAAACAACATGAAATCGTGCACAACCCCAAGGGAGGGGTACAAGCCAATCTTCAATCGACGATCTCCTATTGCTTTCCTACATCTTCAAAAGCCCCCAATTGATGAAAGAATTCTTGATAGATGTTGTTGAATGTTTTTGAAAACTCCAAAAGACTTTCTCTTTCACTACATAGAAGGCTCCTTGTGATTCCTAGAAAACTCAGCCAAAAACTTCCAGGCCTTCAAATGAAGAAAGAGAGATCTTATGTATGAAACCCTAGATATTAGTTTCATCTTTAGGCCGACCTAGGATTTGATTTTCTGCCAATTTCTTGGCATTAAGCATTATAATATCATATAATTATGCTCCCAAAATTTCAGGAAAAATGTCGGGGACTGTGCATAACTTACGCAGGATTCGACCAACTTTTCACCAAATTTTTAGGGATGTTAGATATGATGATATTAGAGTGAATCTTGAAGTTACAGCTGATTTTGAGATGTTTTGATATGCGAAATTGGGCCTTAAAGGTCAAAATGAGACATAATTAGGGTTTATGATTTAATGGTTTATTGGAGGAATAAAATAAAAGGGGCACACTTAAAGTAAAAGTGCCCAACTTTATAATGTATGAAGTGATGAAATATGAATTTAGATTTAATTAAATTAATTAATTAAATGCTTAAAGAGAATTACAATGCAAGATGAAAACACACTAAGGCGGGTGCTAAACTAAGCATAGAATTGTACCACCCTAGCAAGGGTGTACAATTTACAATGTTACAATAAATATCTTATTATTATTTTAATCAGACTATATTTCGTTTCCAAAAAGGATTTACAATGGTTCTTGTATAATATTTTCCTACATATAGACCCAACTTATTTTGGAGCTTGGTATAATCCTCAAAACTCATAGACCAAACTTCACAATTCTTAGAAAATCTCTTTTATAAACACGAAAGAAACTCAAATTTTATTGGGCATGATGCTTGGCACATGTTGAGACCCTTGATTATATAATGCAACAAGCATAAAATAATATTCTTTAAAATCCTTAAATCTCTTCTCTTCATCTTTCCCCTTTTGACAATTGAAAGTGATCCTTACAAAAAATTTCTTGCATTCACATTTAACCTTTTACCTGTATGACCTAAAAATATTTTCCTAGCTATATTTTTACTTTGCAAGAAAAACATTTGAACCTCAAATATTTACCCTTTCATTAGGAAGTTAAAACATATTATTAACAAAACACGTTGACCTTTGAAACTCCTTACTTTCCTCTAAAAATAATTAGGCATTATTTAAAATAGTTTTCTTGCAACCATTTTTGTTTTAAAATTCTACACTCCTAAAGTGAGAGAATAGAGCATAAACTTATAGATCTGATTTGTTCATTGGTACATCCCATGCATATTTATTACCTTTTTTTTTTTTGTGGTAATAAGGTTATAGGAAATCCTATTACATGTTAACAAGCTGAATTTTCCATCATTGATAATATTATTTTAATTAAAACATATTTCTCTTCACAATTTTGAAAATAACAAGAATATTTTTTTCATAGAACTAGGACATATACATTAGCTTAAAGGTGTTTTTTATTAAGGGTAAAGAAAGTTTTGAAGGCACCCAAAACCCTATTTACAAAATGGTGCTACATAGATACACAACCAAAAAATAGCTAAAAACTAGATGCACACCAACAATAAAGAAATGTGCTCAAACCAAAAAGAGATAACATAACCACAAACAATAACAATTACTGGAGGCTCTTGAGAGCTTCAACAACCTCAACCTCCAACTAATTAATATTTTGATAAAGCTTTCTAATATATTGCACATCATTTTTACCCTTCTCAACACACTAATTCATGTTATCCCACGTGCAAGTACACGATCCCTTCTTAGCAGCTGTAATGGTGGAAAAATGGTGAATGCTAGATCAAGAAGGAAACTACCCTTTCCCTCAAAGAGAGATGAGAGTTTTGCTATTGATTATCCTTCAAACACTTTTTGCCATGTTACATTAGGAAGAGGAGAGGATAATTCACTAGATTCAATGTCTCCACATGAAGATGGTAGATTGAATTCTGAATGAATTGGGAATGTTAAGTTGATCCCTCTTCCTTGCTTGAAATGGAAAGGAATTGATTGAATTATGTAGTGCAAAAGTGACAAAGAACTAATTATAACTTGAGATCAGAATATGGGATGAAGCTGTGCACCTAGATCTAGCAGTAATATGTTGAGACAAATTCACCCTGCAAATTTGAGGAAAAGTTGCCCAGACCATGGCGGGAACGTACATGGTCCTCCAAAAAATCCACAAAAAGAAAAGGGTTTTTCTGCCTTTGCAAATAGAGCCTGAATCCAAAAGTACAGATGCGCACCTACAACCTACACACATAAAAGAGAGGGAAATGGTTTGGGATTAGGGGTTTGCATTTAGGTCAAACCCCAGTTTTGGAATTAACCAAGTAATGAAAGAAAGTACTTGCAAGTAGATGTAAATGAAAGACTGAATTGTAAATCACCTCAAGGGAGGTTGTAGTAGCAATGTTGATATAAATTCTTGTGTGGAATTGTATGTCAAATCAATATCCTCTTTAATGGTTGAATCCTTAACTTGAATGCAACACCTAGCCTTGAAGGGAGACTTGAGAATGTTCAATGTTGGAAAAGAATGCTTGAATCTATCCAACTTAGACCTATCCCACTTATGCCAAATGAGAGGAGAAATTCCCCCTTAAATACATGTTAGTGGATTTGATTTTCATCATGGGCCAACATCGGGGGAGTTTCCCACCTGATGCAAAACCAACAATGCAACCCTAGGAAGGGTCCTGCCCCAAAATAGGGCAGGGACAGGAGCACCATGCCCTTGTCCTGCAAGGACAGTGGCACCATGCCCCTATCAAAGGGGGGACAATGGTGCCATGCCCCTATCCAAGGGGGGGTAGTGGTGCCACGCCCTTGTCCAAGTGGGGGAAGTGGCACCATACCCCTATCCTACCCCTTTCTCCAGGGCAGAGTGTGGACGGGGTGATGCAAAGGCCAAGGAAGAAGCTGTTTCTGAAATCTGAGCAATCTTCAGTCTCTAATCAGGATAGAGGATTTGAACTTTCATGCATGAGGACCCTAATGCAGTAAAAAATTGCTAGGGTCGCAATTTATGACACTACATTTATCCCCCACTTTAGCAGAAGTATAAGCATATGCCAATACTACCGGTAAAGTTCAAGGAAACAAGATTGAAAGACTTTTACCATGTCAAGGAGGCAAGATGCGTCGAGCCCCCAGTGGACTTAGGATCTTACGACTTCGATTAACAAAGTAAAAGGGAAGATTGAGAAGGGGAGAACCATGACTACAAGTAGAAAAGTTCCCTTCACTATGAGTCATGAAAGAAAGGATACCAACGATTACAAACCAAAACAAAGTTCACTAAGTAATTCTAAGTATCACAAGAAGGAAATTATGAGAAAAGTGTATGCCCCCATGTTAAAGCGATTGCACATGCCTTATTGAGAGTGATTGCTTTAAGGTAGGATACACCCAAGAGAGAGAAGGAAGGGAGTACGTTATTGCAGGATTTAGCCCCCAATCGAGGTATAAACCCAAGGATAATGAACACAAAACACAAGGTAGTATTGCTTTCCTCTGGGTCAGTATGTTGTATGATAACTCATGTATATCATGTATGTATATGCATATAATAATCTTCATTCCCGAAAGAAGGACACTACCTTAGAAGAAAAGGGAAGAGAGGATGTATTTTGAGTCAACATTAAAGAGACCAAGAAAAGATCTCAATGCTTTGCATCATCCCCAAGTAGATGTTAAGAGAACAACAGAAGAACAGGGATACACATAGAAGAATGGTCACAAAAGAGAAAGAAAGGGGAGAGAGAAAGATCTGCAGTGTTAATATTGCTAGTCCAGCATGACATTTGCATCCCGATCTTGTTGATCACTATTTCGGGAAGGCGAGAAACATGCCAGAGGAGTGACATCGAGTAGAATAGATGGAGCTATCACGAGATCCAAACAAGGACTATGCTCATGTTGTAAGTCACTTTGTTCAATTCTAGGAGCTAGGATTAGAGTTTGTGAAAACTCATCCAATAAATGCTTGTCCACATCAACATACTCATACTCACTATCAGAAGCATTAGGAGTTGTATTACCATTATGATTAACATTTTAACCCATTTCTTCATCAAAGTTAAGAGAAAGAGGAGAAAGAACATCAATGGGAGTAGAAACTATTGGTATTATGGATGTGTTGCATTGGTTTTGTCATTTATGTCAACATTTGTCAACACTTGAGAAAACTTGGAGATCTTTGGTTATGTTCACCGACATGTTCAATGGCTTATGCACAATCACTGGTATCTGGTTCACTGACACTGAGGATGCTCTGTTATCATTTGGAGATCACTTGGTTATGTCGAAGACATTGTTTTGACAATTGGTTTTGGTGATTTTTTTATTGGTAAAATCGAGTTTGCATATTTGTTGTTACCAGCAAATAGGACTAGGTTATGGACCGACAAGCGTTATCTATTCCAAATCAGAATGACATGTTATGGAGATGATTTGTTATTGTTGTAAATGCATTGAGCCGACATCATGTATTGCATATTGATTCATTTGTAATTGATTTTAATTGTAATATCTTAGTGAGCCGACCTACACATTTGGTCTTAGGTTTTGGTATATATGTAAGATCTCATTTGTGAGATTATGTAGAGAAGTGGAAAAAAGGTTGTAATAAGGTATATACAAATATAAGCAGAGCTATACATGTAGACATTATTTGAAGATTCAAGGAAGGTTTGAAGAAGACAATCTGATCTTAACCAGTACTGAATTCAACATATGAAGATGCTATTTTGAGTAGTACATTATCATTGGATTTAACCATCCAATTGTAGTAAGTGTGACTCCCATTTTATGATTGAGTAGTGAGCTCTAGGTAGTTGGCTTTTCTGCATGTGCAGACCCCATTTGTACACACATACTATCTACAGTAGTATCATCTGATTGTGGGTAAGGTTTCCCACCATGGTTTTTCCCCTTACAGGGTTTCCACATACAAATAACTGTGTTATGTGTTGTGTATATTATTTGTCAATCTGTTTCATGCATTAAACTTTACTGGTATTGCAATTAACTACTAAACTATCTACCAACATTAAAGTTTGGTTTACCGGTATTATGCACTAAGTTTGGTTAAGTTAGTTTTGGTTTGAAATTAATAGACAATTGATTCACTCCCCCCCTCTCAGTTGCCTTCGGGACCTAACAATTGGTATCAGAGCCTAGTCCTCTTTTTGTAGATGTTTAACAGCTTGAGGAGATCCTATGTCTACTAACTATTTTAGGAAGGACAGTGTGAAGCTTGATGGAACCAACTATGGTATATGGAAGATCAGAATGGAGACTCATCTGAATTGCATTGGAAAGGACATATGGGATGTTACAAAGAATGGCTATATTGTTCCTACTCAAGGTCAACCTAATCCACCAACCTTGGCTAAAGATGAGGAGAATGATTGCAAAAGCAAGAGAAGCACTTTTGAGCGCATTGTCAGATCAACAAATCATGGGATTATCAGACCGATCTACTACTAAAGATATTTGGGATAAATTGGAGACATTGAATGAAGGTGATACCACTATGAAAATTGCAAAACTGGAATGCTTCCGGGTTAGGTATGAAAATTTGAAAAATGGAAGAAGATGAAAGGATTTTTGCTTTTATGGAAAGAGTTAATAAAATTGTTTTGGGTATACAATGTTGTGGAGGATCCTTAAGTGAAGATGAAATTATTTTTAGAGTTTTAAGAGATATGCCACCGGCATACAAAATTAAAGTAACTGTTATTAATGAATTGAGAACAATGCCTAATTCATCAGTATCTAGAGACACTTTGGTTGGAAAACTTTCAGCTTTTGAACATGAGGAATTTGGTCCTATTGCTTCAATTAAGATGGATTTGGCTTTCAAAACTTCATCATCTGTATCATCATCATCATCATCATCTGAAAAATCTGATTGGAAAGCACTCTATGCTAGAGAACTTGAAGAAATCAGAAGAGAGAATGAAGAACTTGAAGAGCTTGAAGCACTATTTGCAAGGAAAATACCTAAAGGTCCAGTTGGAAGTAAGTATGAAGGTAAAACACCATTTAAATGTTTTAACTGCAATAAAATTGGTCATATGGCTTCTAGGTGTCCTGATAGACATTCAAGATTGAAAGAAGAAGCTAAAAGAACATATAAGCCTAACCCTAAATATCAAAGGTATAGATTTAAGAAGAATGGAGATAAATCATGTTACTATGCTGATGAAGGAGTTACAAATGATTCTGATGAGGAACCGATAGACAATGGATGGGCTTTTGTTGCAATAACAGAAGATCAATTGACACCTACTATTCAACCAGTAAAGCAGGCCCTGACAGCTAAAATTGAAGAAAAATATGAATGGATCATTGATTCTGGATGTTCACATCATATGACTGGTGATAAGAGTAAATTCTTAACCTTTCAGGAATACAATGGAGGTCTAGTAAGATTTGGAGATGACAAAGCCTATTTGATCAGAGGAAAAGGCACTATGTCTTTTGATGGTAAGCACAATACTGATAATGTTTACTATGTTGAAGGTTTGAAGCATAATCTTTTGAGTGTTGGTCAATTAGTTGAAAAGGGATTTCAATTACAATTCAAGAATGGTAAATGGAAAATCATGAATAGAACTGGTTTGCAATTTACAACCTGTAATCAGACTAGAGGTGATATCTTTCATTTGAATAACAATGAGAAGACATGCTTGATTGCACATATTGATGAAAGTTGGCTATGACATAAGAGAATGTGTCATGTAAATTTTGATTGCATTGTGAAAATCAGTACAACTAAGGTAGTAAGAGATTTACCTAAGATTGTTAAACCTCACAATCTAGTATGTAAGGAATGTCACTTTGGAAAGCAAGTTAGAACAACTTTCAAGAGTATTCCAGAAAAATCCAATTATGTTCTTGACTTAATTCATACTGATTTATGTGGTCTAGCAAAGAAGTTTACAAGGAGATAAATATTTTATGCTAATCATTGATGATTATTCTAGAATGTGTTGGGTTAGTTTTCTCAAGGAGAAATCAGAAGCTTTTGGGAAATTCAAACTATTCAAAGTCATGGTAGAGAATGAAACCGGTAAGAAAATCAAATGTTTGAGATCAGATCAAGGAGGTGAATTCACATCTAAGAAATTTAATACATTTTGTGAAGTGAATGGAATCAGAAGATAATTATCAGCACCTCGGACATCCCAACAAAATGGAGTTGTGGAAAGGAAGAACAAAACTATTTTGGATGTAGCTAGAAGCATGATATCAGAAGCAAACCTACCTCATGTGTATTGGAGAGAATAAATCAATACAATTGTTTATACATTCAACAAAGTTCACATAAAAGGTGAAACCGGTAAGACCACTCATGAACTATGGTTTGGTAATACTTCTACTCTTAAATATTTCAGAATATTTGGAAGCAAATGTTATATTAGGAGAGATGAGTATATTGACAAATTTGATCCTAAAAGCGATGAAGGAATATTTCTTGGTTATTCATATAAGAGAAAGGCATATAGATGTTTTAATAAGAGATTGTAAAAAATCATTGAAAGTGCAAATGTGAATATTGATGAATAGCTTAGAAGGTCTATAGACTCTGAACTGGCAGTTGAGATAATCAACCTACTATAAGAACACTGGTACAGAATGTCGATCCAGTCACACCGGCATCATCTGAGAACTCCACAGTGACTAAAGAACAACAACAAGTGAACACACACAACTATGTAAGATTGAATCACTCTGAAAGTCAAATAATTGGGAATAAGTATGAACAAGTTATGACTAGAGGAAGACTGGAAAATGAAGAGGTATGTCTAATTTCTCAATTTGAACCAGCAACTATTAATGAGGCATGTGAAGATAAACATTGGATTAAGGCTATGGAAGATGAATTGGAACAAATTGAAAAGAATAACACATGGACATTGGTTCCCCAACCTAAAGACAAAAATGTAATTGGAACTAAATGGGTATTCAGAAATAAACTTAATGAAGATGGTAAAGTAATCAAAAATAAAGAAAGATTAGTGTGTAAGGGATATTCACAGAAAGAAGGAATTGATTATAATGAAACCTTTGCACCAGTAGCTAGAATTGAGGCAGTCAGATTATTCTTAGCTTTTGTAGCACACAAGAACTACAAAGTATATCAAATGGATGTTAATGTGCATTTCTAAATGGTGATCTTGAAGAGGAAGTTTACATTGAACAACCTGATGGATTTTGTTTGACAGATGACAAAGATATGGTTTGCATGTTAAGGAAATCTTTATATGGATTGAAGAAAACTCCTAGAGCTTGGTATGCTAGATTGGACAAATATCTTTTGAAGCTTGGTTACACAAAAGGTAATGATGACAACAACTTATATTACAAAGTGACTAATGATGACATCTTGGTTATTGAAGTTTTTGTTGATGATATAATTTTTGGAGGAGAAGATGGACTGTGTAAAGACTTTTCTAATAAGATGCAGGAAGAATTTGAAATATCTATGATTGGAGAGATAAAATTATTTTTAGGATTGCAGATTTCACAAACTGATAAAGGTATATTCATAAATCAATCAAAGTACTTGAAGGAATTACTTAAGAAATTTGGCATGGAAAACTCTAAACCGGTAAGTACACCTATGACTACAACTGATAAACTATCTTTGAAGGATGAATCAACACCTGTTAATCCAACAAGATACAAGTCTATGATAGGAGGTTTACTGTATTTGAGACAAACAAGACCTGATATTATGAATGCAGTATGTATTGTCTCAAGATTTCAGAGTAATCCTAAGGAAAATCATGAATCAACAGTAAAAAGGAATTTCCGGTATCTACAAGGCACAACAAATCTTAGTTTATGATATCCTAAAGATGAAAATTTTGATTTATGTGCATACACAGATGCAAATTGCGTAGGAGATGTAGATGACAAAAAAAGCACCACCAGTGGAGCATTTTTTCTTGGCAGCAGACTAATTTCATGGTTGAGCAAGAAACAAAGTTGTACATCTTTATCAACAACAGAATCATAATATGTTGCAGCAGCAACTAATTGTACATAGGTATTATGGATTAAGAAAATGTTGAAGGACATAAAGGTAAAATGCAAGGAACCTATAATCATTTACTGTGATAATATGGCAGCAATTGATATATCAAAGAATCTGGTATTTCACTCTAAAACTAAACATGTTTCTATCAAATTCAATTTTTTGAAAGAGAATGTTGAAGCAAAAGAAGTGAAATTGGTTTATGTGAATACTAAAGAGCAGATTGCAAATATCTTTACTAAGCCTTTGCCTAAGGAAACTTTTGAATATCTAAGAGAGCAACTTGGAGTTATACCCTCACCGGTAGAAACTTAGACAGTTGGAGCATGGCATCAGACCGACAAAATTAACAAAGAAATCTTTTTCTGGCTTTGATGAAGGAGAGCTACTTCTCAGGGGGAGTAGATTGAACAAATGTGGTTATAACAATTGGTATTTGTAACAAGTTCTATGAACTGATTGTATTTTGTTTTGTATTGCTTTGGCATTTGATGTCAAAGGGGGAGAGATATCTATGGAAAAACACATTATCTTTTGGGGAGAGATTATTCATTGGGGGAGAGATTGTTACTCTCTGTATCTGTATTTTAATGATCTCTTTTGGAGATTGTTGGTTTTTGGCATTTCTGCTTTGGCACTTAGATGGTTTTTCCATCTTGTGTTGCCATCAATGCTAAAGGGGGAGATTGTTGGTATTATGGATGTGTTGCATTGGTTTTGTCATTGATGTCAACACTTGAGAACACTTGGAGATCTTTGGTTATGTTCACCGGCATGTTTAGTGACTTATGCACAGTCACCGGTATCTGGTTCACCGACACTGAGGATGATCTATTATCATCTGGAGATTACTTGGTTATGTCAAAGACATTGTTTTGATAGTTGGTTTTGGTGATTTTTTTATTGGTACAATAAAGTTTGCATATTTGTTGTTACCGGCAAATAGGTCTAGGTTATGGATCGACAAGCGTTATCTATTCCAGATCAGCACAACACGTTATGGAAATGATTTGTTATTGTTGTAAATGCATTGAGCTAACATCATGCATCACATATTGATTCATTTTTAATTGATTTTAATTGTAATATCCTAGTGAGCTGACCTACACATTTGGTCTTAGGTTTTGGTATATATGTAAGATCTCATTTGTGAGATTATGTAGAGAAGTGGAAAAAGGAGTGTAATAAGGTATATGCGAATATAAGCAGAGCTATACATACATACATCATTTGAAGATTCAAGGAAGGTTTGAAGAAGACAATTTGAGCTTAACCGATATTGAATTCAGCATATGAAGATGCTATTTTGAGCAGTACATTATCATTGGATTTAACCATCCAATTGTAGTAAGTGTGACTCCCATTTTGTGATTGAGCAGTGAGCTCTAGGCAATTGGCCTTTCTGCATGTGCAAACCCCATTGGTACACACATACTATCTATAGTAGTATCATCTGATTGTGGGTAAGGTTTCCCACTGTGGTTTTCCCCCTTACAGGGTTTCCACATACAAATAACTATGTTATGTGTTGTGTATGTTATTTGTCTTTCTGTTTCATGCATTAAACTTTATCGGTATTGCAATTAATTGTTAAACTATCTATCGACGTTAATGTTTGGTTAAGTTAGTTTTGGTTTGAAATTAATAGACAACTGATTCACCCCCCCCCCCCCTCTCAGTTGCCTCCGAGACCTAACAGAAACATCACATGTTTTATGTAGCTTATGATTTGGAGATGTAGGTTGAACATCTTGCTTAGGAGAAAAGAGAATCATGTCAACTATTGGAGTCTGAGGAGATTGAATATTTTGAGGGATAGGTTTACAAGCTTGAACATGGTGTCTTCGTCAGCATTCTCTTGCACAATGATTCCATCGAGTCTTAGTGGAAGGCTAAGAAGCAGGAGGAACACTTGAAAAAGTAGGAATATTTCTCTCCTTGATAGTGGAAGGTTTAGGTTGAGGTCTTTTTGGTTGAACAATAGGAGAAACAAGCCTCTTCTCTTGATAAGAGGAAGGAGGTGGAGCTGCACCATAGAAAGGAAGAATATTAGGTATAGGGAAGAGACCAAGTCCATCATGAGGAGGAGGTATAGTTCTAACCTTAGGAATAATGTTGGTGTTCTCCTTAAGAGAAGGTAAAGTCACATCCATAGGAATAGGTTGGCGATCTTCCTTAGGAGGGAGATTAGCTCTATCCATGAGGGGAAGAACCTCATCTTGAAGAATAATAGGAATGTCAAGTGTTGGAGATCTAGGTTGACTTAAGGATAAAATCATATCATTCTTCCATTTTTGATAAGATTGAAGAAGAGCATTGCTCCTAGATGGAAGATATTGAAATTGTTTAGGCCAAAAAGATTAATAGGAACACTATGGCTTCTTTCAGATGGACAAAATAAGATATGGTTCACGGTTATGATTTCTCCACTGTGAGGAAATTTAAGACACTTGTGGATTGGAGTAACAATAGCCTTCATGGAAGATAGCCAAGGATAGCCCAACTTTACACAGAATTGCTCAGAAGAAGGTATGATAATAAAGTCAATATCCATGGATTTAGCATGAACTTCAATAGGAAGGGTGATAGAACCAATGGTAGGATAAGAGAAGCCATCAAATAACTTCATAACCATATTAGAAGCAACATATATTGGTTTATGCAATCGTAAAGTGAAAAGATACTCTTCAGTTGTAAAATTAACCATGCAAGGGGGATCAATCAGGGCACCACAAGCAAGGGATATCCTCAACTTTCGCCACTATGTATAAAGGGCCATCAGGTTCTCTAATGGTCTCGCTAGGGTCAATACAAGGATCCTTAGGCATATCATGTGTCTCTACCATATTAACCAAGTTTGGAGCCATTGAGGTGAATTATTTAGAAGAGAGAAAATTAGGTACAATCTATATAACGTTAGAGGTATGAGATGGAAAGGGATCAGTGAAAATCTTAAAATTTTGATTAGGAGGAGATACTGATTTATTCCCTTTATCATTCGCCCTGCCAAAGTTATAGTATTATTATCAATCAAGTCTTGAATATTTATTTTCAATGCAAAACATTTCTTAGTATCATGACCAAGTTGATGGTGAAATTGACAAAAGGAATTGTTATCAAAATAAGGAGATGCAAGTTTGGAAGGATCAATTTGTTTTATAGGAGGAAGTTTGATAGCATTTCTGTGCAACAACTGAGACATAATACTATGTAAAGATTCATTCAAAGGAGTAAATTGTCTTTCTCTTTGGAAAAATTTAGAAATCGAAGGCACACCTATTGTAGCATTCACATGGTTGTTGTTGATTGGATCATTGAACTTGATGAAGCTTTTTGTTGGTTTGAACTTCGTAAATGGTTGTTGAACACTCTCTCCCTTATCACTCAGAGCTATAGGAGTGGATTGCTCCATTTGAATCACAACCAGTTGATAATTATGGAGTGTTGCACACAATTGTGGAAAGGAAGTAAACTTAAAAAATGAAGTTTTTCCCTGATATCTTTTTGCAAATTAGAAAATAAAATTCTTTTAATATCATTATCAGGTAAATGAAAAGAAATTTGAGCACACAAATGCTTATATCTACCAATGAAATCAGTCACTTTTTCTTTAATGCCTTGTTTACAATGCATTAAATCAGTCAAAGTGATTTTAGGACTAATGTTGTTTTGAAATTGTTGGATGGAATCATTTGCTAGTTGTTGAAAGGAAGTGATAGAATAATAAGTTAGAGAGCAATACCATTGTAAACCCTTATCTCTTAGTGTTCTTGTAAATAATTTTGCAAGCAATCGTTGATCATAAGTAAAATCAGTAAACAAGGGATCTCCACATGTTTAGGTGGCACAAATTTAATAATATCAAGAGAAAGTGGGATTGCAACATCTAAGGTGGGCACACTAAACTTGGATTGACTCATGGAAGCAATTTGTTGTTGTAAGGAAGACACAATTTGAGCAAGATTGTTAATTGTCATTTTGGTAGAAGAATTGATGTTAGACATAGGTGATTGAGAAGGTGGTGTGATGTTGTTGAAAGAAGGCATGGACTTAGAATAAGGTGGTGGGACATTATGATAAGTAGGCATTGGTGATGACTAAGATGGAAAAGGGACACTTAAAGGAGGAATAAAGTTGTTGAATGAATTTTCCCCTTGTGTTAGAGTGATTGGTTGAGGAATAATAGGAACACTCATGGAATACATAGGTAAAGATGGAGGATTAAATGAAGAAGAGGGATTTCCCCCATGACCAATTGTTGTAGGGATGACATTTTGAGTTGAAGTGGCCTTGATGTTAGATGTGAAAGTAGGAATACTAGTAATAGGAGTAGTCAAAGGAATTGAAGGATTGAATTGTGTTCAAGGTTGTGAGTAACCTAGGGCTTCAACACAACTCTTGATAGGCATGACATTAGAATCAACAATATGTGCAATGCCACACAATATATTTATTTCATTCTTATCACTTTGAAGCATATGCTTAAGACCTTCAATTAATGGAAGAGCTTCACTATTAGGGTATTCTTGGGACATCCATTGTTGAAAGCTATCAAATTGATTGTCCAATATAGAAATTTGATCTAAAGAAACCCTAGTTAAAGTTTCTTCTTCATCATGGGATCCATCAATGGGGTGAATAGGCACATGATTACGATGGGAAGCATGATCCTCATTAAAGAAGTCACCCAAATTAGGCTCCATCTCCTCAGTGATTAAACTTTGGGAAGCCTTAATTTTAATGCTTCGTCTAATGGGGATAGGATAGGTAGGGCTAATAGTGGTAAAACTCATGCACTAGAGGGAAAATTTGAATTTTGAATTATGAAACAAAGCTTACAAAATTGGTTAATGCAAAATTTTAAAAAATAATGATTACACAGTTTGAACTTTTTTTGGAAGAAGGGAATGACACAATTTCCAAAAATGAAAGGAAATTGGAATTTTAAAATTAGGGCCAAGGGAATACCACTTAATTTTAAAATCAGAATTTTTAAAATCAAGGCAGACTATAATTAACCTCTTAATTTTAAAATAATTCTTGAAGTTTGAAATGTTGAATTTTGAAGGTATTTCTGATTCTAGAGGGATCAAAAGTTGATAAAATTAGTGAATCTTCTAGATTTAGGCTATTAAATACAGTCATAACAGTCTCCCAAAATTTCAATAAAAAAAGCAAGGACCGTGGCGAGAACGCACATGGTCCAACCAACTTTTTTTGAAATTTTCAGGGATGGATATTACGATGATTTTAAACCTAACCCCCCAAAATTGGCAAATTTTATGATCTCTAGATGGGCAAAATGAAGGTGCAAATGTGAAAATAGGATCCTATTAGGGTTTTGAAGAAAAAGAGAAATTGAATTGCAATTTTGAAAAGGGTCAAACCTAATGGATAGGGACACCTTGGAAAATATTTAGAAATTTGAATGTAAATGAAATTGATTTGAAATTCACACAAAATCCAATTAATTTTAAAAATTAGGGTTTGATGACCTAACCACTTAATTTTGAAATTTGAATTTTGGGAAAAAGGGGGGAATTTGAAATTTTGAATTGTAGGATTGAAGACAAATTTGAGAACAATCAGAAACCTGAAAAATTAAGTTGAAATCCAATTTTTGCACAAGTTCAAGATGATTTTTGAAAATTAGGGTTTTGACAAGTAACCTCTTAATTTTGGAAATTTTAATTGCACTTTGAACAAGACAATGAGGAAATTGAATTTGACAATCAAAACAATTTTATTGATTTAAGCTAACCACAAGCAATTTTTACAAATCATAAGTTCAATTTTAATTAAAAACTAGGGGTTTTAATGATTTAACCAGTAAGTTTGCAGAAATTTGAAACTTGGAAATAAAAAATATGCAATTTTGTTCTAAGGAAAGCATGCAATACGTCGGGTTCACCAAAATGTAATGGTGGAAAAATGGTGAATGATAGATCAAGAAGGAAACTACCCTTTCCCTCAAAGAGGGATGAGAGTTTCACTATTGATTATCCTTCAAACAATTTTCACCATGTTACATTAGGAAGAGGAGAGGATAATTCACTAGATTCAATCTCTCCACATGAAGATGGTTGAATTCTAAATGAATTGGGAATGTTAAGTTGATCCCCTCTTCCTTGTTTGAAATAGAAAGGAATTGATTGAATTATGTAGTGCAAAAGTGACAAAGAATTGATTATAACTTGAGATCAGAATATGGGATGAAGCTTTGCACCTAGATCTACCAATAATATTTCGAGATGAAGACGCCCTGCAAATTTGAGGAAATGTTACCTGGGTCGTGGGGGGAACGTACACGCTCCTCTGAAAAATCTGCAAAATGAAAAGGGTTTTTCCGCCTCTGCAAATAGAGCCCAAATCCAAAAGTATAGTTGCACACCTGCAACCTACACACAAAAAAGAGAGGAAAATGGGTTGGGATTGGGGGATTGCCTTTAGTTCAAACCCCAGTTTTTGAATTAACCAAGTAATGAAAGAAAGTACTTGCAAGTAGATGTAAATGAAAGATTGAATTGTAAATCACCTCAAGGGAGGTTGTAGTAGAAATGTTGATTGAAATGCTTATGTGGAATTGTATGTTGAAATCAATCTCCTCTTCAATGGTTGAATCCTTGACTTGAATGCAACACCTAGCCTTGAAGGGAGACTTGAGAATGCTCAATGCTAGAAAATAATGCTTGAACGCTTGAATTTATCCAACTTCAACCTATCCCACTTATGAAAAATAAGAGGATGAATGCCCCTTTAAATACATGTCAGTGGATCTAATTTTCATCACGGGCTGACATCGGGGGAGTTTCCCACTCGATGCACAACCAACAATGCAACCCTAGGAAGGGTCCTGCCCCAAAATAAGGCAAGGACAAGGGATCCACACCCCTGTCCTGGGAGGAAAAGGGCACCATACCCCTATCCAAGGGGGGATAGTGGTGCCACACCTCTATCCTACCCCTTTCTCCAAGGTAGAGTGTGGATGGGGTGATGTAGAGGCCAAGGAAGAAGCTGTTTCTGAAAGTTGAGCAATCTTTGGTCTCCGATTAGGCTAGAGAATTTGAACTCGCATGCATGAGGACCCTAATGCAGTCAAAAATTTATAGGGTCACAATTTTATGACACTACATCAACCACCTGATTACTCTTACCCAAACTATTGAAATCCACAAAAGTAGAATAAGATGTTTGAGTATCTTCGAGCTTCTTCCATTTTTACAAGAGAAAATTGATACTTTCAACACTATCATGAATGTCTTTGTCACTCATATTAACCAGATTAATGAGTTTATCATGCACCTTCTTCATTAACACCATAGTTTTCATTGTGGTAACATCTTTGGCTACATCCTCTAGAATAGCCAGTGTTTTTCTATCATCCTCATGATTCCTAGGAGTACCATTTTTACCTTGAATCAAAGAAATATTACCTTGCAAAGAGTAAATTCTCATAATGATTTGGTTGATCTCGATGAAGAACCACTTCAAATGTCTAAAATGGTCGACAACAACATCCCTATCAACCCTAAGAAAGTCATCCAGGTCTTCACGTTTGAGGTTAAGGAGAGGATAATCTTTCTACAAATTTTGTGGAAAGGGAGTCCATGCCCTACTCTATTACGGCCACCAATCCTCAAGGAAGGAGGAGGAGAAGATGGACCCCTTAAAACACATTTTCCCTTGTCATTTTCCCCTGTTTTGGTTTTTTTCCTCTTCTCCACCCCTTTTTTTGTTTTCATAGTCATACCTAATCCATCAGAGTTTGATCCTTTAGACAAATAATTGATAGATTTATCTCTTTTAATCTTAGTTTTTTAACCTTTCACCTTAGGAGAGGTGTCAAAAGGGTCTCCCAAGAGTTTTAATCATTCTTCTCAACAATCTAGTCCTCATCCCCTACCTCTATGATATAAACTTCCCCGACCTTCATATCAGACTACTCATTGTTGGCCAAGACTGGAGAACCATCCAAACAAACTCTAGCTTTGGAAGTAGAAGTAGATAGGAAATATTTCATGTATTTAAGTATAAGGAGAATCAAAGTCTCATGTAAAATAAGGTTTCTAGCATTCTTCCTATGTTCTTTAACACTAAAATCCAACTAGGCAAGGAGATAATACAACAAGGAAACTTGGTGCTTGCGCCTAAAATGGTTTAATATAATAAAATGGAAGATAAAAATAGTATTGAACCTCTCATCAAGAGAGAATTATTGCATAATTACTTAGCTACTTCCGCCCAAGAGGTTTGATGGATTGATTTTATATCTTTTATTTGACTTCTTCACCAGTTTATCTTCCTCCTTCCCTTTGCTAAATTTCTGCACAACCACCTCAATCTCCTTCTTGTCCCTAAAAATATTCCTTCCTTGCATAGAGATCCTGGTAATAAAAATAATAAATTCCCTAATCACTTCTAAATCCTTTCTAGAAAAAGAGATGGTTCACCCTTTCCAATCTTTAATGAAGGTTTTTGATGGTTGAAAGTCATAGCAATGGATTCTTTCCAAATATGGAGTAACTCCACCCTTTTCTAGAATTATCTTAACTCAGGCATATCTCTTCATATCATCATAGGAAAAGGGCTCAATCCTCTTCCTATCACCACCCATAATCACATATACCAACAAGAGAAGCACGAAAATAACAATCCAAAGCCTACCCTAAACTCTTTCAGACAAAAAAACAACTGGTAACCAGCTCTCTACCTACCCCACAAAGAAAACTAGATGAACAAAATACCCATGATCTATGTGGTAATCATTAATTGGTAGGGCCTTTCCAAAGTATCATAAATAAGACTAACCATCCACACACATAACATAAAATGAGAGCCTTATGAATGGCAAGAAAATCAATTTAAAAATCCTCTCTGGCAATGTAACACATAAAACTTAATAATATTATCAACATTAGGGGGAAGGGGTTCATTTATCCACCATCTAATCTCAACCATGCTAGTCACACCAATATTTATGAAAGATTCAATGAGCATATTTCCTTCCTAAAAAATATGGGAAATATGGATGGCCTCAAATTAATTAATGATGTGAATAATATTTAATTAAAGGCTTATTAGATCATCTTAGCTTTTTGAATGTCTCTAGGCATTGAATTATGTTAAGAAAGTCACCTTCAATCCAAACTCTTTTAAAACCTTGAGAATGAGAAAGTTTTACGATATTATAGGTCACTATCACTTCATCTAGGTGAATGGTTTGAACATTGCTATTTTTTGTTGTTGGATGTTTAATATTGTTTAGGGGCATGATAAACCATGGTGAAGTCATTTAAAACCTTTGGAAGTCAATTTTTATTGTTTCCAAGAATTCTAAACCTCCATAAGGAATTTTAAAACATCTTCAAGTCATTTATGTAGCCTACTAGGTATTTTTAGACACAAGAAAAGAAAATATAGTGCAATTTATAATGATAAAACTCATCACCAAACCTTCCTCCATGCGTAAAATTCTCATATTAGTGAAACACTCCTTCACATCACATTTTTGACACAAGAGAGTGTTGAGAACCCAACATGACTAAGAGGGGGGTGAATCAGTCCAGAACTTCAAAATTAATTATTAATAAATAACATTAACTTAGCATTAACACATTAATCATCAACACATAAGCATCGACCATCAATGTATGAACACATGAACAACAGATTTACATTGAAAACACAAACATGGAAAAACCATAGTGATAATATAACTCACAATATGATAACAATTTTTACAATGCTTTAGGTTTACTACCAAAGAGCACCAACACCTGAAGGACTTACAAAACTAAGGTGCAAAACCTTAGACAAGATACAAAGAGGACTTGCACAACTAAAGATCACTTATTCAGACAAGATACAAACTACTGCCAAATGACACACTGTCAATCAACAAAAAATGAAATAGCTGAATTAAAATTGAGAATGATTCTCCTGAACATGAAATTATCTTTGAACAATTGGATCAAGTGACCAACATCAAGGTAAACATCTTTGATAATATTCATTGTCACAACACACTTCTTGCAGATTATATCACCTTCAAATCTCTTCTCAAATTGTCTTTGGCATCACTACAAACTCAAATTTGTTTGCACAAATCATTTGAAGACACTTCTCATCCACACACAATTCATCCATCTACATATCTTAAATATGAGATATAATATTAAAATCATAATTAAGGATTGACCAAGATAGAATAAGATATATTACACAAAATAAACCAGCCAAACCTAAAATACTTAGATTGGTCCACTTTGAGAGAAAGAGGGAACTAAATCATATGAAAAATATATCCTTCCATGATTGATCCAACAATCTGTGCATGCCAGCACATGCTTCAAAGGTATTACAAAATATGTAATATGTAGACATAATCAATCAGTCAGCCACATAACCACTTTTGATGCAAAGTACTCCATGTGGATCTCCACACACCATGGTGAGAGCCAAATTAACACATCAACACATCTTCCAACACATATCCAAGTCAAAATAATATGATAAGAACTAAACCACAATACAACTAGCAACATATTTGAAGGGCACCAAAAGCATTCTGGACCACCCTAAATACAAGATGACATAACTAGCTCCAAAAATATATGTAGACCAACATCCATCTGGATAACCGAGTTTGACAAAGCATATCTAGACCAACATCCATTTGGATTATAACTAGGCTTGGCATCAATGACAACAAGACAAGCTCATTTTATCAACAAACTCCAACAATCTCCCCCTTTGTCATTAATGGAAACACCAATATAATCCTAATAATATCACAATAACTCTTTCTCTAGAATAATCTCACAACAACTCTCTCTTGAATCTCACAACAACTCTCTCCTCAATCTCACAACAACTCTCTCCTCAATCTCACAACAACTCTCTCCCCCTTTTACAATAATGACAAAGGGTGTTGCAAATCATACTGACCAACTCACATAACTCCTCCCCCTGAGACCAACAACAACATCAATCTAGGAGACAAGGATAAGCACTAAGTCTCCCCTTGGAAATATGCACCACTAAAAATGCATCTAGTTAGAAAAAGGAGGGGAAATAACCCCTAACTTCTTCCTAATATACTCAAAAGTATCCTAAGCCAAAGCCTCAGTAAAAATGTTTTCTACTTGCTCTATAGTAGAAATGTATTCCAGTTTGACTTCCTTCTTTGCAACCTTCTCTATTAAGAAATGATAACTGATTGAAATATGTTTAGGTATTGAATGCATAACCAAATTCTTTGAAATGTTTATAACACTGGTATTATCACACATAATAGGAATAGCTTCATAATACACTACTCTGATATCCTTAAGAGTTTGCTTCATCCACAAAACTTGAGTACAAAAAGATGTTGCAACAATATATTCAAATTTTGCAATGAATAATGACACTGATCCTTGTTTCTTACTCATCAATGAAACCAATATGTCTCCCAAAAAAAATGCACCACCACTAGTACTTTTCCCGTCATTAATACTTTCTACTCAATCAACATCTACATATGTTTCAACATGAAATTTCCATCCTTCTTATACCATAGGCCAAAATCTTGAGTTCCTTTCAAATATCTAAAAATCTTCTTCACTGCTTGATCATGAGTTTGTTTCAGACTAGCTTGAAATCTTGCAACCAAACACACAACTTGCATAATATTTGGTCTAGAAGAAGTAAGATATCACAATCCTCCAATCATAGATCTGTAATTCTTCTAATCAACATTTGAAGATGTATCATCTTTTCCTAATTTACATCCAATAGCTAAAGGGGTAGCAACAACTTTACAATTCTTCATATCAAACTTATTTAACATCTCTTTAACATAATTAGCTTGAGAAATAAAGATTGCATCATTCAACTGAGTAACTTCAAGAAGAAGAAAGAATGACATCTCTCCAAATATAGACGTCTCAAATTATTTTTGCATCTGTTTTGCAAATTATTTACACAATCCATCACTTCCTCCAAAGATAATATCATCAACATAAACAACAACAATAAACAACTTAATGCATTCAACCTTTAAATAGAGATTTTTGTCTATAGTACCTTTCCTAAAATTTTGTTGTAACAAATATCTATCCAATCTTTCATACCATGCTCTAGGCTCCTGTTTGAGACCATACAATGCCTTCTTTAATCTACAAACCATGTCCAAATCATCTGAAAAATCTGAATCCATCTGAGTGTTCAATGTATACTTCTTCTTCCAATTCTCCATTTAGAAATACTGACTTAACATCCATTTGATACACTCTAAAGTTTTTGTAGGAAGAAAAAGCAAGAAACAATCTAATAGCTTCCATCCTAGCAACTGGGGCAAAAGTTTCTTCAAAATCAATACCTTCTACCTGAGAATAGCCATTACATATCAATCTTGTTGTGTTTCTTGTGACTTGTCCTTGTTCATTCAGTTTTTTCCAAAACACCCACTTAGTTCCTATCACATTTTATCCGCTGGTATAGGTACTATCTCCCAAGTTGGTGCAGGAGCACCTAGAAGACCAAAGAACTCAATGAAGCCATTAAAGACCTTTGAAGGTCATGTGAGTGAAAAAACAATCAACTATGATGTATTGAGGCCCATTATGGCCTTTAATGATGAAAAATGTAATAAGTTTGTAATTTGTCCTAAAGGTCCTAGTAAGGACCTTAGGACCAACATAAAGATGTATGAGGAGTTTGTGGTTTAGAGAGTCTAGAAAGGTTTAGGAAAATTTAATAAGTCATTCCATGACCTTAAGTGTCAGTAGTTTAGGAATCTTACCAAATAATGTCATGGTTGCATACTTGACAAATTTGAATATTTGAAAGGCAACGACTAGGGAGTTTTGGTGGGAATTAGTCTTATTGTGTTTTAAACTTTGAAAAATCCTCATAACTGACCAATGGTGGTTGAAGCAATTAAGGGGAGCCTACATATGTCTAGAATATGGCATTCTATAAAAAGAGAGATCTGGGTGTACGTACTGAGACAACAACTTTACAATAAAGACCAAATTCTTCTATTTTATTGTTATTTTTTTGCATGATCAATATAGCATACTGATAGGTTATGAATTTCTAATGATTTGATATTTTTTGTAACCTTCCATTTATCAGTTGGATACATTGAAATTTTAGTTCTTTCCTAGTTTTCAATTCTTGGCTGACTGTCATAACATTTTGACTAGTTTTAGATCAAAAATAGTGATTTTCTAACATGGAGTAGGCATTCCATGATTGAATCAGGCCTGTGAATCATGGGATATCTTAATTTAACATGTAAAATTATGTTCTAACCCAATAATGTGCAGATAAGGTTGAGAGAAAGGTGATCATCGTGGAAAAGTAGTGAAAATGCATTGAAATTGCTTGCTAAGGAGTAGCAACAACAAATCTAACTTAAGGAGGGGTATATTTTATGACTTGAAGTGTTAAGGTATGTCCAAGAAAAAGTGAATCCATCATCAGTTGGGTGGAATAGTGTTTGGAAGAGGGATATGTGTGAAACCCTACTTTTAAGGGTGTGAGGAAGGCTAAATTTGGGATCTTGTACCTAGGGAGGTCAAACCTTGAAAACAATTGCATATTCCTTGATTTTGCACCATATTTGATGATTTTTGAAAGTTTGGGAGTCAGGGAGATAAATAATCACATACCTCCTTTGTAAATTTACCATTTTGGGGGTCTCAAAACAGTGCACAGTTGTAGGACAACATATACTTTCCAAAGTAACCTCCATTAAGTTTTTGATATGTCAAAGTAGAGCCAAAAGGGTGTCATAATATATGATTTATTTATTTATTTATTTGGAAAGTTTGGGAGAACAAAATTGATTTCCTTCGCTAGAGGGCTAATTGGATAAATAGGCCTAAAAGACTAAAAAGAGGGTTTTGCACATAGACAAGTTCTTGGAATGACAAAACTAGTTGGAACACCTTATTTTGGGGTTTTACAAACATTTAATACCTTTGGAATCATTTGGATAAGTGTTGGTTTGCATTTGACCTATCTAAGCCATTTGGGTGCTAGTAGGCCTAGGGGTTTTGAACCTTGTAATTCCCTTATAAATATTAAAGGCTCATTTAAACTCATTTATTCCACCCTTCCTCTACATCACAAGTCTAATTAAATTCTTCTTCCATTGCATTAACCCAACTTTCTTCTTTTCTTGCTTCTTCATATGATTTAGGCTCAATAAGTGAAAGAAAACAACAATTAGTTTGCTCATTTACCACTGTAACACTTCTTCTTGTCTAAACTCCTTTATTCTTGTCTCCAAATATATAATCTTTTGAATGATTCCTTTTCATTTATTTCAGGGTCTTGATTGCTTTCTCTAGTTCTTCTTTATCTTCTTCTGCTTTATCTAATTTTTCTTCATTGTTTCCTTTTGGATCTGTCTTTTCTTCTACAAAAATAGTAATAATCTCAAATTCAACCTCTCAAATTTAGGATTCTAGATGTGTTTTTCTAGGTGATCCATGTTAAGGAGGAGAAAAGGAATAGTATAGATGTGTATCCATGCTCCTCTCTTTTCTTCTCATGAGCTCATAGCTTTTCTATTGGTGGTTCGCTATTTTATATGATCACTTGTGTTCTTGAGATGACATTTTTCAAGAATGATATTAGTGGTTGAGACATTTTGATATCGAGGTCTCTTTGGCTAGTTGACTTGAGGTCTTGTTTTTTGTCTTTAGCTTTTGTGTTGTGTGTCTTTTGCTTTTGTCTTTGTTTGTCTTTGTTTGCCTTTTTTGTTTTTGTCTTGTTTTGTATGCCCTTGCATGTGTTTGAGTGAGTTAAGATCCTAAGATTGGGGGCTTGGTTTCTAAAATTTAGTGATGTCTTATACTCCTTGTGATTATGCTCCTAGTTGCTCCTTTCTTCCATCTCCTTCATTTCTCTTTCATCTACTTTACCATGAGTATTTGTGTAGGATCATACTCCCATTAAAGTGGGGGCTAAATGTGGCATCGTAAATTGTCATTGGGCCAATTTATACCTCATATTTGTGCCCTTATTTTAGCACATCTCCCCCTCATCTCCTATCTGGGTACATGCCTTAACTCCAGTTTTTATGTCATATACACCTATCAAAAGACTCTTTGGAAGAATATCCTCTTCTCTGGGCATTTTAATCCCTGATTGAGGATGACCAATGCACTAGCTCCCTGGTCCCCCTCAATGGGGCTCAATTTTCAAGAGAAGGATGAGACCTATCTCTCCGATGGGAAATGAAATTGGTGGCTCTATATGACGATTGGAGGTTGGCCTATTCAGTAAATTGACCTAGGATCTCATATATAAAGACATTTGATCAACCTAATTTCATTCTAGGAATCCATATTCATTCAAGCTATCAATCAAGTGTTTGTGCATTCATCATCAAGTGCTTTTAGAGATCTTGAAGGTTGCCTACTCTACATTCCACTAGTGAGGAGTGAAATTACATCATTCATATGCAAGGATGTGCGTATGATTAGGGTTTTGTCATGTTCATTCCATTTCATACAACATATATGATTACACTTGTATACACCTAAAATTGGCTTGAGAAAATTAATTAAATATATGTTATTTAATTAATGCCCAATTCCTCTATCTATAAATAGATTCTTTAATTTATTTATATGATTCATGGCATTTATTCTTCTTATCGTAAAATCATTTCTACATCATTCACCAACCCATCTTATCGTGCCACATCAACATGTATCTCATATAATTAAATATTCTCAAATATTTAAATATTTAATTGAACAAATATCTTCAACAAACTAAAGAGACACATGGAATTGCAACTGATTGGGAAGACACTTGGCACTCCCTTTTTCTCTCCATCCTCCACACAACACATGCTTCCTCTTAAGGAAACATGATCCACTTTTTTCTTTAACTTTTCCATCTCCAACCATTCACGTTCTCAAATCAAATCTTGACCGTCCATCTTTTCCACCTAGGACATGAGCCTTGGAAAATCTATACATAAACTCTCATTTGCACAAATCAAGGTCTAGAAGTAGCTATTAAGAAAAGAGAGTTGTTAGTATTCCAACATTTCCAGTAATTAGCCAGTGATCTTTGAGCATTTAGTATAGCATAGCATAGATCAATAGAGCATTCTAGCATAATGTAGATAAAATTTGCATCTCATCTAGCTTAATATCATACTTTGTAGGAATAATTTCTTGCATTTACATTCAATCTTGTTCTCTAGGTTGTCATTTTGAAAGCCACAAGTGCATAAATATGAGAGATAATATGGCTTGATAAATCTTTGGAGATAGAGGACAATGGGACATTCACAAGAAGGATGATTTTGAATTCCTTTCTCTTAATTTGCATTCAATTTAGTCTGAGTGATGTGTTTAGTGTTTAATTTGATTGACACAAATTCTCGTACACATTTTTTTGGCACCCACCATGGGGCCTGCTCCACTTTTAATATTTTATTGCGAGTTTTTGACAGATACAAATCTAGAGTTTCATTTCAACGCATTCAACTTAAACTCTGGCACATTTAATCTCTGTTATAGCGCATTTAATAGTTCTTCTAGTGTACATAATCCCTATTTTAGTGCATTTGATTCAGTCTGTTGCACATTTAATTCATTATCTTATGCATTTGACACATTCTGTTGTGCATTTGATGTATTATGTAGTGCATTTAACAATTATTCTAGCGCATTTAATTTTTGTATTAGCACATTTGAAATAGAAACTAGAATTTCTTTGATTAGTGCTTTTTTCTATTTTGAAGGTGAAATTATAACAATTGAAGACCAGACAGAGAAAAGTTCAAACTACTGATAGTGTGTTGCAAGACCTAGCATGGATATTTTCAAAATAATTGTTATTTCTTTTATCTACATGCTTAGAATAGACAAATAGCTTAAGTAAAGGGTTAATTGAACGTTGTCTATCATTCTTGTAAATTGATAGGTATATGCTCTCCCCTTAATTGGGTGACCAAAAAGCTAGACTCACTCTTTCAATTCATTGCATTAGGATAACACCTTTTAGAAGGCCTACCCTCCTGAGTATCCCATAAGGATGGGTGAGAGGGGAATGACCTAAGTGGGAATTGTTGGCATTATAACAGATAAGGGAGATTGTTGGCATTCCAATTATAATAATAGATTGTTGGTATTTCAATAAGGATATTGAGAAGGTTGTTAATGACTATGGATATAACTAATTAAGGATGTTCACTATCTTAACATTATTATTTTGTCATTGATGTCAAGAAATTGATTTTCTGATTCAGTATGGTGTTGCCATATCTTAAGAAGTATGTTTTGAAAAGAGTTAAGATGTCGGTTAAAGACACAGAAAGAATGTAATGAATAAGGGGAGGAATAAGTTATTCAATGGGCAACTATTACTGAGTTAGACAATGATGAGATCATGATGTTTAGATTGTTTTGATATCCTACATATGCTATTGTTTGTAAGGTTAATACTATACTATGTTACCGAGCAAAGAACCTAGTTGGTAAACCCTAAGGAACCTAGTCAGTAAACCCTAAGGTTATCACTATTGGTTAATGAAGGCAGAAATGTCTACCGAGTAAAGTTTAGTATTTACCGAGTTGCAACCGAGTAATAACAGAATTCATTGAATATATAAAAGCATTATTTAATGAAGGAAGCTGATGAGCTGGAGTTGATTAAATGATTGGTAAGTCGTGCATGAAGTTTGTTAAGAATCTATGGCAATAGAAGATCGGCAGGAAGATATACAACTAAGATTGAACCGCAATACCTTAGCACAAGTTCCAAGAAATGTATGCAAGTTCCAAGGCGAGGTAAAATGTTTTCAGACTGAAGGATACATTGAACCTGGTCTAGTTTGAAGATCTAATGGCTATGATTGATCATGGGAAATGTGATCAAGGAGATTAAGCGGTTGGCAAATTGTTTATAAATAAAGAACTATTGATAAACAATGGATGCGGGCAAGTATAACCACAAGAATGCTACATAGTGGTTATCGAGCAAAGAAGCTTGAAGATCTGTTTTGATAATAGAGTATAGAGCCCAGCTGAGGGGCAAGATAAGTCCTATGACTAAGATTGTATTGAGCAAATAAGAATCTGCTTTAATATTTTTAGATGTGAAGTTGCAGATATATTTTATTACTGTTATTTTGTGAAGTGACAAAAAATCTCTTAATCGAGTAGACTTAACAGTATTATTTGTTAAACCCTTTAGCAAGGTGACATTCAGATTGAGTGTTTGAAATCCTTTAACAAGGTCACCTCTAACAAGGTGAAGATCCTAATAGATCTGAGGGAAATCCCTTAATCGGGTCACATCTAGCAATGTTTTTGTAATCTTTAAAAGGATTTTCTTTTAACCGAGCTTACTCTAGAAGAGTATATTTCTTAGTGGGTCCGAAATCCCACAGTGGTTTTTCCCTATTTGGGTTTCCACGTTAAATCTGGTGTTATATGTTGTGTGATCTTATCTGTTTATGAGTCTGCATGCTTTACAGTTTTTCTGATAAGTTTACCGAGGTTGAATCTATTGTTATTATGAAGATTAAGTTTGTATGATTCACCCCCCCCTCTCATCTTGTTAAGATTGGCATATGTACTAAACATATTAGGATTAGAGATTTGGACTCTGAGAGAAAAAGTTTAAAAGAACTTGAGGCAAAGATCCAAAGATGTATAAGAGGGATGCGCCGAAGCTGAACAAGTCTAGTTTCTCTACATGGCAGAAAAGGATGAAGTTGCACCTATCAGGAGTTGAAGAATATGCTATATATTATATGGAGAATGACTACACCGCACCTAGCACCTATCCATTGACAATGGAAGAGATAAAGGCAAAGCAAGAACATATCCAAGGAATGATTGAAATAACATTTGCATTGACCGACTCAAAGTTTAATGACCTAGAAGGCTGTAATGATGTAAAGGCAATGTGGGATAAGATCATATCTGTGTATGGTGGAGATGAACATGTTTAAAGAGAAAAAGTGGATAGTCTAAGAGGACAACTTGAATCTATGAGGATGAATGAAGGTGAGAACATAACCCAGTATAGTACAAGACTAAAGGAGATTGTCAATCAAATCAAGGCAGCAGGTGGAACTATTGAAGAAAAGGATGTAACAAGTAAGTTGTTAAGAACCCTTCTACCAGCTTATGCAATCCGAGTCTCTGCAATCAATGAATTGAGGTCTGTACCCAATATGTCAGTTTCTCTAGATGCTACTATTGGTAAGCTACATGCATTTGAGTTAAGTAACTTTGATAACAGTGGGTCATCTGTAAATAAAGTTGAGTCTGCATTTAGTTCTTTCCATCTTGATGAATCTAATAATTACAATGATAGAAAGTATAAGTATTCTAAAGGGAATCACAGTGGAGCAAGTGAAAGATTTCACAAAAACATGGAGGAGGTACACAAACTGTATGAGGAAATCAGAAAGCAAGAAGAGTTTGAAGCACTGTTAGCTAGAAGGTTACCAAGATGAAAAGGTAAGTAAAAAGGAAAGTTACCCTTGAAATGTTTTAACTGTGACAGAATTGAACATATGGATTCTAACTGTCCTGACAAAGAATCTAGTGAAAAGAGAGATTACCGAGATACAGAAAGATAATCATTACAGAGGAAACTGAGACTTTAGGAGAAGAGATAAAAAGACATGTCTAATAGCTTATGAGGAATCTAATGATGATAAATTAGATGAAACTGATACAGAGAAAGTTTTTTATGTGGCTATCAAAGATGGATCAGATGAAGAAAGGTATGAAGAAAAATCTTTAATATCTCATATAAATACTAATGATTCTTGGATCATAGATAGTGGATGCTCACATCACATGATAGGTGATAAACACAAGTTTGTTATATTAGAAGATTATGATGGAGGCTATGTGAGATTTGGTAATGATGCACCATGTCCAGTAAGAGGTAAAGGATCAATAACATTTCTTGACAATGCTAAATGTAATGATGTTTATTGGGTTGAAGGTTTGAAATACAATTTGTTGAGTGTAGCACAACTAAACAACACATGTTACCGAATAGAGTTTCAAAAAGGAATTGTCAAAGTTCATGACAAGCATGGAAAGTTAGCTGCTAATAGGACACAAACAAAAGGTAACACATTTCACCTTGACTCAACTCAGAATAAGTGTCTATATGCAAAGATAGATGATACCTAGTTATGACATAAAAGGTTTTGTCATGTAAATTTTGACAATCTGATCAAAATAAGTAAGAAGCACTGAGTAAGAGGGCTACCGAGTCTTGAAAAACCTGAGAATGCTATGTGCTGAGGATGCCAGATGGGAAAGATGGCAAGGTCAAGCTTTACAAGTAAGTCCTACACTTCTAAGGGAATTTTAGATCTTGTGCATACTGATCTTTGTGGTCCTATGAAAGTTCAGAGTTACTATGGTGATAAATATTTCATATTATTTGTGGATGATTACTCAAGGATGATGTCAATAATGTTTTTAAAAGAAAAATAAGAATCTTTTCAAATGTTTAAATGGTACAAGGCAAGAGTTGAAAATGAGATAGGAAGACAACTGAAATGTCTTAGATCAGATGGAGGAGAGTTCACATCTGATGAGTTCAATTTGTTCTGCAATGATCATGGTATTAAAAGACAAGTCTCTACACTGAGAACCCCACAGCAAAATGGAATAGCTGAGAGGAGAAATAGATCTATTGTGGATTGTGCTAGAACCCTGATGATTGAAAAGAAAGTGCCACAAACATTTTGGAGAGAAGCAATAAGCACAACAGTTTACACCCTGAACCAAGTACAACTGAAGAAAGGAACTTTGGAGACACCTTATAAAATCTAGTATGACAAGAAACCCAATGTAAGTTATTTTAAAATATTTGGAAGTAGATGATATGTACACAAAGATTATAGAAATGGTAAGTTTGATCAAAAAAGTGAAGAAGGAACATTTCTAGGTTATTCTTCTAGAAGCAAAGCATATAAATGTCTGATCAAATCATCTAACAAAATAGTAGAAAGTGCAAATGTGAAAATTGATGAATTTATAAATAGAAATGATGAAGGAAATTCCAAAGAACCAAAAGATTATGAAGGATTTGTCTATGTTCAACTGAGAAGTCCTACTGAGAAGACTGTTGAAGGAAATGAAGAGAATATCTAGTTACCAAGTGATGAAGAAGAACATACAAAGTCTACCGAGCCTGTATTAGCCAAGTATGTCAGAAGGAATCATGCATCAAGTCAGATTATAGGAGATAAGGATGATCTAGTGATGACAAGGAACAAACTGAGACAAAACACATGTCTGATATCTAAATTTGAACCGAGGATAGTGAAAGAGGCATTTAACAGTGAAGATTGGATAAATGCTATGACAAAAGAGATTGATCAAATCAAGAAGAATGACACATGGACACTGGTCCCAAGATCGAAGGACAAAAATGTAATCGGTACAAAGTGGATTTTCAGAAATAAGCTAAATGAAAAAGGTGAGGTCATTCGAAATAAAGCAAGACTAGTTTGCAAAGGTTATGCTCAAGAAGAAGGAATTGATTATGGTGAAATTTTTGCACCTGTGGCAAGACTTGAACAAGTAAGAACATTGTTGGCATATGCTGCATTCAAAAATTTCAAGGTATATCAAATGGATGCCAAATCTGCATTAATGAATGGTATATTAGAAGAAGTTTTCATTGAACAACCTGAAGGATTTGTTGAAGAAGAAAATAATGATTAGGTATGTAAACTGAATAAAGCTTTATATGGCTTGAAACAAGCACCTAGAGCATGGTATGAGAGATTGCATTCATATTTGATCAAAATTGGTTTTATAAGAACAAGTGAAAACAACAATATGTACATGAAGAATGATGAGTATGGAATACTGATCTCAGCCATATTTGTTGATGATATTATCTTTTGTTGAAATGACTCTCTCTATGCAAGAACTTTAGAAATGAAATGAGCAAAGAATTTGAGATGTCATTAATCAGTGAGATAAAGTATTTTATAGGTTTACGTATACTGCAAATGAAAGATGAGATTTTCATTACCCAATCCAAGTACATAAAGGAAATCTTGAAGAAATTTGGAATGGAGGATTCAAAACCAGTAAGTACTCCTATGACTACCAACTATAAACTATCAAAGAATGATGAATCTACATCTATTGATGAGACACTTTACCGATCTATGATTGGAAAGATGCAATATGTTGTTCATAGCAGGCCAGATATAGCACATGCAGTAGGAATAGTTGCAAGATTCTCTGCAGATCCCAAGGAAACACACATGACAACAATCAAAAGAATTTTCAGATACTTGAAAGGCACTGAAGATTATGGCTTAGTATATAAAAAAGGAAATGTCTTTGATTTAAAAGTTTATACTAATGCTTATTGGGCAGGCAACATTGATGATAGGAAAAGCACAAGTGGAAGAGCTTTCTTTTTAGGAGAAAGACTAGTGAGTTGGCTTAGCAAGAAACAAGGATGTGTTTCACAGTCAATAGCAGAAGCTGAATATGTTGCTGCAGCATTGAATTGTACTAATATAGCATGGATCAAACAACTATTGGAAGGCATAAATGAGCAAGTTACTGAGCCAGTAACCATATTCTATGATAATACTAGTGCCATAAACATTTCAAAGAATCTTGTAATGCACTCTAAGACAAAGCACATCATTATCAAATATCATTATCTTAGAGAAGAAGTTCAAGAGAAGAAAGTGGTGTTGGAATATGTTAGCACAAAGGAGCAAATAACAGATATCTTCACCAAGCCACTACCAAGGGAAACTTTTGAATATCTTAGAAGTCAGTTAGGGGTCCTACCCCTATCTTCCATTCACTGACCGAGTTTGGTGAAAGCATCAATTCGATGACTCTACAGAATATCTTTTAAGAGTTGATGTTGATTTACACACTTTAGGAGGTTTTCTAAAGGTGTGCAGGAAACAATAACAGGGAACAGGAATTGAAGACAAAATGCTCCGACTGAGACTAAGTAGATACATGACAACAAGGAATTCACTTCTCAGTGACAGAAATTATGTTTTAGTTCTTTTCATTTTTGGCATTGTTGTCAAAGGGGGAGAAGACTAATGACAGGGGGAGAGCATTTCAGCATTTCAGAATTTCACAGTAATCCAAATCATTTAAGTCAAATCAGTTGGTTTTGCCATCAATGCCAAAGAGGGAGATTGTTGGCATTATAATAGATAAGGGAGATTGTTGGAATTCCAATTACAATAAGAGATTGTTGGTATTTCAATAAGGATATTGAGAAGGTTGTTGATGACTATGGATATAACTGATTAAGGATGTTCATTGTCTTAACATTATTATTTTGTCATTGATGTCAAGAAATTGATTTTCTGATTTAGTATGGTGTTGCCATATCTTAAGAAGTATGTTTTGAAAAGAGTTACGATATCAGTAAAAGACACAGAAAGAATGTAATGAATAAGGGGAGGAATAAGTTATTCAATGGGCAACTATTACTGAGTTAGACAATGATGAGATCATGATGTTTAGATTGTTTTGATATCCTACATATGCTATTGTTTGTAAGGTTAATACTATACTATGTTACCGAGCAAAGAACCTAGTTGGTAAACCCTAAGGAACCTAGTCGGTAAACCCTAAGGTTATCGCTATCGGTTAATAAAGGCATAAATGTCTACCGAGTAAAGTTTAGTACTTACCGAGTTGCAACCGAGTAATAACAGAATGCATTGAATATATAAAAGCATTATTTAATGAAGGAAGCTGATGAGCTGGAGTTGATTAAATGATTGGTAAGCCGTGCATGAAGTTTGTTAAGAATATATGGCAATGGAAGATTGGCAGGAGGATCTATAGCTCAAATTGAACCGCAATACCTTAGCACAAGTTCCAAGAAATGTATGCAAGTTCCAAGATAAGGTAAAACATTTTCAGATCGAAGGATACATTGAACTTGGTCTAGTTTGAAGATCTGATGGCTATGATTGATCATGGAAAATGTGATCAAGGAGATTAAGTGGTTGGAAAATTGTTTATAAATAAAGAACTGTTGATAAACAATGGATGCAGGCAAGTGTAAGCATAGGAATTCTACATAGTGGTTACCAAGCACAAAAGCTTGAAGATCTATTTTGATAATAGAGTATAGAGCCCAGCTGAGGGGCAAGATAAGTCCTACGACTAAGATTGTATTGAGCAAATAAGAATCTGCTTTAGCATTTTTAGATGTGAAGTTGCAGATATATTTTATTACTGTTATTTTGTGAAGTGACAGAAAATCTCTTAACTAAGTAGACTTAACAGTCTCATTTGTTAAACCCTCTAGCAAGGTGACATTCAGATTGAGTGTTTGAAATCCTTTAACAAGGTCACCTCTAACAAGGTGAAGATCCTAATAGATCTGAGGGAAATCCCTTAACCGGGTCACATCTAGCAATGTTTTTGTAATCTTTAATAGGATTTTCTTTTAACCGAGCATACTCTAGAAGAGTATATTTCTTAGTGGGTCCGAAATCCCACAGTGGTTTTTCCCTATTTGGGTTTCCACATTAAATCTAGTGTTATATGTTGTGTGATATTATCTGTTTATGAGTCTGCATGCTTTACAATTTTTCTGATAAGTTTACTGAGGTTGAATATGTTGTTATTATGAAGATTAAGTTTGTATGACTCACCCCCCCTCTCATCTTGTTAAGCTTGGCATATGTACTAAACATATTAGTATCAAAACTATCAATTGGTATCAGAGCTTTGGACTCTAGGAGAAAAAGTTTAAAAGTACTTGAGGCAAAGATCCAAAGATGTATAAGAGGGATGCACGGAAGCTGGACAAGTCTAGTTTCTCTACATGGCAGAAAAGGATGAAGTTGCACCTATCAGGAGTTGGAGAATATGTTGTACATTATCTGGAGAATGACTACACCACACCTAGCACCTATCCATTGACAATGGAAGAGATAAAGGCAAAGCAAGAACATATGGCTCCCACCCATAAGAACTCACCATAAGGCTCCCAAGAAAATGATCCAATAGAGGAGAAATTCTCTTTGTATCAACTTCTGGAAAAAGGCAAAAACAAATGTGCACACCCTAGGGTGTGACACGATTGTTTGAGATGATGGAGATTCCAAGTTGTGGGCTATGATATTATAATGACCCTTGAGAATAGGAGAGTTTGATTGATGTGTCTTCAATTGTTCAAAACTCGTGGAAATCATTGGGATTTGAAAAGATCCTAAAACATACACTTGATGTTTAGATTAAGCCCAATGATTGTTCATGTTTTCTTATTGTGTTTTTGTTAGAAATCATAAAATCGTCCTACAAAGAAATCAAAAGTCAAAAAGATAAAAAAACTCACCTTAAAAAATTGAAAAAAAATAATAGAAAACTCCCCAAAACATAGTAGATTAGCGCATTTGACCTATTTATAGCACATTTAACCTTTGTTATAGTGTATTTAATCACTTTGGTAGCACATTTGATCTCTTTAGTAGCACTTTTGTCCTATTTTGTAGCACATTTGACCTCTATTATAATGCTTTTGACCTATTCTGTAGCGCATTTGACCTTTGTTGTAGTGCATTTGATCACTGTTATTGTGTATTTTGATAAATTATGTAGCGCATATACTTATTCTGTTAGCACATTTAGTCTGGCACATTTGAAATAGAGGGAACTTCTTGAAATTTTGCAGAAAATCAAAAATTTATTTCAGATACCCTTTTTTATTGCTTTACTAGTTCACATCAACACAAAATCCTTTTCTGAGCAAAACATGCCAACTTTTAACAAGTGAGCCAATTACACATTTCAAAACATACAAATCAAATACTTTGTTTATCCATTCAAATCAATAAAATCAATTAAGTTTTAAAACTAGGATCTATCATCCTAAATCAGGAAACTTCATTAACATCTTGACATACATAGTCTCATCAATAGGAGAATACCATAATTTCCTATTTTGAATTTTTAAAATTGATACAAACAAGTATTTAAAATCAAAAACATTTCAAAGCATTCACAATTGAATCACTTGTATGCCCATATTGACTAGAGCTCAGAAGTAAAAACTCAAAGAGAAGGAAATAGAAACACAACCAACCATGGAAGGTAGAGAAGAGAACCCTTTTCACAAATATCAAAGTTCTATAAACATGGATGTAGAAGAGATAACTGATGAATTGATCCAAGAAGCACAACAAGATCCTAAATTTCATAAGCTCATGGAAAAGGTCCTAGAATCTGATAAAGAAAAATACTTCCTCATGTTGGTACATCAAGGTGTTAAACTACCCGTTGATTTTGATGTAACAAAATTGAAAGAGGATCAAAGGAAAAGAGATGATTCACTAACATATTTGGGGTCATTTTCTGATGAACAATCATCGTAATTATGACATTTTAATGTCGTAGAACTGATGAAATAGAGACAAGATTTTCGTCGCTCAAATTTTGTCAGGTTATGCAACGGACAATTTTTTGTCAGAACTACGACACCTGCTTTGTCAGAAATTGATACCTAATGGGGCGGTCTAATTCGTCTGACTTTTGGCAAAGTTACCAAATCTCTGACGAACTATACATTGGGGTTTTAATCAAAATTCCGATGAAAAGGAGCACTATGCTCCAACGAGCATGTTGTACCTGCGATGAAAAGTACAACATTCCCGTCAGAGCATAGTGCTCCTTTTCGTTAGAATTCCGACGAAAAACACTTGGAATCTCTGATGAGAGTGATGTGCATGCAATGAATTTTTTTGTCTCAAGTACAAAACTCTCGTCGGAGCGTACATTAGGCATGCCCATCAGAATTCTGATGAACAGGCTATATTTAAAAAAATAATAATTGCCATTAGGGAATATAAAGCTTTGCAAATATGCAATATGATTTGATAAGCGAATATGGACCCTAATTCTACCATAGAAAATCCATTAAGTAAGTATGCTTACAAATGAAAGACATTATAGTTTTACCAAAACTCCAAGCGAAAGTGCTAGGCAAAATCCTGGAGGACGATCTTGGTGGAATGTACAATCGAGAAAATTTAGGCATCAATTAACGAAGAATGGAGGCACATTGGTATAAGGAATCAAAGTTAAATTTGATTCCAACCAAAGCTTGTGTGTTGGATAAATCCTACATCGTCAATTGAGGAAGGAAGGGATGTTTCACTGGTAGAGGTCTGGACACAAATCCACGGAAGGATTTGGTATCACGAGTTCAAATCCCTTGGAAATGGATATGTTTATCTTTCTTGATAGGGCTCACTAACCTATAAGGTTGATAATCTTGTAGTTTGTATTTGGAATGTATGCCAGCTTAGATGTTTTTTCTCAAGTTGTGTATAAATGGCCTATCAAGGTGCCGATGGGCTCGAGGAGAAATGATTGAAAGGATGGTTCACCATTTCAATTTGAGCTACTTATGTAGGGATGTGTCCTTCCAACAACAATGTCAAAGACTCTTTCATTCGAATTAGAGAATGTGGGATGCACTTTGGTGTTTAGCTAGGGGCACTCTAGGCGGGGATAGACATTGGTGTGATGGCTTCATCTATGAAGCGATGCTCTATCCCCTAGTTGACATACTCGATTTGAAGGAATTATGCATTCAAAAGATCAAAGGATTTGTGAGATCGGTGGATGGTCAAGCAGTGGAAAGTTCCATTTTGTACCTAGATACGAGTGGTTGGACGAGTGTTTTGGACTGCTTTTTCAACCCTCCTCACTATATTTTGATTCTGCCAGATGAGAGCTCAGATTCGGATGATGAGGAGGTTGGGACGGCTCGGGAAGAAAGAGAGAGAAAGGGAAACTTCATCTCTGAGGCTTGGGAGGTTTTCCGGGTGGGGGTGGTGAATCATGATTTGGGGCCCTTTAGGCAACTTTTGTATTCCATGGATAATTGGCTTTCTATTGCAGAGGCGGTTCAGGTGGTTGATATTGGGGTGAGGGCCTCTGTTAAACTTCATTATCCGAGTTAATGCATTTTTGCTTAGGACTTTGAGTCGGTTTCGGTGAAAACCAATGTATGAGCGCTATCCCCTCTTGATAGCATTTAATAATAATAAAAAAAAGATTTAATATATAATTTATATTTATTAAATATTAATATTAATTTCATATTTATCAAATAATAATATAAATTTTATAATATTATATTATTGACCAAATAACAAACTAATTAGAAAACAAATATAATAATAAATAAAATTTAGAAAAACAACTATTCAATAAAAACAATATAAAATAGAATAGCAAGCATCCTAATCAATAAATACAGTTAATTATTATAGCAAGCATCCTAATCAATAAATACGGTTAGTTATTAAAATAAATATATGTAAACTGTTGGTGTCAAAGATTGTCCCCTCACAAAAGATAGTGATATTCAGTAATATAATTAAAACTAATCAAATTTGACTTAAGAATCAATATCATAAAATTAAAGGTAATGAACAACAACGGACCCCCACATAGAAGATCCTACAGGACATATAGTCTAATATGCTGATTAATGTCATAGAAAAATAGAGACCCATGATTAGAATACATATTAACTATGGTTTGTATGAGTGTGGTTGATCTTTCTCCCAAACAAACTCAACCAATTATGGAGGTCTTTCTCCCAACTCACCTATTCAAACAAGGTGATTACCCTTCCCAAACTTCAAGAGCCCTCACAAGGCCACTAGTTACTCACAAGGTTTACACATTCCAACAATGCATTCATGCTTCCTAACCCTCATCCAACCAATAATACACATTATTTTAGGCTTATTCAACTTTCCCAAGGCCAACTTGAGGCTCTCCACTTCCTAATTCACACCAAACCCCGAAATCCTACTCACATAAGGATACCTCCTAAAGGACTCCTAATTGCTTATAGACACAACTTCCAATGCCATGTAGGAACACACCAACCCAACGGTCTTCATAACAACATCAATGAGACTCCTCCACATTGAAAAAACACCATTCTTCAGCCTCCCTTCCACCCAAGAGTCTCAAGAAGACCTACTGCTACAATTTTGCCTTTCTATGAAAGCCATACACATTTAGGACAGCCATAAGGAACTGAGCCATCTCGTCATTCTATGGTTTGTAGACACCTTCAAATGCTTCTCAAAACATCCACACACCTTTCCCAATCATAAACAAATCATCAAACCCATTCAATACATCATACTCACAAAAACTCAGCCAAACAACTCTCTCGGCTAGCCACGTCTCCACTTTAGGACAGTCATAGAATGATGAGTTTCTTGGCCATCCAAGGGCCACAATGACTTCTCTTGGGTCTACACTAACCCCGCCATACTCCCAAATACTCACTATAATGTACCCATCTAAACAATCAAAACATGATAATTCTCACACTCCATGAGTATGTCGCAGGTGTGCTTCCCTGAAGACACACAAATCTCCATCTGAGCATCATTTGTTTGCTTGGTGTTTTGGGAGAATTGTGAGTTATTTCCCAAAAACTGAAAACCTAGGGCTAGTAGGATTGTGAAGCATTTGTGAAGAACAAGGATATTAGGAAGTTTAAGAATCACTTCCAATACTCGAATCATGTCTCATAGGATGTAAGAAGGCATTGTGTATGGATGGTTTGGCTCTGTGCCATATTGTTGGTGTATTGCCTTTGTAAGGGTATGCATAGCCTATTAGGAATTAGGGCTATAGGAAGGAAGATCACATTGAAAGAATGTTTTGTCAACCAATGACTTGCTGAGTCATTTGAGAAGGGTAAAGTGAGGGAGTAAGTCCCTTGGAGAGTGTGTATGTGTGTTGGGATTGGGTATTCTACCAAGTTTCCCTATGACTCTGCATCAAAACTCCTTGCCTCAATCACAATGAAAGTCATGGATCAATTCAAAATGGCTTCCACTTTTACTAAATTTCTCACAATAGTTAGATCTCAGGCTGACAAATCTTGATCTTAGCTACATAATAGACTTAGCTAATCTTTGATCTCAGACTTAGACAATTGTTTGGCGTATTTGGTAATTGCCCTTTTAAAAAGTTAAATAAACATTTGCAACCAATATTGAAGATATTCATGGTTTGAGAAAACATTCAAAGCTATGGTAATGAATGTTAAAGATCAAGAATACCCAAAAGTGTAGTCATTTAAAGCATTATTGTTGACCTATGCATAATGAACAAAATATGACAAACCTATATGGTAGTCAAACAAGATGGTACAGGTCAGAGAAGCAATGGTAGAGGAAACAACCTCAAGAAGGAGTTAGCAATCACAATACCATATTATTTTATGAAAGGGTACTCACAACATGTTTCTAGTTAAGGAAAGCAGTGATCTTAGTCTAATCATAATAGCAGACCAAAGATAGGCCGAGATAGTGTTTTTATTCACAGTCAAAATCAATAAGTAGCACTAGTAAAGTTAATAAAGATAAGTAAGGAGATAGTCATTGGTATCAATTAACAAGCCATCATAAATTAGTCAAGGGGCCTCTAAGAATAGTGAATGAGATGACAATGGATAGAGTAAGAAGAACAAACTCAAAAATTAATAGTAGGGGTAGCATCTTTAAGACAATGATTAGATACTAAAATCATTTACCGTTCAATAAGGGGCATTATAGTCTCAAAGAGCCACAACAAGATAATAAGAAGTATGTGACAAAGTCTCAGTCCAAGGGACCATTCCAATGGCAAGAGTGAACATTCTTGATTACAAAAAAATAATGATGATTGCATGGTGTCTATGTATACAATCAAGCATAATGACAAAGCAAGGTCATTCAACCATAGTCTCATGAAGACAACCTTCCAATCATGAGCTACAGGTTCCTGAGACATCAAGAACATAGCCATAGCACATAAATCTAACAGTTCAAAAGAAAACATAATGAAAGTAAGATGACTTGTGACTTTGGCATGTACAAGTCATAAAAGACCAAACATCACTCCCAGGTTACTATCTCAAATTAAGATAGATATATCATACGAGCAGAAATAGTGACAAAGCAACTCATTTCATGAGTAATAATAGCCTGAGAATGCAGAATAGTGCCTAATATTTTTGGTCAATCCTAATACACTCAAAATAGTCATAGAGCAGCTAGAATATTTTGCAATAGTCACATCATCATCAACTTACAAAATACAAGGCACAATGACCTTAAGAATCAGTGAAGGTGAAGAAATTTTGGTTCAACCTCCTAAAGAGAAGCCCCCTGTGGAAGAAAGTTAAAATAGTTGACAAATCCAAAACACTATAAAAGCATGAGTGACATATCAACATAGTGTATTAGAGCCTAACATAGGAGCTTTTCATAGATGCCATATAGTAACAGTCTATCATGAGGTTCAAAGCTTTTATTAAGAGATAGTCATACATTGCTCAACATAAAGAACATAGGTTAATAAAGAAAGGAGTATTGTGACAGAGATACAAAGTCATGAAATACCACAATGATAGTTGCAATGATAGAAGAACTTATTGTAGTAGGTGTGAGCCAAAGTAATGGACAATGATATCAGTAAAATGACAGAGAGACATGTTGGTATGATGGATAGCAACCTTGGAACATCAAAATAGTGAGAAACTATAGGGGTTTAAGGCACTGTCTCAATCTATTTTCTATAATCAGCAATATGAATATAAACAACAAAATCTTAATCAAGGACCTTACCTTTGATGGTCTCCACTAAGTAACTTCATGTGTTGTTGTTCGTGTTGGCTCTGTTGGACCCTGCAATTAAGATTCAATAAATATTATTGAATAAGATTAACAACAGAGAATAATGAAATATTGAAAAGTGTGTTACCTTATTGAGCTTCTCTTTGTTTCAAGAATAGTTTAATATTCTGTACTTAACAGGGCCAACCACGTGAAGGTGGATGCTCATCCCCCCCCTAACTAAATTCCCCGTTAACATATAACATTCATTCATTCTTTCATCCATTAATAAAATATATTCATTCATTATCACATAACATTCATTAACATTCATTAACACATAACATTCATCAACATGCATTAACACATATCATTCATTAACATTCATTAACACATAAAATTCATTCATTAACAAATAATATGAATACAATCATTTTTTTATTTTTATTTTTTTAAGCTAAGTAAAGACTAAGTGTTGCATTGTTTTATTCATCATTTTTTCCCTCTTCAGTTGTTGTGCCCTCTGCTTGTGATCTTAATGTATGCCTAGTCCTGTACCCACAACGAGGATGCCTAGGCAAAGGGGGGTTCACTGCAATAACAAAGAAATGGGTTAAATTCATAATATTTTTTATTATTGTTACAAGTATTTTATTAATTAAAAGAACATTACAGGGGCTCTCTTTACTTGATGGGGCCACATCATCTTCCTAATCATTTTGTCTAGCCTCATCCTCAACATCCTAAACACCCTCTAAATCCTCTGGAGTTGAAACATGAAAGGTTACATTAATCAATACACAAATTACAATTAAATTCATTTAAAGGAATAACAGTGGTCATCTTTACGTAATGGGGGCACGTCACGTTCCTGATGTTGTCTACCTTGATCATACTCCACTTGTTCACCATGCTTTGCATGCTCTAAAATAAAAACAAAAAAGGTTACATTAATTACTACACCAATTTCAATTAAAGATGTTTAATTGTAATAATAATTACATAAAAAAAATTGTATAGCACATGAATACCTCCAGTACCGAGATGCACACCACAACCTTCACCATGTGCAAGTTGTGTTCCACCCTTAGCAAGCTGCATTCGAATGTCATGTGCATTGTTATCATTGCTTGCTTATTTAAAACAAATATAGTCACTTTATGTTGGAAATTAACATCAAATAGATTATTGCTCAAGTATTCAATTTTAAATTATTTTCATTTAGCTTATTTACCTGTGTGATGGATGCATCAGAATCTTGTGTTTGCCCACTCAATTCTCTTAGGTATTCAGCCACGACTCCATAGCTTTGCTAGAAGACAATTTTCATGTCTTCTTCAGTGGGCGCTCTATTGAATTCAGAGCCCTGCATTTTTGCTTAATATCATGAATTTTGCTTCTATTGTTTGTTTAAAAAAAAAATGTTTGCAATTTATTATTTCAATGCGATATTTCCTTTATTGATACAATTTGTGCAACAACTTTCATATAACCACCAGAGCCAAGTTTGTGTTGCCCATACTTTTCTACTCTTTTCTTAGTTGTCTTCGATGTGTCGGGCAACCTATGAAAAGTTTGAAATATGTTAGATTATGTAAATATAAAGAGTAATTAGTACATAAATACATTGTTAATAGTATCACATACCTTCCTTCGCCCGATGGTGTATGTCCTTTTCTCTTTTCAGCTTTCTCATTTCCATCCGAAACCAGGTCCTTCCACTCCCTCTCTGGAAACATGGGGGGACACTAGTACTTTCTATTCTTCTCTAAATGTGTCCTATGTTGGTCCCTCACATACTTTAGATATGTGCCAACTTTTTGAAGGACCTTGGTTTAGTTGAATGTGTCATTTCCGAACAACACATCCAAATGGTTTATGAGTTCATCTTTTAATTTTTGATTTTGGGCATTCCACCATGTACATATGGTGAGCCCAAAGATCTCCAATGTAATATCATTTAGATGTTTATAAAAAACATCATTGCATGCAAAAAAATCATGGGATCAATAGTCCAAAATGAGTGATCAATAAGTAAATTACAATTGGACTAATATATAATAATAATTTTAAAGTACCTAGAACCTTCTCTATCTTTATGGGAACAACATCATCGCTCACCACAAATGTGACTGGCAACATTCCCGTACTAGTAATACAGGAATATCTAGAAAATAATGCTTAAATATCATCACTAGTGGCCTCTGGATCACCAGGTACATGTCCTATTGCATAGGTCAATGCAGTACTCTATGCCTGCATATTGCGTGTTGCCGACATTGCAATTGGCAATATAGGTGCGGATGATGGGGTCAGATGAGGTGGTGTATGCATAGGAACATGCACAACACCTGAAGAATAAGACACTAAATATATAATATATTAAATATATTAGCAATAACACATTAACAGAAGGATAGGAACATGTAAAAATATGAGTTTGTGTATGCACAAAACATGGTCATCACTTGAACTACCTAGAGTACCCTGATCATGGCCACCAGCTTCATGAGGACCCAAAAATTCTTGTAAAAACAACACGTACACATTTTAGTTCATGACATAAAAGAGTATAAAATTTAAACCATGAATGAACTTATGTTATAATTAAAGATTTCATGACTACTTCCTTGCAATTTTTGTGCTCTCTCTATCAATTTTTTCACCCTCTCTTTAATCTCATCAGTTTGAGGGACTGTTAATAACAATTTAAGAATTTATTTATTAACTTTTTTTTGCGTCTTTCTTATCATTTCAATAGGGTTTGTGGAATACGTGATGTCATCATCACATAATAGTGAGTCCACCTCTATATAGATGTTCTCAGCTACTGCAAGTGCCTTTCCCTAAACATTCGTCTGTGACAAGAATATTAGTAACATTATCAAAATTAATCCAATACCCTAAAGAAAAGAACATAATAATATAACATTTTTATTGTATCTAATTTGTACAATTACAATGAGGTTTACCTACTAGGTAGAAGTGCCCGAAGCTACATCCCGGTCTGTGCTATGTGTCGGATCAATGTCGTGTTGTGACCAAAATTAAATATAAAAAAACATTAGCGAAATGAAACCAATAGACTTACCAAAAAAACTTAATAATAAAATGGTATATTGGAGTCATTAATTGGAGGTTGGTTTAAATGGTATATAGTGCGTACCACCCCCATGATAGTAACTTTGTTTGTATCTATGCAATTCAAATTGTAATCGATTAGAAGCTCTTCCCCTACACTTATTGATTTTATCGCACATACGTTTACACGGTCTCCCTCGTGCACCTCAAATATGGAATTGGGTTGCCTATTAGCTGACCCAGGTTGTTAATTATTTATAAAACCTACAATATTACCTGTTGCTTTTGGCCTTTGGTCAATGTACATATCCACTCTTTTACTTTGTTCATTATCTTTTAGTTGTATATAATTTGCTGGCAGTGCATACCTATGCATACTTTGTGTATATTGAACTAGTTGCATCCAATTTTTGTAATTGTAACAGGGTCCGACATACTCCATCAATTCAACAACTTTGTTGTAACAGACCTTTATGCCATCCATGGAAAATAGGCCCAAACCATGTAATGACAATGGTTCTATGCGATATATCCTCTCGTTAACACAAAAATCAGTGTTTATTGGAGGAAGTTCCTTGGGTACCCATTGTTTCTGTAGATGTTTGTACCTCAAGGGAACCTCGATGTTGCCTATGCTCTCATCATTATAAGAACATGACCCCCTTGAGAAAGAAAACATTCCATGCATTTATGGAATTTTCTTCTAATCTTTTGACCTCTAGTTGATCTCCCTCTTTTAGACCTACTACATGTCTCTCTTTCCTCTTCTCTTCCTGAATTTCCCTCAGTCGGGGAAGACACATCTGACAAATACCTATTTGGTGGTACCTGCACTCCATCAAATGAGAGAGATAGTTGGTAGAGGGTCGATTGTTATTGTGAGAGGAAATAAATTTTAGGATTCCATGGAGAGAGACGACAAGAAGTTGTAATAGATGGTTCATCATAACTTGTTGATTTTTGCAAATGCTGCAAATAGATTTGAGGGCGGGTTGTCAAAGGTCCATTGCATGGATTGATAAAGAATGCCAGATGCTTTTTCCCCAAATTCATCATTGAGGGTAATGTTGATGAAGAAGTCGACCCTAAAGTTGATGTTGAGATTTAAATTCAAATAAGCCTAACTGGGGCCTCAAGTGTTGATAATTGTATTCGAGTTGCTGCTAATGTGGAGGTTTCAAAACTGAGCAAGCTTGTTTTCCTAGTAATTTTGGAGTTTCAAAAACTCAGAAAAATAGTCTTCCTCATCACTTAAATCATATAGGAGGGCCGAGAAAGTGGAATGATCTATACCATGTGGATGTCAAGGTGGTTTCGGTGAGAAAAAAAATCAAAGTTTTGACAAAATATAGTTGCTAAAACCTAGCTTATTATTAAACCACTCCAAGATGGGTGTAAAGAGAAAGCAAGTAAATAATAAATGGTTTCTATAGGGTGTATTGAATTATAACTGCCGATCCATGAGAAGAATTGTCGCCTTGCCTTTATGTAGATTGTGTAGGATGCTCGTCAAGGGGGTTTAGGTTCCTGCATATGTAATTCATTTATCTTATGTTAGCTTACATGTTATATGAACGTCAATCATAATAAGATTTACATAAGTCACATGATACGCATGCTAAAAATTGCATAGTAGACAAAATGAATAGATTTATTTCTTGTTACAATATGCAGTCATCATAGTTTATACAAATACTGGAATAAATGGTAAAGAGTATTTTTCAGGATTGTAAAAAATTAATCATTTCGTCACACTACACAATACACAATTAGGTACATACAACTAAATACATGTTTGTTTTAAGAATTTTATCAAATGGTTCACTACCTTGCATAGACAAGGAAGCGAACTGTTTGAAAAAATGTCCCATATAATATCCCATTTAATATCCCATTTAATTATGTAATTGAAATATCCCATTTACATATAATTATAATATCCCATAGGTCAATTTCAATTTCAAATTACTCTGCAAAGAAAAATACTTTGAAAAACTTCATTCCCACAAGGCAAAGTAGAAGACCATTTGCGTGTCTATGAGAGGAGATTCGCAGGGTTAGAGATGGTGGTGACCGAAGACTTCATTCACATGCACAGGTGGAGGAAATCAGTTTACAGGTGAGAAATCACTTAGCTTCATCTTATGTGCATTTAATAATATATATGAGATATTATATGGGATATTATAATTATATGTAAATGGGATATTATATGGGATATTGAAATTATAAGTAAATGTGATATTATATCGGATACTATAATTATATGTAAATGGGATATTTAAAAACACAAGAATATCTTTTGGTATGTATAGTAATTATAAGTAAATGAGATATTATAATTATATGTAAATAGGATATTTCAATTTCAAATTTTATATATAATTATAATATCCCATTTAATAGTTCTTAATATAAATAACACCCTTTTGAAAGAGTGCAACTCTTCATTATTTATGCCTTTTGAAAGGGACATAAACTTTCATAATCAAGTTTGTACTTGTTATTTAAATCAAATGTGCACTTCTCATTTCCAAATTATGCCCCCCTCAAATGAAGTTTTGTATTTTGAAGTAATCGAGATCAAGAGTTAACAAATAAATGGCAAAAGTGAAAGCCATCTCAGAGTGATGCAAGAATTTCATTGTGATTGAAGTGATGCAACTTCTAGGACAATCATACACTATGCATGGACAGTCATACCCTTAGACTTCTTCACTCTTATCAATGCCTTAGGGACTTCTATAAATTTGATAGTAGTTACCCAAACTTCTCCACCAGCACTAATCATCCAACCAATCAAGAATAAATATTACAAATATAAGTTCCTTATACCTTGCCAACAAGGGTAGCCACTGTCATTTGTAGGACAGTCAAAGTTCTTTGCTTTTGGGGTTGTTTACATTTTATTTGGCCACTGATTACCCTAATGAGGGTTTTGACTATGATTCACAAGAGTGAATCGATCTTTTTTTATACACAACCAAAATAGATTGTAACTACGTTCGACTTGATTTGGAACCAACTTTACATCATTTTCTTCCAAAATGCAACTTTTGCATGACAACATTTTCTGTCAACTTTGACAATTTTGCACAAAATCCCACCTAGACCAAACCTAGATCTCAAATGACTCAAAATGGATCCAAATAGGTCCAATTAAATCATAAATATACTTTTACGTCTTGATTTCCCTTTACAAGACTCATTTACTTTTACCACAAACCATCTTGAGTATTCAAGGATTGGGAAACATTGATTGTCAAGAGAGTGTATGAGGGTCTACATCAATTTTGAAGTCTTTTACTTTGCATAGTAATTTGAGTTGGGATAAGTTGTCCCTAATTGGTGAGTTTGTGTGTGGATGCTCTGCATCAATTTTGAAGTATTTTGCTTTGCATAGTAATTTGAAGTATTTTACTCTAAAATTGAAATTGACCTATGGGATATTATACATTTCTATATGTTCCTAACAATGAATGGATCTCATTCTGATAAATTTTGATGTTAGCTAATATTTGATCTTAGAGTTATACAACCATTTGGTGACTTCCCTTTTAAAAAATTAAATGAATATTTTCCTATGTAATCAGCAAAATGAATATAAACAACAAAAATCTATTTCCTGCAATTCATGGGTTAAACTCCTTGAGTCAATCACAATGAAAGTCAAGGATCACTTCAAAATGGCTTCCACTTTTAGTAAATTCCTAACAATATTTGGATCTCTGTCTGACCCAAGACTTTCATTGTGATTGAAAACATTAATAAAAGAAGATGAGAAATATTGCTTAAATTCATCTAACTATACAACTATTCTATCCTTGGTTCATTTTCGGGTATATGAGAAGAATCCATGGATTTGACATAGGTCTATAATAATGTTTTAGCAAAAAGGAAACAAATAAATCTGATTATGTTTTAAATGCACATAAGATGAAGCTAAGTGATTGCTCACATGTAAACTAATTAGATAAGTGATTGATTCCGAGGCGGCTCAACACAACACTCTAGCGGCTTCAAGCCTTTTTTATGTATGTATATGTACACACACACACACATACATATACATACATATATATACACATAAAATATATGTGTGTGTATGTATGTATATATGTATACATATGTGTGTGTGTATGTATGTATATGTGTGTATGTATGTATATATGTATACATATGTGTGTGTGTGTATGTATGTATATGTGTGTATGTATGTATATATGTATACATATGTGTGTGTGTGTGTGTATACATACATATATATATTTGTATGTGTGTGTGTGTGTTGAGAGAGAGAGAGAGAGAGAGAGAGAGAGAGAGAGAGAGAGAGAGAGAGAGAGAGAGAGAGAGAGAGAGAGAGAGAGATCCTAGAGGTATTCATCCCAAGTGAGGTTAGATAGAACTTTGTAGTTTTAAAAAATGATTTAGTTGATGCACACTTTTTTATCTAATACATTGGAAGTGAAATAAAATTATACATTTCACACTAGCTACATATTATGGTTAGAACTTATAATAGTATGGTGTTTCATTTATTTGACTTTTTAAACTTTTGTCTTTACAAAGTTTCAAATACTCTTCTTATTTTCAACCCTTCATAGATATTGCATCTACTCGCTCCACCTTGAGCAAATAATTGACTTTGGTTCATATCTATGCTATTTACAATCAAGTCCTATATTAGGTATACAACTAGATATAGTTTGTATCTAGAATATAATAAGAAATATTTTGATATTCATACCTCAACAAAAGTAGATTCCCAAAAAATTATCTTATTTGTTGAGTCAAGATTGGCAAAAGAAATCAAAATCAAGCTCGAGAAAGTGATTTAACTTTCTACATATGCAAAGTATTTCATATTTCTATTTAAAAGAAGATTATAACCAATAACACCTTCAATAGTATAGCACCAAGTGACAGATAATAAGACTAAAAACAACCATCAATCACATTAATGGTTAGAGAAGCATAATAGTTTACAGGCCTCTACCAATCAACAAGAAACTAAGGTTACAATCATAAATGATGATACTCTCAAGAGTATATGTCACGGTTGATAACTATAATAAAAAGGATGAGTTTAGCAGACAATAACACAACTTCAACAGAGGAAAATATAATTTACTATCCATATACAAAAGAAGTACTCAGCACAATCCCAACATTCAAAGAACATCCTTCAAAGCATTCATAAAGCATACAAACCCTTGCAATACCAATAACAAGTCCCTAAAAAACCCTATAATATAATTGAAAAGAACCTTGGTAAAGTCAATGATCAAAACTCCATAAGGCAATCCTAGGTCATACCGCAACCAAAGGTCAAGTAGCATTCATAGAAAGACTACAATAGTGAGTAATATAACCACATCATCACCATAGACTACAATAGTGTTTTATATTTTTCTCGAGAAAGTACTTGCGTAATGACCTTTGATGGTAAGACCTTTTATTTTCCTAGTTGTATATAAGGTGTGTACTAGGGGCATGTAATCATCATTTTTAACTCATTTCTTTTTCTCATAGATTCCTTGGCCTTTGGTTTTGATCATTCACATATCTTGATTAGGAGGGTTCAAGGATAGGTTGCACATGATCCCCTTAATCACCCAATTCTACACTTCAATAGTTAGCCTCTGCATCGTTCTAGTTGTACATGACTAGGCTTAGGGAATCACAAAAAAAGATAAAGAAAAATGAAAGAAATAAAGTATGATTGCCTAGCATGGGACTCTTTACTATTGATAATCGTATTACACAAATACTTATTTTTGGCTTCCCGATTTTCCTTGTTTTAACATGTTGATCATCTTATGGTTTCTATATTTAAGCCCATGAATGAAGATATTTGATTCCCCTTCTTTCATGATATTGTGAATCAAAGTCAATATTTTTCACATTAGAGATATGGAACTGCCCCATATGGGTGGATATTGTTCAGCTATTCACACTACTATGGTTTAACCTGCTAAATGTGTTGTTGGACCTGCAATTGTAACAGTCACTAGGGCTTGACCCAAGTTTCTATCAAACGAGGTAGATGTTCCCTACCATCTATAGGGTTTTAGGTCTAAATTATCTGATAAAATAGGGTGATTTTTAGCAAAAGGGAAACAAATAAATCTAATTATGTTTGAAATGCACATAAGATGAAGCTAAGTGATTGCTCACCCCTATAAACTAATTTCCTTCTCCTATGAATCTCCTCTCCTGCGTGTGAATGAACTCTTCATTCACCATTGTCAGCGAATCTCCTCTCCTGCTTTGCCTTGCAGGAATGAAGTTTTTCAAAGCATTTTGCTTTGCCTTGTGGGAATGAAGTTTTTTGAAGTCTTTTGCTTTGTAGAGTAATTTGAAATTGAAATTGACCTATGGGATATTATAATTATATGTAAATGTGATATTTCAATTACATAATTAAATGGGATATTATATGGGTAATTATAATTAAATGGGATATTATAATTATGTGTAAAAATTAAAATTGACCTATGGGATATTAAACATTTTTATATGTAATTATATGTAAAAATCAAAATTGACCTATGGGATATTAAACATTTCTATACTAAAAATTATTTATGATATTTTTCAAAGGTCTATTGCTGGCAACTTATTAGTACATTGATGCAATGTTTTGTACCACATTCTACCACTATGTTGTTTTGAGGCTTTTAGTTTGAAAAATAAGTAAGGCTAAACATGAAGACAAATCTATTCAAATTTTATAGGGGGTGATCAAGAAGGAAATTTAAGGTTGACATTATGCTCACTATGACTAGTTCATAGTTTGTTCCAAGGTGTTCCAAATTAATGCACTAGAGTATTATTCTATGCACTATCTAGACAAAGTGTGTGGATGTTCATTGGACCAATTATAGTGTGGGTTGGGTGAAATGTAGTTCATGTCCCCACTTTGGGAGTAACATGTGGGTTTTAGGACCTAGTTGACTAGACAATGTGATATTATCTCTCCCCACTCTGGGAGTAACGTGTGGGTTTTAGGACCTAGTTGACTAGACATTGTGATATTATCTCTCTCTCTCTCTCTCTCTCTCTCTCTCTCTCTCTCTCTCACTTTTCCTCTCTCTCTCTCTCTCTCTCTCTCTCTTAGATGTCTCCATCCTATTTTGTCCATTCTCTCCCTATCCTCCCTTTCTCTTTCTCTCTCATATCTCTCTCTCTACCTATTACTCTCTTTCTCTCTCAAGTCTCTCTGGGTAAAAGTACAAAGTTAAGTCACACTTTTATAAAGGAAATGGTCAATGTTGATTCAACTTTTTAAATTAAATCACTAGAAAGTGAAATATATGTTTTGAATTTTGAAATGATGTAAACTAATAAAATTTATATTCTTGTGTCTATTTTATGTTTGTAATTTTAACCAAAATTTAAAAAATTATTTGAATGTAGTTTTTTATAAAGTAAACACTATAATTTAGTTGTTGAAAAAATGCTGAAATTGAAGTTACACAAGCCACCACACTTTATTTAGTAAATTTTACCTTTTTTTCTTGAATTTTTTTTTGTATATTGATAACTTGAAACTTTAGTGCAAGGATATATTTTTTACTATTTTTTATAAATATATATTTTTCAATAAATTTGAAAAGTTGTGTGCTGAAATATAACTTTCCAATTCCCAGCACCTTTTATCTTAATTATTTATCCAAATTAGAAAAGAATTATATCATCTTGACATAGATTCTTTTCTCTACTGCATCATATTTTTTTCAATTTTTTTAAATAAATTTTAGTATTTTTCCTTGACAAGATAATCAACCTTATATTTTAGTGTTGATGACCTAATTTGAATAAAAATAAAATATTAAATATTAAAACTAATTAAAATATTAAAAGATATATATTTTGGAAAATTTACTTGTAGATCTATAAAAGGGTATTTTTACATTTCAAAATTTTTTTTTATAAAAGTAGGAGTTGTTGAAACATCGAGTTTTTTTTTTATGTAATTAGACCAAAAGTAGTATAAAATACACATTTAGTAGACAATTCCAATTAGAGAAGTTGTGACCCATAGATAACTTAGCTATAATGAATCTATATAGACAATATGTTTGACTGAAATTAATTTTTAGTTAGAATTACTTAAATTCACTTGTGCTAATAAGTTAGCCTGAAACGTGACATAGTTTTGTGCTTTTACCCCTCTCTCCTTCCCTCTCTCCCTCTCTCCCTCTCTCTTTTCCTTTCTCTCTCTCTCTCTCTAGCTTAGATTCATCCATTCATCTTAGATGAGTTCATTTTATATACATTTAGTTAATCATATACATTAGGGATCTGCTTCAATTAGGATTCATTCAATTCTTTTGAAAAGAATAGAAAAATGTCCTAGGGGTCTGCTTCAATTAGGATTCATTCAATTAGATACTTTTGGGATGCAAAAATATGGTGATATATCCTAGTAGGATAGAAAAATGAGGATGATGCCCCCTCTGGAGGGTACTCAAGAAAAAAATAACATGAGTGGTCTTTAGAAAAGAAAAATGTAGATAAAATAGGATATAAGAGAAAAATGAGAAGATTTGAAAGGGAAAAAAGGTTGAAAAATAAATGAATCAAATGAGAAGAATATAAAGGGGGTAAAAATTATCAAGGGGAAGAGTTGTGGCTAGATTTATATAAATAGGGATTGGGGAGGAGCTATAAAATATTTTATTTTTACTCTTAGACTTAAGAGTTTCTAGAGAAAATAAAAAATAAGGAGCATATTGATTAGAGAATAGTGTTCCCCCATTTGTACTAAGGATTGAAATGATCCTACCTAATATTAGTTAGATCCATAATATTTATCTTATTCAACACCTTGAGAACATGGAAAAATTTGAACACAAAAACAAAAAGTAAAATGTTTGTTTTCTGATTTTAGGGTTTTAGAATCTACGTTTTGAATAAGAAGGTATCCTCTTAATGGTGTCTATCTAAGATAGTAGAGTCAAACCCTACATGCAAGTTTCATTTTATGACAACAAAACAACATACTTAGAGAATTGATAACAATAATAAATATATATTACATCAATATGTCCAATAAAGGGTATTATTTGCAACACTTCTTAATGATCCTTTAATGCAACACACATTCTCTAAGGTATTATCTATAATAGCTCATGCAAATATCATAGACTTGTTAAAATATCAAGATTGAAAAACATCATCTCCTTGAATTAGATTAAGACCATAGATATGAAAATAGTATCAGGTGCATCATACATCATAATAGGAATCATTGTGTTATTGCATAACAAACCAGTAAAAGGATTCATCCATTAAATTTTCCATAAATATCTCAGTAGGGAACACAACATGATGCAAATATTTGTAATGTAAAAGTATTAATGAATTGACATGTAAAGATGCATGTAAAGATAATCACAAAGTACAAGTCCTCCCACATAATCACAATATTTAGATTTGACCAAAAAATATAAAGAAATCAATATCAAATAGATAATAACTAATCGCATACCTCATACATTTAAATCATGTCATTGATCTTCTTCTTCATCCAACTCTTTGTCTGTATCTTCCGATCCAGAATCAACATTGTAAGGATTGGTCATCATCATCATCATCATCATCATCATCATCATCATCTTCATGAACATTAACTCCTATATCATCATGATCTTGTTCCTCTTCTTCGACATCTTCGTCAGTCACATCATCAACTAACTGTTGATCCTAATCATCATGTACATCATCTTCTAGTTCTTTTGTATCTTCTTCTTCCATGACATTATACTTTAATGACCTTCCTCTAGGATCATGTCTAACAACAAATGACCAACCCAGTTTATGTGGAACCTTTGAGTTAAATACCTGCTCACATTGGCTTGGATAAACATAGGACTCATTTCCAGCTTGCTCAAATGACCTTGTACTAACCATTGTAAATCCATTATCATGTTCAATAAAAATTCTGTCAGGATCATTTTCATTTAATCGTAGCCTGTACCATTGGACGACGAAAAGAACTAATTTGAAGGATGCAAAGTCACACTCAAGTATATCATCCAAAATCCCATAGTATCAATTTTTTGATACTTGAGGATGTATGTCATTTCTAGATGAAACATTAGTCACCTGAAATACTACAGTTATCCCAGAATCACAAGTTTTCTTCGTGTCATCCAAATTTTTGATGCAAAATTTATGACCATTACACCACATAGCCTTGTGGTGTTTCACCTGCAATATGTCAAACATGTAAAAATTATTGCATCGCTAGTTGATAAACATATTTATTCTTGGTTGAATGCATGCAAACACACACACACACACACACACACAAATATATATATATATATACATCATTACAATTGAAAAAATTTTAAATAATATGGGAAATTAATATATTTATACATACCTATTTATCTCTTAAACCATATGCCAAATCAATTTCCCTTGGTGTAACATTGGAATCTCCATTACGACGAGCTTCTTTAACCAATGAAGCCACACCTTCCAATGTTAATGCATGACCAAATTGTTGGCATCATTCAATCCATACTATCATCCAATCAAGATTGTTTGCAACATACAAATGTAGTGCATCCCACTCTCGAGCAACTGTATAAAAAATAACTACAAATTTACAACTGATGTATATTAAAGATTAAGAATTAATTAACTATAATATATATAAAAACCAAATGTAAAATATATTTAGATTAATGTCCATGAACATCCAATAATTACCTCTCACTTTACTCAATCTACCTTTCCCCATTAGGTACTCCCCTTCGAATTTTTTAATGGAGTTGGGATCCCAAATGCGATCTACATGGATCTTTGCCACAAACTTAGGAAGATATTCAATAATGTACACCATAGTCTAGTATACCATATATCCCTCCACCATAGAACCCTCAGGATGTTCTCTTTGTCGAACCAAAGCCTACAAAAATTTCAAGTGCCTGCAACCATCCACATTGACCTTGTGTGTACACATCCACACAATTCAATCTCCTCAACTTGGTGTATGAGGTAGTGTTCTTGTGCATTGAAAAATGTTGAAGGTAGACACTTTTGCATTTCACACATTAGACGAGGAATTTTTCTCTTCCAATATTTTATATCTTCTTTATGGATTTGTTTAGATGACAACCATCTACACATGACTCAAGACTCAAATATATTAATGAGAATTAACAAAATAATATATAATATATTATATAACAAGTAAATAAATCAAAAATATAATATCTATACAACAAATTGAACAAATAACACTACTTACCTCATGTATTTTCCAAGATCATATATAACTTGCTTGACATTATTGTCAAAGTGATATGGGAGAGATAGAGGTAGAACGTACATCAATAATTATAAAATGATCTTTTCATTGTTTTTCTAGAACTAGTACTAAACATAATACAATGAAAAGTACATGGAGTATACAAATATATTGTAAATATACAAGAACATGAATTACCTTAATAAAGGTATGCCAATCATGTGTTTTCATCCCTGACCCAAATTCACTTTTCTTTGTTATGAGATTGTTTATGTTTGCTACAAATCCTATGGGAAATCAAAAATTTTGTATGACCTCTTTTATAGCATTTCTTTTCTGCTCCGTTAATAACCAAGGAAGGGAACTTATATTAATTTCATCTCCATTATTATTTAATTGAATGACATTTTTCATTGCATGATTGGATTCCTGAATGTCACTACAAATTTTGACATTTTTTCTTGGTCACATCTTCCATCCAATATTTTCCCTAGTGTCTTTGTTATATTCTTTCCAATATAAATAGTATCAAACAAATGCACAATTTGTAGCTGCTCATAGTAAGGCAACCTACTAAATTGTCTGGGATAACTTTTTAGTCCCTTTGGAAGGTGGTAATTAATGCCTTGACAACCTTCATGAAGCATATAAGTTTAAAAAGTTAACAACAACAATCATTGTCAATTATAGCATGAGTAAACAAAACACAATATAAAAATATAAATTCCAAATATATCATATATGATAGATAAACAATTAGATTGAATTACATTACCTTAACGATTAATTCTATTATATTCCAACTTCCATAGGTGAGGTGTCATTCATTGTGGTTTTGATGTAGTCTCTTCTTTCTCATTGAGTAGATGTTTTTCAGTAGTTTGATACTTATGATTTTTGTGAAGGAAGTGCCTATACTCATCAAACACCTGCTTTCGTAAACTTGTTGAATGACAAGATTTCATCTTTGGACCACAAAATGGACTTACAAATTTTTCCTTTGTTTGAAGACCTGGAAGATCATGTATAATTGGATTAAATATGTTAATTTTTATAATTATTGTAGTGTCATAAAATTGTACCTCCTACAATTTTAACCATATTCGAAGTCCTCACTTTGGCGAAGACACCCTCCTTTCTAACCAATACCTCTTTATGCATTTTCACCCCATTGACCCCTTCCTGTTTGAGCCCTGAGATAGCCTCAGGACTCTGCCTAGGCCCCAAGATAGGGTAGGATAATTGTGTGCCACCCCTATCCCCCTTAGACAGGGTTGTGGTGCCCCTATCCCATCCTCTTAGGGTGGCCCCAAGATAGGTCCCCCCAATCATATCTGCACTTTGGGATCCCAAATCTCCTCGATGTCGGCCTTTGGTGAGATGAATTAATCTTTTGAGGCATGTATAAAAGGGATTTGGTTTTCTCATTTGTGGAGAGGCGAAATTCAAGTGAGGGGATGATAAGAAAGCATAGATGAAAATATACATCATCAAGCATTCAAGAATTCAAGTCTTCTTCATTCATCCATGGGAGCAATATTATAACATTCATTTGCAAGCATGTGTGTGTTAGGGTTTTATCATGTTACAGGCCATTTCATGCTACACTTGTGATTACATTCAAGGAGAAAAGCAATCATCATTAAGAAGTTGTAGATCTACACGGTATACATTTCCATTGTTTACATTCAAGCATTTGCAATTACTTTCTTTCAAGGTTGATTCCACAACCAGGGTTTGACTGATGCAAACCCCTATCCACAACCATTCTCCCTCTCTTTTATGTGTGTAGGTTTCAAGTGCGTAGCTGTAATTGCAGGTTTGGGCTTCATTTGCAGAGACAGAAGAACCCTTTTCATTTCACGGATTTTGTGGAGGACCATGTACATTGTTGCCATGGTCCCAACGACTTTTCTCCAATTTGCAGGGCAGATCCGTATCAGGATAATTAGCTCAGATCCAAAGTTAAAACATGATCTCAAACTGGTAGCTCCTCATTTCATTCAATCTCTCTTTTTGTTCCACATAGTCAACAAGTCAACTTTCTCATTTACAAAAGAGGGTAAATCACACTTCAACCCTTGCAATCCACTTGGAATTCACATCCTTGTTTCCTTTGGATTTAGATCTAGTGGATTCAAGCCCCTCTTTTGAATGTAAAGTTCCTTCAAGTGAAAATCATCCTATTGGCTTCCTTTCTCTCTCCTAGGTGGGGAGTCACTAGGATCCACATTTCCACTTTACATTTTGGTGAACCTGACGTCTTACACATTAATTCTAATTTCTCATTATTAGATCTGATTAATTGCAATTTGAATTTCAAATTTTCATTTCCAAGTTTGATCTATTTGCAAATTTTAGTGGTTAATTGCATAAAAACCCTAATTTTTCATTTTGAGAAAATTAAGCTTGTGCAGTGTAAAATTTTAATTACTTGTTTCAGATCTGATTTCTATTTCAAAATTACAATCCAAATCTGTCTCTTTATTCTGAAAATTAAGTGGTTAAATCATAAAACCCTAATTATTAAGATTCTTCTATTTTCGACCTTTGACTATAGGTTTGACCGATCTAGACATCTCCAAATCAGCTATTTTTTTGGATTCCACATTAAAATCATAATTTCTATCATCCTGAAAAATTTCCAAAAAAGTTGGTTGGACTGTGTGCGCTCTCGCCACAATCCTCAACTTTTTCCCAAAATTTCGGGAGACGGAATTGACTGTATTTTTCTGCTCAAATCCAGAAAATCAACATACTTTATCAATTTAAACACTCTCTAAGGTCAAACACAAATTCAAAATTCATCATATTCAAATCTTACATTGATTTTCATAAAAGGTCCTAATTTTAGATCTTCTTTTCCAACAAATTCATATTTCACTTAAGAGACTTTTAATGGCAATTAATAAATTGGATTTACTTTCTCTTTCGTATATAATTGTGTTGTATTTTTCATATATTTACTATAATCATGTGTTGGAAAGAGTTTCTTTCATTTCCTATTGCTTCTCTTTATTCATAGCACTTGGTCATATTGTGTTGTTAGGATTTCCAAATTATTAGATCTCAAAGCTTTCATGTATCATTTATGTTGCATTATGGTGATGTTGTTAACAAAATGCATTTCCTATGTTAATCACCTTAAATATTTTGTAGATACTAAACCTAGAGATCCTAACATTAGTACCTCTCCTAGGGTATCTTGTGTGTATGAAATGAGACCTAATTCTTTAACCAATGATCTCTCTAAAAAAGAGCAAGCCTTGGAAAGTAGCATGGATCCATCTTCTTCTTCTCATATACATACCCTTGAGCAAGGGGGACAAAATCAAAACATCAACATGCTCACATCTTTAGAACCTCCTTATTCTACTAAGGCCTATCTTCAACATCAAAGTCTATGTAGGGAGGATGATGTCATGCATTTTATTCATGACCTTTCCCCCCTCATAGAAATAAATAAAAATAAGCTTTTAGATGATGAATATGTTCCTCCCCAATCTTCTAAAAAAGATAAGCTTGATAAAGGAAAAGAGATTGTCATTTCACATGATACTCCTTCATCTACAAATCCTTTTCTTCCTCCTTACACATCATATTTCAAAGAAATTCATGATCCTATTCCTCCATGTAGTCAATTGCAACATTCTTATAGTCGTGGCTTTCATATAATTACAATACAAGGTTTTAAAGGACATGGAATTGGGATATTTGAGCATGGAATTCGTGTCCCCATAAATCCTCCTACACAAACTACTACAAGAGGCCTAGGAAGTGGTACCCCTCTTTCTATGGATGAACTCCTTTGGCTTCAAAACTTTAAAGATTATCTTCAAAAACAACAAATCAAGAGAGCCTGCAAGAATGCTTCTTCTTCAAAGCGTCCTTTTTGTTCATTTCATCAAACCCATGGCCATAATGTTGATGATTGCTCTGATTTTCAAACATCTATTCAAGATGGCATAGATAGTGGCAAAATTAGAATTGTGGATAATGAAACTTTTTCTCCTAACAAACCCTCTCCTTTATGTCAAGACGATATTTATCATCCTGACAGATTAGCTGCAAGAATCTATTGGAGATTGAAATATGACAGGAACATTTCCTTTCCTCCTCAAAATAAAAAAAAAAATCTTAAGCAAGTGAAAGGTATTGAATATTGCATTTTTCATGATTCATATTCACATTCTCTTGGAAAATGTTATGCATTTAAGACATTTGTTCAACCGCAATATGATCTTGGTAAAAACATAGTGCCTTAGCACTTCTTTTCCCTTCATGTTGCTCTTCACCCTATGGCATAATTAACCCATTTAACGGGGGCTCTTTATCATTAGTGGTGGTATTGTTTCACTTTTACATACTTTAGGGAAGCAATATGAAGTCCATTTTACTTCTTCTTTCTATACATTTATCTTTATCTGTGTGCATTATTCATTATTAGATCTCTTTTCTTGCATAGGGTTATTCTTATGTGAGCATATAATTGTTCTTTGGTTTTTCTCTTTGCTTCACGATGGGAATCTTTAATGAGTAGTGCACTTCTTGTCTTTCCTTCATTCTCTTGGAAATATTACCTCTTCTATGGTTTCGATTATTCGCAAGTATGATATGCCCCTTAGAAGGGAATGATCTCTTGAGAAATACGTATCCCTTCCTTGAAAGGATTTGTTCCACTAGGAAGGCATATCACTTGAAAATAATCACCATCAGAAAATGTGTAATGTTTCTCCTTGTTCTCCTCACTTGGGGGAAAGGATTTTCACTCCTTTCCCTTTCTTTCTTTCTTATTTATTATTATTTCTTTTAGGGGCTGCATTTTCATATGTGATTATCATTTCTTACAATGGTATGCTTTTATGATTAATCCCCCTTGGGGAATATGTGATTCTTTTTCTCTCTTCCTTTCGAAGATTACCACTTCTTGAGACATGTAATGTCTTTTCTTGCATATGTTCATGTAAGTTCATTGCATACTTTCTTATGTTTAATCTCTCTCTAATAGATTGTGTAAGCTCTTATCATTGTCCCTTAGCTTGGAGAGCAATGATCCCTCTCTCTCTTTCTCTAGGGATCCACTTTTCCCTATTACATGGATGGTGTGAGTTATATTACTTGATGTCATTCCTTGTTCATAATTTTTGGTTGTTGACTCAAGGATTCTCTCTTATACAAGAGGTGTTAGTCCTTGACTATGACCTATTTTACACTTGGTAATGTACATCTATGATAAATTCACCTATCCCTCTGGGGGCTAAAAGTGAGTCATTCTTGTTCTCTCCTTTGCTTTTTTCTAGAAGATGTTATATTTTTCTAAGAAAAATCCTCTTGGGGGTAGATGTATTTTGAAAAAATATCTCTTCTCCTCCAAGGATCACCTTTAAACTTACAACAAGATATCTCTTTTCAATTATCTTACCCTTTCTTGAAGAGTATTCCCTCTCTTGCTTGGATTTATGACATTGTTGCATAATGGATATCTTATTTGTGATGAAGGTAGGTATCCTTGTTCTAGTTTCCTTAAGATATCAACATCAACCTATGTTGACATCTTAAGGGGGGGGCACCCACACTGCTCCTTTGTACCATACTTCTCTCATGCATTGTATAATGGGACATTCTTGGAACCAGAGGGCGGCCTCTTAGAGAAAGGTGTCATCACTTTTCTTGTACAGTGAGACATTCTTGGAACCAGAGGGAAGCCTCTTAGAGAAAGATGTTGTCACTTTTCTCTTATACAGTGGGTCATTCTTAGAACCAGAGCACAGACTCTTAGAGCAAGATGACACCACTTTTCTCCTATGCAGGGTGATTATTCTCGAAACTAGAGCACAGTTTCTTAGAGCGAGATATCATGCCTTTCTTGACACTTGTACTATACATTCTATATAGGTTGTAGTGTACTCGGGCATAGACTCCTCTAAGGCACTTCGAACCTCACTTGCACACATAGACTTGAGGTTGGGTGGAACTAACAACTTTCTCACTCTCCTCCCTTACATGGATCACCCAAACAAGCTCTGGGGGCTATATTTCCATGTCCTTCTCTCCATGGATCACCTAGTTTTAGGGCTGAGATGTCCATGGTTTCTCTCTTGTTTTCCTTTTTTCTCATGGATGACCAAAGTGTGTATTCATGTTCTCTCTCTTCTTCTTCTCATGAACTCATAGTTTTACTATTGATGGTTCATGGATGATGTCAGCTTTTCTCTTTTATGTGATCACTCATGTTTATGTGATAGCATTGGTCTTTGTGTCCTGATTAGTTGTAGAGACATCTGAGTATCGAGGTCTCTTTGGCTAGTTGGTTTGTCATCTTGTGTCTTGTGTCTTGTGTCTGTTGTGTGTCTTTTACGCTTTGTTTTTGTTTTGTGCGTCTTGTTCCTTTTTGTTTTGTGTGCTCTTTCATATGTTTGAGTGAGTTAAGATCCTAGGATTGGGGGATTTTGTTCCTTAAGATTAGTGATGTCTTATACTCCTTGTGGTATTGCTCTGCATCTCTCATCTTCATCTCTATTTCTTCTACTTTACCGACAGTAGTAGCATAAGCCATAATCCTGCTAAAGTGGGGGCTAAATGTAGTGTCATAAATTTGCGCCTCCTACAATTTTAACCACATTCGACATCCTCACTTTGGCGATGACACCCTCCTTTCTAACCAAGACCTCTTTCTGCATGTTCACCCCATGGACCCCTTCATGTTTGAGCCCTGAGCTAGCTTCAAGACCCTGTCTGGGCCCCTAGATAGGGCAGGACCAGGGTGTGGCGCCCCTATCCCCCTTGGATAGGAGCATGACACCCCTATCCCACCCTCTTAGGGTGGCCCCAAGATAGGTCCCCCTGGCTCCATCTGCACTTCAGGATCCCAAATCTCCCTGATGTCAGCCTTTTGTGAAATGAATTAATCTTCTGAGGCATGTATAAAAGGGATTTGGTTTTCTCATTTGTGGAGAGGCAAAATTCAAATGAGGGGATGATAAGCAAGCATAGGTGGAAATATAGATCATCAAGAATTCAAGTCTTCTTCATTCATCCATGGGAGCAATATTATAACATTCATTTATAAGCATGTGTGTGTGTTAGGGTTTTGCCATGTTACATGCCATTTCATGCTACACTTGTGATTAAGTTCAAGAAGGAAAGAAATCATCATCAATAAGTTCCAGATCTACAAGGTATAAATTTCTATTGTTTACATTCAAGCATTTGCAATTACTTTCTTTCAAGGTTTATTCCTCAATTGGTGTTTGACTAAGGAAAACCCCTATCTACAACCATTCTCCCTCTCTTTTATGTGTGTAGGTTGCAGGTACATAGTTGTAATTGTAGGTTTGGGCTTCATTTGTAGAGATGGATGAACCCTTTTCATTTCACGGATTTTGTGGAGGACCACCTACATTGTCGCCATGCTCTCAATGATTTTTCTCCAAATTTGTAGGGCAGATCCGTATCAGGCTAATTAACTTAGATTCGAAGTTACAACACAATCCCGAATTGGTAGCTCCTCATTTCACTCAATCTTTCTCTTTGTTCCACATAGTCAACAAGTCAACTTTCTCATTTACAAAAGAGGGTAAATCATACTTCAACCCTTGCAATCCACTTGGAATTCACATCCTTGTTTCCCTTGGATTTGGATCTAGTGGATTCAAGCCCCTCTTTTGAATGTAAAGTTCCCCCAAGTGAAAATTATCCTAGTGGCTTCCTTTCTCTCTCCTAGGTGGGGAGTCACTAGGATCCAATTTTCCACTTTACAATTATATATATTGAATGGATTATTTAAAAGAATGCATGATTTATACTTTAAAAAGGGTAACTGCACCAAGATGGTGAGCAGAAAAGTGGCCAAATGCCAAAAAAAACCAAATTTTTCATAACCCATGCAGGTTCAAAAAATTCAAAAACGTGCTAGGCTTGGTAGCCCACCAAGCCTAGCCAAAAATAATTTAAAAAACAAAAAGTTCCTCAAAACCCATATGAGTTTTGAGGAACATTATGTTTTTTAATAAAAAATCAAAACTTCCTCAAAATCCGTATTATTTTTTTTGGTAGCCCACGGGTTTTGGTCATTTTCAATGCCAAAAGTTGTGGAACAGTAGCAAAAGGAAGCCAAAAAACCAGAGAACGCGCATGGGTTTGTAATCATTTTGGATTTTTCCAGCATTAAGAATAATTTTCAACAATGATACCCCGCCGAACAGGTAATATTTGCTTGGTTTGATTATTTTTGTTTGCATTTTAATTGAAGAAGGGTTTTTAAATTGATTAAAGTTTTGTTTTTATTAATTTGATGTCAAATTCTTCCAACAATCCCCAAAAATGAAATAGACAACAAATACCTCCTCTTGCACAAGCAACACAAGAAAACCCTGTAAACATTGCACATGAGCAACAAGAAGACCCTCAAGACGTTGCTCTACAACCACAAAATCCTCAAAATGTTGCTCCTCAACAACCACCACCACCCCAAAACCCTCCATGTCCTCCATTAGATCATGCAGATGCCACACAAGAGGATCTCATGAATCACCTTACACAAAATAGTGCCCAAATTTTTATATTGATGAATAGGTTGAGGTCCTCTAGGCTTGAGCACCACTCAACCCTCGCCACAATGTTAAAAACAATGGCCAATAGTGAAAATGAGGTATCTAAGGAGGTTACAAAATGGGGTTCATGAAGGGATAGATGTCGAACATTTTATGTGGATGGGTTGTCATATGATCAAGTGAAAAAAAAGGGCATACTTAAAGCTGACATATGTGCTCTTTTCACCGATCATGTTAGAGTAACAACCTAGAACTAAATACAACTTGGTTTCCTATACATTGGTGTGTTCATGCTAGGTTGAAAGAAGCTTTTTGAGATAGGTGGTATATGGTCTTTGACCAACCACCTTGTAATAATTGGGAGGTGCCTCTATATTTTTTAAGAAAGTTGTATTATGAGTTTATCCTCGGCGAGAAGTTGAATTACTTTGACATCTGACAATTTTAGGGTAGAGGGAGAGGCTTTGCGCAGGATAGACCTAGGGCCCATAGGGTGGTACAGCCACATCATAGGAGGTGTACAACTCCTAAACCCATGGTTCATGTCACTGTCCCTATATCCTTGAAGGAGTCTATCGAATTACAAACTCTTTAGGCAGCTACATCATTGACTGATGTCATTGTTTAGTATGACACATAGTTGGTCGAAGAAGAGGATGTACCAGCACCTGCAACACCTCCTTCATCAATGAAACTTCCTTCATTAGTGGCACCTCCTTCATTAGCGTCACCTCATGTATCATTTGGCATGGGTCAACCCATTCAGCATATGTGTGCCACCTGCCAGGGTGTATATTCTTGTGTAGACACTTATGCAGATTACGATGGTTCAACATCCCATTCGTGTACATGTTGTGGGAGTAGATACCATTCTTCCACTATAGAGGATGTGGCCCTCACTGATGACCTGATCAGTATGTTATTCCCTTGATATCAGAAATAGGTGTGTTTAATTCTGTTTATGACATGTTATCAATTAAGTGACTAAATCTTATAAAAAGAAATGAATTTTTATTTTTAGAACAATTTAAAGTGACATATAAATAAAATGCATTGTAGGGTGCAGTAGGTGGTGGGAGTACACCACATACTTTTCAGTCGACTCCACGGTCACGAGTAGTTTCGCTACCAGAGGTAAAGATTTGTAAATTTGTTAAAAATATAATAATACATTGGCTTCAAAATATCCTTTGTTAATTATATGTATCATTACTTGGTGTTTTATAGGACTTTACAGGGGATGGGATGTCCCAACTTGGTGATATCACGCTTTTAGCCATTGACTTTGGCCAAGATAGCTATGTGGTACCATTTAAATTTATATATTTTTCACTTAAGTGATATATTAAATACATGCTCTTTTCCCTCATGTTAATTTTTTCTGTTAGTTTACCCCACCTGCCTCAAGGACATCTTGTGTGATAAATCCATCCTCTAGCACTCTGAGGCAAAAAAAGATATCCTCTCAGACACCCAAACTATAGAAGGTAATTCAGTACAATTTAAATTCATGTGTTGAAATGTATTATGATTAAACATGTATATGTAGACATTGATAAATGCACTTAATTTATTTGTTCTATATACAGAAACATATGGGGTTTACAAAATTAATGAATGCACCTGATGTTGATGAGGTTCAGCAGAGGGAAGAGGTGATATCTTCATATTCACTTTGGATTGCATTCTTGCTTGTTTGAAATAACTAAATCATTTTATGTCTATATCATATGTTATCATTTTTCATATAGGAAATGGTAATAGCTGCATCAAACTCGACTAGGCCTCCTAAGGCTACAGGAGAACTATATGAGGCTTCGGTCTACATTTGTTCTACATATGTTAAAAATATTTGTTCTATCTAGTTTGTCAGCAACTTTGGGTTATTAACTTGTATAATTGTCTTTAACCTATTACAACCCCCTTCCAAACTTCCTACCGATGTAATACCATTCCATTTCATTACAAGTCCTACATGTATAATATAGGATCCAACATGACAAAGGGAAAATGTATGTTTGTCTTAGATCAACTCATTTTCACTAAGTGTATAACAGAGTTGAAACCCTCTTGTTAACTCCTTTTGGATCACTTACCATGGATATAGGAAATGATCATAGCTGATTCATCTATGAATTTGCCTCCTATGACCACAACACATCCATCTGAGGCTCTGGTATGCTTTAATTTTTTAGTCTATTCATTTTTAGTTATTATGTGTTATTTGACATATATGTTATTAACTTGTATTAACATTGTTTTACCAGTTACAACCCCCTTCAGGACATCCCACAAATCCTCAACCTCACCCAAATGCAGAAGATAGAGATGAGGTAATCAACATTTCAACTTCAAACAATTTAGAGTTCAGTATTTAGTTATTTTGATGTTATACTGAGAAAATATATCTGATTCGACATTTGAATTGTCCTTGTGCAGCCACCTACAGAGCCACATACTGCTTCGAAAAGGCTTGATTTTGATCGTTCGCCATTGTCATAGATACCGATAGAGACATAGAGTTGTAGTTGTGGTCATTGAAGGACCAATTTTTTTATATATTCTACCTTTGTATATGTATATATCAACTTTGACAGATATGGCACATGCCACATTTTTGTAACTATTATTGATTTGGCATCTATGCCATTTTTTGATATGTACACGATTATTGTTCATTTTGATATATATGAAACTTGATATTCTTGAAACTTAGTTATTTTCTATTGAAATGTGATCAAACTTGTTCATTGTGTATATGTCTTGAAATGTGATCTAATTTGTTCATTACATGTAACTCATATGGTGTATACTTTTAAACTAGGTTGATCATAGTGTGTATACCTATGTACCCAAGTACTGACACCGGTAATGCTGATATTGTGTATTTTGATTGAGTGAATTTTCTTTGAGTCCTTTTGAGGATTGATGAAGGTAAGTTGCATGAGTTTGAACATTTGAATGTGCAATGAGATAATCTTTATCTCTTTCATAATTTGCCTCACCTTTGAGTATGTCTTGGATTTCAAAGTTTTACTTCATGACTTCACCTTTGGAGCGAACTTCAAGTGTGAGAGTTGAGGAGTGAACTTCGGCTTCAAGCAACTAGGAGTGAAATGCATATTTCAGGTATCAAAAGAGTTGAGCGAAGTTTCTTGCTTCATGAATTGGTGTTTATGAGTGAAGTTGATAGATTTAAGAGCTGCAAGATTCAAATGAATTTTTTTACTTCATGTTTGACCTAAGAGGAGAAAAATCATTCACTTCAAGGGTTGCTAAAGAGGAACGAAATTGTTACCTCGTGTGTTTGAGATAAGGAAAGAACTTCGTGCATGAAGAGATTGGAGTGAAGTTATTATTTCATAAACTCATGCTTCAGAGTGAAGTTTTATTACTTCATGAGTTGAGAGAAAACACGATAACTTCGGGAGTTGATATTATGGAGCAAAGTTCATCATTTCAAGAATCAATTAAGACAAGATTTGAGCACCCAAAGCAGATTTGAAATTTATCTAAGGATGAGTCAGCTTAGGTAAGGTTTTCATTTAAATTTTATTCCATAATAAGTCATCCTTAGGGTAAGAGACACACCTATTCATCCAAATCGCCCATAAAAGAAGAGTTGAAGCAATCATTTTAACATGAAATCAAACCAAATATCTCTACTTTCATCAAAAATTGTTAAAAACTGTTAGTGAGAGGTGGCAAAATGGTGCATCTTTCATCCTTCTCATCTTGAGAATGAATTGTCAGTGTGAGTACATCTAGGTGGCTGGGTTTAAGCTAGGTGTTCCCTTGTCTCGCTCCCCAAGACGTCTTATCATTCTGAGCCACCTCGTAGCGATGTTTTCCCTTGAGTGCTCAAAGCAAAAAAAACGTTCAAAATTTGACATCATGTAATTCAAAGACTGTGGCACTTATGGATGATCCATTTGAACCTATGGGTTCATGTTGTTGTTGGCTAAAAAATCCTCTCTCAGTTTTGGACAACTTGGTTTCATTTTCTTGTAGTGATATTTTTTCTGTCGCATCAAAAATTGTCAAAAATCATCAGTAAAAGGTGGCAAAATAGTGCATCTTTCATTCTGCTCGTCGTGGGAATGAATTGTCAGCATGAGTGCATCTAGGTGGTCAGGTTTACACTAGGTGTTCCCTTGTCTCGCTCCCGAAGCCATCTGATCATTATGAGCCACCTCCGAGCAACGCTTTCCCTTGAGCACTCAAAGTGGAAAAAATGATCAAACTTTGATGTCATGTGACTCGGAGACCATGGCACTTATGGACGATCTGTTTAAACCTACAGGTTGTGTTGTTGTTTTCTTGTGGTGAGATTTTTTTTGTCGCATCAAAAACTATCAATGAGAGGTGGCAAAATAGTGCATCTTTTGTTCTTCTCATCGTGGGAATGAACCATCAATGCAAGCGTGTCCATGTGGTCGAATTTATGCTAGGTGTGCCATTGTCTCTCTCCAAGGCATCTAATCGTTTAGAGTCACTTCATAGCGATGCTTTCCCTTGAGCGCTCAAAGTGGAAAAAATGGTCAAAATTTGACGTTGCGTAACTTGGAAACCATGGCACTTATTGATGAGCCAATTGAACCTATGTGGTCATGTTGTCACTGCCTAAAAAAATCCTCTCTTGGTTTCAAACAAATCGATTCCATTTTCTTGTGGTGATATTTTTTCTGTTGCATCAAAAACCATCAAAAATAGTCAGTGAGAGGTGGAAAAATAGTGCATCTTTCATTCTACTCATCGTGGGAATGAACCATCAATGCGAGCACATCTGGGTGGATGGGTTTTAGCTAGGTGTTCCATTGTCTCTCTCCCCAAGGCATCTGATCATTCTGAGCCACCTCATATCGATGCTTTTCCTTGAGCGCTCAAAGTGGAAAAAGGGTCAAACTTTGACGTCACGTAACTCAGAGACCATTGCACTTATGAATAATCTGTTTGAACCTATGATGTCATGTTGTTTTTGCCTAAAAAATCCTCTCTTAGTTTCAAACAACTCAATTCTATTTTCTTGTGGTGAGATTGTTTATGTCGCATCAAAAACCGTCAAAAACCATCAGTGAAAGGTGGAAAAATAGTGCATCTTTCATTTTTCTCATCGTGGGAATGAACCATCTGCACGAGTGCATCTAGATGGTTGGGTTTACACTAGGTGTACCCTTGGCTCGCTCTCCAAGATGTCTGATCATTTTGAGCCACCTCATAGTGACACTTTCCCTTGAGTGCTCAAAGTGGAAGAAATGTTCAAACTTTGGCATCGGATAATTAGGAGACCATTGCACTTATTGATGTAGAGCCTTGTGCCTTCTTCTAATCACACTCAATTGACCTAAAGAGAATCAAACTCCAATCATCCAATACTAGGTTTCTCACCCTTTCACACCTTGTCTTAATGCACTCTCAAGGCATCACCCAACCACTCAAATGGGGTTTTCAACTTCAATGGCTTAACCAAATATAAATCAGGGATTTAACACACCTATGACACCCTAACACAAGGTTCCACATGCCCAAGTTGACTGGTTCACTTCCCAATACACAAAACTGCACTTAGGAGGCTTATTCCTACTAGCCCTTCAAATCGGGTAATTCAACAATAACTCAAAACTTTCCCAAAACACTTGGAATTGTTTTTGCATATTCAGATACCCGTTTGCAAGTTATTTAACATATGTCAGAATTAGACACAATTATTTATAATCAAATGGTATAAATTTATAATCAAATGGTACAAATTTGGGCTCTCAAAATTTGCAAATCAGCCCCATGGGCACTTTTATATATAAAATTTAGCATCTAATATAAATGAACAAGCTCATTACTATTTATATATACAAAATTTTGCATCTAAATATGTAAATTACAACCCATTGTTGTTTTTTTATACAAAATTTAGCATCTAGATATGCACACTACAACTCATTGTTGTCTTTTTATAAAAAATTTAGCATCTAGATATGCACATTACAACTCATTGATATTTTTATATACACAATTTGGCATCTACATATGCACATTAGCTCATATGAATATTATAGCTCATATGCATGTAGAGCACATCCAAAAAAGCAAAGTTACAATGTTTCGCAAAAGATATATACAAAATTGTCAATATTATTCTTCCATATTGTATAATTATTCTTCTAGATGGCCCAAAATCAATCAAGTGAACCTTCTAGATCAGCTCTAACCCTTAGTATCTCAAGTATTGCCTCGTGGTTAGATTCATGAAGTTTCCACAAATCCTTGTTAAGAGGTCTACCACGATATTTAATCAAATGAATATTTATTGCCTATAGTAAGAATTAACCTCTAGATGAAGGGTTGGTTCCCTGTGAATAACTCTAAATCTTTACCGAGAAAAGTGATAGGAAAAACTAAAAAAATGAAAATAAAATGACTTGCGAATGCTAAACCAAGGTGAAGCATCAATAAGATATCTCAAAATGATAGAGACACACTCCTAAAAACACCAATTTGCACAAATAGACTTCTGGTTCATTACACATAAATATTTTATGCAAAGAATCAAACAAATGAACCAATTTATCACAATGCACAACCTATGACTTATAAATGAGACAAAAAATTTAAAGGTTATTTAAACAATAACACAATAAACTAACTCTCAATGATGAATAAGAAAATGAACTATAAAGACATAAGGCATAAGCTGGTAATTTTTATTCAGAATTCAGTCAAAAAACTGCATATGAGCTATAAGAATGTATTCTCTGCTAAAACCAGCCAGAGAATTATCAAGAACTCGGGAAAAAAGATTAATTTTTTTTCCCTTTATACAAAAACCTTCCAAAAGGTAGAGGAAAAATAACTCTAGAATGAGTGAAGCTGAACTGCCACTAAAAATATATTTTCTAAAAATGATCCTCTCGTAGAAATAAAAGCCACCAAAAAATGCTTCAAAACATGCAAAAAGAACTCATGCAAACTTGCTCTTAAGTGGGTAGTTCAGTTCAAATTCTTAGTCAACTAAGGGTTGACCCATGTGGCACTTAACATCAAGCCTTATCACCTCAAGATCATGAGAAAAACTCATGCAAACTTGCTTTGAGCTTAATAACGGCCTGCATTAACCGGACCTGAAACTACCTGATGACTTCTCCTTTCTTTGTCGTTGATCCACGATATGTAACTGTCGATCATCTTCACATAGCGGATCAGCAACAGCCATTGGATCAGCTCCAACTTGCTTTCTCTTTATATCCTTGTCCATTTGTGCCATGTGTAAGCCTTTGTTTTGCCTTGCGGATCCACCTAATCACCATTTGGACCTACCAATAGACTTGGGCCCGCCTTGGTTCTTCTTCTATGCTTGGCTACATGGCACATCCTGATTCGCTTATGAGCCCATTTGGACTACCACTTCAACTGCCACCTCACCAGTCACTATGTTGCAAGGGATAATCATCGAGCATCTTCATCTCGCATATAGTGACAGCCATTGATCTACCCTAAAACTACTCAATCCTTAACCTCTTAGCCGCTAGCCTTTTCCACACGTGCTTTGTCGCCAAGTCAAAGAGATAACTGACAAGATTCTTTAAATAGTGGTATAGTGATAGCCCTTAGATCTTTTGAACTACCGTTGATCTTCCCTCAACATGCTCGACCTTTAACCCCAACTAATCTTCTCTCTTATGCCGCGTGTCAACATGTATTTTTCTTTGGACATCCGCCTGGGCACCACCTATCTGTCGGGCCTACCATGCATCTTGCTCTATTGGATATCATTCTTTTGGCCAAACTACTCCCTCGGCAAGCCATTTACAAGTCTCATCAAACCTGTAGTTTCATCGATATTATTCTTTCGGCAGGGCTGCTTCTAATTTCTTCGATATACCCTATGTTGATGGAACTAAGCCTTCGATGAAACCTTTTTAGGACTCATTGTGGCCAAGGCTTTCTCGATATCGATGGAACTGAGCTTTCGGTGAAACCTTTTTGGGACTCATCGCAGCCAAGGTCTGTTCGATAAGTCACCCATCTATGCCATGTCATCAGTCACCACTCGACTACCACCTATCTGCCACCTATCCTTGGTCTTATACTCTCTGCCCCACCATGTCATCAGTCACCAAGTCATGATGATATCTGGCAAGCATCTAAACATCATGACATAGTGACAGCTATTGGATCACCGTGATCTGTGTATGATCTTCATTACTTGCTCGCTCTTTAGTCTCTTCCCACCAACCGGTCATAAAATTAGGATGCCTTGAGATGCACACACATGCAGGGTCCACTGGGCGATGAGCCTCTTCTTGCCAAAATCCCGTAAGCTTTGACACTATAGTTATATGTGACTTTAGTTTTAAATACAAAAATATTCCTCCCCACGACCAATGTGAGATAAATGTTCTTCATGCTTGGCATCTGAAAATGTTTGGAAGTTCTCTGGCCTTTTAAAACCCTCTTTGGTGACCAAGTAAAAACTTTACATAGGCCAATTGTATTTGCTCTGAGTTTCTTTTGGCCTTTCATCAGCTACACAGGGAATTTGGCGATACACCTACCAACATGAACTTTCTTGAAGGTTTTAATAGGCCACGCTATTTCATCTATAATGGAGCATAAATATCTTTGTGATCTACAACATGCTAAGCTCAACCCTCATGGGAGCCACATTTTAACCCACATGTTGTCTTACTTTCCTATATCTACACATGAAGCAAACAAGTTAGATAGAAAGAATGCATTTCTGATTTCTCATTCATGATTTGACCTTTTTCAAAATGAATGAATGAAAGGCTTTATTAGGGAACTAAATTTAGCATGTGCAAAATTTGGTAACATTTTTGGCGACTTCTGTGGAGTGTTTGACTGCTAAACACTATAGACCAGTCATGGCTTATCCATTGGGCTTATGGAGTCATTTCAGCCCTCTCTCCTAATGGAACTTCTTGAAATTCAGCTACTTCACAGCATGACAACAAAACAAAATAGGAGAACTAGGAAAAAACAAGAGTGGTGCTACCTAAAACAGAAACCACAAAATTGTACATAAGCACTTATTGAAAAATAGAAAAGAAAAAATAGAAAACAAAATGTGCATCGACACTTATTAGCTTAAAGAAATCTCAAAGGCAAACTTTGAGATGAATCCCATTAACTGGGATTGGAAGGGTTTCACCATTCAACTTTGAAAGCTGAAAAGCATTATGTTGTTTTTTCTCAGTAATGATGTATGGGCCATCCCATATGGCATCAAATTTAGTATGCTTTCCAAGCTTACTCTTTAATTCATCCCACTTCAAAACCAAATCTCCCTTGTTGAAAACTCTCAGAGCTGCCTTCCTGTCGAAAGTCCTCTTCATCTGAGCTTGATGATTTTCAATAGTCAACAATGCTTTCTTTCTTACCTCCTCCAACTCTATTAGTTCTACCAACCTAACCTGCATGGGTTCTTCTTGCAACATTTCTAGCTCTCTAATCAGAGTTAGTGTAGTCATTTCAACTAAAATTGGGAGTCTTGCCTCTTTACCACAAACAAGGACATAGGGAGATATACCTGTAGCTCTCTTAGGGGTGATTCTATCAGCCCACAATGCATGTTTCAACTGAGTGTGCCAAGTTCTCTGATTATCCTAATCAAGTTCTTATTAGTAGACTTAACTTGTCCATTACCCTGAGGGTAATAATTGGACAAAGTACTAAAAAATATGTTGTTCTGGACAGCCCTATCAGTAATCTTAAATCCTACAAAAGCTAATGCATTGTCTGAAATAATAGAATCAGGGATACCAAACCTTGCTACTAAGTCCAGATAAAAGTTTAGGACTGCACTTTCATTTGCCTCCTTCAAGGGTACAACTTCAGTCCACTTGGTAAAGTAATTAGTTGTTGTCAAGATCCATTTATGCCCAGAACTTGAAGGTGGATTGATGACTCCGATAAAATCAAGACCCCACTTCATGAATGGTTGTTCAATTTGAACAGGTTGTAGGGGTAAAGCTGCCATTTTCTATTTGCCTGCAAATAGTGCACAATTCTTACATTTCCTTACCCAAGCATATGCATCTTTATGCAAATCAGGCCAAAAATATCCTACCCTCATGATCTTTAATGTTGTAGTCTATGGTGCAAAGTGACCACCAGGTAGTCCATTATGGAATTCCTCTAATATTCTCTCAGTTTGATTTGAATCTATGCATCTTAAGAATACACCATTAAAACCTTTTCTAAACAAAATTCCATCCAAAATGATATAAGGAATAGCTTGAAGTCTATAGTATCTTCGTTTAGCATTGTTCAGGCCTTTAGGACACTCACCAGTTTGAAGAAAATGAATCATTTCATGCACCCAACTTGTAGGAGGTGTTGCTACAGCAATTGGTTCATTATCTTCATGAACTAGGACAACTTCTTCATTCTCTTGTTCGGTGTTTTTGTTGTGACCAGCAATTTGTTCACATAATCCCTTAGCTCTAATCACCTTCATTACCTTGATATTGACATCATACTCCATCACTTTCATGATCCAACCAACTCTTTCGTCATTAAGATCTCTATTCAACAAAAATTCTTTTATACTACGATGAGCAACCATGACGTGAATTTTGTTATTTGAAAGCATGTGTCTAAATTTCTTTAGACTTCTAATGACTGCTAATGCATGTTTCTCAACAAAAGAATAATTTTGTCTGTACCCTTCTAAGCCTTGGCTGAAGAATGCTATTGGTTGCTCCAATCCCTCATCATTCTACTGAATCAACATAGCTGAAATACTATCAAAAGTACCAAAACCATATAATATAAAATCCTTTGTAAAGTCTAGATTAATCAAAGTAGGTGTTGATGCTAAGGTAGTCTTAATTTCTTCAAAGTTATTCTTATCCTCTTTGGACCAGCTGAAAGTAACATTTTTCTTAAGCATGCTAGTCAATGGCTTCAAAAGAAATGCTATATTGGGGATGAATCTCCTTACAAAATTGATTCTGCCTATAAAGCTTTGAAGGCCTTTCTTATGTGCAGGTAAAGGCAAAGCTAAGATAGCACTCACCCTCTCCCAATCTAGGGTTATTCCATGTTTGGAGACAATATAGCCTAACAACTTACCCTCATGTACAACAAAAAAGCACTTTTTGGGATTTAAAGATACTCCATATTCTCTACACCTTTCAAAAATATGCCTTAAGTGAGAAAAGTGCTCTTCCGCATGCTTTGAAAAAAATGGTTACGTCATCAAGATAAACCAAAACAAATTTATTTATAAGACCTTGGAAGGCCATATTCATTGCCCTCTGAAAGGTTGCTCCTACATTAGACAAACCAAAAGGTATTTTCCTATATGCCATTGTTCCCCATTTTGTAGTAAAGATAGTTTTAAATTGGTCATCCTTTTTTACTAGAATCTAATTATAACCAGAATAACCATTAAGTAGTGAAAATATATCTGAACCTAAAACTACTTGTAAGATATGCTCCATTGAGGGCAATGGGTAATGATCTTTTAGAGAAGCTTTGTTAAGATCTCTAAATTCTACACAAAGTCTAAGCTCACCATTCTTCTTTCTTACGGGAACCAAATTTGAAACCCAAAATGTATGCTTTATAGGAAAGATGATATTACCTTGGATCAACTTGTTTAGTTATGTCTTCATGAGATGCTCGAGTTTTGGATTAAGGGGCCTTTACTTTTGTCTTGCAGGCTTGGCATTAGCTTCCAACTCTATGGTGTGTTGGGATAATGCGGGGTTAAATCCCTTCAAATCTTCATACTGCCATGCAAATACATCATTGAACTCTTGATAAAGAAAAACAAATGTCTGTTTCTCTTCAGATGCACATACCTTTCCAAGGTTTAATAACTTATCTCTGAAAATCTCAATAGGTTCGTAGTGTTCCTCTTTAACCAGCATGCCACATTTTCCCTTTCTAACTTGATCATCAGTGTTAAATATTGACTCAAGGGTTACCAATCCCTTTGGCAGCTTATTACTTTTCAATTGAAGGATCTGATTTTCATATTGCTTTACAAATTTATGCTAATTACCAGCTGCAAATTCAGCCTCTTCAATAAGAAAATTAATAATTTGTTCATCTGAGTCAAAGACTTGCCAATTGACACTATTATCTGGAATTGAAGGCCTAACAACTATTTTGACATATTTTTGTCTCTCAATACTTCTTACCTCATCTGGTATGTCAAATTGAGCACCCAAGGAAGCCAACTTATCTGCTTCCTTATTCCGATTTCGAGGGACGGACAACAAATTGAAAGCATCAAATTCTTCAATTAAGTCCCATATCCTATGCTTATACATTTTGAGGACATAATTTTTAGTCACATTGACACCTCTTACTTGATTTACCACTAGCTCACTATCCCCAAATACTTGCAAACATTTTACATTTCTTTTTCTAGCCCATTCCAATCCATGTGCAAGTGACTCATATTCAGTTGTATTATTAGTACAACTAAAAGAAAATCTAAAGGCTGAAAAGTATTTCTTACCTTTAGGAGAGATTAACATAACACGACCTCCAAAAGCAACCTTTCTCCTCGAGCCATCAAAATAGAGTTGCCACAATTCATTGTTCTGTTGTTCACCCTACTGATTGGATAATTGATTGTCATCCTTTTCAAGATTAGGGACAACGATACCTTCTTCATGGATCATGTAGACACCTAGCTCTAATTCTTCCATATGCTTGAATGGATCTTCCTCATCATTTTCTACTACCCATTCATCTAATACTACATTAGGTATCCCTTCTATTGGGGTGTTTGGAACTAGGATATCAGGTTGTTCATTAGATTCTTGTATAGACAAATTTGCATTAACAACACTTGGGATGTATGGTTCTATATGATCATTAGCTAACGATTCTGATTTTATGGTCACTTTGGTACCATATCTTGTTCTGAAAAACATGTGTGACCAATCAGAGGACAAATACAAACCCAACTTGGCTATGAAATCTCTAGACAAGCATAAAGCAAAGTAAGGTGGAAGATCTATGATGTAGACATTTTGTGGGATTGAGAAGTTTGGGCATGCATGCAATATGAGATCCAAATTTTTAATCACACCTACTGTGTTTACTATTGTCCCATCTAACTGGACTACTCCTTTTGAAAGAGGCTCATATGTCAAACCCAGCTTATCAACTATCTTTTTTGGCATGACAAAACTACTTGCACCTGAATCAATCATACAATTATGCACTAGGTGCTGACCTATGATTAAAGTCAGATTAAAAGGAGGTGGTTTAACCTTCTGAGTTTGTTGTTCACCCTTCTTTTATTGAGGGGCATTGGATAAGACTACCTTGGGTTTCTCATTAGGAAGCTCTTGTGACAAAGAGATGTTAGACTAGGCATTTTTAAGCAAATCCTTTTGCCCTGGAAGAGCTAAGGAATCTCACATTGAGACACTGACATGCATCTTTTTCAATTGATCCAAAATATTAAATGATCTTGTACTAACCTTCTACTACCCTCTTTTAATAGCAACATCCTCTTGAACTTGTGTTGTATGTAATTGACCTCTTGGTTGATCCTTGTTGGCCACTGGTTGCCCTTTTGGTAGGATTTGTATATTTGGAGTGGGTTGAGGTCTAGGTGATGCTTGTTGGCTTGTAGAAGCCTGGTTGATGCCTTTATCATCTTGTTGTCCTATACCAATGGCTCTCTTTTTGGACCATTTATTGGCTGCAATAGAAGTGTAGGACTGATTTTGATCTTGTGGCTGATTTACTCCACAAAATTCTTTACCTTGCCAATTGACCAAGGTAACATCTGGGCCTTGTTCAGAATGAGAAACTTGCTGATCATGAGTTCCATGAGTACTATCTTCTGAGACAACAACATTATTTTGAACCATGAGTGCTTGATGTAGCATACCAGTTGAACAAGTGGTCTAATTATGAGGTTGGTTGCAAGGATAACACCAATCATAATCTGATGCCATGTTGTTTTGAGCTGGGATGATATCTCTGGATGTGCTGGTAGTGTTGGGATTGTAAGGTATATTGGATCTTTGGTTATAATTTCTTCTTTGATCCTGAGGGTCAGCTTGATAAGGAGGCATGTTCTGCTGGTTGTTTTTATAAGGGGCTTGATAAGGTTTGGTGTTCTGGTAAACTTGCTTCTCAATATTGGTCGTTTTGTTACCAAAGCCTTGGAACATGGTTTTCATTTCATTTTAAAACTCATGAAACTCTTGATTTGGAAGTGTGACATTATTTGCTGGGGCTACAACTTGATAATTCAGTGCTGGTAAAGGTGGGATAGTGACTAGAAGAGGCTCTAAAAGAGGTACAGTAGGTTGTATTTCTAGAAATATGGGCATTGGGGGCCTAGGGGATATTTTACCAACCCAAATTAGACAGTTTTCTGCTCTAATAGCAACATCAAATGCATTTGGTAGAGTATTTGCACCCATAGACTAAATCATGACTGAAATGTCACTATTAAGGGCCCTAAGATAAGATAGAAATGCATGAGCAGGAGTAGGCCTTACCATGACAGGTATTCTACTCCAAGTCTTCTGGAAATGAAAATTGAAGTCGGTCATTTGCTCTTGAGGGGATCTCTTTATGGCACTTAGCTATTCTAATAGTGACAAATGATTAGATTTGTCCTCAAATTGTGAATTTAATCTATCACCCAGCTAATTCCAGGTATCAATTGAGTTTATAGGTAGTCCTCTGAACCACTGAAGTCCTTTCCCTTTAAATGAGGTAGCCAAGAGTCTGATTGCAACATTCTCTTGTGTGATATGGTGTATACCACACAACAAAGCTACATCCCTTATATATTCAATTGGAGTGGTCTGATCTTCTGCTATGAAAAAAGGTAGGCTTTTCAATGCTGCTACAGGAATATCATCATAATGACTAAGATTCAAAGGGCTACCTTGATTGAAAGGTACAAAAGGTTGAGCTCTTGGCAAAGCCATTGGGATAACAGGTGGATTTACTTGTGCTATCTGGGTAATAGATGGTTGAATTGGAGTAGTTGAAAAAAGAGGATTTATGCGGGTGGAAAAATTAGGCTGAGAATTAGGTAGAGGAGAAGAGTTAGACGGGAGATCAGAATCTAGAGTTTCCTGAAAAACTTCAACTGAAGAACTTTCTGGGAGCTCAACTACTGAATTTGTTGCTTTCTCTATCTTTTTTGTTGTCCTTGACCTTCTCTATGATGGTAGTAGCTAAATATGCTCAACCGGATCCTTGCTCTATCTGGTTTGATACTTTCTCATATGCTACAAAATGTCACTGAATCTACATAGAAACCAAGAAAATGAGTCGCTAGGTATGAAAATTATTGCCTCTGAAGGCTGGAATTGCTGCTCCTCACACCAAAAATAGCAAGAATGAATATTTATTGAACTGAGATAGCTCAATGGTCCCACTGGGTATGCCAAAAACTGTTACCAAATTTTGCACATGCTAAATTTAGTTCCCTAATGAAGCCTTTCATTCATTCATTTTGAAAAAGGTCAAATCACGAATGAGAAATCAGAAATGCACTCTTTCTGTCTAGCTTGTTTGCTTCATGTGCAGATACAAGAAAGTAAAACAACATGTGGGTTAGAATGTGGCTCCCATGAGGGTTGAGCTTAGCATGTTGTAGATCACAGAGATATTTATGCTCCATTACAGATGAAATAGCATGGCCTATTAAAACCTTCAAGCAAGTTCATGTTGGCAAGTGTATTGCCGAATTCCCTGTGTAGTTGATGAAAGGCCAAAAGAAACTTAGAGAAAATGCAATCGACTTGTGTAAATTTTTTACTTGGTCGCCAAAGAGAGTTTTAAAAGGCTAGAGAACTTCCAAGCATTTTCAGTAGCCAGGCATGAAGAACATTTATCCCACATTGGTCGCGGGGAGGAACAGTTTTGTATTTAAAACTAAAGTCACATATAACTATAGTGTCAAAACTTATAGGATTTTGGCAAGAAGAGGCTCACCGCCCAATGGACCTTGCATGCGCACGCATCTCAGCGCATCCTAATTTTATGACCGACTAGCAAGAATAGACTAAAGAGCGAGCAAGTAAGGAAGATCAGATAGATGGGTGACTAATCGAGCAGACCTTGGCCACGATGAGTCCTGGAAAGGTTTCACCGAAAGCTCAATTCCATCGATATCAGGGAGACCTTGTCCACGATGAGTCCCGAAAAGGTTTCACCGAAGGCTCAGTTCCATCGACATAGGGTATATCGAAGAAATCAGAAGCAGTCCCGCTGAAAGAATAATATCGATGAAACTTCAGGTTCGATGAGACTTGTAAATGGCTCACCGAGGGATTAGTTTGGCTGAAAGAATGATATTCGACAGAGCAAGATGTGTGGTAGGCCTGACAGATAGGTGGTGCCCAGGTGGATGTCCAGAGCCAATCAAGGGGTGATGCATGTTGACACACGACACAAGAGAGATGATCAGCTGGGGTTAAAGGTTGAGTAAGTTGAGGGAAGATCAACGGTAGTCTAAAAGATCTAAGGGATATTGCTATATTTCTATAGAAAGAAGCTCATCGGTTATCTCCATGACTTGGTGACAAAGCACGTGTGGAAAAGGCTAGCGGCTAAGAGGTTAAAGATTGAGCAGTTTGAGGGCAGATCAATGCCTGTTGCTATACCGTGAGATGAAGATGCTCGATGATTATCCCCTACAACATAATGACTGGTGAGGTGGCAATTGAAGTGGTAGTTCAGGTGGGCTCACAGGCAAATCAGGATGTGTCACGTGGCCGAGCGTAGAAGAAGAGCCAAGGCAGTCCCAAGTCCAGTGGCAGGTCCAAATGGTGATTAGGTGGATCCGCGAGGAAAAACAAAGGCTGACACATGGAACGAATGGACAAGGATATAAAGAGAAAGCAAGTTGGAGCCGATCCAATGGTTGTCACTAATCCACTATGCGAAGATGATTAACAGTTACATATTGTAGATCAGTGACAAAGAAAGGAGAAGTCATCAGGTAGTTTGGGGTCCGGTTAATGCAGGCAGTTATTAAGCTTAGAGCAAGTTTGCATGAGTTTTTCTCATGATCTTGAGGTGATAAGGCTTGATGTTAAGCATCACATGGGTCAACCCTTAGTTGATTAAGAATTTGAACTAAACTACCCACTTAAGAGCATGTTTGCATGAGTTCTTTTTGCATGTTTTGAAGCCTTTTTAGGTGGCTTTTATTTCTACGAGAGGATCATTTTCAGAAAAGATATTTTTAGTGGCAGTTTAGCTTCACTCATTCTGGAGTTATCTTTCCTCTACCTTTTGGAAGGTTTTTGTATAAAGGGAAAAAAGTTTTGTCCTTCTTCCCAAGTTCTTGATAATTCTCTAACTAGTTTTATAAGAGAATACATTCTTGTAGCTCATATGCAAGTTTTTGATAGAATTCTGAATAAAAATTACCAACTTATGCCTTATGTCTTTATAGTTCATTTTCTTATTCATGATTGAGAGTTAGTTTATTGTGTTATTGTTTAAATAACCTTTAAATTTTATCTCATTTATAAGTCATAGGATGTGCATTGTGATAAATTGCTTCATTTGGTTGATTGTGAAAGTTCTCTTTCCTTTCAATTTCTTGAAGTTTAAATCCTTTGCATGAAATATTTATGTGTTATGAACCAGAAGTCTATTTGTGCAGATTGGTGTTTTTAGGAGTGTGTCTCTGTCATTTTGAGATATCTTATTGATGCTTTGCCTTGGTTTAGCATTTGCAAGTCATTCTATTTTCATTTTTGTTAGTTTTTCCTATCCCTTTTCTCGGTAAAGATTTAGAGTTATTCATAGGGAACCAACCTTTCCTCTGGAGGTTAATTCTCACTATAGGCAACCCACAGGCCTAAGAATTATCCCATATGTCATCAAATTGCTTGAGCTTTCAGCTTGTGCATTACGGGTGCAATTTGAGTGACAATAGTCTATGTGTCTCAAAGTCTTCAAACAACCAAGCATTATAATTTTTGATAGGGTACCTGCATTTTATAAAAGGATAAGTTAATACCAAAATCAATACAATGATTAATAAATAAATGAGTTTAAGAGGTCTCAATACAACTCGACACATCAATGGTACCTTCTAAGCCATGTCCCTATCACAACAACGGATCCTATTGGGTACTCAATACCCTCTCCATCAACCACTGTAGAAGTCAATTTCTTTTTGGCCTCAATACAATGACACAAAAAGTAATATGTTCCTTGTTTGTTGTTCTCATCCGCAATAACTACATATACATGACCTGCATTTAATAGAAGTATATAAGTTAATACCAAAATCAGCATAAGCTAATACAAATAAATTAAGCTTAAAATTGATTTTACCCAAGTAACAAATTGCAACTCTTTACCTAGTTAAACTATGTCTGATACATGGTCAAAATCCACTGATGCTTCAATCTAGTTCATTTGTAGTGCTCTAGGAAGTTGATATGTATTTAGGTTTTGCAAAGGTCTACAACACCATTGGTCAACCCACTCTTTTGATTCACATTCATCCCACACAAAATGCATACACAAAGAGAAACAACATGCAATCTGTCTAGTATAAGTAGCTAGTGATGTTGCATTTGAACTTCTAAATGAATGCACGTCACTTGATCCTGTAAATGTACAACAATATAGATAGTTTTCAATGTTGGATTCACATATTAACCAAAAAATATCTAGAAACCATAGACTTACCTGCATTACCTGGTCCCATAGTAGAGTTACACCATTGTACAATTGTTTCTATATCATTGCACCACCTTCGTACTTCAATTCCTCTTTGGTAAGATATCTTTTCACACATGATCCCACACCATCATGCTCTCCATTTCCATGCCCTACCTCAATGAAATTCCAAAAATGTTGGACACCACTTGTCACATGCATCCTATTCAACCAATAGAACATCCTTGCATTCTTGAATTGTGCGGTGCAATTGTCCGACCATAGTAAGTGTTGGTTGTATCTTATATCTCTTTCCCTTAAACTATCATAGAAGACTGTAAAGCATCCTTGCACAAACTCTGAGGAATGAGTATGATCATCATTGATATAGAAGTGATAATCTCTTATAACCTTTGTATCCTCCTCGGTGCTATCATGTGCATGCATGAATTCTATGTGTACAAAAATTGTAACTTGTGTAGAGTGGTAATACATATATTGTACTTCATTTTGTGGCTTTAGTGTATAATTCCCAGCAAAATCAATGACATAGACAATAGTGTTGAGAGGGAAAGTGTCCTTACACAACTTGAATTGCTCATCTAACCACCTAGCTCTATGTGTGTGACCTATGTACTCATACACTAGTTTCTCTTGAAACATCTTCATAAATCAGCTACGCATATATCCCTTTTCACTAACTCACACCTCCTTAATTATTTTCCATCTTTAACACCATATGTGGCTGACTTGTATTTTCCAATAGAAACTAGTTCCTTACCAATTTCATGTGTGCAAACTAGATGTAGGCATCTATGCAACTATTGAAAACCACCACATGTAGGACACAAACCTCTCAAACACACCATCTTATAGTAAATGCACCCATCATCTTGTCTACATAGTACACTTAAAATAAATTCTCTCGGTGACTTAGGAGGTGCTTGTAGATCACATTCCTGCAAAACATTGTTAGTGTGCAAAGCACAACATATATAGTGATAAATATCATAATGCATGGAAAATTCAACATGGACCCTACAACAACTTGTAGTACGTGCATGATTAATCTTAACATAAAATGGTTTTGTCATCTCAAAAAATATTTGACTAATTTTAATCTGAGGAATTCTTTAAAGAAACCTTTCATAAAAATGTGTTTGAGTTGTATCTAAATAGTGTTTTGGATGTGGCTCATGATTACTAATTCCAATTCGCCTTCTAACAACATATCTTTGGTTGGGTGAAACCCTTGTGTTGTCATGCCAATATTTCTCAATTAACGTTCTTAGTGCATCAACAACAACCTTGTCCTTGCATGAGAGTCTACCCGAGAATGCCCAAAGAGAATTATTGTTAGGATCCTCAATTTTCTCTCACCTCTCTAAGGCATAGTGTAGTGCGGTTCTACTTATCCTTAATGACCTGCTTGTTTTTCTTATTAAACGAGATTTTTTCATTTCCTTTCTCATTATGGTTGATGTGAGGAAATGATGAGTAACATTAGCATCTTTAGTGCGTGATTTTGAACCAATGGCTTGGCATGCATCAAAAAGATTTCTCACAATGGTTCTTTCACTATTATTTTTGGATGTTCTTAACCCCAAAATTTTCATTCTCTCTAAATTTCAGATTTTTAATCATTTCAACAACTAATTGGCATCTTCCACTTTGATTTAAGTTTTCAAAATAGTTATTCCAAATTCTTCTAACTATTCTTCTACAAGTTCTTTCAGAAATTTTATCATGCATTGGCTTCACAATATTTTCATCAATATCTATTAGGAACTTTGGTTTTCTATGATTTATTCTAAGAGGTGTTAAGATTGGTGCATGCTCTTCATTTTCATTAGGTGCATTATGTGCATTGATGACATCAAATTCAAATAGTATATCTTCTTCAATTTCATTAACATGTGCATTCACTAAATCATTTTCAAATGGTGCATGTTCATTGCATTCATTAGGTGCATTCATCATATGCATTTGAATTGGTGTATGTTGATCACTTTGATTTGGTGCATTCATCGTATCTATGTGTGTGAAAAGTGGGATAAGGAGCTGTATCTGCAATACACAACACTTCAATTTAGTCATTATATGCATGGTTAGTCAGATATAAGCATTAATAAGAAAACCACAACAAATCGACCAATTGCCTTCTAAATGATGCGAGTATAAGATTGTTCTCAGATTGTTATAAGCAATACTAGTGACTAGACTACAACAAGATGAAGGATTTAATCTATATGATATTAAGCTATATGGATGCAAAATGGATGAATAATTCAAGCAAGAATCAATTCAAGCAATGATGGATGCAAGCAATAATGAATGGAAAATGGATGTAAATAATCTAAAAAAGCACAATATATCAATGACTCCAGCGCAAAATCAGTATAAAAATGACGTCTTCTCAAAAATCTCTGGGGTAAATTGGAATGAGAGTTGAAGACTGAATTTATAGAGAATCACAAGAGAGATGATGAAAAAGCTCAATTTAGAATTAATTGAGATAATTGAGAAATCAAGTTGAGTTAACCTTGAGATAGATTTCAATTATAGTTTAATTGAAATGCATTCAAATTAGAAGTCCAAGTTGCATTGGAAAATAATATTAAATTAATTCCATGCATTTGTGATAAAAATAGATAATTTTTTGTTTTATTCAAGAAAAAGATCTTTTTAATGCAACTGAACTTCTTTTTTTGAAAAGCTTTGAGTTCCAATTTAAGAGAATAATTCAATTAATTGCTTTTCTGATTTCAAGTTCTCAATTTAGAAAAAGAAATAATATCTCAAGTTTGATTTCTCTCTCAATTCAATTCTTTTATTTAATTTTCAATTCAACTCTTTGTTTTGTAATAAATTCTTCTTTTTGTAGTAAATTAATCCTTTTTTGCATGATTGAATGGCAAATTTATTAATTAGATAAATATGCAAGGATATTTAATAAATTAAAATAGGATAATTGATCAAAATGAATATTCTTGGAATAATTCAATTAATTAAATAAATATTTAATTAATATTGGGTAACTGATTTGCCATGTGATATTTGACGATTAAAGAATTAATTATATGCTCAAGATTGATTTAATTGCCTTTTGGTTAGCACCTTGGTGATGTTGTCAAAATTAGGGGCCCATGGTTTAGATGACCATTTTTAGGGTATTACATTTGCCCCTCTTTGAATTAATGTGCGAGCAACGCGTTGGCTCAAAGAATGTGTGATGTCTAGGAGATGCCAGTTCTAAACTTGATTGATCACGAACTAGATAAAGAGCAAGGTGTTAGCTTGATTCAAAGCGACAAAGCTGAATGAAGTCTGATTAAAGTGATACTGATCCCGAACTTGATTGAACTAAGGAACGATAGAAAATAAAGATACCGAACTTGAACTTGATTGATCAAGAAGTGGATCTTATTGATCTAGAACTTGATTGAACTTAGATATAGTGAGTGGTGATAAAATATCGATCTTAAACTTGATTGATCAAGACACGATGAAGATAAATTGTTCAGCTTGATCAAGAAATGAATACTGAACACCTGCTTAGATTGAGTGTGATCAAAGATACTCTTTAAACTTTTGATTGAGTTTAAACAAATAATCAGCTTGATTTGAAGCGATGAAACTAATTAACGTTAAGAGATTAATTCAGATGAAGGACAAATATCAGTTTGATTTGAAGTGATGAAACTGATATGCCCCTAGCGATTGATTCGATTCAGATGATCGAGAGATCTCAACTTGATGTGAAGCAATGAAGCTGAGATGCCCCTTAACAATAAGAATTGATTTTCTTTTAATTGAAAAGATTTTGCTCGACTTTTGATGAAAATTTGAAAAATTTCTCGATATTTGAAGAATGTGAAGTCATAAGGTCACAAGTATGCCCCCTCGGGAGCGAAATCGAAAGATAGCGAGGGTAGTTGATTTTAGGCAATTTTGAGCAATGAGTAGTCATTTGAGCACAAATTGATTTTGAAGAATGTTGAAGAGTTGGCAATGATTGAATTGATCGCAAAGTTGACTGGTAGAATTGAAATTGATATTCAGTGTTGATTGTTGAGAAATTGAGCGCAACTTGAAGACAGAATAAGCATTTGATGAAAAGAGCACTAAGTGGTCCAAATTGTGAAATGGACTAGCAAGATGATCTCGAATTTTGATTTCCATCCCGAAAATGGAATCAGAGCAAGCACATTAGCTAAAGGTACAATTTTCGTGTCCATTGGAGCAAGTTGAAAAATTAGGTTTTTGGCTATATATGGGACAAAAGTGTCATTTTCAATTCATTTTAACCCTCCAAGTTTGAAAATTCAAAAACCCTTCTATGAAGAAAATGGTGGTCCCTACTCGTTAGCATTGATTCGAGTGCTAGAGAAGACATAATCGACCCCGAAACTATGAGCCAACGATAAGTGATCGATCTTAAACCTGTTTATGTTTCCAATTTTGAATTTTTTTATGCATTTTTCACATTTTTCACGGGATTTGGGTCGGGTGTCGCAGTTTATTGTGCGAGACAGGATCCTGTCTCGTACGAGAAACTAACAAATTTTCTTTTATCATTTGAAGCCATCAGATTTGTCATACGGGATCCACCCTTGTGTCATACGACAGGTCGGTTAGAAGACCGTTTTGTCATGCGAAGTCCAATAAAGTGTCGTTTGAGGCTATTTTCTCATACGAAAGCCATTCTTGACTCGTATGAGATGCTGCTTAACTGTGTTTTGTCGTTCAAAAAATAGTGACCATTTTTGAAAGTGTAAACATGAAATTTTGGTTTTGCATTTGACTTAGTTGGATTTGCATGATGTTTAACTTCTCTTGTGGGCTCATTTGGAATGTTTTTTGATGCTTCATTGTTGGATTGTTGCAGGTGTGCTTACCTCCTATGCTCTTTAGATGCATATATCCTCCCACTATGGCTTTACTTCATGATTTGTCTGAGGTTGAGTAGGCTCATGTCGATATGTATGGTTTTACTCATCTGATATCCGTGTGAATCACGGGATGCTCATGGCGTTGGTAGAGCGATTTCATTCAAAGCATAATACCTTTCATTTTCCAGTTGGGGAGTTGACCATTACTCCAAAGGATGTGTACAGGATCCTTCGTATCCCTTTTGCCCGGGATAAGGTGGATTATGACACCGCATTGTTACCTGAACTGTAGACATTGAGGAACATATTTAGGGATCCTAATATCTTGACTCGTTCTATGAGCTGGGATATATTGATGAGCAGGTACTGTGAGGAGTATCTGCTAGCATGTGTCCTAGCAAGTTTCATTCATTGCTTCTTGATGCCAAACAGAGGGCAATAGGGTTTGCAGAGTGGATGGGGTTGGATGTTGGAGCGATTGATAGAGACCCCTCAGAGACTTGGTTGGGGCTCTTGTTAATTGGCCCACATGTATCTAGAGATGCATGAGATTGTTTATAGAGATGGGCGAAGCATGGCCACCGGGGTGTACATTTTACAGGTGTGGGCTTGGGAGCACCTTCCCATTTGTCGGTCGATAGTGATAGATAGCAGAGAGCCAGGGCAACTGATCATTTATAGATATGTCAGATATATCACACAACCCCATTTGGGCAAGACAGACTTCTGGAGATGGTAGCTCAATGATCTGATAGCTATCGTATGGAGACCATACAGAGGATTGGAGTCATGGGATGACTGGCGGGTGGTTCGCAGGGATCTATTTGTTACATGCCCACTGATTGGGAGGTCACAGACTATTGTGGAGCGATTCATCATTTCACAAGTGATGAGGTAGTATGGCCAGCCTCAGGGGATCTCTCAGGAGTATACAACGTATGCTCGATACGCCAATGAGGAGAGATAGGGATGGTCACCTAGGCTATCTTATGCTTTAGCGATGCACGAGCTGACATGTTTACATTGCCTGAGGTGGGATTACCTGGATGATGTAGTAGATGCGGGGGTATTGCCCCAGTATAGAGATTATTTTCAGCAGCATCCTTTCCCATGATTTACAGACCCAGGTGAGCAAGCTCCTCAGATTGAGGATGTTGAGGAGGATTCCCCCGCACCAGCATAGGGACAGGGCCAAAGACAGGGCCAGAGGCAGGGTCAGGCATAGAGAGTTGAGGCTCCACAACGAGGTAGTGATGATCCGGGTGCTAGCAGTAGCAGGGTGCCAGCTCAGGGTAGGTAGCAGAGGGGCGAGGGTGGATCCCTAGGGTGAGTGGGTGAGGCAGAGGAGGAGTGAGCAACTCCTAAATAGGTGCGACAACACTAGGATGAGCAAGGTGGAGGTGGAGATGGGGGTGGAGATGGGAGTCCTGTGAGAGAGTAGGGGACAGACACTGGACGGTTGATGAGGGCACACCTTGCAGAGTTATAGTCACAGTTGATAGTGGAGCAGACTCATCTAGTGGAGCGAGACCAACAGCTAGCCAAGATGAGGACTGAGCAGGATTGACAGTTGGTTGAGGTGACGATTGAGCTGGATCGATAGATTGCGGCTTTGAGAGAAGAGTCGAGAGCTGAGATTGAGTCTCTATGATAGGAGGTCCTTCTCCAGAGCAATAGGGCATCGTATTATGTAGTAGCATATAGTGTTGTAGTTCCTATTGCACATCAGGTGCAACCCTATTCACAGTATATGGCCAGATCAGAGGGAGCATGAGCACCTCGACAGGATCCCGAGCATCAGGCTCCTCCTCCTCCACCAGGTGATGAGGGAGAGGGTGCCAACTAGATGATTCTTTTTGTAGCTAGAATATTTTTTTTTGTAGACACACCCATTTTTTTGTAGCCGATACGATTCTTGCTCCGATGGGAGTTTGTACATTTCATTGGACATCATTTTGTACCCTTAGACTTGATATGATATATATACAAGATCCGATTGGACTTCATTGTACTTGTGTCAATTCGATTATGAGATGTTTCTATATGCTTTATTTTACATGTATGCATTTATTTCAGCATGAATGTATGTAATGCAAATGATTATGAATGTATATTTTTGTTTCTTTTCATATGCAAATAAATGAATGAAAATGAGTAGTGCCATTTTTATTTTGGTTTTTTCATTGCAATAAGATGAATGCAAATGATTAATAATGAAATGAATGAATCCATATAAGATGTTTATTTATTTAGCTAAAAATCTCAAAACACAAGTACTTGATCAAAGAAATGGTGAAGAGGAGACCACTTAGCAGAGAAATGATGAAGCTTCTAGCTCTTATTCAGCAAATGAAGAGATCATTACTACTACACCAAAATCACTCTAAAGTCACAAAATGCAGAATGAAATGCAAAATGAGATGCGAAATGCAACCTAAACCTAGTCACTATATTTAAAATGCTTAAGATTCATCACTGAGCATAACGAACACAACAGGCAGGTTAGAGTTCCTTTCTTTTTCAATCTGCAATATGTATTATCTTGTCCGCAATGACCCTTTTTTTGTTCATATCCTTGGATAGATTTCACAAGGACCCGAATTGCATCATAAAGAAATTCCCTCAAAATAGACAAAGAAATGATATGGACCTCCCTGTAGCATACAAATAAGTGGAGTCGAGGTATGTGAGGCGATTTCACCTTGATGTGAAGGCTCTTATCACAGACACCCAGCTAATTTATATGTTTCCAAATCATCGGGATCATTCCTACAAGCAGAAAACAAAGAAAATATTATGCCCCCAATCCTTGCACCTCTTAGTCAATACAGACTTCCTTGAGTTACTCAAGGGGATAATAATCAAAAACTAATATAAAAGGCAACATACAAAGAAAATTTTCATGCATAGCTCAAACTGTTTAGTGATTGTTTTCCGTTATGTTGTTTTGCTTGTTAACTCAGTGATAAAAACTCTATAGTAGTCAGGAGACAGATGACTGACTCAGAGTGGACGACCGGTTTTCATTGATGGGAAAATGACTTGTTTGACACTGCTTAGGACATGGGATGTGCTCTGTCGATTTTCCTAAGACTAGGGCATTGATCAGTTTCAAGTCATTTGGGTTCCAACGAATCAGGGTGTCACAAAAGTGACTGCAAAATATGTACAAGTGAAAGCAAAGATGTAGCACTTCAGTACAGGAGATAAGATGAACCTGGATAAAATCCAATAGCCATACTGATCGATGTCATTGTTTTGATTTGATAATTGATAGGAATGTCTAGTTTCAAAGAGTAAGTACCCCGTATAAGACCGATCTGTCTGGTTTCAAGTGTACCCTTCCTTGTATAAGACATGTTGATGTTTGATAGAGTTTGATAGATTGATTAACAAGACATGTGATAAGTTTAATTGCTGACCTTGAGAGTTTGTCTGATGTTGATTTGATTTGAAGAATAGTCTATGCTTTCTTGCTACGGTTTTTGAGTTTTTTATTTTTAGGATTTTGTTCAGGACATTTTATGATTATTTTTTTTTTAGGATTTTCTTAGCTATGCCCCCAGTATACAGACCTATATGACAGGATGATCTACAGAATGCATGTGGAGACAATGAATTTTCAATATGACTCATGTTAATGCAATATGCATGATGAAGATGCATTTCCTATTTGAACAAGGATTACTGTGTTTGTTTAGCACTTTGTAATACACCAATTGAATTGGAGGTACAAAACATTTCATAGATAAGCAGTCAATCAATCCTTAAGGTCCCTTGGAACATCTAAATTAACACACTTAGTGACTAGGATTTACAAATGGAGATGCAGGAAACTTCCCCATAGATTCTTGAAACTTTGATCTTCTTTTCCCATTGTGAGTGCAAATGAGTTAATTCCCTCTCTTGTGTTCACTAAAGATCCTTAGCATCCTATATGACTAGCTACATGGATTATTCTAACTTCAAAAGCATCCCGAATAGAGCCTCACTGCCAGCAAGCCTTGAGAGCTCCGACGAGGTTATAGACTGTAATATCTTGAATATTGCTCCATTGCTAGTAGGCATTCATAGCCCTGATGGAGTTACTCGCATGTTCCCATAGTCAAGCTTTTTGTCGCACTTTGTATACATGATATTTCAGTTATATATCATTTCTCTTTTGCCTTAAGATGAATATTTGGCATAGCATTTTTTTATTTTATTTTATTTGCCTTGACTTGTAAGTAATGAAACCTACTTGGGTGTGACAATTACAGCGGCGCTAAAGTAGAATTTTAGATTTTTCACCAGTCATAAGATCAACTAGGTGTCTAGAATGAATTAGAGATTTTTATTGTGTTTGAGATATGGCAATTGATAGATTTTGGGTTAACAAGTCTCAAATAGTGAAATCGCTACCCAACCATAAGTAAAGCGTCGTCACGGGGTAATGTTGAAAATGAATGACCTTAGGATGTCAAAGACTTCATGTTCAAATATCTAAAAAAGGAGATGACCCTTGTTTGTCTTGAATACAAACAAATGATAAACATGGACAGTTGCCTTGTTTTATTGGTGTTGTTATATGCAAATGCAAAAACTTTATGAATGCGATGCATTTAAAAACTATATGTGATGCAGTGCTTCGAATAAAATGATATGCAATGCAGAAGCAAAGCCTGAACTAACCCAACCCTTAGATATGATATCTTTGAAGGTGCATGTTGTTCATAAGGTTAGGGTGTTTTGTGTAAGTAGTTCATTGGTCCAGCATAAAGAGGTCTTTCCAAGAAGGACTCAGCTAAGTGTACATGTCCAACATCTCCAATGTTGATTTCCTTAGTTTTCAAATTTTGCGATGAAACTAGGGTAAAGTCGTATGCAGAAGATTGGATAAGGGGAATGCAAGGATGAAAAAGAGGTGTTGGATAATGGACCAAATGTTGAAAGTTTGGTGCATGAGTGAATGGAAACATTTGTGGTATTACCATTGGCACACATCTTGAGAGATAGTGGATTGATGGAGGAAAAATGGATCTCAGATTTTGAGATTTGGATGGAGGAACAACCAGGGATTTTGGAACATGAGGAACCAAAATAGATGAAAGAGGTGATCGAGAAATGGATTTGGAAGGTTTGAATGGAGGAACAATAACCTTGGTTGTGGATTTGGATTTTTCTTTAGACAGTTGTGCTTCAAGGAGACGCTTAGGGATCCACATGGTTTTTGACTTTTCATGCTTTTGTAGTTTCTTGGAATGCATTGCTTCTATAAGTGCCTTAGGAACCCATATAGCTTTTGATTTTGCTTTCTTTTTCTCAATGGGCCTTTGTGTCCTTCTAGATGGATAGAAGGTATGTGAAGATGTACGCCTTTGTTGATCCTGTACAAATGATGGAGGAATATAGGGTCCTAAAATAGATGGAAGAGATGAAGGGGAAGGCATGTACCTGGATTTTGGTTGAGGAAGGATACCAACATTTTGAGGAATGTCACTGAAACCATGACCCTTAATAGTTTCTTTAACATGGACTGGTTCTTGCTTGTGAAGGTCTACCCCTTTACGTTTATAAACATGTTGACTTGTAGGATCATAAGAGGGCTTTGTAGGCATAATGGATCCTTGAGGTGAACATGGAGGGTTATGACAAGGAGATGAAGGTATACTTTGATCTTTCCATGGAAGAGGACCATTGGATAGAGTATTTGACTCTTCATTTTGAATAGGATCATTCGAAAATGTGGAAGATGCATCATGATCTTTCTTAAGTATGATTTTCTCTTGAGATGGAAAGGGATCATCTTGGAAGAAATGGAAAGGTATAATGGGATCCTCATGGGATTCTAGGGAGGTAAGATCTTTTTCAACTATTGGATGGGATTGAGGAGTTTTGGTGTCTTGATCTTGATTTAAGATAGGACTTGTTTCTTCATTCTTTAAATTATCCTCTTGGCACGGAACCACTTCTAAGGAAAGAATAGGATTTTGCATAGGTGTAGGAGATTATTGAAAGGTATCCATATTTTTCCATGATGGCATAGGATCTGAGATTTTTAAATCATGTGAGGAACGTATATCAAGATTGAGATTAGCTTGGATTTCCATAGGAGATAAACCCTGAAGGTCAACATGAAAAGTTTCATCATTAGGTTCATTGTTTGAAGGAGATGGTATGGATTGTTGCTGAGAAGCTTCAGGACATGGTGGCATCATGGAAGAGATGGAGGCCACATATGGAGCCTTGCTAGACACAGGTTCATCATTTTGATCATGCTTTGTAATGACATCTAGTTTCTCTTTAGGTGAGTCATTAGGATCTTCAATTTTGATAACACCATCATCAATGAGGTCTTGAATTTTATGTTTTAATTCCAAGCAATGTGAATTCTTATTTTTGTTATGTCTATGGTATGCACAGTAATTACTCCAAACTTCACATCCCCATGTGGTCTTTTTAGGCAATATGATAAAATTGTTCTTAAGCAGCTCTTCCAAAGCTGATTCAATAGATTGCCCCAAAGGTGTAAACTGTCTATCTTGGGAATAGATTTCCTTTTGTCTTGGTGAAGGTGTCTTTTGATTTTGTATGAGATTTGGATTTTGGTTTTCAATTACTATATGTTCCATCTTATGTAATTGTTTTAGTATTTCTTGAAGTCTAGTGTTCTTGATATCATGAAATTTTATCTCGAGAGGGGTCATTAAATCTTTTCGTTGATCTTGAATATCATATATTTCTCTCTTGAGAACTTGAATTTGTTGAGCCAAGGTAGTCATGGGTTTCTTACTTTTGTCAGAATTTTTAGAAGAGCTTCTAGTTTGAGTAGACATTTTTATGGATTAGTGTGATCCAAAGCTTGCTTTTGATGCATAGGTCAAGATCAATTTCAGTGCTAGTTTGTTCGGTTAAAGTATTGTTTGAGAGAAACAACTGAGATTTAGTCTGGTTTCAGGAAAGATCTATCCTATATAAGATGTTTACCTAGGTTGATTCTAAAATAGTAACTAAGATTCAGTCTGATTCAGGAATGATATATCCTATGTGAGATGTTATCTAAGTGACTTGAGTTTGATAGGTAGTTTGACTTGAACTAGCTGAAGCGTGATCGACCAGATCATGCAACAAAAAATAGCAAAGGTACACTATCTTGATCTATTTTATGCTCAGGAAAATGGTAACCAGTATTATGTTTGTTGTAGACTATGTTTTTGGCAATTTTGATTGTTCTGTCTGACAAAACCAGAGACTCGTACGGTTGGGTTTTCTGAACCGGATGATAATTTAGCAGTTATAGGACAACAAAAGTTCTATTTCATATGAGTTGCTGCCTTGTACCGTACGACTGATGGGCATGTGTAGGATGACAAAAGACTGAGGTCAATTTTGTCTCGTATGAGACAGGATACAGTGCAGGATGATAAATGATGTAGACTCATATGACAAAGAATCTGCTATTGAACGATAGATCAGTAAACTCGTACAACATAGGACTTGTGCAGCATGATAAATTAGCAGACTCGTATGACTTTTCACAGGGCAGAGACTAAAAATTCTGAGTTTTCTGACTGCTGAGTATGACAATTGAGTATGAAAAATTCTGAGATGGACTAATTTTTGACTAGGATAGACTAGTTTCCGACATGGACAAAGTTTCGACTTAAGATGGACTAGTTTCCGACACAGACAGAGTTTCAACTTAGGATGGACTAATTTCTGACACAGACAGAGTTTCGACTTAAGATGGACTAGTTTTTGACACGGACAGAGTTTCAACTTAGGATGGACTAATTTCTGACACGGACAGAGTTTTGACTTATGGAGTTATTTCTTGTCTTCTCTAATTTTGGTATTCCAATTTTTGTTTAAGGGATGAAAACACAGAAAATAGGTAGTATGTATAGTAACTCCAATCACAACATGCAAACCCTAAGGAATTTGGTGAGGCAAGAAAACCTTTGCTTGTAGACTCAGGTACACACCCAATAGCTAATCAGAATACAGCCACTGAGTCTCACACAACGGATTCTCAATGCCGTATTATCTGACTCCAAATGCTAATGGGGGCACGAAATGACAAGTATCTTGGGAGAGTTACTATCTCTCTTGCACAAAGATTATCTCCCTTTCGGAGGTGAACAAGGTAGCTTCTAATTTTAATTGGATTTAGTAAGGGGTCCATTTGGCACGTCGAGGTATAAACTCAATTAAGAGGTCTCCCAGCCTTGAAAACCAAGGTTTAATATACCCAAAGGTACAGAGGAGAGCTATTCCTGAGCACTGCTGTTGACTTGATTTTCATCAAATCATGTTTATTTTATAGTGGGTTGGAGTATTTGGCGTCTAGTCATTCCCACTTAGGTTGTTCCCCTCTCACCGGCCCTAAAGGCTATAGAGTTATTAGCTCCTCGGGAGGGTAGGCCTGCTAAAGATGTTGCAATCAATCTTAAGAAAGCACTTCAAGGGTCTAGATTTCTGATTGTCTAAAAGAAGACAAGAGCATACTCTCCTACCTCTTAGATTTTTCTAAAACATGAAAGACAGAATTTCTTCATTAACCAGATAGCAAGTTAGGTGCCTAAAAATGAATTTAAAGAATACACGATGTTTAGTCAATTCTCCTTAGGCAACCTGCAAAGACAACGAATCAGTAGTCATATTGTCTTTGTGCGACAAGCATATTCTTCGACAAGCATTCTGCAAAAACTAGTTAGGCTGTGAAAAATTCTGAGATAGACAGATAAACAGTTAGGGTCAGTTGTCAGAATAATCAAAAAATGATAAAATCATGAAATTTGCCTCTTTACTAGAAAATACAGAATCGTACGACAAACTCTCGACTCATACGAAACAGGATTTAGTATCGCACGAGATAGGATTGCTAATGATGTTTGCTCATACGACAAAATATCTACTCGTATGATAAAATATCTCCTCGTATGATAGAATATTGTCATTCGTACAACATCTACAGTTTGTCATTTCAACGTGTAAAAATTGTTGTATGAGATGACATAGAGGCTGTACAGCCAAAAATCCGAAAAGTCGAAAAACCTAAAAAATAAAAAATAAAAAAAATCAATCTTGGAGGCTGAAAAAGTAGTCTCGAGCCCCACGGTGGGCGCTAGAAATGTGTGTGTGAAAAGTGGGATAAGGAGTTGTATCTGCAATACACAACACTTCAATTTAGTCATTATATGCATGGTTAGTCAGATATAAGCATTAATAAGAAAACCATGACAAATCGACCAATTGCCTTCTAAATGATGCGAGTATAAGATTACTCTCAGATTGTTATAAGCAATACCAGTGACTAGACTACACCAAGATGAAGGATTTAATATATATGATATTAAGCTATATGGATGCAAAATGGATGAATAATTCAAGCAAAAATCAATTCAAGCAATGATGTATGCAAGCAATAATGAATGGAAAATGGATGCAAATAATCTAAAAAAGAACAATATATCAATGACTCTAGAGCAAAATCAGTATAATAATGACATCTTCTCAAAAATCTCTGGGGTAAATTGGAATGAGAGTTGAAGACTGAATTTATAGAAAATCACAAGAGAGATGATGAAAAAGCTCAATTTAGAATTAATTGAGATAATTGAGAAATCAGGTTGAGTTAACGTTGAGATAGATTCCAATTATAGTTTAATTGAAATGCATTCAAATTAGAAGTCGAAGTTGCATTGGAAAATAATATTAAATTAATTCCATGCATTTGTGATAAAAATAGATAATTCTTTGTTTTATTCAAGAAAAAGATCTTTTTAATGCAACTGAACTTCTTTTTCTGAAAAGCTTTGAGTTCCAATTTAAGAGAATAATTCAATTAATTGCTTTTCTGATTTCAAGTTCTCAATTTAGAAAAAGAAATAATATCTCAAGTTTGATTTCTCTCTCAATTCAATTCTTTTATTTAATTTTCAATTCAACTCTTTGTTTTGTAATAAATTCTTCTTTTTGTAGTAAATCAATCCTTTTTTGCATGATTGAATGGCAAATTTATTGATTAATTAAATATGCAAGGATATTTAATAAATTAAAATAGGATAATTGATCAAAATGAATATTCTTGGAATAATTCAATTAATTAAATAAATATCTAATTAATATTGGGTAATTGATTTGCCATGTGATATTTGATGATTAAAGAATTAATTATGTGCTCAAGATTGATTTAATTGCCTTTTGGTTAGGACCTTGGTGATGTTGTCGAAATTAGGGGCCCATGGTTTAGATGACCATTTTTAGGGTATTACAATATCAATTTCAAATGTTAAATGTTCATCACTTTCATTAGGTGCATTAGATGACGTACCTTCACGTAATCTCCTCATACACTCCCTTTGTTCATTTGTTCCTCTCTTGTTCTTTCCTATTGTCCTACTCATAACATCATGATGACAATCCACAATCAAATAGAAAAAACAAAACAAATGATCATCATTTTGTTAAATCTAAAGTAATAATAATAAAATAAATTTTAAAAAAAACCAAAATACAAGACAAATCAATCATGATCAAACAAAAAAACAACAAATGATCATCATTTTGTTATAATCTAAAGTAACAATGATAAAATAACTTCAAAAATAATCCAATATACGAGACAAATCAATCATTTCAAAGAAAAAGTGACAAAACAATATGGAAACCTGATTGTTACTATCCCAGAAAATCATGTGCAAAAGCAGTGGGGTCTTCAAACAACAATGCTGGTTTTTAGGCTGTTGGGACTAAAATATATTATGATTTTCACATAACCTGTATGGGTTATGGAAACCTAATGTGAACGTTCACAATTTCTCATAACTCGTATTAGAAGTTTTTTCCTTAGTTCTACATAGAGAGAGAGAGAGAGAGAGAGAGAGAGAGAGAGAGAGAGAGAGAGAGAGAGAGAGAATAGGATGAGGAGAGGGGGATAGAAGGAGAGGGAGAGAGAGGGAGGGAGATTAGGAAATGGAGAGGGGGAGAGGGAGAGGGAGAGAGAGGGAGATTGGGAAAAGGTGAGGGGGAAGAGGGCGAGAGAGAGAGAGAGAGAGAGAGAGAGAGAGGAAAAGAGGAAGAGAATATGATAAGGAGAGAGAGAGAGAGAGAGAGAGAGAGAGAGAGAGAGAGAGAGAGAGAGAGAGGGGGGGTAAGAGACAAAATAGGAGATAGGGAGAGAGGGAGAGAATAAGATAAGGAGAGGGGGAGGGAGAGGAGATTGGGAGAGAGGGAGAGGGAGGGCGGAGATGGGGAGAGGGAGAGGGAGAGAGAGAATGGGAGGGAGGGGGGAGAGAGAGAGAGATAATAGGATAAGGAGAGGGTGAGGGAGGGGAGATTGGGAAAAGGAGAGGGGGAGAGGGAGAGAGAGGGAGATTGGGAAAAGGAGAGAGAGAGAGAGAGAGAGAGAGAGAGAGAGAGAGAGAGAGAGAGAGAGAGAGAGAGAGAGAGAGAGAGAGAGGGGGGGGAGATTGGGAAAAGGAGAAGGGGAGAGAAGAGAGAGTGATATTGGAGAAAGAGAGAGAGAGAGAGATAATAGGAGATAGGAAGAGAGGGAGAGAATAGGATAAGGAGAGGGGGAGGGAGATAGAGAAGGAGAGGGAGAGGAGATTGGGAGAGAGGGAGAGGGAGGACGAAGATGGGGAGAATATGATAAAGAGAGGGAGGGGGAGAGAGATATATATATTGAGAGAGAGAGGGGGTGGAGGGAGGAGATTTGGAAAGGGAGAGGGGGAGAGAGAGAGAGAGAGAGAGAGAGAGAGAGAGAGGGAGAGAGAGGAGGAGAGGGAGAGGGAGGATGAAGATGGGGAGAATATGATAAAGAGAGGGAGAGGGAGAGAGAGATAGAGAGATAGAGAGATAGAGAGAGAGAGAGAGGGAGAGAGAGAGAGAGAGAGAGAGAGAGAGAGAGAGAGAGAGATAATAGGATAAGGAGAGGGGGAGAGGGAGAGAGAGGGAGATAGGGAAAAGGAGAGGGAGATTGGGAAAAGAGAGAGAGAGAGAGAGAGAGAGAGAGAGAGAGAGAGAGAGAGAGAGAGAGAGTAGGGTCAAGAGAGGGGGAGGGGGAGAGAGATAATAGGATAAGATAATGAGAGGGGGAGGGAGAGGGGGGGAGAGGGAGAGGGAGGGGGAGAGAAAGAGAGATAAGGGGGAGAGGGTGAGAATAGGATAGGATAATGAGAGAGAGAGAGATATATAATGGGATAGGGAGCGAGAGTAGGAGAAGGAGGAGAGGGTGAGAGACATGAGGTAGAGAGAACAAGTATAATGCCCACCAAAATACCCTAGAGAAATATAGATAAATACACATTAATTTAATTTTTATTTTATTTAACAATACAACACATAACATTACTTAAGCAATGCATTGAGCACACAACAACATTTAAGTTTTATGAACATAGAATAATTCACTCAAGCTAATCAAACAATTACGCAAGTGAAATACAATAAATTATTACTACTAACTCCTTAGGGTATCTTAATGCCATTACCTATTCTACATACATAAGAAATAAACATTTAATTTATTCTAGATCAATACCTCATATTCTTAATCATTATACACACATAGGTGTATCATATCCATACCTAACACTCATGATATGCAACTTACTTAATCTTCCATTTAATGTGAGATTCTATCTTTCAATGCATAGCTATTTCCCTTTTTCTCTTAGGTTCATTTTATACACAAGTCCAAATGTTCCTATTACCATTAACCAACCTTCGACTATTAACATCACCATTCACATACAAAGATTAACCCTTACATTGCATTAGCACCATTTCCATTTACGATTATCTTCCACATAATCATTTATAATTCTACGCTCCTAGCATGCTTATTACTTCATCATGATTCCTAAAGTATATAAAGCAATAATCATAGAGTCTTCCTAAACATTTAACCCATAGCTCATTTAATACTCCTAAAATCTCTTACAATATATAAATTAACCAGTAATCATCTTGTTACAAATTAAGTAACTACACAAATTCATCACAACAAAAATTAAGGTACAATATCCTAATTCCATAACAACTAATAGAATCCACCAAATGGAGATATAATTCTTAAACTATAACACATGATACATTCTAATCTTTTCCTAAAAGACAAGCACTCATCTTACCGTCTATCCATACACTTACTAGTAATTTTCATCAATAAGATTAGTAATTCATTCATTAAGAAGATCCATACAATATTTTCATAAGGAACATTCAACTACGTCCCAAGCATTATAAGATTTTCAATCCTACCATTAGATCACTAACTATGAAGTATGATACTATAATTTCCAATTCTTTAATCACCAAACATAAACATGTCCTAAGATATCTTCCAATATTACTCATACTCTTACATCCTATCAAGGCTTAACATTTCTTCTACTTAAAGAATTAGTTAAAGACATAATTTCTAGGATATTTCCATTATCATAACACTTACACCATTTTCTTTTAACATGGATCATCAAGAATACAAAATGCATCATTTAATTCCAAACCACAATACTTATCCACATCTCATGCATCCATTTCATTTAATATAAATGTGTTACAATACAACTCAAGGGTTCATCATTACAATCATATACCATAACCAAAAGCTATCACTAAAACTAGAACAACATAATTATTTTTCATAAGCATGATTTCTTTTACAACCATTACATAAGAATTTCATTACATAAATCACACCATCATTTACATTCTTTCTACAATTATTATCCATGAACTATTTGAAGAAGCATCCTCATCCATGCAAGACGAATCCAAAGATAGGAACATCCCAATGGTTTAAAAGCACCAACCACCCGACCATGTCGAGCCAAAGGAACCACCCCCCATGCTAGGAGATGACACAAGGTCCCAACACACACTCTACACCTAAGCTAGCACCTATAACCAAGGAGACAAATCACACAAGGACTCTCAAGCAAGAACTCACACAAAACAACAAGAATGAACTCCCAAAGGTGTAAAACTCATCAGGACATAAATGCATCCAATAAGCATAATCATAAATCATGAAGGGGGAACACATGTAGGAGTGGAGTGTCATCACATGCCATCCTCATAACATAATAACATAATAACACAAGGCACTAGCCTAATGGACATGTGGAGCCATCTCAACCTATGAGAGACCAAGGGAGATTAGCTTACCATCTTCATGGCCTTCTCATGCTTATCCTAAAACATCCTCCCTAGGACTAATCCATGAGGCTCAAAACTATCCATTATCTTGTTTAAATGAGTTATAATTACCCATCCCAATCAATTCATTATCAATGTTATCACTTGTTTACAAATCATGGAAAACTCCAATGTGCCCTGGTGGTCTAGACTTCATGCATCCTTACAAGGAACCTCGTGCCAGCCTATCTCTCATGACCCTAGTCATCACAAGGAAGCCCACTCCTTCTAACATGGCCCAATAATAAATCACAAGAGGCTCTAAAACAAAATACAAATCTGCAACATAACACTCATATGCATCCAATGGCTTACTCCACAAAACAAGGATATTCAAGTAGCCAAAAACACAATGAACCTCTTGGCAATACCACATTAAAAGCTATAATTAACCATCAATGAAAAGCACCATAAATATCATAAAAGCCTTTTAATTCAAATCAAATTTAAATATGAGACAAAAGTGAAAACAAAACAACAACCAAACTCATATTCATAAAGCCTTATGACAAGGAAACTTGACACACAATCAAAACTACAACAACATAGAAAAAATGAGTCTCTTGGCCAACAATAAACATAGGCATATCAAGCCATAAAATTTTATGTCATTAATGAAAGTAAAACCACAGCAAGGCCAACTCACTTGCTGCCCTAAAACAACTTCACTTCCAACTCACCAACCATAGCACATCAATATGGATGAAAGCACAATTCTTTCCCCAATAACATAGGGAGGTAAATATGCTTGAAACCAACAAAATACATCAAATAAAATTAGATATAAAACTAGAAAACTCACCAACACCCTCAACAATGCCTCTAGTACAAGAATTAATCCGAAAAGTACCACACAAGCAAGCAACTAGCAAATTAACCTATAGGAAAAACTATAGGAAACATTACAAGAAAAAAAAACCATAGGAAACCATTTCTCACATTCTAACTTGATTTCTCAAAAAATAAGAAGAATAAAATAATCCCTTCCAAATCTTATTTCTGAAAATAAGAATCAATTTTAAATTCTTTTCTAAATCCCCAAACAATCTTTTAGACACCTTGTAGACAATCTTTTAAAAAAAGCAATGCGAAGTGCCGATAAAATGACCAACCTGGAAAATGCAGAAATTGGAAAAAAATCTCATGTAGAATCCAAAAAAAACAATCCAAGCCTTTAAACCAATTCGAATCCAACCACCAGCAATCTCCAAATTAATCTCATAAATTCATTCACCAAAGATGCCAAGCCCCGTGAATGCATAGGAAGGCCTATTTATTAAAATATTATATTCCATACCTACCTTCCCAAAGTTGAAGAAAATAAAAATATATTTTCTACCTACCATAAACTTCCAGCCAATCAAATCCAAGGGTAGGTAATATAAATTAAACCATTGACCTGGGGTGAAAATGACTTTTAAATAAAAGAATAAAAATTAACCCCTTTTAATTACTTAATGGGTAAAATAATATTACTCAATAAATCAAATTCATTTCAACATTAAATAAATGATTTCCCATCATAGACATTTATAAATAAATATTAACAAGTGCCACATAGTAACTAGTACTTGCCTTGTTTTTAGTATAGTTTTAATAATAATTATGATTTAATTTTAATAATGATTATATTTTTAAAATTGTAATAATTAAGATAAAAAATTAAACATAATTATTTCATAATAATTAAAATTTTACTAGAAAAAATAATATAAATTAAAGAAATCCTAATAAATTTTTAATTTCACAAAATAAAGTTAAATAATTGAAATAGTTTTAGATTTAAATCTACTTTAAAAACTAAAATATAATAAACAAAAATGTGTAAACAAAACTATATAAAAAATTAAATATTAAGAAAAATTAAAATTAATAATAAATAACACTAGTCTTGATAGATAATAATTTAATTAAGTTAAATTAATTAAATAAAAATAGTAATAATTTTTTAAATTCATTGTAATTTAAATATAATAAAATATGTATAAAAGTATAATTAGTTTTAAAGTTAAATTAAGTCAAATTAATTAAGGAAACGGACGTCGAAATTTTCCTAAGTTAACTGGAAAAACAAAAAACTCATTACAATAGTATTGTCTAACGGCAAGTACTAGTAATAATAGGAAATCAATAAATAAAATAAAATAAATAATAACTCAATTGAACCCAATAAATAAAAGCTAATAAATTAAATATCAAATACTCAACATTAAATTAAATAGATCAAATAATAAATAAATCTTTATTAAATAGATAAATAAAAGATCAAGCCAATTAGATTAAATACATTATTCACTTAAATAAATTCCTTATAAGGAGAAATCCAATTACACAATTAGAAATCCATATCTCAAAACTCACACAAAAGAAGCTAGAGGGATTTGATCTCCAGACCTCCAACTCATGACAAAGAGACTTAACCAATACACCACAACACTTACTTGACCAACAAAAAGGAAAATCAAAATAACATAAGACATTAACAAATCAGCTAACATCAAGATAACCTGACAAGGTGAACATCTTAAACCTAGAGTACATGAGGGGAACTTGTGCCAACTCCAAACCACATGCCATTGGGATTTAAAGACACTCAAACCTATGGAGCCAAGTGGAGTCGGTGTCCGGTACCTACAAATTCTGCATCCACAAAGCAATGAGACGACATATGCATATATATTATAACAGACAAGGGTTAGAGAATCGCAACGACACATCCCGCTCGCAATGAGTGATGTGACATTGTCTATATCCCAAAGACAATGAGGCAACAATAAAACACACCATACGATCAACTCATCATAGATAATCATTAAATATGGTCAGTACATAAAAACATCATCAAGTGCATGATTAGTATAATTCATGATTATGGTAAGGCATGTAAAATTCATCAACACTTATGCTCATCAAATCACATAATCAATATAATCTTTTGATAATCAATCACATAATAAGTATATAGTGACTAATAAATCACACAATCAATAATGATAGTATCAACACCATATAAATCATCTGAAATAGCCTATGCCCAATAATGTCTATCACGCATGAATTAAAAGTCAACTCTAGTAAAAACAAGTCAAGTTAAAGGTGGACACTACAACGAGAAGGAGAAAAGGGTGAGAGAATTGATAGAGAGAGAAGTGTGAGGGGGAGAGAGATAAGATAGAACTCAAGGAGGATAATTAGGGCTCAGAATAGACAAAGATGGTGATGGGGGAAGGAAGACAAGAGAGAGAGAGAGAGAGGAAAATAAGAGAGACATGCATGTATACAAATATATATTCATATATCTATATAAATATATGTATATATAACTATAGATATGCATATATACATACATAAACACATATTATATATGTATGTCTATACATATGTGTAGTAAATGCTAAGTTTACAAGCATACATTATTATGTCTTCATAACTCGTACGGGTTTTGTGAAACACAAAATAATGGTTTTAGTTCTACATAACCCATACAGGTTATGTAGAACTGTGAATAGTATTTTTTGTTTTTCAAAACTTGTGAGGGTTTTGGCTTGGTAAGAGGGTTGAAAAATGACCCAAAGGCTTGAAAACCCATTTTCCCCCCATTTTTGTCCCTTTACACATTTTTTCATCGTCCAACATGATTTCTTGACTTCATTGTCATGAGGTTTACAAATGATCAAGTGGGTATCTCTAGAATTACCACCATAATCTCACATGTCTTCTCAGTTTTCTAAACATATAATTTTTATTTTTTTTGGACAACATTAGCATAGTAAACTTTAATTTTCTTTACCAGTGCCTTGATAGTCCTCAAAGACATATGTCTACCATTTTTTGAATAACTTTTGATATCTTGACCAAATTAAAAATAAATTACATATTATTATTCTACACTAGATTCTATACACTTTTTTAAAAAAAAGTTTGCATTTTTATTATTTTGATGCAAGTTATGCCCAGCGCACGATCAGGTACCAAATTTTTAGGATGCGGTCACTTCAAAAAATCATTAAAAAAAAATACTCAATGGAAAATTACAAAAAAAATGCACAACTTATAGATCTCACTCTTACCTATCATCCTACCAAAGGGTTTTGCAAAATACTAAATCTAACTATATATTTAACAGATATGTTATGTTTTTCTGAAAAAATCAAGAACAATTTTTCGTGCGTGAGAGGTTTGACCCTCTTAATCTTATCCAATTTTTTTAAAAAAAAATAGTTTAGAAACTAGATTCAGAGTACTACAATTCTTATTCTTTTCTCAACTCCTAGTTTTGAGTGCATGACCTTCAAATATCTCTTTGAAGTTCAGGTTTACCTATTTTCAGAAAGGAAAAAAAAAAAAAAAAAAAAGGTGGCCACTTATACCCCCTTTTTGTTCACCATCATGGTGCACTTACCCAAAAAATAAACATTATTAAAGTGTGAAAGTTGAACATTATAACATACCAAAAAAATGTGCTAGCCCCGGGGCATCATGAATTGTTCATACAAGCATTGTATGGAATTGAGATTGTCTTTGTCCTATTGGTCTAGAGATGTCATACATAGTGACACCATTCCATAACTCCAACAACTCATCGATAAGAGGGTCGATATATATATTCATATCTTTAACTTGGTACTTACCTAGTTGAATGAACAAAAACATTACATAATTATTATAACCATTTTACTGCAATATATATAATTTAATGTACATGACTATTAAATGAAAAAATACCTAGAACAATCATTGCCAACATTATGTGCTCCCTCTTTATTGGCATCCATGGAAGAATGTTATTGTTGATAAGAAAAATAGGCCACACCAAGTAAATAGATCTCAACTCTCCAAATGGATTGACACCGTCTGCTACCAATGAAAGTCTGAGATTACGAGGTTCTTCTTTAAAGTGTGGTCATTTTTCCTCTATGTCTATAAATGCAGAACCATCCGCAGGCATTCAAAAAATGTCATCTCGACTTCTATTCCATGCATGGTAATCCATAAATTGCATCAAGCTTTCGTACCTAAATAATCATTGCAAACATGGAATAATGGGAATATAACAAAGAACCTTGTGAGACACCTTTTTTTTTAGTTGATTTGTTTGATATCTACTGATATGACATTCAGGGCATTCTGTTGCAAATTCATGTTGTTTATGATATATAATATGATTATTGGGACATGTATCTATTGCTTGATACTCCATTCCAATATCTTTCATAATGGCAGATAATTATCGATATGAGCGAGGTAGAATATTTGATGGTGGTAACAAAAAAATGACCTATCAATCTAGAACGAAAAAAATAATTTGTTAATATAAAAATATTAATGGTACTTATTTAACCTTTTATTTACTAGTGATGAAATAACAACAAAAATAGATGAAAAAAGATGACACATATGACATACCTTAACATACGTGAGATTGTTATGTTGGATAAACCATTCATAACCTTCAAGTTCACCAACAACAATACAACAGAGAGAAGAGTTGTTTGGGAACCTTCGTAAAGGGGCTCGTATGCCTTCTCAAGTACAAGTAAATCATGAACAATATCAAATTCATCTTGATCATCATGATCAACTGCACTAGTACTAAATGTGTCATGGATCAATGTATATGTATCATCATCTTCAACTGTGTTTTCTGGCGCATGACCATCTTCTTCCATAGGATTATTATCTTCAACTTCGATATTCACACCTCCATGTTCCTCCACTTGGAAAACCACATTCTCTGAATTGTGGTAGTCCATATCATGTGCCCTAGGGTGCCCCTCCTATATAAAAATGATTAACATAAATAAAGCATGATCATGATCTCATTAACAAGTGATTTTTTATGTATATAAATTGTTGAAACGATATAAACATTTAAAAATGTAATCAATATAAATACATATAATGAACAACTTACCAATGGACGATAATCATGCCCCCCTTCAATGTGACCATGTTGCCTACAATGTTTCTCAGTTGTTGTAATTAAAAGTCTTCTAGTCTTTAAGGTCTTACAATTTTTGCAGGGACAATAACATTTCCCATCACCTTTTCTTTTCAAGATAGACCACAATCTAGCAATTGTCTCCTTATTTTGTTCTTCTTATTTTGTTCTTCGCTGATATTATCTGACATGATTTTTCTTCACAATCAAAAAAATCAAGCTATAGAAAATTCAATCTATAACCTTCACAAACCAAGCAAAATGATGTCACAAGTACGGAAAACATCGTCTGCGCGATTTTTTATATTATTTACTTGACTAACCCTAAGGGTTTTTTTTTTTTTTTTACTTTTTCACTTTTCTATTTTGCATCAGAATTTCGACGATCATCCATCAAAATTTCAACGATAGTTGGTTTCGTCGGAATTCCGACAAACATCGAGCAAGATTTTTAAAAAAAAACAAATTTGACACAAATTGCCTCGTAAGATCCAACAAAACAAAAGAAATCCCATAGTTCGTTGGAAATTTTCATCAGAAAATGCACCCAAATGAGTTAGTGATGATAACAATCCATTAGATGCCTTGACTCAACAAATTCAAGCTCTCCAACAACAAATGTTTGACATGCAAAGAGGAACAACAAAGACATATTCCATTGGAGGACATATGCCCATACCCTTTTGATAGAAGTGTACAAATGATTCCATTGCCTCCTAATTTTGAAATTCCTAAATATGACAAATACAGGGGCAAAACAGACCCACAAGACCATGTTAAAGAGTTTTGTACAACAAGCATGGAGGTATCACACAATTACACTTACTTGATGAGTTTATTCCTGAAAAGTCTAAGAGGACTAGCCAGGGAATGGTTCTCAAAACTTATGCCTAATATCAAATTATTTGCAGAATTAGTGAATAAATCTATCACTCATTATTCATACAACATTGAACATTAAGTGACCATGCTTCATCTATGCAAGACATGACAGAAAAATGAAGAGCCTTTCCTCACTTTCTTACAAATATGGAGATATTTTTTTTCCAAATATCCTCGACCCATAATCGAACAAGAGAAGATGAACATTTTTATAAACAACCTAAATGATGAGATAAGTTATGCACTTCAATTGCAATGTCTACCTAATTTCAGAAAACTCATTGAGAATGGAATCAAAATTGAAGAAGCCTTGGTGAAGAAAGGTGAAATAAAGATTTACAAAGAAGGGGTAAACTATTCTAATAATTCTAACAACAATAACAACAATGATAAATCAAAGTTTTGGACAAGGAACAAAAACATTGTTAATGATAGTGTTGTGGATACACGCAACGTGAAATCAAAATAACCCATCCTAATTCTATCAAGTACCACACCCATGAATAATTAAGACAGCAATAGGCCAAAACCATCCCCTAATCCACCTTAAGTAAATTCACACCTTTGGGTGAACACTTGATTCAACTTTCAAAGAACTCCTTGCAAATAATCTCATAACATTGCCTAATACGTGAGATTTTGAAACAAGAGTCAAACTATCATGGTGGAATGATGCACATTATTGTGACTTCCATAGAAGCAAGGGGCATAGAACAAATGATTGCCAAAGATTAAAACATTTGGTACAATATTTGATAGATAAAGGTGGCATAATTGTTGAGGGACATAAGACAAATGACAAACATGGAGCCTTTAAATATCCTCTTCCAAATTATGAAAAAGGAGAATCCTCTTCCTCAAACAAAGGGAGCAAGGTAAACTATGTCTATGACAATGTGATTAATCACCTTTCAACATCTAACTCACAAGTTAATGTTATCAAAATCAAAGAGAAACAAGAAAATGCACTTGTGAATGTGACTACAAGAGCTCAAGCTAAAGTCATTTTGAAAGTTGCCACATCCAAAACATCTCCTCCTCCAAATCAATACAGCACAGTGGACCAATTACAAAAGACTTCAGTATAGATATCCATATTAGAGCTTCTAAAAATATCACCCACACACAAAGAAATTCTAGAGAAGGCTCTACTAGATACCACAGTACCTACCAATTTGGATACCACTGTATTCCAAGCCATGGTAGGGAATTTAACCACACCTCACTATCTATCATTTTCTGATAAAGATGATGTATCCTTGAATCATCCACATAATTATTTGCTTCATATCGAGGTTCTAATCTATAAACATCAAGTCAAACATGTTCTAATAGATGGAGGAGCCAGTTTAAATATATGGACCTTAACCCTTATCTGTGCATTAGGATTTTCAAAAAATGCAATGGATCCAAAAAGAAAGATCACCATAAAGGATTATGATGATGAAGAAATATCCTTTGAAGGACTAGTGGTATTACCAATCAGAGTAGGACCAATTCAAAAGGATACAATATGTCAAGTCCTAGACATAGGCTTATCCTACAACACACTCTTGGGTAGACCTTAGATTCATGAAATGAAAGCAGTACAATCAAAATACCACCAATTCTTGAAGTATCCTTATAATGGATAGGAAATTATAATTTCAGTGGATTCCAATCCCTTTCAATATTGTAGCAACCTCAAACCAGTCCAAGATGTTATTATACCATATAACAACGAGGCTCTTTCTTTGATTTCCGCCAATACAAAAAGTTTTGAGGAAAATAATCAATTGGAAGACAAAGGAATTGGGGATTATTCTTTTGAGCATTCATTATGCCTCACAAATTTAACAATTTCTCTAGAGTCATATGGACAACCATCAACATCAAAACAACAATCTTCATAGCCCATCAAGCTTTTTAATGGTGCATTTGTAAAAGTTGGTACTCTAGTTGATGAAATTGATGACAAAGACATCCTACAATGGTTGTACATAGATGAAAATGAATTTAAAGAAGAGGCCTTAAATATCAGCTTACCAACATATCAATATGGCAATGGATTCAAGATCATGCAAAAGATGGGATGTAATGGAAAAGGTCCTATCGGCAAATGAAAAGAAGGCATTGTGGAACCAATACAGCCTACTTCCTCCAATACAAGAGTTAAGATAGGATTAGGATACAAAGAATAGATAACAGAAGAGGCCACTCACAATATTTATGATCAAATCCTTAGATTACAAACTAGTTCTTTAACAAACTCAAATGAATGGGAATGGGATTCACCTTTTGAAAAACCTATGAAAAAAAAGACATTGATGTGGTACAAGCATATGAACCTATACTCTATTAGGGACAAATCTCAGGGTCTCGACCATTTTAATTTGTATCACAACATATTGATGATGACTCTAGTGAGGACAATTAGATGTTGATCGAGATAGTCAATATTGAAGAGAGTAACATCATAGACCTCAACTTTAGTATTGAATTCCCTAACAACGTTCCCATTATTACCATTATAGCCTTTGGCCTTGACCAATCAGATGATTCCCTACACTTGGTGTACCCAAAACTCATTGATTGGGAACAAAAGGAACCTCTTGATATAACCACCTTTCCAGATGACGATGCTATTGTTCACTATCGTTGTTATGTTAATCCTAAAACAAGTTCCACCAGTGAATTCAATAATGAAGCTTACAATCAAGGGAGTGCCAAGTATCTTAGTCATAAAATGAATAAAACAAACAATAGATCTAATGGTGAAAACCATGCAATGGCAGTATTAGATCATGGAAAAGTAAAAAGAAAGGGCATATCCAATGGTGAAAACCTCTCAAAGGCACCAAAGGATGAGAGACTTGACACTCTTCCCAAACATTATAAGGAAATATCTCCAATATTAATTAAGCCCATAGAAGCAAGGAACATTGGCACTAAATAAGAAACAAAGATCATGCACCTAGCTACATCATTAACAGAACAAGAAATAACGGATTTCATCACATTTTCAAGAGAAGACAAACCAATTTTGCTTGGTCCTACATTGAGATGCTAGGATTGGACCTTGATTTGATAATGAATCACTTATCCATAGCTCCCATAATGGAACCAATAAAGAAGAAACTAAGAAAGATGCACCTGCACATATCTCTACTAGGGAAAGCAAAATTGGAGAAACTATTAGATGTTGGATTCATTCGACCAATTGACTATCCAGAGTGGATCTCAAAAATTGTACTTGTCTCCAAACTAGATAAGAGCATTAGAGTATGTACAAATTTCAAAGATCTCAACAAAGCTTGCCCAAAGGTTGACTTTCCTTTGCCCAACATAGATATCATTGTAGATTTAACATCAGGACATTCTATGCAATCGCTCATGGATGGTTTTTCAGGATACAATGAAATCAAGATAGCATCGGAAGATCAAGATAAAATAGCTTTCACATTCCCTTAGGGTACATATTGTTGGAATGTCATGTCTTTTGGATTAAAGAATGCATGGGCAACTTACCAATGTGCAATGACTATAATTTTTCATGACATGATGCATATATTCATGGAGGATTATGTAGATGACCTACTAGAAAAATCACTCACCACGGAGAGACATCTAGATATCTTGGATAAGATATTTTAGTGTTTATAAAAGTTCAGGGTGTGACTCAATCCAAAAAAGTATGTGTTTGGAGTCACATCTGGAAAACTCCCGGAATACATAGTTTCAGCTAAGGGCATAGAAGTAGATCTAGCAAAGGTTCAAGCAATCATGGAAATTCTAGCTCCTAGGAACATTAGTCAACTAAGATCATTAGAAGGAAGGCTACAATCTATCTGAAGATTCATCTCACAACTGGGTGACAAATGTCACCCTTTTACTCATTTGTTACATAAGAATGTTCCTTTCAAGTGGGGTGAAAAATGTGAAGAATCCTTTAGTCAACTGAAACAATATTTGATGAATCCACCTATATTTATGTCACCAATAGAAGGAAAACCATTTTTATCTACATATCAGCTACTAGGGAATCTTTGGGAGCTCTATTAGCACAAGAATATTCTTCAAGCAATGAAAGGACTATTTACTATATCAACATGACATTAAGTGGCTATGAATTCAATTATGCATTCATTGAAAGAGAATGTTTAGTAATGGTGTTTGCTTCTCAGAAATTGCATCATTATATGTTGACACATACAGTCAAGCTAATAGCCAAGATAGATCCACTAAAACATCTTCTTAGCAAAGCCACATTAACAGGTAGACTAGCAAAGTGGGTAATGATATTGAGTGAATTTGATATTGAACATGTGGATAGAAGAACAATCAAGGGTCAATTAATCACAGATCAATTAGTTGAAGCACAATTACAAGATGATCATCATATGCACATCAAATTCCCTAATGCAAATGTTCTTACAATTACAACACACCCTTGAAAACTATATTTTGATGGATCTTACACTCAACACGGATCAAGTGCTAGAATCTTATTTGTCACTCCTCAAGGACACACAATTCCAAACTCTTATAGGTTGATGTTCCCTTGTAAAAATAATGTGGCTGAATATGAAGCATTAGTAACTGGTATCAAGGTAGTAGTGGAATGGAAAATCATAGAGTTGCAGGTCTATGGAGACTCTCAACTAGTCATCAACCAAGTAAATGATAAATATCAAATGAAAGATGACAAGCTAATGCCATGTAAGAGAATGGTAGATGACTTCAAGAAATACTTTGTTGAGATTTAAGTTTGGACAAATCTCAAGGTTAGAAAACAAAGTTGTAGATGCCATGGCAACCATTGCTTCACTTCTACAAATTCTTGGAAAGAAAAATTGTTACAAATTCCTAGTGGAACAATTGTTTACACCTACATATAACAGTCCCAATTCCCAAATTATTTGCAATCTAGTTGGTCCTTATTCATCAACCTATGGGACAATCTATACATATCTAAAAGAGAATACCCTTCCTTGTGATCTATTCCAAAACCAAAAACAAAATTTTATCTTTCAAGCAGTGAGATACACACTAATAGATGATATGCTTTATCAATGGGGTCTTGATGGTACTCTCCTTAGATTTCTTGAATGTGATGAATCTGAAACAGCCTTATGAGAAGTTCATGAGGGTATTTGTGGTACTTATTTAGGCAATCTTACCTTAGCGAAGAAGCTCATACAAATGGGATACTATTGGTTGGCATTGGAGAAAGGTTCTTTTTAGTTTGCTAGAAAGTGCTAGAAGTGTCAAATTCATGGAAATCTTATACATGCACTAGCACAGGAGTTGCAACCATTGACATCTACATTCCCTTTTTGTCAATGGGGCTTTGACCTCATGGGCAAGATTCATCCTTCTTCCTCTAATAGCCACAAATCCATTATCACATCCACTGAGTATTTTACAAATTAGATTGAAGCTATCCCATTAACCAATGTTACTGGAAAATAAATTGCCTCTTTAATCCTGAATTACATTATCTGTCATTATGGAATTCCTATCTCCATTGTCATAGATAATGGTAGACCCTTTAAGAACCAAGATGTGCAAGAAATTTGTGATAGATTTCATATCCAACAATGGTTCTCCACACCCTACTATCCCCAAGGGAATGGTCAAATGAAAGCCTCAAACAAGACTATTTTGAAAATCCTAAAGAAAAATGTCAATGACACTGGTTGTGATTGGCACATCCAACTAAACCCTGCCTTGTGGGCATACCGTACTAGCATCCACACTCCTACTAGAGCCACACCATATGCCCTTGTGTATGGCTCAAAATCCATCTTACCCATTGAGGTTGATCTGCCTTCACTCCAAGTATCATTGTTCAAAATGACTTATCCCAAATGAAGAGTGTGTTGTTCTCAAATTCTGATTCCCTTCTATCCTCCCTATAAGAAAATTTTATAACTCTGTTTGGATATGAAGAGGACACCAAGAAAATAGAATTCCAGAATAAAATATAACAAGGTTTCAACAAAACCTTCTACACTTTGAACTTATCCAAAGATCAGGTGGGTATACCTTTTGTGAATACTTTCACACTTTTAAATTGAGGTCCACAGTAAACCAATGCTAAAAACCTGTAGACTTCATCACCTCAATAAAACTAAAACACTAAAGAAAACTTATGCTCATTTTCAGTATTTGATCCCAAGAAAGATAGAAAGAATTCCATAACTGATATTAGTGGCTACAAAGTCACCTAAATCAAGCAAGAGTTCCAAAACTGAACATTCTCATACATTTCATCATTTTGGCTTTCATGAACCCTATACATGTCTGACATATATATAAATTCTTTCCCTTTAAACTAAAACTGTTTATCAAATTCAAAAAAGAAAACAATTGATCTACTAACAAAAATATTTCAGGCATATTTAATCCCTCCTGAAGGGAAAAGCCAGAAATATATCCATAAGATTGTCTTACAATCCATGCTCAATTGAATAACCCTAAATTATCCAAATGAAACCAGAAAACTAATGAGTGCACACTAGAAGACAATGAATATTTAGGCTTGAAAAATTTGATCTGTATATTTATATTCATTTTTTGAAAATTTTACATAACTCAAGGTAATTTCTGAGAGAACCAAAAAACCCTAGATATATACCAGCAGAGTTTCTTTACAAATTCTTGTGATGATTTTTTCTAAGTCCTGGTATCCATTTATAACAATATGGATGTAAACAAGCTTTGGACTTTCCTAGGAAACGTTTGTTACAACCATGATTCCCACTAAAAAGGAATGAAAAATACAATTATTTCATTTCCTAATGGCCTTTTAAGTTTGTTGTTCCGTTGTAGCATCTTCTAACTATTATGGGACTTCCTCTTCTTGTACTGCATATTTGTTTTTCCACTCTTGGAACACGTCATCACTTGGCCAGGAGAAGCTAACGATCTTATTTTCATCTTATTTAGCCTTTTTGATGTGATTCTCAATTGCCCAACCTTTGTCTCCAGAAAACCATAATATGACTTTACTTTCTCAATCTCCTCAATTGTCTTAATAAATAAAGACGTGTCATCTATATTAATGACCTCATTTACCCTCTGAGACAAGTTATACCCCCAACTCATCAAGCCATGCCTTTTCCTCTTTCAGCTGATTTGGACCAACAAAACCCCTGGGAAACAACTCATACTTATGATCACAATATTCTTTTCTATATAAGTGGGCTTTTCTCTTCACACCTACCTTTTCTTCTGCTAATCCAGTCATCCCTTTTGTTAACTCACAAGTGGATTTGATATTGGTAGCAGCCTCTCCCTTTACATGAGATGAACACATAAGTTCCAACTCCACTCCCCTAGGCATCCACTTATTCAGAATTGGCTCCAAAGTGGCCTTATCTTCTTTCAAATCAGTCAAAATATTCAAAATTCTTTTCATGTAAATGTATACAATAGAGGCTCTAACTGAGTCAGCAAATTTCAAAATTGTACCTCTGACCTTTTCTTCATATTTGCTTGCAAGTAAGTCCTGAGCCTGTTTAAACTTTTCCATCTCATCTTGTATGGTTTCAGTTGCTTGAAAACCAAAGGTCATAGGAGAAGGGAAAATTCAATGATAGGACTGGTGGGTGGGGGTCTTGCTGGAGAAGATGCAATCATTAAAGTAGAGGACTCACCTTTCTAGTACTGCCCTACCAATTGACTTTGTAAACTAGCAATGATGCTATCTTGATTGGCTATCTCTCCTTTGGCCTCATTATAAGCCCTTAGAACTATTTCTAATCTCACCTAGATATCAACCCTCCCCTTTGCTTCCTTCTCAGCCACTGCCACACTAAATTTTGCAGTTTCTAATACTGTGTTGGCAGCCTCCACCACTCTAGTGTCCTGGACTCTCTTCACTATCATACCTCCTACGTAGCCGGTTTCTGAGGTATCCTTCCTTCTTCTCCTCACATCTCTCTTTAGGGACCACATAACCAAAGCAGCATTATCCTTACTGAATGTCACTCCTTCTAGAGGCTTGGTTTCTTTCCTTACTACTTCAAGCACTAAGGCATCTGCTATGTCCCACTCAGGAAGAATTAGCACACCAGCCTTTGACACCATTTCTCTCCCCTTTTCAAGAGTAATGGCTTTGAATTCTACCACCATTTCTTTCTTCACCTCTTCCTCCTCTATATTTGCATCTTTATGGGGTTGCTCATTCTTTTTCTTCTCACATCTTGCCTTAAATTGCTCAATATTTTGTTTCCAAACAAATTGCATAAAGGACCTTGTTGTAACAAAATTATTATCAACCAGGAACTCCTCACTAGATTGTTTGATAGCAGGGTCTGGCTCCTTTCTTTTGAACTCATTTGCAGTCAAATTCATCTCAACACTCGGTGGCTCTTCAAGCATTCCCTCTTGTGTTTCCTCATAAGTGTAGGCAATCTCCCCAAGACTTGCTAACTGCAACAATTGCTCGATCACTGCCTGTTCATCTCCCACATGGATAGGGGATTGGGATGGAGAGTGCAAAGGTTCACTTGTTTGCACCTCTTTGCCTACCCTTTTCCTTTTAGGGGAGTTTTGGATGTCAGTGACATCTTCTATTTCTCTCTTTCCTTTTGAAGTAGAGGGCTCACCAGTTACTAGCACTAGCACACTATACCTTGGCTTCTTATGCATCACATAATCACCCAGAGGGATGGCCTTGGCAAAGGCAGGCTTGGCTAAAACCAACTTAGCCCTTTCAGGATTGTTCCTCATTATAACCTCCCTCTTCTCCTTCAATGTATGCATTAGGTCTTCAAAATAAAGAATTAAGAATTTAATTTTCTCCTCAAAGGGAGTAAAACTAGACAGAGGATCATAACCACCATCAAATTGGTGAATAAAATCAAGAGCCTTCTTGTATGCTACCTATTTTTCTTTTCTCAATTCTTGCTCATCTAGATTGAATTCATTTCTGATCAGATCCTCGAGAAAATGGAACTGATGTGGTCTACCTTTACATACTACTCTCTTTCTAAACATGCCATTGAAGAAATCTTTAGGGTCAGCAAATATTGATACTGCAGTAGACAACCTATATGGTTGAAAGAAATCATCAAAGTGTTTCCAGCCACCCTTGGTGATTACAAATTGATGAGAAATGGTGATGGTTGGGAAAATGGTCCCGTTTCCCCTATTTGTTAACTCTGCCTCTTGGACACCCTTGATTTGCCTTAGGATCTCTGCAATTCCTATCTTCAATGGGACTTGATAAGGAAGCAAATATGGGGTTCCTCTGAATCCATAAACTCTAAACACCATAGAGACAGGGTATAAATATACATCACCCCAGTTGTGCACAATCTTGATACCTTCAGCAAATTCTTTAGGCCTAAGGAACTCTAGGAGGGCCTTAGGGATCCTAGGGTTTTGTTGGCACAAGAGAATCCTAAGTCTAGATGCAAAGCATCTGTCAAACTTCAAGTAACTGGCATCCTCTCTATCCCAAGACAAAATTGTGCTCCATAATTGCACAGACATCTCTTCACCATCCTTTTCCTTAACCAGATCCATTTCATTAGCGAAGTAATCAACACCTTTAAACAAAAACATATACATGAGAAGAGAGTACCACCTAAAAGGTCTGTCTACCTTACCATTTTTAATCCCTATCGACCTTGCATGGATTGCATCAATGAGATAAGGTGCATAATCAAAAGTTACTGCCAGAGAGGGGTTTAAAATTTGGGCTATCATTAGCATATAGTGAGTTGGCATAGTGTAATGCCCCGCCAGGAAACCCCAAAGGGTTTAAGTTAAAAACACTCAATTAGAGTATAAATATTTTTTTTTATAATACTATTTAAGAGTATTACTGATTAGTTACAACATTAAGATAATTTGGAGTTATCTAAAACTTAGATAACATAGCGGAAGGCTAAACGAACCTAAGGAGTTTCCCAACGCGATTACGTAACCTTACACCTAACTCAACTAACGTCAAATGTTTCGATAAGTTGGATATCTTAATTACGAGATAATGCATAAGACATGGTTATATATATGTTCAATGATTTGACATCTTAGAATTTTAGGAAGTGTTCATTTACTTTGGGTGGTTAGGAGGCCAACGTGAGGTTATTTACTCAATGCACTTAAAAACATAATTAAACTAAGAGGCCACCCATAAGGTTCAATACGACAAATATCACGAAGTCCATTCATTTGGGTTTAAGGTAACCACCCACAATTGGTATCATCCTTTAATATTAAAAGTATGGCTAATGAGATGAGATTCATTCATTAAGGATTAAACTACATTTAATAGAGTGAGGTTCCCTCATTAAAGTTTAAGCATAACCAAACTAAAGAGTCATAGTTCTTTTATGGAGGATAAAATGTGAGTAGCCATAGAATTCATTCATTGAAGTTTTAATAATGCTAATAGATGGACTAAATTCATTAAGATGAAAATGTATTAGGAACACATGAGTTCATCCTTTAAATTAGAATATAGTTAGCAAGATGATATTCATCATTTCAAGATTAAAATATAAGTTCATAGTGACGTTCTTCCATTAGGATTAGAATATAACTATCTTGTTGCATGTCACTCTTTTTAGTTAAATGAAGATAATATGAGGGGATACACCTACTAAGATTAAGATATAAACAACTATACGAATACTTCCCTTTTCAATTCAATTTTAGCAATCATAAGAGAATTCTTTTATTAGGGTTATAATTATGGATAAATAGTTGAGTTCACCCAATTATCAAGTTAATTTGGTAAGGAATATTTGTTAAGATTAAAACATAAATAACTAAACAAATTCATCCAATATAGTGCGATATAACTAACATGACAATGCTCATTAGCTAAGATAAAAAGGTAAATACCTATATGAGGTTCATCCTTTAAATTTCAACTTAGAATTTATAACATTAATTCTAACTTTGTCTCCCATTCACATTCGTTCAAATTACCAACTTATATCAAGCTAAAACAATAAAGGCATCCTAATGAGATTCTTTCCACCATTATTTCCTTTAATTAACATAAACCAAGTTCTTTTCCATAATCATACTTACAATGTTTTATGAACCTGATTACTACATTTATCAAGATGAATAATTTTATGCACCTTGATTAAGCTGCATTTAATTCCCATTATACACATACAAGATACAACCATACATGATAACTTAAAGTATGAAAAAAAAGAGACAAGGCATCGCATAACACGGATATGATCTCGGAGTTCACCCCTAAAGGGCTACATCTCCAGGTCTGCTCAACTGCAAGACCCCTCTAGCATTTAAAATTTGTTTAGGGTTACATAAGTTACATGTCGTATACATTCCTACCTTTTAGGCGATCACAACCATAATACAAATGACCACTTCGGTCAGTAAATACATCTCTACAAGTTTTCCAACCAAGTTCACATAAATGTAAGCATCTCTCGTCCAGATATGTTACTTAATCCTTAGATAAACATCACTGACATATTGGTCTAGAACTATACAATAGTACCCCTCTCTAGCAACACAACTATACCCAAATCAAAGAAAATATACTTTTAAAGGAACCTTTGAAATGAAAAGAAAACACTCCCCAAGGATCTATAAATCTCTTGCATATATATAAAGCAAGTATACGTGAACCTCAATTTATATCTAACCAATTAAAAATAACACCCACATTTATCCATAACTAATAATTAATAATTATTAATGCTATATATATTAATCAGAGTGTAGCAAAAATCAATACATGATTAATAACATATATTACTATATGAGTTATCTAAATATCAATTATCTAGATCCCAAATATTATTTAATACTCAAATTAAATAATATTTAATGAATAAAGAAAAAAAAAACTAAATTTAAATAATTAAAAAAAACTCCATTTAAATTTTTTTTTTTTTTTTAATTTATTAACTTACTATTATAACGTTAGTTTATTGTTTTTTTTATTTAAAAAAAAATACAAATTTGGGGTTACCCACGTGGACCCCACGTGGGCCCCCTTGGTAGCCCATGCTACCATTGGTAGCGCTGCTACCAAATGGTAGCAGGCCGCTACCTCTGGTAGCGCTGCTACCATTTGGTAGCAGTTCACTACCAATGGTAGCGCTGCTACCATTTGGTAGCGGTTCACTACCAATGGTAGCACTGCTACCAGCTGGTAGCAGTGCTACCCTTGGTAGCTTGTTACCTTCCAGCCACATGGGGGGTTGTAATAAAAAAAAAAAAATTCTTATTTTTTTTAAAAAAAATTTCTTTTAAAATGACACTAACAGACCCAAACAAAACTACCAAAATGTGCAGTCAAAAAAAAAATCTTCCCAGTCATGAAATACTCTCATAAAAATCAGTTTTACTCATTGAATATATATATTTTTTAAAATAGTATATGCAAGTATTGATAAAAAGGTAAATAACTCACCAAAACAGTCCACACAGTCTGAAACACAGACTTAAAACATTTTCCAGCAATCCCCCATTTTTTTTTGAAAGAAAATCACAGTCACATACACATTTTTTTTTTTCCAGAATGTCAAGGGTTTCAAAACAATAGAGGAAATTGTTGAATAACCCACCCATTAAGAAAATCTTTGGCATAAGGAAACTCACCTCTCACACAAAGATCCAACAAAGCTACCCTTTAACAAATTTCTACAATAAAACTTACTCATGGACATCAATGGAGAATCTGAAAGCCGAAATTGCAAGAAAAACATACAAGCCCCTTTTCTTTTCTTTTTTTTTTGTTAAAAACAACTTAAACAAATCGATAAAAGAGATTCCTACCTCAACAAGCTTTCCTGGAAGGATTGTTGATGACGAGCCCCCAAATCTGCTGCTGTAAAACTCCATCTTTTTCCAAAATCTCCAATCTCCCTTCCAAAACCATTTTTTTTCCAAAAAAAGACCAAAGGAAAGAAACCCCAAAAAATATTTCAAAAACTAGGTTAAATGAGAAACCCCCTTTTTTTTTACCTAATTTTCAATTTCGAATTTAGGCATTTATTTTTAAAATAAAAGAAAATAAGAATGGAAATCATTCCTTTCTACTATTCAATACATCTTATTCGATTTTCTAATTAAAATTAAAATGCCTCTATTTCTTATTTAATTCTAATTTTAGTTTTCTCCATATTACTTTAGCCAACATTTATATTTTGAACTATTAACAAGGGTAAGGTATTTAAATTAATTTAAATTTCCAAAAATCAATCCTTTATACTATATCAACTTAACAAGTAAAAAGAATAATTTCCTTTAAATAATAAAATCTACCCTTTTCTTTTCCAAAATGCGAAAATGATTAATTTATTTCTATTTCTCAAATGACTTTAAATCTTTCCTTTCTAAAACACATAACTCATTAAATTAACTCGCTATAACATAATAAAGCGACCTTTTTAATAAATGACTAATCTCATGAAAGAAATCTATTTATTCTAATTTTCTCAACTACTGTGTAAATGAACACATTATTTCAATTTAAATGCTTTAAGCTTGCTACAATTATAATCAAAGCGATCTCTTTAAATTAACAATTAATCATATAAAAGAAACTACCTATTTTAAATTTCCAAATTACAAATGCGTACATCTACTCATTAAATTGAATTAAATACTTAGGATTACAAACTCCACTTACCCCGCGCATGGCATGCAAATCGAGGAAGTCCACCAAATCACATGACACGCAACCCAATGAAAAGAAAGCCCCACAAACCACACACACAATGCTCACCTGACCATGGCTAAGGCAAGATGAGAGTTTTATGACCCCCAAATCCGAATTCTGAGGACGGAGGAGGTTTACTCAAACCTGCAAATCCTGAAGGAGATGAACCTCGCCCTAGGCAGTGTTGTACCTGAAATCTCCTGCACCCATGAATCATGCAAGCATACATATACATATACATATTCAATGAAGGCGTTAGCTCAAGATTTATCACATGAGTTAGGAAACAATTACATCTACACAAGAATCGATGCAAAAGCACAATAATAGGTATGCACGATTATTTATATTATCTAAACTCCACATTGCATCACGGTTAACCTACCATTCAAGAATGCCACATAGGAAGTCAATCAAGATCAAACGGGTTTTACAAGTCCGACCAGGGTAGGGGCATTACACATAGTGGTTTCAACATCTTCCCAAAAAATTTGACAAAGTGACCAATACATGCCTCTATCCCTCAGAGTGAAAAGATTTAGAGAGAAGGGTTCCATGGTACTATGGCCTACAATAGTTAACCCTCCTATTTTGACAAAAAAATCTTTCATAGGGCTGCTCCTGAGGTGATCTCTCTGCACATTGTAGACCTGTGAAAGTGTATCAAAATTGATTGGCTCTAAGTAGTTTGATACCTCACTAAGCTTAAACACTTTCCTAAACTCATCATCATTGATCTCAATTAAGGCTCCCCCATTCACATTTCTCACACATTTAGCAACAGGGTCATAATTATTTGCAATTTGGGTTAATAAATCTACATCCATGAAAACCCCGAGGACTATGAGCTTTCCCACGTCTAACTCCCATATACTATTCATTGGAGCAAGGGAATTTCTCTGACCAAATCCTACTTTAAAGAGTCCTAGACCTAATAACCCTATATGTGGATCCCTCAACCAATTCCCTTTGTCATATAGGTTGTCATTAATTCTCAAACGGGGAGCCTTTGGCACCAATTCTTTTATTTTGGTTGCGACATTAGTGGACATGGTTAATTGTTCTAGGAAATCATCACATATAGCTCTATCCTAATAATTCACTTTCCCTGTGAAATCTCTTCATGGTGCCATCTTGAATTATAGCTATTTCAATTTAAACTCAAATAGACATCTAAGAATTTAAGCACCCAATGATACAAATTCGAACTATAACTTTCAAAATGAGTGCATAACTTACTTGTTACCTGAAGAAACTCGCTCTGTGCAATGGTTCCTCTGCAAAATTCCTTGAAATGATACTAAAATTCTATTGATGTGAGGCTTAATATGGTAACGGAGCATTGAATTGTGACATTAATCTACATGCTTCGGCAATCAATTCGCAATTGAATTTGAAAAAAGGCTCCAACGGACTAGAAAGACATTCTCAGTGTCCCAGCTTTTCATTGTTTCGCAAAGATTAAAAACCTCGCATCTTTGCCATGTGAAACAATGTCATTTGTCAGATCCTTTAGAACTTGCACGTCTCTTACCTTACCTAGGTCATGTTGCTTAAAAATGGGCCCCACCTTCCTTTTGTTGCTTCGCAAAGGATAAACCTCGTGCATCTCTTTTACACAAAACAGCGCTGGCCATTGGATTTCCTACCATTCACTCAATCTTTACTCTCCATGGTGACCACTAATCCTTTTCACTAACCATATGAAGTCCTCACCGCTAATGGTCTTCACTGTTTCGTGAAGGTTAAAAACCCTGCATCTTTGGGCTACAAAACAACACTCATTGTTGGATCTCTTTTGAGATGTGCAGCCTTTAACATTCTTTATCCTTTGAAGTGGGCCCTCTGCATGGAACCCACTTGCCCTATTGATTTCTGGCATCCAACTATTCTGCCATATCATCCTCCATGTAACCACCAGCTCATTTTGTTGCTTTGTGAAGAGTAAATTTCATGCTGCTTTCGGCTGCGAAACAATGCGGGTTGTCCGATCAACTCCAAGTTGATCGGTCTTTAATAGTTGGGAACTGTCTATCTATTGGGCCTACCATCCTTTCGCTACTTCATGAAGGATAAAAAAACATGCTATTTCGCTTAGCGAAATAGTGTAGACCGTTAGATCTATCTCAAGATGCACCCCTTTTACCTTTCAAAGCAAACATTTCGCTAGGCCCACTACCTTTTCGCCATTTTGCGAAGGGTAAATTTTGTGTATCTTTGCCATGTGAAATAGCGGTGACCATCAGATCTTTTCGAAGATGATCGGTTTTAACCAGAGGATTCACTTATCTTTTGGGCCCGCCACTCTTTTCACCACTTTGCGAAGGATAAACTCAAGCTATTTTCTTTTGCGAATTCATGCGCATCATTGGATCAATCAAAACTTGCATGGTTTTTATAGGGCCTGACAAAGAACTAAAAACTTAGGAAAAGGGCACAAAATAAAACATTAATAGAGACCCGCATAAGGCAAAACATAAAGGGGGGACCCCTTCATGACAGACCGACCCTTCCAGTTAAGTGGAAAAAGTAACATAGAAATAGAACGCAGGGATTCCAAGACATAAAAAGGGGTAAATTTCAAAAACCCTAAACCTTTAGACCAATAACTCAGAGGCAAGATGAAGTGCTAAGCACAATTTTGTAGAATTTAGCAGACTATGGAACAAAAATCACCCAAAAGTCAAAACAGTGATAACAGAGTGCTGAGTATTTAGACTACAAGAGTTGGAGTTGCTAGATGAACGCCACTAGCATGCTTTTGATCACTTAAAATCTTATCAACAAAGAATGTCAAGAATCTATAACCATAAAGTAAGGCCAAGGATGTTTCAGGTTGGTGATTTGGTGCTAAAGGAGAATCCTCTCAATCAACAGGACCAAGAAAAGGGTAAAATTTGAGCCTAATTGGCTAGGTCCTTTTGTCATCATATCAACATATGGATTTGGGGAATTTCAATTGTCTACACCAGAAGGGGATCTATTTGAAGAACCTATCAATAGAATACACCTCAATAATTCTACACTTAAGTCATCCAATGCACAAATGGAAATAAATTAAAATTAAAAAAAATAAAGATCAAAAGGTGAAATAAAAGTAAGTGATGAAAACCTAGAAACAACACTATTTGTGATAAATCGGCTCTTCCATCTATTGGTACATATGTCATGCATCCACATTCTCACCATCATTATACATATCCATAATAAAGTCTTGTGTAAATATTCAAGCATTGCAAGAAGCACCTCACCATGGCTTGGTGATTATTGTATATATCCATAATAAAAGGTTTGTTTTTGGACTGGGAGCAAAATCCTAAACCCAGTTGGGGCAATCCACTTTGAGCTTAAACAAACAGACAACCAAACAACAAGACTGATGTTGCAAAACAAAATCATGAAAACCAATGATGAACATTAAACAAACCTTGAACGCACATGTAAAAGCAAGACAAAATCAAAATTCAAATCAACTAACAAGATGATTTTATCTGACAAATGATATGAATAAGCATGAATGTTCATTTGTGGTATCTTGATTTTTGTTATCATGTTTCCTAAGCAACTCAAGGATGTCATTGACTAGAGGAGCCAGGATTGGGTATGATATTTTTTTGTCTGTTGTTTGTGAGTTGATCTTGAGACATATGCGAATGGGTCCAAGGATAGAATCGACAAAGAGATCATTGAGGACCTTTCCACTTTGCGTATGAAAAGGATTGACTCTTGTCTGTTTAACGCAAGCAATACTCAGGTCATCTTGGTTGCATGTACCTAGATGCTTGTAAAGCTCGCAAAATCAAAACCTATGTAAGAAGTAATCAGTTCATCATGGTTCAATTATACCTTGATGTTTGTACTATCTTCCAATATTTTAAAGCTCAATGATGATCAAAAGCACAATGGGATAACCAAGAGGATGGCTTTGTTGCATGCATTGTCAAGTTTGCATTCATTAGATTAAATTGCATTTGCATCACATAACCTTAAATATATTTTCCATGGCCTAATATCCTAAGATCTTTATCCTTCAAGTCCTTATCTTTCTTATTGAGGATTGAGTACACTTCGTATTTTAAAAACATTTTCATGATATCATCACATTTAGTTTCATTTCAATTAATTTCATTCATAATCCATTTAATTAGTTCACAATACATTTCATTTTAGTTGCATTAAATATATTAACATCAGTGCATCATCATAATCACATGTACATAGGATCATTGCATCATTGCATAAATCACATAGAAGTAACTTTCATGCAACATCATACATACATATCACATCATCGCATGAGCAAAATAATCATATGTAAATAAGAATCAATTCTAATGCATCACTGTCACATTTTATAGGCATATGTAAATAACCATTGTCATCATCGAATGTTCCATATAATCATCATATAAGCACATTAGAAGACAACCATATGCATACATCTCAATCAAATAGGCATATCACATCATCAACTAACCATCTAAGCATATAGAATGGAAATAAAATGCATCCATCAATCATGTACATACAACATAAATCATGTAACATATAGAATGTATCCAACCACCTGCTGCATATCATATGGTAAAATGAAAAATCAATATCCAAGTGTACAATGATGTCAAATATATAAGAGAGATACATATCAAGCCAAAATGAATCATCAAGCATCTACAAGAGAAAGTATACATCAAAAATAGAACACATGGATCTAAGTTGTGCTCTTTAGATAGATATTGTCAGACTAGCTGAACCTCATGCTGCTCCCCCAGATGTGCCAACATTTGGATCTCTTCCTGCGAGATCCCTACAAGGTGGACTGGTAACAGACATGATCTTTGTATGACATCGACTCCATTTGGATCTAGTCCCGAAAACCACTACCTAACTAGGGGCACACTAATCAACATGAATGATATCCTCATATAACTTCTAGTAATACTTATCCTCCTTGGCCGAGTGTTGGATCTCTCAAATGGTCTTCACAGTGACAGTGCCAACAACGGTCCTCTCTAATCTATCTGTGAGGGCCTCAACATGCCCATAGCGCTTAATGGTTATGCCTCTCATAGTTTGTGACTGAGAAACCTATCCCTATAGCTATCCCACCTATCTCTAAAGTTGTTGAACCATCCTTTGTAATGCAACTATCTATGTCAGTTGCTGCTATGGTTGTACTATAGTTTGAACTGTAGGTTGTTGTGGTCCTAACCAGTACTGGGATGATTGAGGATCCTACGCTACTTGTACTGGCGCTTCCTATAGAGGAACAATTATTAGAGGCCTATATGACCTCCTCCTTTGAACTAATGGCTACTGCTCAACCTCCTCATCCCCATTGGCCTTCTCATCATCATCACCAAGCTCATCACCTATGCCTCTTCCCACTTTACCCACACCTCTCCCAGCATTTCCTCTCCCCATCCCTGCCTCCACTCTCCCCTACCTTGAACACCTCTATCTCTTGATCTCCATCTCCACCCTCTTCATCGAGGTCCTTCCTTATTATCAACCTCCTCTATTGCAGGTATCGACTTTCCAGAATCTGACAATCTAGGAAAAGGATGCTCTGCCAAATAATAAGAATACTATGGTGTCAAGTCCCTATCTAAGATATCTAGTCTCATATACCAAGCTAAATAATGGAGTGCATAAGACTCTGCTCTAGCTACCTCAAAAGACAAGGAAGGACCCCAATCTACTATGTCCTTGTGTGTTCGGGTATACATGGTAGAACCTTGAGGCATACCTTGGCTTTGATGATACTACCTCCACACACAAGTCAAAATGAATCTCTCAACAATGTAGGGTATCTAACAAATTAGATATCAGGACTCGAAAAGATGTGGTTCCTTGGTAGCATCCTCCTACCAGACCTCACAATCAAGATAAGGTCTCAATGTCACACGGTCCAAATCATCCAAAGCACATCTCCAATACTCTAGTTTCCCTAACATCGGCTGGGAAACCATATGACCATAGGCATGAATATAAGCATGTCTTGTTGATTGTGATCGAACTACAACTAGTCGTGTCACTGCTATATTTTTCATGCACATATCTGTAATAGTGTAGCTCATGTCGATAGACCGGCCACCTCATCATACACTACCTAATGCAAATCATGATAAAAGTGGGCCAACATGAATATTCCCCATGCATAACAAGCACCTTGTTTCACCATGCTCCCCAAAATACACCCCACCCCATCGCTAATCTATGAGATGTCCTATCAAGACATAAGAATCCTCCTACCAAACTAGCTAGTATAGATGGAAAAGGCTCATAAAACTCTACCATGTACTCCCAAAGAACATCAGGCCCCTCAATCTTATCATCTCCAAAGATTCTCCTTAGTGCATCATCACCCCCCATTTCATGACAATCATACTGAACTAACTCTCCAGTCAAGGGGATGCAAAGAATCTTATACACGTCCTCAAGTGTGATGGTCATATCTCTAGCAGGCAAGTGGAATGTGTTGTGTTCTCTATGCCACCTCTTAGCTAAAGCAGTCAACAATCCTCTATTCTCCCTATACTCTAGCATTAAAAAAATGTATGATAGCCCATAGGACGCAATAACAGCTCTATCAACATCAGTCAAATTGGGTCTCATCCCAAATATCTTCAAGTATCACTCTTGAGACATCAACACATCTAAATCCACCTGCAATGTGACATCAACAAAATTTCAATTATCTATCGGATCAGCCAATCAATCAATCAACTATCCTATCAACTCATTCAAGATTTTGATCAATTTTTTCAAGCACCTATCAATTATGCTCATCCATCATGAGCTCACAAAAATAATCAATCTTATCGGTCATCAATCATTGAGTTTATATCATTGACACTCATCAATCATGAGGTCAATCAAATTCAATCATTCATGCAATCAGGTGAAAACATTAGCACAATCAAGAAATTGAAATTTTAACCTACAAAGAAAGAAAACAACACTCTGTCTTAAATGTGCTATAATAGTCACCATATGCGCCAAGACAAAAATCAAAAGTGCTAAAAAAAAATTCAAATGTGCAATTTCAAACATCAAAAGCTCTAAATTTTTTTTTCAAATGTACAATTTTAAACATCAAAAGTGCTAAACGATTTATCAAATGTGCAACTTTAAGCATTAAAAGTGTTGCATTCTCTTTCATATGCACTAAAACCCTAAATTTTGAAACCCTACCAAAAGTGCAACAAAAAATCAAATACGGGAAAATGCACATAAAAAGAGCCACGATAAAAATCAAATGTGTCATAACAATAATCAAAAGCACAAAAAGATTGCAAAAAAAATGCAAAAAACTGCCAAAAATTTAAAAAAATGAAAAAACAAATCACAAAATCAGAATTTAACAATCACGAGAGGTTGAAAGATCCACTTACCAAAGGTCCATATGATGCTAGCCAATTAAATCAACGAACCCGCTTGAATCGATGATTGTGGTAAGGTGGCACCATCTTGTTTCAAACCCTTTTTCTCTCAAATGCTACAATCACTAAACTCCAAATGTGCAAATGAGTGGAGAAAGCTAACCCTAGTGCCTTATATAGCTTGTGAAAGTGACAAGATTGTACCACCATGGTGGATGTGTGGGGCACGCTATGATGGTTGTGTAATTCCCATTTTGTTTCAAATAATCCAATAATTTTATCGAGAGATCAATTTCAAAAATTTCAAAAATTTCAAAAAATAAAAATTAAAAAATTAAAAAATCATAAAAATAAAAAAATTCTCAATTGATCTCCCAAGGGGGCATCCATCCATAATAAAAAAAAAAAATTGAATTTTCGTCCAGGGCAATCAAATCAAATTTTTCTATGAAACGATGTGTCAAAAACACATCATCTCAAAGAGGGGAAGAATGTATACAACTAAAATTGGCTTGAGAAAACTAATTAAATACACACTATTTAGTTAATGCCTAATTCCTCTATCTATAAATAAATTATTTAATTTATTTATATGATTCATTGCATTTATTCTTCTTATCCTAAAATCATTTTCACATCATTTACCAACCCATCTTATCATGCCACATCAACATGTGTCTCATATAATTAAATAGTCTCAAATATTTAATTGCACAAATATATTCAACAAACTAAAGAGACACATGGCATTGCATCTAATTGGGAAGACACTTGACACTCCCTTTTTCTCTCCATCCTCCACATAGCACTTGTTTCCTCTTAAGGAAACATGATCCACTTTTTTCTCTAACTGCTCCATCTCCAACCATTCATGTTCTCAAATCGAATCTTGACTGTCCATCTTTGCCACCTAGGACATGAGCCTTGGAAAATCTATAAATAAACTCTCATTTGCACAAATCAAGGTATAGAAGTAGCTATTAAGAAAACATACCAGTTAGTATTCCAATATTTTTAGTAATTAGCTAACGATCTTTGAGCATTTAGTATAGCACATCATAGTTTTGATCTTTTAACATAGATCAATAGAGCATTCTACCATAATGTAAATCAAATTTTCATCTCATCTAACTTAATATCATACTTTTTAGGAATAATTTCTTGCATTTACATTCAATCTTGTTCTTTGGGTTGTCATTTTTAAATCCACATGTGCATAAATTTGAGAGCTAATATGGCTTGATAAATCCTTGGAGATAGAGGACAATAAGACATTCACAAGAAGGATGAGTTTGAATTCCTTTCTCTTAATTTTCTTTCAATTTAGTCTCATTGATGTGTTTAGTGTTTAATTTGATTGACACAAATTATAGTACACAACATTCAAGAAACAGAGCATCATTATTTGTCATTGCATATCTGAGGTGCATCTTTTCATTGTTTATTTCAATATTTACAATATTTCATTCAAGGTTAATTCCTAAACCGAGGTTTGACATACACAAACCCCTATTCCCAACCTATTTCCCTTCTCTAGTGAACATAGGAACGGGTACAAAGATGTGATCTTCATAATTGACTTTGTTTACAGTGATGAATGCATTCCCCTTTGGACAAGGAAAAGTGTGGAGGACCGGTGTGACAGGCGTACTGGTTCTAACATTTCAAGAGCTCATTTTGGGGATAGATCTAAATACACTTACATTTCTCAGATCTAGATTTTTGGCTCGATCTAATGATTGTAAGTCACTGTACACACACAATTACTTTAATTCTAGCACATTTACGCTAATTTCAGCATTTTTACAATTCAACTTAAAAGAGGGCAATCAATTCAAATTCTAGTAAACCTAATAAGGATTCTTAGCCCAATGCTTGCTAATTTGTGTATACATCTATTAGGTTTACCCCTCTTTAATGTATTGGTCCCTAAGTATAAATATTAGTGGTTTTCATACATCTAATGGTGGAAACCCTAATATTTTTCACCACCACATTTTGGGTTCACCAAAATGTAGTGGTGAAAAAATAGGGTTTCCACCATAGGTGGTGTGAAAAATTCTAATTTTAGGCTTAGGGACCACTAAATTAAAGAGGGGTGAACCTAATAGATCTAACCACAAATCAGCAAGGATAGGGTTGAGAATTCTTATTAGATTCACTAGGTTTGGATTTCATACCTTCTTTTAAGTTGAATTGTGAAAATGTTGAAATTAGGGTAAATGTACCGAAATGGAAGTAATTATGTGCAAACAATGAGCTACGATCGTCAAATTGAGCCACAACCCTAGATCTAAAGGATGTAAGAATATTCAAATTTGTTCCCAGAAGGAGCTCCTCAAATGTCAAGACTAGTGTGCATGTTGCACCGGTCCTCCACACTTTTCATTGTCCAAAGGGGAACCTGTTCGTCTCTATGAATAAAAACAATCCTAAAAAATTGCAACTTTGTATATATTTCATACACAAAGAAAGAAGGGGAAATAGGCTGGGAATAGGGGTTTTCCTAAATAAAATCCCAGTTTAGGAATTAACACCAATTGAATTTTTTTAAATACTAAAATAAATAATGGAAAGATATACCTCAGATCTACAATGACTGATAATGATACTTTTCTTCTTGAATGTAATCACATATGTTGTATGAACTATCATGAATATGAAAAAACCCTAATCACATACACATGCTTGCATATGAATGGTGTAATTTTGCTCCACAATGATTGAATGAATAATATGTAGCATTGAAGATCTTTGAAAATTCTTGATGATGAATGCACAAATGCTTTGGGTCAAATACTTATAATGCTTGGAGTCTTAGAATTACTTAGATGAAAAAGAGTTGATAAGGATACCTTGTATAGGGATTTCATAATTAAAATCAACTTTAGGCTGACTTAGAATTAAATTTATTTTTGTACAAAGCTAAATTTGAACAGGATAAGACTACCCAATCATCCTCCTAAAATTCGAGGAAAAAAGCACAGGACTTGTGTGCTAGGGGCCTCAGTCTTGACCACTTTTTTCTAGGTTTTCTAGGGATGCAAGCTATCATGATTCTAATGCTAAATCTAGCTCAGTGGCTCAACCCAAGATGTGTAGATATGCAAAATATGCTTTGAGAGTTGAAATTAGGGGAATAGAAAATGATAAAGGGCACACCTAGAATTAAGGGCTCAAATAAGAGTGTGATGATGTAATAGAGTGGAATAAGACCCATAATATTAAATTAATTATTAATTAATTACAATAAAGGTCCTATAATACATAAAGGAAATGGAAATACTAAAAAAGGTGTTAGGAGAGTGTGAAATTGGACACACTAATAAAGGGTGTAAAATTTATGATGCTACATCTAGCCCCCAATTTAGTAGAGTATGAGCTTATGATCATACTCTTGGAAAAGTAGAAAGATGAGAGAGGATCAAATAGGAGCGCAATCACAAGGAGATAAGACCACTAATTTCAAGGAACCAAGACCTCAATCTTAGGATCTTAACTCACACATTCACATGCAAGGGCACATAACACAAGGGTTTAATAAGACCTCATATCAACTAGCCGAAGAGACCTCGATAATAAAAATGTCTCAAACACTAATATCATTCTTGAAAAACGTCATCTCAAGAATACAAGTGATCACATAAACAGAGAAAAAGCACACATCATCCATAAACTACAAATAGAAAATCTATGATCTCATGAGAAAAAAAAGGAGAAGCATGGATACACATTCTAGATGTGTTTTTCTAGGTGATCCATGAGAAGAATAATAAGAGAGGACATGGATACACATTCTAGATGTGTTTTTCTAGGTGATCCATGTTGGGGAGGAGAGTAGGAATAGTCTAGTTGTATTTTGCTAGTTCCACTCATCCTCGTGCATGTGTGCAAGTGATGTCTAGTTAAAGGTATATAAAATCCCATATAAGAGTTTGTTTTCTCTGGTTTCGAGCATGTTTCAACTTGTTAAAGAAATGTAATAAAAATGCAGATGCCAAGGGGTGAATGTCTAGCTTCAAGAACATCTCATATCAGAGTTTGTTTTCTTTGGTTTATAGAATGTCCACCCCATTTAAGATATGAACAAATATAGTACAGTATGGTACATAGAGGGCGACATGTATGCCCCCCCCCCTTAAGATGTTAACATAGCCCTATGTTGATATCTTAAAGGAAGCAAGAAACAAAGATACCCACTTTCAAAACCAAGGAGATATCCTTTAGGAAACAATGTTCATAAACACAAGCTAAAGATGGAATACTCTTATAAGTAAGGATAAGATAGTTGAAAAAGAGGTATCTTTTAGCAAGTGTAAAGGAAAAGAGAACATGAATTCCTACCTTTCTCATATTTCTAGGTGAAAGGATTCTTGATGAAGGATGACACACTTTTGACCCAGAGTGAGGGGTTTGTCTATAATAGATATACATTTCCAAGTGAAGAAAAGGTTGTAGTCAAGGATACACACCTCCTAATAAGAGAGAATCCTTGAGAAAACAACAAATTCATGCAAGACATGGCACCAACTCATTATCAAACACCACTCAACAAAGTAAAAGTGGATCCTTAGAAAGGATAAGAGAGAGATCATTTCCCCCCAAGTGTAAGGAAAATGAGAAGAATTGCACAACCTCTAAGGAGAGATTATACATAATCAAATTCACAATATACTCACATGAATGAACATTCAATGCAAGAAAAGACATTAAGATATGTAAATTACAACTCTAAAGAAGAGGCAATTTTCAAAGAGAAAGAGAGAATTAGAAGAAGGATCACAAACTTCCTTAAGGAGAGAATGTTCATAAGAGATATACAATTCCATCCAAGAAAAGACATCAAAGTACGAAAAATGCAACCCCTAAAGGAAAAGGTGAAACCATGAAAGAAGAAAGAGATATGATAGGATAATATTCGTGCCTCCCAAGCATAGAGAAAAGAATAAATAAACTATTATGTTTCTCACTAAGTATGACTACACCTAAAATTGTACCACCATGGATGAAAATGAGCCCCCAATAGGTAAGCTAGCAATGTCACATAGTGAGAAGCAACATAATAGGGACTGGAGTGTGATTTGAAATGATCATGAAAAATATGCCATCCATCATCATCTATTATTTTTATGTTATTTTTATGGTCTTCGGATCTACAAACTGTAAATTTAGATTTTGAAATAGATTGAAAATAAACCTTGAAAATTTGAATTCTAAGGAGATCATTCATACAGGATTCATGATAATTTCCTATACTTTCAATACTAGATTGTGTAGGAGGGTTTATAGGGACTATAATTCCTTGTTCAAATTTCCCAACTCCTTGTCCTCTAAAACCTTGTTTTGATATTATGTTATAGCCACTCCTATAATAATTTCTTAATTAGGAGGAACATTATAATGAATTTCTTAGAAATTTGTAGTATAAGTGTGTTTAGAGGGAACAAAGGGACAAGTAGATGAATAAGGAATGTCTTGTGGAGGAGGATTTTTCTTTCTATCATCATGTATATCCTCTTTGGTAGATTGGGAAGGAAGTTCCTTATCATCTAAGGCCTCATCTTTTCTTAATGTTATGTTGGGAGCGAGATCATGAATGGAATGAATAACATCGTTTTCTCTACAAATATTTTGATGATTAAGATAGGCTCTAGGAGAATAAGGTGGATCCAGAGAGATAGAAAATATGTATAGGAAGAAGATGGGGCCAATTTATATCTTCAATTCTTTCTCTCTGTTAGAGAGATCATTGATATGAGTATTACCTCTTTCTTCATTCACATTATATACCCTAGGAGAGGTGCAAGTATTAGGTTTTCCATTAATATCTCTAGGATATGGAACTACAAATATTTTAGGTGATCTATATATGTAATGCATTTCCTTAAAAATATCATCATAAGACAACATGCACTAGAAATGAAAGCTTTAAGATCTAATTGATTGAAAGGAAAGAATATGGAAATTCTAAAGGTACACTATGCCAAAGTGCTATGAATGAAAAGAAGCAATGTCAAATGAAAGAAACCATTATCCAACATATGATTATGATAATTGTAAGTAAAAAAAAATTTAATCATATGTGAAATATCAAATAAATCAGAACTATTACGTGCCACTATGAATGATTAAAATACGATCTAGAAATGAAAGTGATGAATTAAGCAACCCATAAATCCAATCAACCAAAATAAATTAGGGTTTTTGTGAATAAACCTATAAATTTATGTAATTTGACTAAAATATGTTCTATGTATGTAATAATGAAAAATAAAATGTTCCCAAATCAGATCAAAGCAATTAATCCAAATTAGAGAACCCACAAGGTCAATTTTAGAATTAAAATTAGGGTTTTGTGAATTTAACCTCTAAATTTTTTAAATTCAATTGGAAATTAAACTTGTAAATGTCAATTTGAATTTTAAATTGCATAAACACTCAAATTTGAGAACATAAATAAAAAATAAAGGTGTAAGGAGTCAGGCTCACCAAAATAGAATGTTGTAAAATATTAGGGTTTCCACCATTAGATGTATGAAAACTGCTAATATTTACACTTAGGGACCACTACATTAAAGAGGGGTAAACCCAATAGACCTACCACAAATCAACAAGGATAGGGTTGAGAATCCTTGTTAGGTTTACTAGAATTTGAATTGATTTTCCTCTTTTAAGTTGAAATGTAAAAATACTAAAATTAGGGTAAATGTGTTGGAATTGAAGTAATTATGTGTGAACAGTGAGCTGCAGTCATCGGATTGAGCCACAAACTTGGATCTAAGCAATGTAAGTGTATTTGGATCTATCGCTGAAAGGAGCTCCTAAAATGTTGGGACCGGTATGCCTGTCACAATGATCCTCCACACTTTTCGCCATCCAAAGAGGAACATGTTCGTCACTATAAATAAAGTCAATTTTCAAGATCACAACTCCATACCTTCTTCCTACACACGGAAAGAAGGGGGAACAGGGGTTGGCCTAACTCAAACCCCGATTTAAGAATTAACCTTGAATAAAATATTGTAAATACTAAAATAAAAAATGGAAAGATATACCTCAGATATGCAATGACTGATAATGATATACCTCAGAATATAATCACATATGTTGTATGAAATGGCATGAATATGACAAAAATCTAATCACACACACATGATTGCATATGAATGATGTAATTTTCCTCCACAATGGTTGAACGAAGAGTAGGTAGCCTTGAAGATCTCTGAAAGTGCTTGATGATGAATTCTTCAATACTTGATTGCTTGATTACTTGGATATGGAGACTTGGGATGAAATTAGGTTGATCAAATGTCTTTATATTTGAACTCCTAGGTCAATTTACCAGTTAGGCCAACATCCAATGGTCATATAGAGCTATCAATTTTATTTCTCACCGAAGAGATAGGTCCCATCCTTCTCTTGAAAATTGGTCCCCATTGAGGGGGACCAGGGCGTCCTGGTCCTCCTCAATCAAGGACCAAAACTTAGACCCAAAGAGGAGGATACCCCTCCAAATAGTCTTTTGGTAGGTGTATATGGCATCAAAACTAGAGTGAAGGCACTTAATGGACCTGGGTAGGAGATGAGGGGGAGATGCACTAAAGTAGGGGCACAAACATGAGGTGTAAATTGGCTTGGTGACAATTTATGATGTACACTATTAGACTGAAACTTCATAAATTGTTCTTTAATCTATTATGGTTGTTGCTTAACCTTGACATTCTTCTTGCATAATGTTTGGATTTGCGAGAAGAGAAAGGCCATCTGAAGAAATATGTCAGACTAAAGGCTTAGAGTACTAGTTACATGATGATAATTGTTAGAAAATATATCAACACATATGTTTTTCCATAAAAATTTTAAAACCACTTGCTAAATAGAATTACCAATAACATCATTTTGCATGCCAAAATGAATAGTAGCATCTTTCCAATTCAAATCATGATTAAAAATTGTAGATAAGTCTTTAAAAACAACAAATCATTGCTTAACATATAAGCAGTCCCTAAATATATGTTTTAAACTTTTAATACCATTGCAAAAATTACATTTAGCTAGCTGGATCATAATATATCTCAATCTATCTTCCACAAGTATCTTGCAATGTAGTATTTTCCAAGACAACACTTGAGTAAAAAAGTCAACTTTAGACTTTCATATTTGAACACTCATTTTGATCCAAAATCTGGAGCTAAATCTTCATTCCACTTATGGTTCAGATGACGAGTAAGATGCCAACTAGGAATTAGTTAGATATAGATTTTTTTAAGAAGGAAGTGGTTAAAATGATTGGAGGACAACCATTTCTAATATTTAAATAAGTAACAATATCTTAAACTACAAAGGTTCATAGTCTAATCAAGAGGAACTAATGATTGATGAAAAATATGAAATTTCTTATAGTTGTTGTTTATTTCATGGTAATTTTTGATATCATTCTATGAAGCCCAATCAAGTGTATCAAGATCCCAAAATAATTTAAATTGTAATCTTTTATGAAAAATTAATACGCATATCTTAGGAAGCTAATAGCCAATGGTTGGTTATGATAATTAATAAGCCTATTCCATCAAATTGAAGTTGAAGCAAAACTAAAACCATGTTGTAGAGAAGAGTCATTCCATTTAAAAAATTTATAAATTGTTTGTATATGGATTTAAGGGGAAATGAAGCCCTAATCTTGAAGAAAGGAGCCATGAGCATTTTATCTAACCAATTGATGTCTTTCCAATTTTTATTTATTGCAACTGCTATGATTCATTGAAAAACTAAAATTTTCCATGATTCTTCTCCATTAACAGCTTTAATAATCCATTTTGTAGCAAGACAAGTCCCTTGTATTATAGCATTGTAAATTTTACGCCATTAATTAGGGTTGTCCAATTCCAATCTTAGGTTACCACCCGCCTTAGTGTGTTCCATTGCATTTTGTATTTTTAAGGTTCTTTTAAGCATTTAATTATTAATTAATTAATCAAACCTTAAGGCCTCTCTCATCAATTCACATATTATAAAATTGGGCCCTTAACCCTAAGTGCACCCATTTTTATTCTCTTTTAATTAATCCTAATAAAGTCCTAATTCTCATCTTCAAGGCATATTTTTGCATATCTAGACACCTTGGATTGACCTACCATGTTAAATTTGACTTTATAATCACGATATCTTACATCCCTAGAAATTTGGAAAATGGTTAGCCAGACCAGAATGGTACCATTCTAGTCTCGATTTTTTCTCCCCAAATTTCAGGAGCTTAATTTGGTGGCATTTTAATGTTTTAATCCTTCTTTGTGTTAATTTTCATCAATTCTAAGTCGACCTATGATCAAAATTAAAGTTAGGGTTTCATATATATAACTTTTTGTTTCCCCCATTTGAGGATCCAACTCTAGCAATTGAAGGAGATCCTTGTGTGAAGTGAAAGTAAAGGTTTATGTGGAGTCTAAAATTATCAAATTCATCATTCATCAATTCTTCATCATTCTTTTTCATCATTCATGGAAGCTTAGGAGATATTGAAGAATAATAAGGAGATCATCGACAATTGATTGACTTGTACCTCTCCCTTAGGGTTTGATATGGTTTCATGTTATTTTCATATCTCTATGTGAGTTTCAGATCTACATATCATTTGTTTTTAGATTTACATTACTTCTTAAGATCTGCATTGTATTTGTGATTTGAAGCATTACATTTACATTCATTTAGAGTTTTTACTCTAAACATAGGGTAAAACTCTAGTTTGCATTTTAGCTCATAAGAATATTAAAAACATATGAGATTTCAGGGCACACACATTTTCAATATTATATTGGCTATTTATGGAGGTGGAAATCACCAAAACAAGGGGTTTGACTAAGGCAAAACCCTATATAGCCAAAGAACACCATTTTCAGATTGCAGGTATAGGTACAGGTTTCTGTCAAAGCCAAAAATTTTCGAGATGTCTTAGGCAACTATTACGGGTCTATTTGCAAAATCAGGGCTTGGATCTCAAGCACCGAAGTGCCCAGCACTCTGGTCCTTAGGACCAAAGCACCTGGCCCTAGTCCCCCCCAATCAAGTGTAGATTTTGATAGACAAAGTCAAGATCATCTCAGTTTACAAACTTGTAGTTTCCAGCTAAGTTTGGTCATTGGGACCAGAGCGCCTAGCATTCCTATCCTCTCAAATTAGGCTCAATTTTTCAATATCAGGTGCACATCATATTCCAATTCCCAGATTTGTACTTTGTGTTTTAGTTTCATCTCTGTATCAAACTGTTAATGTTATTGTTCTAGTGGTTTCCATTCATCCTACTAGCTTAGTTTTGTATTCTCTCACATTTGACTCATTCCCTTTCATATTAGTTAAGAAATGGAAACCCTAAAAGTATTCCTTGACTCTCTTTCACAAGAGTAATTCAAAGTAAACCACTTCCTTAGGCTCTATCGTATTCCAATGTTTGAATGAAAGTGGGATTTGGTCGTAAACTACCCAATCCCATTTTTCACCATCACATGTGTTTTGGGATCTATAAGCCTTGGGCCACCTATATATCTTAGTTGAATGCAATGAGACCATGAAGAATAAATAAAACTAGCATTTCCATCCCACTTGGACCATAAAAATTTATGAATTATTCCATCCAGCTCTTCATAACCTTTCTTGGATGACATCTAACAAAATGAGTTATACACATGAGTTGCAATAATAATTTTATTGGCAACTTGAGCTATGGACAAAAAATCATTTCTAAAGTTAAATAACTAATTTTTAAGTCTATTTAGAAACCAAACCCACATATCAAAAAGAGAAACTCCCAAATTGAAGGGAATTTTGAGATATCTAGTTATCTCTCCATGTTTGATTTGCCTTCATTCATTTGGCATCCAATGTGGAGTAGGACAAAGCAAAGTTGTTAGATATTCAATTTTGTTATGAGATAGAAGTGAACTAAAAATTGCACAATACAAGTTTAAATTTTTTAAAACATTGTTCAATTCCTCTTCAAATTTATATAAGAACAACATACTATCATCAACAAAGTGAGAATTAATTACCACCGTATTCTAAGGAATATAAATTCCTTTGATCAACTTCATATGCATATGATTGGATTTTTGGACAGGATAACCCAAGGCATCATCTGTAGAAAGATATAAAAATGGGATAAGGGATATCCCTTCCTTATAGAATGTTGTAACTCAAAGAAATTTGACATAGTTTTATTAATAATAAGGTGTGCATTACCATCTTTGAACAATATTTGAACATGCGTTTGAATTGTAGGTCCAAATTCAAGCCATTGCAACATTTGAAGAATGAAGCTCCAACATATTATGTCGTATTCTTTATCAAAACCTAAGTTGAGAACTAAGTCATTGTGGCCTAAATGTTGAGCCCATTCCATGGTCTCCCAAGCCAACATAAGACCGCGAAGTATATATCTTCCTTTTTAAAAACTTGTTTGCTCGACTCTCACAATAACTATACAATGGGTCTGATTTTGATAGCTAAGGCCTTTGCAATGATATTAGGACCCAATGACCCATTTTAAAAGGCTTCTGAATAAAACATATAGAAATCATCCTTAATATTATTCCATATAACTTCATAAAATTCAGCCCAAAGACTATCAGAACTTGGTCTTTTATATGATTTCGTTGAAAAAAGAGCATGCTCAATGTCTTCCAAGGAGAGAATATTATCCAAGAATTTGTTGTAGCTTAGATCAATCATCTAACAGGATACAATTCTAGATACTTTCTTCCAAGCCCTATTGAATAGTTGTCCAGTGGTTGTCCTCTTTGAACAGTTGTTCATTAAAATTATAGAATAAACTAGTAATTTCAACATTATCGGTATGATATCCACTTTCAACCTGTATAGCATCAATTCTCTCTTTTTTAAGTTTATAATTGAGAAAATTAAAGAAAATTTTAGAAACCTTATTCCCTTGCTTGATCTATTGAAGTTTGGCTCTAATTTTAGTACCTTTCCCTTTATACCAATCTATTTTACATAGTAGGGCTTCAGCAACAATAATATAATTTTTTATTTTTCATTACGAAGATAATTGTTCAATTTTTTCCTAGCTTGTTCTAGCTCCTCTTGGAGGGATTTCTCTATACATTTATGTCTCTAAGCCATTGTTTTTCCAAATGAATAAATAAATTCAACACATTGAGGTATTGAAGTATTCCCCCAAGCAATTCAAGACTCTCCTTTTGTTGAGAATTGGTGTCTCAAATTCACTGGTTTAAATTCTAGTCAAATGGCATTTTGTTCCTCCAGTGAGCATTTTGGTGTAACATGTGATGTCGATAAGATATTTCAATCGAGTAGCCAAAGTCTCTATTATTTGCGATAAGACTATTTCGATATAGCTTTGTTCAATCTTGGTGATATCAAGGATTTCAATGTGACATGAGAGTTCAGTAAGATACTTCAAGCCAATAGTCGAAGTCACTTCTTTGGGCGATAAGCTAGGCATTGGTAAGAAATTTCTGGTGGTCTTGGCAATGCGAGTTATTTTCGGTGTGACTGAAGGCATCGATAAGACATTTCAAGAAGGATGTCGAAGACATACTCTTGGCTGATAAGAACATGTTGATAAGACTACACTGAGTCTTGGTGACCAGTTAGGATTTCGATGAGACATCTGTGTTTGCTAAGACTTGTTAAGGAGGTTGTCAAATTCATTATGTACTCCAATAAGATCAAGTGGATAAGACATGAGGATTGTCTAGGAAATACAACTAATTTCAATGAGAGATTGGAGTTTGATAAGAGAGTTCTAAGACATTTCCAAAGGTGTGCCTCTTGTTGATAAGTCATGACATGAAGTGGGGTCCATAGTTGAGTTGTTCTTGATCTGTCGAGTTGTTTGTTGATGATTGGTCTGAATGGGAACATTGGCCGATAGCCTTTTGAGAGTTAGTGGGGACCATAGTGGACTCATGTTGACTTGCTGAGTTGTCTAATGGTGATTAGTGCAAGTTGGAATCAACTCAGAGGATTCGATGAAGAATACTTTGTGTTTATTCGATAGTTTGAAAAGTCTGATGATTGGAGCCATGGAAACTAAAATGAACCACTTTCTGGACAAAGGAATAAACATTTGAAGAAATGGTTGTAAAGGCTATTCGAGGGTTGGAAGTTGGTTGACTGTGTAGGTATGTTGGATGTTGAATTGTAGAATGTTGTCCCTATTGCCTATGTGATCTATGTGGATGTAATTCAATGTGGAATGTGTATGATGCCTGAACAGAGACTGAATGTACACCATAGAGAGAATAATCAGTAACTTGTATGTAATAGACATTTTATTATAATACAAGTGATTCTTCTTTGGTGGTGGGTTTTTTACTCGTAAGGGTTTTCCCATGTAAATTTTGTGTATTCTATATGCTTGTGTGTATCTTTTGTTTACTATGACATTCTAGAAATGTGCATCTTATTGACTGCAATTGAAATTGAAAGTAACATTTGCTTCTCTTCTCTTTAAATCCAACATTATGGAAGGCATTTCCATGCTATGCTTTCCTTTCACCTTCAAGAGAATTAGGGTTTGAGTTCCAAATTCCCACAAGGGATGAAAAACATTAAAAAAAAATTAAATGATAAATATTAAGTTTGAAGGGAAGGAAGGAAGAATGATCCACATTTGGAGAGAAAGAGAAGGAAAAAATGATTGGAAAATGGTTTGATAAGGTAGTTGAATAATCCACTTGTACATAATAATCAGAGGAAAACTTGTTCAATTGGATATTATGAGACAAATAAAAATGATCTAATCTACTCAAATTTTTAACACTACTTGACCTATAGACCAATTATTATCATAATTGGAAAAAAAATTATGGATGGGATCAGAAACTCCAAGAAAGTTTCAACTGAAAATCCATTTTTCAAAGTCTTCTTGGATAAGTTTAAAGTAGCTAAACCAACTATGATGCTCATGATGCTCCACCATATTAAAATCACCTCTCAACACCCAATCAGCATTAGGAAGACTTCTGAATATTTGATCCTAAAGAATAAGTCTTTCTTTTGAATTGTTAGGAGCATATATAGAGCAGAATCCCAAGGGTTGTTAATTGATAAAGGAAATGGACCAAACATAGTTGTGTGTTGGGTCCTCTCTCCTATCAATGATGTATTTGGATATCCAAGGACACAATCCAAGCACTTCTCCTCCACTTCCCTCTCTATGAGAGGTATGAATGAAAAGAGATTATTTCCAAAGGTTGAAAAGAGTAACATCTAAAGCATTCATTGTTGATTTTGACTTCCTATAAAAATAGCACATCTAGTTTCCATTTCATTATATTTTCTTTAACTTCAAATTTTTGAAACAAGTGGGACAACCCTCTCACATTCTAAGATAAAATCTTACAATTTTTGATGAACTAGCTAGAGGGTTATCATATCCTCGTATGGAAGACTCCAAGTTGATTAGAATTGGCAACCTCTTGTTCATTATTTAATTCTTCCATTGATGTAGCTAGTGGAGACCTAGGCCTTTGTCTAGGATTGGGAGAAGGAGAAATGGATTTGTTATGGGGTTTCAACAATCTAAGAGAATGAAGATGTAAAGCAGAAAAAATCAAACCCTAGTCGTTCTCCCCTCCCCAACTCCAAGGAGAGAGAAGGGAGAGTCACTAGGGTTGATGGTTTTCACTTAGGAGAGACTTTACATTCAAAAGAGGGGTTGAAACCCACAAGATCCAATCCCACACAATGCAAGATTGGATTCTAAATGAGTTTCAAGGGTTGTGACATCAAGGATAGCCTCTTTTGTAAAGAATGTAGATAGAAAGATTGAACTAGGAATGCATGTAAAGTAGGAAAGATTCACTTATAAACAGAGATAGGGATATGGGATGAAGCTGCGGACCTGGAATTAGCAGTAAAATGTCGAGACGGTGCTGTTCTGTAAATTTGAGCGAAAGTTGACGGGACGATGGCGCCCGACGTGCACACGGTCCTCCGAAAAATCTGCGAAACGAAGGGGGATTTGTTCGTCTCTGCACAAGGATTCCAGATCTTCAATTACAGCCGCGTACCTGCAACCTTGTTGTAAGAATGTTTGTATTCTTACATGCGAAGGTGTAATGTATGTAGTATGTAGTATGTTGTATGTGATCTCCTCTTCAATGGTTGAATCCTTGTCTTGAATGCAACACTTAGCCTTGAATGGAGACTTAGAATGCTCAATTGCTTGAAGGAATGCTTGAATGCTTGAATGCTTGAATATCGTTTTTGCCTTTTTTTCATCTTACCAAAATGGGAGACGAAATGTAGTTTATATACTTGTCAATTAGGGTTGACAGACTGATTTTCCCGACCTTAGGCCGACCAGGAAACATTATTTTCCAATTTGCAAACTTAAAGACCCGAAGCCCCATAAGAGACCGGGCCCAAAATAGGGCCAGGGACCAGGGCGCTAGGCGCCATGGTCCCACCTCCAGGGGCAGCAGGGTGCAAGGAGGATCAGGCCAGGGTGCTGAAAAATGCAGTTTTTGATGTCATGAACAAGTTTCGGGGTCTCCATTCAGGTTCCGTGTTGCATCGCCATCGTGAAGACCCAAATGCAGTCAAAATTGCAAGTGTCACAATTTTAGGACGCTACAAAAGACAAGATGGTTCACTAGGCAAGGAACAAGAAATGGAGGATGAAGAAGATGTTGGATTATTGGGGAGATAATTGAATTTGGTTGTTAATTGTTGCTGCTAGGATATGTTGTTGGAATTGATGTAAATATATTCCTTTGAGTTATTTCAGTGAGTTTGGAAATAGTTTTTGATCCGGTTTTGTAGTTTGGTTTTGTTGATCATTGTTTTGCAGAATCCGGTATTTCCTCTGGTATATTTCGGTGTGATCAGATCTTGTTCTGGGACTTTGGATTATTGTTTGGAATGATCTTGTGTATCTTTATTTTAGATGGTTCATAATTTGGTGCTCCACAAGTTATCTTTCTTCATAACAGTTGTTGATTGGTTGTGTTCTTGAGCTTTGAGACGTTGACCGATGAAGATTTGAAAAGAGGTGTCGGGGCAACTATTCTGGATGATTCTAACTGTTACCACTTATCAAATTGCCATTAGTTTTATATACAAAGTCATTCTATATTCTAGTCGGTTAAGTCGGTTAGTATTACCAAATCATGCAGTCGCTACACACAGAGAAGTCAGTATGAACAGTCTAGTTGGTTATAGAAGGAAAACAGTCACAAAGCCCAGTATACACTGAGCTGTCTACTGAGTGTTATTTCATGGCTACCGAGTGGTAAAGATAATACACCAAGTTGATATATACAGAGTTAAACATGTTACCAGATTCATTGAACCTAGACACACATATGAAAATGTGTTACAAGATCGAGGCACACAGAACCGTTATCACATTGGAAATTGCACATACAGATCTTGTATAATTTTGGGGTCATCTAACCAATGAAATATTTTGCATGGTTATTTATTTGAGAAATCATGTTTGTAAGATCGAAGCAATGAATCGGATCACCGACATAAGAAGTCTATTTATACAACATGAATTTAGGGTTAAAAAGAGAGAAGATGTGAATGTGAGAAATGTGTGTGCATGTGTGTATGAAGCAAGACTTATGTGATACATGAGAAATCACAGAGTATTATGACTATTACAGAGACACAGAGGTCACCGAGAAGGTTATCAGAGAACAAACAAGGAACTGAGTAAATAGAAGGGTTTACTGAGTTACTTTATGAGTTACCGAGGTATGCTATAGGCAAGGTAATCTTATTTTGAGCACATAGAATTTGCTACAGCATTTTAGATGTAAAGTTGCAGATATTTGTAATGATTCTATTGTAATATTTTGAAGTTGTAAGAGAAACCTTTAACAGGGTAAAAGACTCTAACCAAGTCTATAAATTGTAAATCCTTTAACCAGGTGTTACACTTATATAGTGTTGTAAAATCCTTTAGCAAGGTAGAGCTAACTGATCTTAATACTCCTAACAGGGTAAGCTATTAGAAATAGCTAAATGTAGCTCTAAATGAGCATTCTTTATTATTGCAGTAGTGAAGTTGTGGGTGCCATCCCCACGGCAGTTTTTCTCTCTAACCAAGAGTTTCTGCGTGACCAAAATATATGTGTTATGGAGTGAATCATGTATGAATGTTATCTGTTGATTATAGTTTTTTTATATGTTACTGCACTATTCTATTTATGTATAACAGTAAAGTTATTACAAAAGAAAAGTTTTGGAGTACTGATTCACCCCTCCCCTCTCAGTACGTTAGCTTTCCATATTGGGCCTAACAATTGGTATCAGAGCTTGAATCTTGGAAAAGGGTTTAACTACCTAAAGAGAAAGATCTTATCAATGGAAGGCTATAAACAATCTCAGAGGATTATGTATCTACAAGAAGAGTTGGATAATGAAAATCAAGTGATTGCAGACATGCAAAGGCAAATGCAAAAATCTTTGAAAGTAAGGAGAAGATTATCTGATGACTTGCAGGATTCTCAAGAGTTAGTGGAACAAATTGAGACATCATCTGACAACAATATATTTGAAGAGACTGAAGAAATTATTGGAATGTTGAAAGAAAAGAACAAAGCATTGGCTGATCAACTAAAAGCAATGAAAAGAGAACATGAACATTTCAGTATACAGATGACTAAAAATCTAGATGCATTAAGGATAGCCGAGGATAAAGCAAGAGATCTACAAAGAGAGAAACAACAACTTGAAGTCTTAGTATCTGATAAGAATGATGAAATCATAAGGCTAACTGGTATTCAACAAAATATGACAAATCAACTAGGTTATACACATCATGAAGCAAATCTGAAAAATGATGAGAATCAAGCATTGAAACTTGAAGTATCAAGGTTGAGCAATGAACTTGAAACAGAGAAGAAATCCAAGGAAACACTGAAGAAGAGTTATGAAGCATCAAAGATGCTGGATGAGAAAATGAACACAAGACAACCCTACAAAGAAGGAGGACTTGGTTACAAAGGAAAAGACTCTACCGAGAAGGGAATCTACACTACCGAGAGAGGAGAATCATCAAAACAAGATGGAAAAAGGAATAACATCAAAAGGAAGAAGCCTACTTGCTACTACTGTGGAAATCAAGGTCATATTGCTAGTATGTGTCAAATCAGAAAAGGTAAGCAACCGAATACAACTAAGACCAATGGTTATTGTTACAATTGCAATAAATATGGTCACACATCTAATCAATGTAGGACAAAGTCTGTTAACAATTATCAGAAGGCAAAGTTCAAAGGGTTTTGCAAAAACTGCAATAGTTAAGGACATGGTACCGAGAAGTGTTGGTTTAAGCAAAAGAACCACATATGGTCTACACACCGAGAAAATACTAGAGGCTACCGAACTCACATAGATCCTTACCGACAATATTCTACAGTACCATGGGATTACAATACAAGGATATGGTGTGAATGTTGTGGAAGATATGGACATATAAGTGCCAACTGCTTTATAAGGTTTGGAATGAATAACCAAAGATCATGGAGAAATCCTGGTATGGCATGTTTTCATTGTCACAAAGCTGGACATTTAGCTAGAGATTGCAGAGATCAACCTAGAGAAGACACTGAGGAAATAAAAGAGAAATTAAAGATGATTTGGTGAAAGAAGGAAATTGTGTCAAATGAAGAAAGCACCTTACCTACCGAGTTAGGTGCTCCCACTCCAAATTAATCGGTAAAGGTATGAAGGGATTGCATTCTCACAAGGTTAAATCTTAAACAGTTCCTATTTAAGTATGTACTGAATTCAAAATCTGCATGGTAAGATGTAGGAGTAAGTTTGAAATTCTATCAAAGTTTTTGAAGTACTTTACAGGAAAACTGTCAAGTCGGTGAATTCAGGAAGCCTGTCAAGTCGGTATATGAAGGAAATTTGGTTACTCAGTTAAAGCACAAAAAGGGAAAGAAAGTTAAGTGAACCGAGTGCATTTAATGTCTTTGACCTAACTTGCACGGAGCCCAATAAGGTATTTTTGAGTACTTAAAAGGTTTTTCACGGTCATTTTCATTCACCATGTTTTCAAGAAGCAGAGCAGAGTGAATCAAGGTGATCAAACCATCTTCAAAGAAAAATCCAAGGTATTTACATCGAATCTCATCGCATTGCTAAGCTAGTTTACTGAACTCATTAAGTTGTTATCTACTGAGAGTGAAGCATCTACCGTTTGTTAAGTTCTCAAACCCTAAGGTTCTTGTGTCAATTTTTATCTGAAATCAAAATGGCATCTAAGATCCAAGACCCCATTGTTGTCACTAATGTAGAAAAGCCCTCACTAAAATACTCTATGACTCCCAAAATTGCATCTAAACTGGATGACAAGACCGTTTTTTCACTCATCTCGGATCAAGTCTTGTTAGTCGAGGATGTGAGATTCTTCACAAAATGTTGTGTTGAAGAACTCGGTCATGTTGAGATCAAGGATGCATACGATGAATTGTGCACAGATGGTAAAATGGATAACAAGTATGAGCATATCAAAATCAAGGGATTGACTGAAGCCCTAACCTATCCCCGTGTGTTCAAACCCCAGTGGGTCAAGTTTGTACTAAGCCGAGTGCATGATGATTTCATGTGGCTACAAGAGCAACCGTTTAAGATCACTAAAGAAAGCATTCATCTGTTCACCAGTTACCCTATCTATGATCATGCCCGAGCACAGAAAATGATATCATAGAAGGAATTAATCAGTTTGACTGGAGTTGAATCGGATTACAGAGGTCTGAAGTTGAACAATGTTACTGATTCTGAACTCAAATTCACCATCAGAGTAATTGGTTACTGTTTCTTCCAATCGGCAAGGGAAAATAGTGTACTCTGTGCAGCAGTGGATTTAGCATACAAAATTGTTAAGAAAGACATGAAAGTTGACTTGTGTGAAGTATTGTTGAAGAACTTGTTTGAAAATCTGAACACAATCAGGAAGTCGAAGAAGAACAACTCAGCAAACACTCTAAAATTTGGATCACTACTTGTGTGTATGTTTTTCTACTTTGAGAAGTTTTTTCCAACAGTCGGTAAAGTTGTTTGGGAACTACACCGACCAATCACCCATCAGATCAATGACCTCATCAAGAAGTTAGGTGATAACTTTAATGATATAATGGATGATTACTTCAGCAAGTTTCAAGAAAAAATGCATAACAGGTACCGGATTCCACCACAACTGGTAGAAAAATACAAAGATGAAATATGTTTTGAGGTAGACACCGATTACTGTTATGTGAATGTTGTGGAACCGAGGACTCAATCTTTGTCACCTATGGGTTACGAGATTGATTTTGATATCACACAATAGCAAATTGATGCCTATCTATCATTGCCAAGGCATACTACCGAGCTGAGGTATGGAACCTATGAAGAAAGGAAAGAAAAAGTAAAAATGAGCATTGTAGTACCTAAGGCTACAAGAAAAGCTACAAAGATGATTAAGGCACTAACTGAGAAATTTGGAGAAGAGTCTTCCTCCATGCCTGTCAAAGGATTTCTAGCCATCACCAAAGAGGAGACAAATGCCCAAGAAGTAGCCATAACACTTAGCACTGAATTCCCTAAGGGAAAAGTGTTGAAGAGAAAGAAACGAGACACTTCAATGGTCCTACTGACCCCTCCAACAAAGAGACCTAACACAAGGACATCTGTTGCATCACTGAGTAAGAAACAAAAGACTGTTGCCATTCCTAAGGTAACTAGAACTTGCAAGAAATCTACTCGGAGACTCATTTTTCCAAAAGAGTCGAGTGATACCGAATCTAAAGATGCAAATAAATTTCAGATTGTGAAAAGAAAGAAGGTAGATGTACATAGTGTAGAAAATTTTTGTAATAATTTAAAGGAATATGGTGGATTTGGTGGATTCAAATTTGTTAAATATGAATCCAGATCGGCTGATGAAAAGAGGCAAATTGAAGAAGCTGTCATTTGCACACTTCTCAAATTCCAAGTGATACCATTAGAAGTATGTAATTCTATTCCTAAGGAATTATATGCACATATTGAAACCAGATGGCAATATGCCCTAGACTTGGAGAAACAAATCAGAGAAAGAAGTTTGGTGCTTCTCTTTCCTGATATGTTGGTTGATGAAATAAAAGAACATCTGACAAACAACCAAACTCAATTTACAGTAAAACAAAAGGCCTTGAAATTGATGAATGGCCTGTATATAGAGGTAGAGAAGGAAACAAAAGAGCAATGGAAGAACATCTTTCAAAGAAAGAATGCTGGTGAACAATCTATAGTGGAAATAGTCGATGTCACCGACCAAGAGCTTGATGTCACTGAGCAAGACCTTGTAGACACCATTCAAATAGATGAAGATATCATGGATGCAGAGGCACCTGAACAAGAAATGATAGAAGGCAATGCTTATGCATAACTTGTCTCCAGTGAATCTGTTTTGGAACAAGTTCAGCCTTACCCACTGATCAATCAACCTGCTACAACCAAAGCTCCTCAGGCTATAGGTGAAGGCACCAAAGGTCAAAAGTCTACAGCAAAAGGTACTTCACAAGAACCATCCTCTCAAGCGCCTTCTAGCATGGATAATGTTACAACCGAGACACCAAGCACTAAGACACTAAAGGACACTACCGAGGCTAAAGAAACTGACAAAAGTGTTGTCTCTACTGAGAAACCTACCGAGGGTCCTCAAGCCTCTCATGCTATAGTAGTGGCTCACCCGGTGAAAGGTAAAGAAAAGAAGTTGAAAAAGCATAGTTTCAAAATTGATTTAACAAAACTGATAGTGTTGCCCAATGTAGACATCTCCAAACTAAAAGGGCAAGCACTCAATGAATTTGGTGAACTGTACAAAGCAAAGGCCGAACAGGAGAAGCAACTAGCCATTCAGAGGAAGAATAAAGTACTTCAGAAGGTAAAGACCTTACTATCAGATATGCTACCTTCAGTTACAGTATCAACCGATGCAGCCATCCATATTCAATTGGATGAACTCCTCAATCAGATTGAGACATCTGGAGTAGATGCATCTGAATACTTGAGCAAACTAAAAGACAAGGAGCTAACTGCTAAAATGATAGAGGAAATACAGAAATCAATTGTTGTTGGCAAGGTAAAACTTGTCAAATTTATTGCTAAGTTGTCCCCTCAACTCAAGCACATTCTTTCATTATTTCAGAAACTCTGTACATTTTCTTTATTTCTTAAGGACATTAAGAATAAAACAGAAGCAATTGAGAAACAGATCACCGATCTCTCAAATAAGTTGACCCCCGAGTCAAATTCAGTTCAAAACTTTTATACTAAGCTACAACAGCTCATGGCTCAACAATTGGAACTGAGGAATGAAGAACACAAGATCAGGATGGACATAATGACACTTCAAACATTATTCCTTCCTCATCTTTCATCCGTTCAAGAGTAGCTAAACTGAGCCACTTCTCTTTCTATTACAAAAGAAGGAAGCACTTTAGATGGCTTAATTTCATTACTAGTTGATATTAGTGCTCAGAATTCTTTAATGGACAGTGTCAAGGATGCACTTTCTGTCACCCTCACTGATGCCCAAACAAAGTACAAATCCATTTTTGATCAGTTGCCACCTCCCAATGGTAACTAAATTTTGATGTTTGTCAAAAAGGGGGAGTATATCAGAGTATATCATCAGGAGTGTATAGTATTCAAAGTATCAAACAACTAGAGTGTAGTATACAGGGGGAGTATACCGAGCAGAGAATGAGTAGAATATGTAGAGTATCCAAGAGCAGTGAACCGAGCATGAACAGAGGAAAGAACAGTGATTACAGAGTTTTGTATAGCATATTGATAAGGGGAGTATATTTGATTATACTATTTCAATGACTAATGTATATACTGCATGTTTAGTCAATTTTGTAATGTATACAGATTTTTTTTTGTAATGACTTTGAAAGTAGTTTTGTCAAACATCTCAACTAATGTCAAAAGGGGATATTGTTACCACTTATCAAATTGCCATTAGTTTTATATACAAAGTCATTCTATATTCTAGTCGGTTAAGTCGGTTAGTATTACCGAATCATGCAGTCGATACACACAGAGAAGTCGGTATGAACAATCTAGTTGGTTATAGAAGGAAAATAGTCACAAAGCCCAGTATACACCGAGCTGTCTACCGAGTGTTATTTCATGGCTACCGAGTGGTAAAGATAATACATCGAGTTGATATACATCGATTTAAACATGTTACCAGATTCATTGAACCTGGACACACATATGAAAACATGTTACAAGATCGAGGCAAACAGAACCGTTATCACATTGGAAATTGCACATACAGATTTTGTATAATTTTGAGGTCATCTAACCAATGAAATATTTTGCATGGTTATTTATTCGAGAAATCATGTTTGTAAGATTGAAGCAATGAATCAGATCACCGACATAAGAAGTCTATTTATACAACATGAATTTAGGGTTAAAAAGAGAGAAGATGTGAATGTGAGAAATGTGTGTGCATGTGTGTATGAAGCAAGACTTATGTGATACATGAGAAATCACAGAGTATTATGACTATTACAGAGACACAGAGGTCACTGAGAAGGTTATCAGAGAATAGTCAAGGAACTGAGTAAACAGAAGGGTTTATCGAGTTACTTTATGAGTTTACCGAGGTATGCTATAGGCAAGGTAATCTTATTTTGAGCACATAGAATCTACTACAGCATTTTAGATGTAAAGTTGCAGATATTTGTAATGATTCTATTGTAATATTTTGAAGTTGTAAGAGAAACCTTTAACAAGGTAAAAAACTCTAACCAAGTCTATAAATTGTAAATCCTTTAACCAGGTGTTACACTTATACAGTGTTGTAAAATCCTTTAGCAAGGTAGATCTAACTGATCTTAATACTCCTAACAGGGTAAGCTATCAGAAATAGCTAAATGCAGCTCTAACCGAGCATTCTTTATTATTGCAGTAGTGAAGTTGTGGGTGTCATCCCCATGACAGTTTTTCTCTCTAACCAAGAGTTTCTGCGTGACCAAAATATATGTGTTATGGAGTGAATCATGTATGAATGTTATCTGTTGATTATAGTTTTGTTATATGTTACTACACTTTTCTGTTTATGTATAACAGTAAAGTTATTACAAAAGAAAAGTTTTGGAGTACTGATTCACCCCTCCCCTCTCAGTACATTAGCTTTCCATATTGGGCCTAACACTAACATGCTTGCTGGTGTTTCCTAGTAATTTACTATTTGTTTTGGTGATCCGCATTGATCATTGTGCGAGTTTTTGGTGATTTGTGTGTGATGCAGTATTTCTAGCGGTGTAGCGTGTTGCAGTTGATCTTGGCAGGATTTCCAATGGATGTAATCATTTGGGAATTTGAATTAGGTCCATGCTATGTAATGTAAATCATAATATCGGTCTGGTGGTTGATCTTTGTATCGTGCAATGTAATTTTTGTAATTGTGAGTTGAGGGTTGAGGGTTTAGCCGACCTTGTTTTCAAGGTTGTTGATTTGTATATATAGGTGAGATGCTTATGTAATTTAGGTGTTGGTATTGTGTCTGAATTATAAAAGAGAGGTGTGATAGCCCTAAAAATGATTGCATGAGATTTTGCATTTTTTAGCTTAAATATTGATCATTATGGTTTTATTTTGTCCTATGTCAAAGTTTAAAGTCTTGGGTTTAGGGTTCATCAAATATTCCTAGGCCTTGTGGAGAAAAACCCTAACCTTGTTATGTTCCGTCGTTACCTTTTCCACTTAGGATGAGGGTTGTTTGCCATTGGTGGGGCCATTTTATTTTCTAAGCGCTAAGTTGTGTTAGACCGGTCCATCTAATGATTTTCCTAAGTCGCACAAAATTTTTCCCTGTGGTCGGTTTCATTTTAAATTTTGTGCCCATGCCCATCAATTTTTCCTAAGTCCAAAATTCCTAAGTGTTTTGGTCGGTTGATAAAGGCAGGACAAATATAACAGTCTACGCTTCCTCGTGGTTGAAAATGCAAGGAAGATAAAGACCGCGACATCACGAGATGATGCCACGTGTCTTCGATGGAAAAAGGCAAGCTAGTGGTCTGACTTTTCAGAACCTTATGTTACCGGTTCTCAGGTGGTAAAGATTGATTCATTGATGGCCCTATCAATTGGCACATGTTCTAAATGGATGGTGATGTTATGTTCTGGGCGAAAAGGTGCTTGACTTTTAAAATTGAAGAGGTTAGTGGGAATTGTGTTGAAGTGGTAAAGTGCGAACATATCTGATGGCCCTCGTATCCTCGAGATAAAAGTTGCAAGAATATTATGGACCGTGGCATCATGAGATGATGCCATGTGTTCTAAGCTGACCAGGAAGACTAACGGTGGGGTCGCTGATAGTGTTGGGTCAAGAGATGATATGGCATTGATTTGTCATAGTTTTTATGGGTCTGTGAGTACTGATGGAAGGTCAATTTCCACATTGACCATTAATGATCGTTTGATCTACCAGACTAGGCAGGATCTATGGCTGAGTTTCAAATTTGAATCTAAAAAGGGTCATTAAAGATATTGATTCACAGGTGCCAGCGCATGGATATAGAAATATATTTGTAACATAATTGCATATGACCTTTTAGGCCTAATTGTCAAGAATAAATCTACTTTGGATGTGTGTCTTTGGCCAAAAGCTTTTTCCTCCCTTTCTTCTATAAAAAGGGAAATGAAGGCCAGAAGAGGGGTTCAGATTTTTGGAGGAGTCTCTTGTAGGTTCAAAATTTTCTTGTTCCTTGGGTTTTTCCTTGTCTATTTCCAGTAGTGAGTCTAGGTGAAGTGAGCAAGCTGTAAAGTTTTTACAGACCAAATAAAGAAATGTTTTAGTGTCAAGCTTTGCACAAGTTCTTGAAGGAGTTATGTGTAAATTTCATCCTGTGATAGAAGTAGTATTTTTATTCAAATAAAAATAGAATTCTGACTCTTTTCTCTCCATTGAATGATTCTATCAATTTTTGAATGAAATCAACTAAGGGTTTATTTTATTCAATGCATTATTATGATGTATGTAGCTTTTTGTTTATGCTTCAGCCCAAGGGGTCAACTAAACTACTTAAATAGAGTTGCATAATGATAGGGCTTGTGCAAGGATTTTTAGATAAGTAGTTTGGGTTGGGATTGCAAATGAGATATATTGTAAGGTAGTATTATCTTAGATCTTATATTATTAGATGAAATTTTGTCACATGTTCAGTTTACATTTCATATCTTCAAGTGCCCAATGGAGTAAGGCACTAATCACTGCTTGTAACCGGCTTTATGAATCAGCCTTGTGTTGGTTTCATTGATGAGTTGCTACAATCTTTTATATATCAAAACATCATTTCTAAATTTTCATGTATTTTATGAGTTGTTCCGCCCATCTCATGCTCCATCTTAAGGTTGAGATCATTGAAGGATTTTTCATCCTTGAGCATTCTCCCTTTCTGTTGAGCCCCTTTTATGAGATAATCTTCTTTGTTTTTCACTAAATTCCTGAGTGTGGTGTAAAGATCAGGAGGTTCACTAAAGGGATTACCCTCCCAGTTTTTGCAGAGCCTAAAGTGTAGAAGGATTTGCAGAAAATCCTTGTCGTAGTTGGTCCAAGCCTGAAGGATATTGGCAGTTGGAAGTGGCTTTTCCATAGGTATTCAGAGGACTTAGCTTGGTCTCTGCTCTGTGGCAGTGTAAACCCATTTTCAAGAACCAACAAAAATGGGGACTCTATTGGGGATATAGTAGCCTGGAAAGTCTTTGGTTAGAAAAAAGGTTGGCTTAATATATAGTTGAGATTATCCCATCCGAGTCACCAACAAAAATGGTGACTCTATTTGGGAATGGTTTTCCATGTCATCCTGTGATTTGATGGTTGAGCTTTGCTCCTGCGTCACAGGACCCAAATCTTTTCCTCATAGAGTGAAGAGTTTCTTAGTCTGTCCCATGTCAGTTTGAGTCAATTCTCATAAATATTGCCAGAGAATCTGTTGTAATTCATCTTTTGATATAAGTTATGTCTAGATCTGTTCATGTTTCAAAATTATTTTGTAATACCTCACAAGTTGTGAGTGGCGGCTCTAAGACTCTGAGATCTCTGCACTAGTGTGCATTGTTTGAAGAAGAATTGTGAAGAACCAAAGAACTTGCAAAAGAGATGAAGCGGGTTTGAGATCTTATGGTGAAGTACCCTGACAAGTTGAGGATGGAATCCATATGATGCCATATGATGATAGGGAAGTGTTGCAGTGTTGTGTTGAAACAAATCTGACCTGTGAAGAAATTCTAGTTGTTTACATATTTGTCCTCCACAAAGAGGTGGCAACTCTGTCAAAGATCAGTGTTAAAGATTTGAATAATTGAGGATGATTTTTTGAATCCCCGGTTAAAGAGGGTAATAGAAGCTTCAACATTTCTAGGTATTTTGATTTTCATGAGTAAAGTATATTTTCATGAAAATTATGTGTAAAAATGTTCCCTAGAAAGTGAGTAAATTCTAGCTGTTTACATATTTGTCCTCCACAAAGAGGTGGCGACTCTATCAAAGATCAGTGTTAAAGATTTGAAGAATTGAGGGTGATTTTTCGAATCCCCGGTTAAAGAGGGTAATAGAAGCTTCAACATTTCTAGGTATTTTGATTTTCATGAGTCAAGTATATTTTCATGAAAATTATGTGTAAAAATGTTCCCTAGAAAGTGAGTAAATCACTAAGGAAGGGAATGGTAGTGATTATCTTACATACTTCTGTGACACAATTTTCACATTCTGTATTAAGCTAGATGAAGTATGTTTTGAGCTACACATTGTAATAATTTAAGATTTATGGCAAAGAAAAAAAGTAGGGAAATGAATAAAAATATGTATTATGTGCATGTACTTCCCTATGAAATGTCAAGTGTAAATGTGCAACCTCTGCCAAATCACAATAGAGCCTTCTTTATGAAAAGATATAAGGAATTGAGTTTTAATGGTATCCAAGGTTTCCCAAATCTGGCTCCTATTAAGGTTAGGGAACACCTACCAGAATTCAATGGAAAAAGTTCAGAATCAGCACACTAGCATCTGCAGGAGTTTTTTGAATTAATGGGAGATTTTGAGGTAAGTTAGGAAGATGTCTTCATGAAGTTGTTTGTTCAATCTTTGAAGGAGAATGCCAGGTATTGGTTTTTTTATCTACCAGCATGTTTTATCTCTTCATGGGATGAACTAAAGGTAGCATTCATGGAGCAATTTGGCAAAATAATTAGTCCAAGTTCAGTTATGAAAAGATTCATGGGTATTCAGAAGGAAGAGGATGAGCTAGTTACTATTTTTAATCTCAGGTTTTTGAGAACAATGGATGACATTCCTAGCAAATATAGACCAAATGATGCAATATGTTTAGTTGTTTATTTGGCTGCATTTCATGAGGAAGAGAGTTACTTGTTGAGAGACAAGGATCCCAAAACCTTGCATCAGGCTTATAGGATAGCAATGGACATTGGGAACAACTTGAAGTATGGAATCCCTAAGGGTTATCTATCTAAATGGGTATGCTATCCCAATAAATTTGATGTTGAAGAGAGGCATGAGCCAAAAGATAAAGATTAATGTCAAATCATCCACACTCCTATTGATCACATTAACCCTGTTATGACTAATGTTTTGAACAAAAATGTGAGTGAAGAGAACTTGTCCTAGGTAGTGGTTATTCCTCATGTTAATGAAGAAAAGGTTAGTGAGAAGTTATGTGACATAATTGATATAGAGATGGAGATGATGTCAGTCACTCCACCAAATGACAGCAACGGTAGTTGTTCCAGGAAGGAGATCCCACAAGAGATTCATCTGCAGTCTTGTGTTTTAGATAGATCCAAAAGTGAGTATGAAGAATTGGAAAGTTGTATGCCTGAAGTAGATGCAAGTATGTGGGATTTTAATGATATGAATTTAGTCTCTTAGAAATCAATTGTATATGATAACCAAAATTCAGGTGAAGAGATGCCACCAATTTTAGTTGATGATACTATTGAAATAGAGAGTTGCGTGATGTGTACCAATGAAGAAGTTGTCCCACTACAAGCCACTTTTAGTATTCAGGATCAAGAATGTTTTTTGATGTTCTCATCACCAAAATGTCCCTAAGTTGGCATGTATGTTTGAGAGGAATGTAGTTCAAAAGGGTCAGAATGGTCATGGCGACTTTGCTGAAGCCTATCAAGATCATGACATGGAACATTTGTACTATGAGGATTATATTGTTGGGTGTTGTTCTAGTTCAGATTGTGATTCCTTGATTCCTGATGAATGTGAAATTAAGATGAGTAGTGGTTTTAGTGAAAATTTTAATACATTGTTTGATGAGGATGCAGATGAGGATCAAATAGTGCTTTGCTATAATGTTTTTGAGAAGGGTTTTCATATTGTTCTTAACCCTTTGTATGAAGAAACAATTGAGTTTGGAAACTATTGCATCAACTTTTGAAATGGATAATTATGAAGATAAAGATGTGATACCTGAATTGATGTTAAATAACAATGATGATTTTCTCTTTATTACTGATATTGTTGACATCAATTGGGATTCGGAAGAGGAGGCTAAATTTTTTCTATGGTTTTATGATTTGTAGGTACATGAAAGGATAATATTTGATCCTTTTCCTCCTCTTAATAACAGCTTGCTTGTTATGCTCAGTAAGAGAGTTGATTCTTTTGGGAGTTCCTTTTTCAATAAGCAGACTGATGTTTTAAATGAAGCCTATTTTCTCAGTTGTGTGCCAAAATATGAGATTTTCTTCTTTCAGTTGAATGATGTTTTTACAGTGTGATATTGGTTTCATTTAGGATATGTGTTGTGTTCAATGCCACACATATATATTACAAGATGACCAATATTTTAAGTCATTGCATAAGTTTCAAGTTTTTGACAGTAAGTGCAATGATCATTTTAAGCATTGTAGTTGGACAAAAGGGGCCAACAGGTTTGGAAAATGGCATTCCACTTGTGTTATTAAATTTCTTTTGGTGCATTCAAAAGAGAACCATGTTTATGACAGAGAGAAACATTGGTTGATATTGACATATGGCATTAAGCTGTCATATGCGGTTTGACTCTCAAACCACAAGAAACTTGGGGTAGAGTATTTGTTTCCAACTCTATGCCCAATGGGATAATTAATAACTCCCTCTTGAATTTCCCATTAATGGACAATTCTTGAGGCTCTACTTTTCTTAAAGTAGTTATTATCCATGAGCATTAGTTATGGTTTCTTTGGTAGTGTAGTTTCTTTTCTGTCGAAGTTGCCCTGTCGAGGTAACTTCTTTTTGGTCTTCTCTGCAAATTGGTCTGCTTCACCAAAGATTCTGGTTTCTCACCTCATTTCTATAAAATGAACGTCCCCAACTAGAGCCATTGATAGCCCTAAAAATGATTGCAAGATATTTTTCATTTTTTAGCTTAAATATTGATCATTATGGTTTTATTTTGTCCTCTGTCAAAGTTCAAAGTCTAGGGTTTAGGGTTCATCAAATTTTCTTAGGCCTTGTGGAGAAAAACCCTAACCTTGTTATGTTTCATAGTTACCTTTTCCACTTAGGCCAAGGGTTGTTTGCCATTGGCGGGGCCATTTTATTTCCTAAGCACTAAGTTGTGTTACACCGGTCCATCTAATGATTTTCCTAAGTCGCATGAAATTTTTCCCTGTGGTTGGTTTCATTTTAAATTATGTGCCCGTGCCCATCAATTTTTCCTAAGTGTTTCATTCGGTTGATAAAGGCGAGATAGATCTAATGGTCTATGCTTCCCCGTGGTTGAAAATGCAAGGAAGATAAAGACCACAACATCACGAGATGATGCCATGTGTCTTTAGTGGAAAAAGGCAAGCTGGTGGTCTAAATTTTTAGAACCTTATGTTACTGGTTCTTAGGTGGTAAAGATCGATTTACTGATGGCCCTAGAAATCGGCACAAGTTCTAAATGGACACTAATGTTATGTTCTGGGCAAAAAGGTGCCCAAATTTTAAAATTGAAGAGGTTACTGGGCATTGTGTTGAAGTGGTAAAGTGTGAATATATTTGATGGCCCTCGTATCCCCAAGATAGAAGTTGCAAGAAGATTATGGACCGCAGCATCACGAGATGATGCCACATGTTCCAGACTGACTAGGAAGACTGACAGTGGGGCCACTGATAGTGTTGGGTTAGGAGATGCTATGGCATTGATTTGTCACATTTTTTATGGGTCTGTGAGCATCGATGGAAGGTCAATTGCCACATTGACTATTAATTATCGTTTGATCTACCAGGTTGGGCAAGATCTATGGTTGAGTTTCAAATTTGAATTTAAAAAGGGTCATTAAAGATATTGATTCATAGTTGCTAGCGCATGGATATAGAAATATCTCTGTAACAGAATTGCATATGGCCTTTTAGGCCTAATTGTCGAGAATAAATATGTTGTTGATGCGTGTCTTTTGGCCGAAAGCTTGTTGCTCCCTTTCTTCTATAAAAAGGGAAATCAAGGCCAGAAGAGGGGTTCATATTTTGGGGGGAGTCTCTTGTAGGTTCAAAATTTTCTTGTTCCTTGGGTTTTTCCTTGTCTGTTTCCAGTAGTGAGTCTAGGTGAAGTGAGCAAGCTATAAATTTTTCTACAGACCAAATAAAGAAATGTTTTAGTGTCAAGCTTTGCATAGATTCTTGAAGGAGTTACGTGTAAATTTCATCTTGTGATAGAAGTAGTATCTTTATTCAAATAAAAATAGAATTCTAACTCTTTTCTCTCCATTGTATGATTCTATCAATTTTTGAATGAAATCAACTAAGGTTTTATTATAGTCAATGCATTGTTATGATGTATGTAGCTTTTTGTTTATGCTTCGGCCCAAGGGGTCAATTAAACTGCTTAAATAGAGTTGCATAATGATAGGGCTTGTGCAGGGATTTTTAGATAAGTAGTTTGGGTTGGGATTGCAAATGAGATATACTGTAAGGTAGTATTATCTTAGATCTTATACTATTAGATGAAATTCTATCACATGTTCAGTTTACGTTCCATATCTACCTGTGCCCAATGGAGTAAGGCACCAATCACTACTTGTAATTGGCTTTATTAATCAACCTTGTGTTGGTTTCATTGATGAGTCACTGCAATCTTTTAAATATCATAACATCATTTCTAAACTTTCATGTATTTTCTAAGTTTTCCCACTCATCTCATTCTCCATCTTAAGGTCGAGGATCATTGAAGGAATTTCCATCCTTGAGAATTCTCCCTTTCTGTTGAGCCCCTTTTATGAGATAGTCTGCTTTGTTTTTCAGTGAATTCCTGAGTGTGGTGCAGATATTAGGAAGTTCACTGAAGGGATTACCCTACTGATTTCTGCAGAGCCCAAAGTGTAGAAGGATTTGTAGAAAATCCTTTGTTACCACTTATCAAATTGCCATTAGTTTTATATACAAATTCATTCTATATTCTAGTCAGTTAAGTCAGTTAGTATTACCGAATCATGCAGTCGGTACACACAAAGAAGTCGGTATGAACAGTCTAGTCGATTACAGAAGGAAAACAGTCACAAAGCCCAATATACACCGAGCTGTCTACCGAGTGTTATTTCATGGCTACCGAGTGGTAAAGATAATACACCGAGTTGATATACACTGAGTTAAACATGTTACCAGACTCATTGAACCTGGACACACATATGAAAATGTGTTACAAGATCGAGGCACACAGAACCGTTATCACATTGGAAATTGCACATACAGATTTTGTATAACTTTGAGGTCATCTAACCAATGGAATATTTGCATGGTTATATATTCAAGAAATCATGTTTGTAAGATCGAAGCAATGAATCGGATCACCAACATAAGAAGTCTATTTATACAGCATGAATTTAGGGTTAAAAAGAGAGAAGATGTGAATGTGAGAAATGTGTGTGCATGTGTGTATGAAGCAAGACTTATGTGATACATGAGAAATCACAGAGTATTATGACTGTTACAGAGACACAGAGGTCAATGAGAAGGTTATCAGAGAACAGTCGAGGAACTAAGTAAACAGAAGGGTTTACCGAGTTACTTTATGAGTTACCGAGGTATGTTATAGGCAAGGTAATCTTATTTTGAGCACATAGAATCTGCTACAGCATTTCAAATGTAAAGTTGCAGATATTTGTAATGATTCTATTGTAATATTTTGAAGTTGTAAGAGAAACCTTTAACAGGGTAAAAGACTCTAACCAAGTCTATAAATTGTAAATCCTTTAACCAGGTGTTACACTTATATAGTGTTGTAAAATCCTTTAGCAAGGTAGATCTAACTGATCTTAATACTCCTAACAGGGTAAGCTATCAGAAATAGCTAAATGTAGCTCTAACCGAGCATTCTTTATTATTGCAGTAGTGAAGTTGTGGGTGCCATCCCCACCGCAGTTTTTCTCTCTAACCAAGAGTTTCTGCGTGACCAAAAAATATGTGTTATGGAGTGAATCATGTATGAATGTTATCTGTTGATTATAGTTTTGTTATATGTTACTGCACTATTCTGTTTATGTATAACAGTAAAGTTATTACAAAAGAAAAGTTTTGGAGTACTGATTCACCCCTCCCCTCTCAGTACGTTAGCTTTCCATATTGGGCCTAACATCCTTGTCATAGTTGGTCCAAGCCTGAAGGATATTGGCAGTTAGAAGTGATTTTTTCATAGGTATTCAGAGGAATCAACTTGGTCTCTGGCATGTGGCAATGTAAACCCGTTTTTGGGAACCAACAAGGTGATTGTGTGAGAAATAGATTTATGATTTGGTGAAGTGTTGTGGTGTGATTGGTGTTGTAGAGTAGACAATTGTGCTTAATAGGAACTACCATTAGGCATTTGTAGATGCTATCATTGCAGTTCATTCCTTCCAGATTGTAGTCCAAATCATATTGTAAGTCAGCGAGACTTCCCTAAGGGTTGTAGCCTTCTAGGCATATATCTTTTGAGTAGTGTGCCTGAATGCATGTGCATTCCTCATTGTAATATTTTTGCATACTATTGCAGAGTATCATCTTACTGTGGGTAGGTTCCCACCATGGTTTTTCCCTTAACTGGGTTTTCCATGTCAAAAATCTTGGTGTTGTGTGTTGTGCTATTAATTTTCTTATGTGTTATTGTTGCAGTCTATCAGTTTATGTTTTGGAGTTTAATTTGTTGTTATCCGGTGAAGACTTATTCATCTCCCCCTCCTCCCAGTCTTCCTTCTTGATTGTTGCTAACAATTGGTATCAGAACTAGATCATTTGGTAGAATCTTAATCACTTGAGGAGATCCGGGATGATAGCTCAAGGTATTTTTTTTAAGAAGGACAATCTGAGGTTTGATGGAAGCAACTATACTATGTCCAAGAGACGGGTGGAGGTGCATTTGAAATGTCTTGGAGAAAATTATTGGAATATTACTAAGAATGCCTATGTTGTTCCTCAAAATAGACCATCCACTCTTGATGAGGTTAAGGAAGCTAAATATAGCATCAAAGTGAAGGAAGCATTGCTCAATGCCCTGACTTATTCTGAAATGACAAATGTTATGGAACTTCTGACTGCACGTGAAATTCTAGATGAAGCTTGAAATCTTGTATGAGGGTGATAGTCAAGTGAAATTTGCTAAGTTGCAGAGTTTAAAAGGAAAGTATGAGACATTGAAGATGGGAGATGATGAGAAAATACATTCATACATGGCTAAGGTGAATGAGCTTGTCCTTGGCATCAGATCTATCAATGGAAAGATTGAAGAAGATGAGATTGTTGCTAAGGTGTTAAGATCTTTTCCCCCTTCTTATAAACATAAGGTTGCCACTACTTATGAGATCCGGAGTGTAACTACAGTGACAAGAGATGTGTTGGTTGGAAAACTTGTTGCATTTGAGCTGAGCGAGTTTGGAGAATCACATGGAAAGTCTGAGACAGCATTCAAAGCATCAGCATCTGTGTCTGGTAAGCATAAATATGATCTTGATGAGTGCAGGATATCTAGATATGAAAGAGAAAGAAGAGAGATAACAGAACAAGAAATAAATCTTGATGAGCTTGAAGCATTGATTTCCCAAAGATTTCCTAGAGGTGTCGGTAAGTATGATGGAAAGTTACCCTTGAAATGTTTTTCTTGTAATAAGATAGTGCCCTTGAAATGTTTTTCTTGTAATAAAATAGGACATTTTGCTTCTAGATTCCTAGAGAGAATGGGTAAGTATGATAGACATGATTAGTTTGATAGGAATGATAGATATGAGAAGCATGATAAGCCTTATAAGTCTAACAGGAGGTTTGGGAACCAAAAGAACTGTTATTATGTTGCAGATGAAGGTGTTACAAATGATGAATTAGAAGGAGATGAAGTTGTGTTTATTGTCATTAAAGAAGATAGACATGTTCCTATTGATTCCACTAGATGTTATGTTAAGGAGAAAGCTTTGGCCGCTAAGGTAGAAGGAAAAGGTGAATGGGTGATTGATAGTGGCTGTTCACATCATATGACTGGTGAAAAAAGAAAATTTGTAAGCATGAAAAGCTATGATGGTGGAATAGTTATATATGGAGATGACAAAGCTTGCGTAATCCATGGGAGAGGTTCTATTTCTTTTGATGGTAAGCATTACACTGATGATGTCTTGTATGTTGAAGGTTTGAAGCATAATCTTTTGAGTGTTGGATAGATGGTTGATAAGGGTTATGATCTACAATTCAAAGATGGTAAATGCCAAATCTTGAATTCCTTCGGTATGAGAATTGGTTGTGGCATAGAAGAATGTGTCATGTAAACTTTGATTCATTGATTAAGATCATTTCTACACAAGTAGGGATCTGCCTAAGATTGTTAAACTTGTTAATCCGATATGAAAGGAATGTCAGTTGGGTAAGCAAACAAGGATTTTTGTCAAAAGAAAATGGTATACATCAGATGGATTGTTAGATCTTGTGCATATTGACATGTGTAGACCTACAAATGTTAGAAGTGTGCAGGGTGATAGATACCTTATGCTGCTAATTGATTATTATTCCAGAATGATGTGGGTTGTCTTTTTGAAGGAAAAATCAGAAGCATTTGAGAAATTCAAGATATTCAAAACTAAAGGTGAAACTGAGTCCGGATTGAAGTTGAAGTGTCTGAGATTTGATAGAGGTGGTGAATTTTGTTCCAGTGAGTTCAATTCCTTATGTGAAATGCATGTCTTGTAGTGCCCAAACTTTAGGGCAAAAACACAACAACAATTGTTTTTTCTAAAAGCAATATTTACTTGTGATTTACGTAATGTTAAGATGTGGTTGATCACTTAGTCTCACTAACACGATTTACTTAAGTGTCAACTTATTGAGATCTTCAATGCGATCAATCAAATATTTTATTTAACTCCTAACTAGAGGGGTAACATGTAATGTATATTGGCTAAGTGGGGAAATTTAACCCCTTAAGCCATTTCTCTTCATTACACTCAGTGGGGGAATAGTTCTTCGAAATAAAAGATACCATCCCTAGAGTTAATAACGATACTTAATTAGTTTGATTAAATTATTAATTAAATTCACAACTAGGTGTTCGAATATCTCCATTCATTTAAATAAAACCTTTCTAGGAGATTAACATCTGATTTCTCTAGAATTAACTATTTAAGCCAACTATCTTTTAGAGTTAATTAAATTAATTCAAATAATGTCATTTACTATTTAATGCAAAATGTACTAATTAATTGTGATTTTACCAACTTTAATACATTAATATTAATATAAACCTTTTATATTAATATTTATTTAATAGCCAAGGTTATCTAACAACCATTAAGGTCATTACACTATATTCAAAATTAAAATGACCCTCGAGTATGAATATTATTTTATTAACCCCAGGGTGTCTACTTACATTCATTATATATATATATAATCTCATGGGATGAAAGAAACACATCCCCTTTAATTTATTGAAAAGTTCCCATTCAATTAGATATTTATATATATATTTAATCACATATCCCATGGGTATGTGATTAAATACACATACAAATATTTCACAAAATTACCAGTAAAACTTTATTCCAGAAACCCTATTCTTTTTTTTTATTTAATCCGTTTAGGGTTTCTTTTAACTTTATTATTATGGACCCCTTTTATAATAGCCCTAACACAAGTTAGGGCTTTTTATTTTTTTGTTTGTATGTAGGGGGTGGATTTTCTTTTTGGCCACCATGGTTCTTGGCAGGGCTGAACCCTAATAGGGTGGCGAGGAGCCTATTTATTGCAGGGCGTATGAATGTGGCCGGTGAAGAAGGGTGGGGGCACAGCCCACACAGTGTGGGTTGCGACCCATATTGTGGGGGTCACGGCCCATACAGTGTGCACCACGGCCCACACCGTATGGATCGTGGCCCATACTGAGTCGGTCCTAGCCCACATAGTTGCTCCTCCATCTATGCATTCAAACTTCTTCTTTTTTTTGTATAATTTTTTTGAAATAGTTTCGTTATATATATACAGAGCCCTTTTTTTTTAAAATATGGTTTGATATATATTTAAATATATATATATAAAGGCATAGATGTATGTTCAATCTAATTTGTATATCATATGCATATTTTATGATGGGGTTTAAAAATCAGTTTGTTTCTTTTGATATGTGTGTGTGTGTGTGTACACACACACACATATACATATGTATATGTATACACACACATATATATACATAATATACACACATATATATACATAATATACATACATACATACATACATACATATATATATATATGTACATATACATATATATATATATACATATATATATATATATATATGTATATATATATATATACATATCGATGTATGTATGTATATATATGTATATGTATATGTATATGTATATGTATATGTATATGTATATAGATATATATGTGATGATAACAATATATATATTCTGATTTATTTAGTTTTTTCTGAGATTAAATCATCTTTCTTAGTTTGTTATAATGAAGGGTTTGATATATATATATATATATATATATATATATATATATATATATATATATATATATATATATATATATATATTCTTTTCTTTTAACAAAAATTATAGTGAAATATTTCTTCTAATCTAGTTTTATTCCCAGATTAGCTAGTTGTAGGTTAATAAGTAGAAATGTATCAATATATATATCTCCAAGTTAGATGTTATTATTTCTATATGAAAAATGAAATGCTAATATGGTGTTTAAATCTGAACTTTAAGAATATATAATAAAAGATTTAAAACATAAACAAAAGTATAATAGATCTATCTCCATTTCTTTTTCCAAAGTAATTTATCTTTCTTATAATGATACAAATAAAAATGTTGTAAATAAATAATATCTTTTTCCTTTATTTACTTTTTTAGAATGAGCTTCCAAGAAAGGAACCTATCTGAGAGTTTAAACATAATGTAAATAAATATAATACAAGTTTAGAGATTTGCAAAGTTTTCTTCATGTTGACATTAACTTAAATCTGGAATACATCATCTTATTGCTAATAAAAAAGAATGAACCTTTCCTACTTTGTAATTATTCAAATAAGAAATACAACAATAATACTATTCTTTTCTTGTCTCTTTTCCTTTGCTTCTAAATACATAAACTTAATGAAACAATATCCTTTTTTTTTGAAACACAGTAGTAGGTAAGAGAAATACGAAGGTATCTTTTATTTTACATTCTTTTTCACTAATAAGCATAAACTAAATAGTGTTGAAGTTGCCACTAGAAGCATTCCTCAATCAGCCACATAGAATACTTTCCTTCTTTCATCTCCTACATCCAATATGCAGTCTTGCAAATAACATACTCTTTTGGTTGTGACCATGGAGGCTCACCTCCCAACCTATGCCTACAAGAGGCCACCCCCAAGCTAAGGAGAACTAGGTGCCAAATAGGTTATAAACAAGCAATACACACATATAATTTTTAGAATACAAGAGAATACAATCAACACAAAACTCCCATCCCAAGCTTAACACATAGCCATAAAGATGATATTTTTTAAGTGGGGTGAAGGTGGACTAGACATAGGGAGATCTGCAAGTATAACACAATAACTCAAGGCCATCACAAGGCCAAAATCTCCTTTCAAACTTGGTCTCTCATGATCACAAAAATAAATCCCTTATGACCCCTTAAATATTTTAAGTCAAATCCTCCCTTATGACCCCCAAATTTACAAATAAAATGTAGCAAGGATCCTAGCTCCTTGTTTTCCTCTCTTCCTAGAAGACAGACTCTAGACCCTATGAATGTCAAACTCCCTTCACCTCAAGACTACTCTACCCTCCCAAGGGTGAGTTTGGTCTCGACTCCCATAAAAAATATACATATGTAAGCATTCTACAAAATGCAATAACTCAACCAATACTCAAAATAACACAACACTCAATTTGCAAACACAATATTTTAACATGCAGATTTTCACAAAAACAACCAAAATAATGCATTTGAACTTAGGTGGCAATGCACCTGCCTTAACTCCTTCAATGGAAGGTGATGAGAGATTTTATGAAGAGCCTCCAACCCAAGCCAACAAGATTTCCACCAACTACAAGCTTCCTTAGCTAAATTTTCTTCTTCAAAATTCAATTCATTCAACTACTCTTCATCTCCAAGATTGGAGAGTGGGTGATGAAATTCTAAGTTAGAATTTTTTTCCTCCTAACTACACTCTCCACATACATTCCAACTTCCTTGGAAAAGGATGGTGAGAGCTCATAGGTTTGACTTCTCAACCCTCTTACAAGGTTTCTAAAAGAGGAAACTAAAAAGGTAAGTGTAAGGTGGGGAAGTGCATCCAACACAAGAATGGAAGGTTGTCTAACCAAGACTGAATCTTCTAAAAACTGACTTTCATCCATCAAGAAAAGTTCACTTTTGAAGTGACTTGGCAATCTCATGTGAGTGGTTCTATGCCCAAAAAGGTCCTTTACCCATAGGTATATCAAGTGGGCCTTCAAAATTGACTTAACCTCAGCTATAGGAGTTAGTTTGACCCCTCAAAACCCACCTAAAGTTCACCTATGGGTCAAACTTTATTTGACCATTCTAAGGGCTCCCTAACCAAGTTGTCTTTTAGGAAAACTAAATGGGATTTGGAAAATGCATAGGTTTTCACATTTCCCTCTCAAAGACATGTCAGATGCCAACTCACAACACATCACAAGTGTCAAGTGACACCATAAAATACAACACATCAACATACACTTGGACATGTCTTTTCAAGGTGAAAATAAATTAAAATTAAATAATTTGAACACACACACATGCATTCACTTATACAAAAATAAACACATTACAAACGAGGTATTGTCTCTCCAAATAGAAAAACCTTGGCTTCACAATCGCACATAGGTTTGGCTCTAGTTCTCCCATGTATTTCCTTGGTCACATGGATTAATATCCTGCAAATCTCAATTCGCACATCAGTAGATCCAAAACAATATGCATATATATATACATGTAGAAAATATATGTCAAACACATAGCATCAAAATATGCACTGCAAGGTAAGATGATTCCATAACATAGTTCAGATACTTTTCCCCATAATTCTCATGTGATCATATGCTCATTTTCTACACCAATGAAATCATATATGACTATCATCAAATAAGAATGAATCAAAGGATTAAAACATCATCAAGTATTAGTATTAAAATCAAGAATAATGTGGAATACATCATATCCACTAGTTTTCATGAAGATCATATGTCAGATAGTCTCATGACCATAATTTATCAAGGTTTTGTCTCGAAAGATAAGCCTATAATAGAAATGAAAGATATGCTTATGATGGGTTCGGGGTAGGACCCCCACACTCCTAACATATATATAATGCATAGACAAATTATATCTAACCATCTGCAAGGGGATCAACATTCACTCAACCACCATCCAGTATAGTCTGTCATATTAAATTAATGCATCTTAACATATTGTTTCAATCATCCATGCAAGCTATTAATAAGGTTAGCCATGGTCAGACTAGGTTAAACAAAGTTTGATCGGGGAGGGGTACAACAAGTTTATACATTCAATAGAGTTCATATCAAAGTGATACCGGTAAGACCCCTTATGAGCTTTGGTTTGGTCATGTTCCTACTGTGAAATATTTCAAAGTTTTTGGTAGAAAATGTTATATCAAGATAGATGAGGATATTGGAAAGTTTGATGCTAGAAGTGATGAAGGTATCTTTTTAGGATATTCTACAAATAGCAAAGCCTACCGGTGCTATAATAAGAGACGGAGAAAGATAGTTGAGAGTACAAATTTGAAGGTGGATGGAAACCTTGGGAAGGAGATCAAAGCTTATGATGAAGGTCAACATATTGTTTTATCTCCTATTCAACCTCAAGAGCCTAAGAAGAATGATCTAGTAGAGACTGTTAATCCAAATGTTGCTATTGTTGATGATGATGTGCGGGAACCTGAAGATCAGAACAATTAGAAGACTCTAAGGTATGTCAAACTAAATCATTCTAAGAATCAGATTATTGGTGACAAGAATAAAGGTGTGATGACTAGAAGAAAGGTTAGTTGTAGAATAAATATGTTTGATTTCTAAAGTTGAACCTAAAGATGTTGTTGAATCCTGTAAAGATGATAATTGAATTAGAGCTATGGAAGAAGAGTTAGATCAGATTGAAAAGAACAATACTTGGGAACTTGTTCCTAGAACAAAGGATAAAAACATTATTGGTACAAAATGGATTTTAAGGAACAAATTGAATGAAGCCGGTGAAGTAGTCAAAAATAAAACCAGACTAGTCTACAAAGGATATTCACAGCAAGAAGGGATTGATTATGAAGAAACTTTTGCTCTGGTTGCCAGAATTGAAGCTGTTAGATTGTTGCTTTCTTGTGCTTCCTATAAAGATTTCATGGTATATCATATGGATGTCAAATCTTTATTTTTGAATGGTGATCTAGAAGAAGAAGTTTACATTGAATAGCCTAATGGATTTTCATTATCAGATGATGGAGACATGGTATATAACTTGAAGAAAGAACTTTATGGATTTAAACAAGCTCCTAGAACCTGGTATGCTAGATAAGATAAATACTTGCTAAAATTGAGATTTATCAAAGGTGTTGGTGATAGTAATCTGTACTTTAAGATTGAAAATGATAACATTTTGATTGTTGAAGTCTTTATTGATGACATTATCTTTGGTGGTGATGATGATATGAGTATGACGTTTTCCAGTGATGTGCAAAAAGAATTTGAGATGTCTATGATTAGTGAGATCAAATTTTTCTTATGTTTGCAGATTGCATAGACAGGAAAAGGCATCTTTATATCTCAAACTAAGTATGTGAAGGAATTGTTGAAGAAGTTTGGATTAGATGATTCCAAACCAGTTGGAACTTCTATGGTGACTGGTTGTAAATTGTCTAAAAATGATGAATCACTGAAAGCTAATCAGAGTTTGTGCAGATCTATGGTTGGTGGACTATTGTATCTCACTTAGACTAGGCCTAATATTATGCATGTTGTGTGTATGGCTGCTAGATATCAAGATGATCGGAAGGAGAGTCATGTTAGTACTGTTAAAATAATATTCAGATATCTAAAGGGAACTAAGAATTATGGTTTATGGTATCCAAAGAATGATGATTTCATGTTGTGTGCTTACACTGATGCAGATTGGGCTGGTGGTGTTGATGACTGGAAGAAAACTACCAGTGGAGCATCATTTTTAGGTAAGAAGTTGATTTCATGGCTAGCAAGAAACAAGATTCAGTATCTTTATCTACAGTTGAAGTTGAGTACATTTCTACTCCTAGTAATTGCACTCAGATAGTTTGGATGAAGCAAATGTTGAAAGATATTAGAGTTATTTATGATAAGCCTACTATTATATACTGTGATAATTCCAGTGCTATAAACATGTCTAAGAATCTAGTAAAACATTCAAAGACTAAGCATACATCAATTAAATATAATTACTTGAGAGAGAAAGTTAGTGAATAGATGGTGAAGCTGGAATATGTATCTATAAAGGAATAAATTGTTGATATTTTCACTAAGCCTTTAAAATCTGCAGATACATTTGTCTATTTAAGAGACAAGTTAGGGGTATCCACCCCTCCTTATGAGAATTAGATGCATTGAGTTGCATCGATCTGGTGGAATTTAGAGCCTTAGTCTTTTATCTAGATTGATGAGTAGGTGTTGCTCCTCTGCTGGAGCAGTCTGTGTTTTGGGAGAGAGATTTCTTAGATTTTAGGTTAGGTGTTTTAGGGGGAGAGAGTCTGATTTTCTATTTTGGTGATCTTTGGCATTTCTTTCAAAGGGGGAGAGATATCATGTGAAAAACTGCTTTATTTATCTTGAGCTTAGGGGGGGTTTGTTGGTGATATCTTCTTTCTTTGCATTGACTGTTTTTCATAATCATATGTTGTCATCAATGCCAAAGGGGGAGATTGTTGGATTTGGTTGTTCATTGTTGTTGCTAGGATATGTTATTCTCATTGATGTCAATATATTCCTTTGAGTTATTTTGGTGAGATTGGAAAGAGTTTTTGATCCGATTTTGTAGTTTGGTTTTGTTGATCATTGTTTTGTAGAATTCTGTATTTCATCTGGTATATTTTGGTGTGATCAAATATTGTGTTGATACTTTGGATTATTGTTTGGGATGATCTTTTGTATCTTCATTTCAGATAGTTCATGATTTGGTGCTTCACTAGTTATCTTTCTTTGTGACATTTGTTGATTGGTTGTGTTCTTGAGCTTTGAGACGTTGACCAATGAAGATTTGAAAAGAGGTGTTGGTGCAACTATTTTGGATGATTCTAACATTCTTGTTGGTATTTCCTAGTCATTTCCTATTTGTTTTGGCAATCCACATTGATCGTTCTGCAAGTTTTTAGTGATTTCTATGAACCAGTGATTATTTGTGTGTTATGCAGTATTTCTGGTGGTGTAGCGTGTTGCAGTTGATCTTGGCGAGATTTCCTATGGATGTAATCATTTGGGAATTTGAATTAGGTACATGCTATGTAATGTAAATCATAATATTGGTTCGGTGGTCAATCTTTGTATCGTGCAATGTAATTTTTGTAATTGTGAGTTGAGGGTTGAGGGTTTAGTCGACCTTGTTATCAAGGTTGATGATTTATATATATAGGTGAGATGCTTATGTAATTTAGGTATCACTATTGTGTCTGCATTATCAAAGAGAGATGATTGTGCAAAAAAGAGATTTATCATTTGGTAAAGTGTTGTGGTGTGATTGGTGTTGCAGAGCAGATAAATTGTGCTTAACTGGAACCATCATCAAGCATTTATAGATGTTATCATTGTAGTTCATTCCTTCCAGATTGTAGTCCAAATCATATTGTAAGTCAGTGAGACATCCCTGAGGGTTGTAGCCTTTCTAGCATATATCTTTTGAGCAATGATCTCTAGGCAATGTGCCTAAATGCATGTGCATTCCCCATTGTAACATTTTCATGTACTACTACAGAGTATCATCTTACAGTGGGTGGGTTCCCACCGTGGGTTTTCCCTTAACCGGGTTTAACATGTCAAAAATATCGGTGTTGCGTGTTTTTCTATTAATTTGCTTATCTATTATTTTTGCACTCTATCAGTTTATGTTTTGGAGTTTAATTTGTTATGCTTTGATGAAGACTATTCACCCCCCCCCCCCCCTCTCAGTCTTCCTTCTTGATTGTTGCTAACAGTATCAGAGCTAGATCCTTTGGTAGAATATTAATTGCTTGAGGAGATCCGGGATGGCATCTCAAGGTATTCTTTTTAAGAAGGACATTCTGAGGTTTGATGGAAGCAACTATATTGTGTGGAAGAAATAGATGGAGGTGCAATTGAAATGTCTTGGAGAAGATTATTGGAAGATTACTAAGAATGTCTATGTAGTTCCTCAAAAAAATGGATCAACCACTCCTGATGAGGTTAAGGAAGTTGAATATAACATTAGAGTGAAGGAAGCATTTCTCAGTGCCCTAACTGATTCTGAAATGATAAATGTTATGGAACTTCAAACCGCACATGAGATTTGGGTGAATTTTGAAATGTTGTATAAGGGTGATAGTCAAGTGAAAGTTGCTAGGTTGCAGAGTTTAAAAGGAAAGTATGAGACATTGAAGATGGGAGATGATGAGAACATACATTCATACATGGCTAAGGTGAATGAGCTTGTCCTTGGTATCATATCTACTGATGGAAAGATTGAAGAAGATTATATTGTTGCTAAGGTGCTAAGATCTTTGCCTCTTGCTTATAAACATAAGGTTGCCGCTATTGATGAGATCTGGAGTGTAACTACAGTGACAAGAGAAGTGTTGGTTAGAAAACTTGCTGCATTTCAGCTGAGCAAGTTTGGAGAATCACATGGAAAGTCTGAGAAAGCATCAACATCTGTGTCTGGTAAGCAGAAATATGATCCTGATGAGTGCAGGATATCCAGATATGAAAGATAGATTGATGAGCTTGAAACATTCATTTCCCGAAGATTTCCTAAAAGGTGCTGGTAAGTATGATGGAAAGTTGCCCTTGAAATGTTTTTCTTGTAATAAGATAGGACAATTTTCTTCTAGATGCCCATAGAGAATGGCTAAGTATAACAGACATGATAAGTTTGATAAGTTTGATAGGAATAATAGATATGAGAAGCATGATAAGCCTTATAAGTCTAACTGGAAGTTTAGGAACCAAGAGAACTATTATTATGTTACAGATGAAGTTGTTAAAGATTACAAATCATAAGGAGATGAAGTTGTGTTTATTGCCATTAAATAAGATAGACATGTGCCTATTGATTCCACTAGATGTTCTGTTAAGGAGAAAGCTTTGGCCGCTAAGGTAGAAGAAAAGGTTGAATGGGTGATTGACAGAGGTTGTTCACATCATATGACCAGTGACAAAAGCAAATTTGTAAGCATGGAAAGGTATGATGGTGTAATAGTTAGATTTGGAGATGGCAAAGCCTATGTAATCTATGGGAGAGGTTCTATTTCTTTTGATGGTAAGCATAACATTGATAATGTCTTGTATGTTGAAGGTTTGAAGCATAATCTTTTGAGTATTGGATAGATGGTTAATAAGGGTTATGATCTACAATTCAAAGATGGTAAATGCAAGATCTTGAATGCCTCTGGTATAGAGATTGCATCGGGAACTAAGACTAACGGTAACATTTTTCATTTGAATGTTGGTGACAAAATTTGTTTGATTGCTAAGATAGATGAGAGTTGGTTGTGGCATAGAAGAATGTGTTATGTAAAATTTGATTCATTGATCAAGATGAGTTCTACACAAGTTGTTAGGGATCTACCTAAGATTGTTAAACCTATTAATCTGGTATGGAAGAAATGTCAGTTGGGTAAGAAAATAAGGATTTCTTTCAAAAGCAAACAGTTTACATCAGATGGATTATTAGATCTTGTGCATACTAACCTGTGTGGACCTATAAATGTTAGAAGTGTGCATGGTGATAGATAATTTATGCTAATAATTGATGATTATTCTAGGATGATGTGGGTTGTCTTTTTGAAGGAAAAATCAGAAGCATTTGAGAAATTCAAGATATTCAAAGCTAAATTTGAATCTGAGTCCCGATTAAAGCTAAAGTGTCTAAAATCTGATGGAGGTGGAGAATTTTGTTCCAGTGAGTTCAATTCCTTCTGTGAGATGCATGGAATTAGAAGACAACTATCTGCTCCTACGACCCCACAGCAGAATTGGATTGTTGAAAGGAAAAATCGTACTATTTTAGATGTTGCAAGAACCATGTTGATTGAAGGAAATCTTTCGAAGGTCTACTAGAGATAAGCTATTAGCACTGCAGTCTATACATTAAATAGAGTTCATATCAAAGGTGATTCCAATAAGACCCCTTATGAGCTTTGGTTTGGTCATGTTCCTACTGTGAAATATTTCAAAGTTTTAGGTAGCAAATGTTATATCAAGAGGTATGAGGATATTGGAAAGTTTGATGCTAGAAGTGATGAAGGTATCTTTTTAGGATATTCTACAAATAGAAAATCCTACTGGTGCTATAATAAGAGACTGAGAAAGATAGTTGAGAGTGCAAATGTGAAGGTGGATGAAAACCTTGGGAAGGAGAGCAGAGCTTATGATGAAGGTCAAAATGTTGTGTTAGCTCCTATTCAACCTCAATAGCCTAAGCAAAATGATCTGGTAGAGACTATTAATCTGGATGTTGTTGTTGTTGTTGATGATGTGCAGGAACCTGAAGATTAGAACAATCAAAAGACTCTGAGGTATGTCAGACTAAATCATTCTAAGAATCAGATTATTAGTGATAAGAATAAAGGTGTGATGACTAGAAGAAGGTTAGTTGTAGAAGAAATGTGTTTGATTTCTAAAGTTGAACCTAAAGATGTTGTTGAAGCCTATAAAGATGATAACTGGATTAGAGCTATGGAAGAAGAGTTAGATCATATTGAAAAGAACAATACTTGGGAACTTGTGTCTAGACCTAAGGATAAAGAATTTATTGCTACAAAATAAATTTTTAGGAACAAATTGAATGAAGTCGGTGAAGTAGTTAGAAATAAAGCCAGACTAGTCTACAAAGGATATTCATAGCAAGAAGGGATTGATTATGAAGAAACTTTTGCTCTGATTGCCAGAATTGAAGCTTTTAGATTTGTTGCTTTCTTCTATTACATATAAAGATTTGAAGGTATATCAAATGGATGTCAAATCTGCATTTTTGAATGGTGATCTAGAAGAAGAAGTTTACATTGAACAACCTGATGGATTTTCATTGTTAGATGATGGAGACATGGTATATAAGTTGAAGAAAGCACGTTATGGATTGAAACAAGCTCCTAGAGCCTAGTATGCTAGATGAGATAAATACTTGCTAAAATTGGGATTTATCAAAGGTGTTGTTGATAGTAATATGTACTTTAAGATTGAAAATGATAACATTTTGATTGCTATAGTCTTTGTTGATGACATTATCTTTGGTGGTGATTATGATATGAGTATGAAGTTTGTCAATGATATGCAAAATTAATTTATATCTTTATATCTCAAACTAATAAGTATGTGAAGGAATTGTTGAAAAAGTTTGGATTAGATGATTCCAAACTGGTTGGAACTCCTATGGTGATTGGCTATAAATTATCTAAAAATGATGAATCACCGAAAGCTAATAAAAGTTTGTACAAATCTATGGTTGGTGGACTATTGTATCTCACTCAGACTAGGTTTGACATTATGCATGCTGTGTGTATGGCTGCTAGATATCAAGATGATCCAAAGGAGAGTCATGTCACTGTTGTTAAAAGAATATTCAGATATCTAAAGGGAACTGAGGATTATGGTTTATGGTATCTAAAGAATGATGATTTCATGTTATGTGCTTACACTGATGCAGATTGGGTTGGTGATGTTGATGACCAGAAGAGTACTACCAGTGGAGCATTCTTTTTAGGTAAGAATTTGGTTTCATGGGCTAGCAAGAAACAAGATTTAGTATCTTTATCTACAGTTGAAGCTGAGTACATTTCTACTCCTAGTAATTGCACTCAGATAGTTTGGATGAAGCAAATTTTGAAAGATATTAGAATTATTTATGATGAGCCTACTATTAAAATACTATGATAATTCCAGTTCTATAAGCGTGTCTAAGAATTCGGTGCACCATTCAAAGACTAAGTATATCAATTAAATATAATTCCTTGAGAGAGAAAGTCAATGAAAAGATGGTAAACCTAGAATATGTATCTACAAAGGAACAAATTGCTGATATTTTCACTAAGCCTTTGCCTACAGATACATTTGTCTATTTAAGAGATAAGTTAGGGGTGTCCACCCCTCCTTATGAGAATTAGATGCATTGAGTTGCATCGATCCAGTGGAATTCAGAGCCTTATTCTTTTATCTGGATTGATGAGTTGGTCTTGCTCCTCTGTTGGAGTAGTCGATGTTTTGGGAGAGAGATTTATGAGATTTCAAGTTATGTGTTTTAGGGGGAGAGAATTTGACTTTTTGTTTTGGTGATCTTTGGCATTCTCGTCAAAGGGGGAGAGAGATCATGTGAGAAACTGCTTTATTTATCTTGATCTTAGGGGGAGTTTGTTGGTGATATCTTCTTTCTTTCCATTGACTGTTTTTCACATTCATTTGTTGCCATCAATGTCAAAGGGGGAGATTGTTGGATTATTCGAGAGATTGTTGGATTTGCTTCTTCACTGTTGTTGCTAGGATATGTTGTTTTCATTGATGTCAACATATTTCTTTGAGTTGTTTCTGTGAGTTTGGAAAGAGTTTTTTATTTGGTTTTGTAGAATGGTTTGTTTGATCACTGTTTTGCAGAATCTGGTATTTCTTCCGCTATATTCTGGTGTGATCAGATCTTGTACTGAGACTTTGGATTATTGTTTGAGATGGTCTTGTGTATCTTCATTTCATATGGTTTGTGATATGGTGCTCTATGAGTTATCTTTCTTCATGCCAGTTATTGATTGGTTGTGTCCTTGAGCTTTGAGACGTTGACCGATGAAGATTTGAAAAGAGGTGTTGGTGCAACTATTTCGGATGATTCTAACATGCTTGTTGGTGTTTCCTAGTCATTTCCTATTTGTTTTGGTGATCTGCATTGATCGTTGTGCGGGGTTTTGGTGATTTATATGAATCGGTAATGATTTGCGAGTTATGCAGTATTTCTGGGGGTGTAGCGTGTTGTGGTTGATCTTGGTGGGTTTTCCAGTGGATGTAATTGTTTGGGAATTTTAATTAGGTCCATGCTATGTAATTTAAATCATAATATTGGTCCGGTGGTTGATCTTTGTATCCTGCAATGTAATTTTTGTAATTATGAGTTGAGGGTTGAGGGTTTAGCCGACCTTGTTATCAAGGTTGATGATTTGTATATATAGGTGAGATTCTTATGTAATTTAGGTGTCGCTATTGTGTCTATATTATTAGAGAGATTTGATTGTGCGAAAAAGGGATTTATCCTTTGGTGAAGTATTGTGGTGTGATTGGTGTTGCAGAGGAAACAATTGTGCCTAACCAGAACTGTCATCAAGCATTTGTAGATGCTATCATTGTAGTTCACTCCTTCTAGATTGTACTCCAAATCATATTGTAAGTCAGTGAGACTTCCCTGAGGGTTGTAGCCTTTCAGACATATATCTTTTGAGCGGTGATCTGTAGGAAGTGTGTCTGAATGCATGTGCATTCCCCATTGTAATATTTTGACATACTACTATAGAGTATCATCTTACCATGGTTTTTCCCTTTACCATGTTTTCTATGTCAAAAACCTTGGTGTTGTGTGTTGTGTTGTTAATTTCTTATCTGCTATTGTTGCAGTCTATCAGTTTATGTTTTGGAATTTAATTTGTTGTCCTCCAGTGAAGACTGATTCACCCCCCATCTAAGTGTTCCTTCTTGATTGCTGCTAACAATTGGTATCAAAGCTAGATCCTCTAGTAGAAGCTTACTCACTTGAGGAGATACGGGATGGAAACTCAAGGTATTCTTTTTAAGAAGGACTGTCTGAGGTTTGATGGAAGCAACTATATTGTATGGAAGAGACAGATGGAGGTGCATTTGAAATGTCTTGGAGAAGATTATTGGAAGATTACTAAGAATGCCTATATTGTTCCTAAGAATGGACCATCCACTCTTGATGAGGTTAAGGAAGTTGATTATAACATCAGAGTGAAGGAAGCATTGCTTAGTGCCCTAACTGATCCTGAAATGATAAATGTTATGGAACATCAGATGGCACATGAGATCTGGGTGAAGCTTGTAATCTTATATGAGGGTGATAGTCAAGTGAAAGTTGCTAAGTTGCGGAGTTTAAAAGGAAAGTATGAGACATTGAAGATGGGAGATGATGAAAACATGCATTCATACATGCTTAAGGTGAATGAGCTTGTCCTTGGTATCAGATCTACCGGTGGAAAGATTGAAGAAGATGAGATTGTTGCTAAGGTGCTAAGATATTTGCCTCCTACTTATAAACATAATTTTGCCGCTATTAATGAGATCTGAAGTGTAACTACAGTGACAAGAGATGTGCTGGTTGGAAAACTTGTTGTATTTGAGCTGAGTGAGTTTGGAGAATCGCATGGAAAGTTTGAGAAAGCATTCAAAGCATCAACATCTATGTCAAGTAAGTAGAAATATGATCCTAATGACTGTAGGATATCCAGATATGAAAGAGAAAGAAGAGAGATAATAGAGAAAGAAAGAGAGCTTGATGAGATTGAACCATTGATTTCCCAAAGATTTCCTAAAGGTGTTGGTAAGTATGATGGAAATTTTCCCTTGAAATGTTTTTCTTGTAATAAGATACAACAATTTGCTTCTAGATTCTTGGAGAGAATGGCTAAGTATGACAGACATGATAAGTTTGATAAGTTTGATAGGAATGATAGATATGAGAAGCATGATAAGCCTTATAAGTCCAACTAGAAGTTTAGGAACCAGAAGAACTGTTATTATGTTGTAGATGAAGGTGTTATAGATGATGAATCAGAAGGAGATGAAGTTGTGTTTATTGGCATTAAAGAAGATAGACATGTGCCTATTGATTCCTCTAGATGTTCTGTTAAGGAGAAATATTTGGCTGCTAAGGTAGAAGAAAAGGGTAAATGGGTGATTGATAGTGGCCGTTCACATCATATGACCGATGAAAAAAGAAAATTTTTAAGCATGGAAAGGTATGATGGTGGAATAGTTAGATTTGGAGATGACAAAGCCTATGTAATCCGTGGGAGAGGTTCTATTTCTTTTGATGGTAAGCATAACACTGATGATGTCTTGTATATTGAAAGTTTGAAGCATAATCTTTTGAGTCTTGGATAGATGGTTGATAAGGGTTATGATCTACAATTCAAAGATGGTAAATGCAAGATCTTGAATTCCTCTAGTATAGAGATTGCATTGGGAACTAAGACTGAAGGTAACATTTTTCATTTGAATGTTGGTGAAAAAATTTGTTTGATTGCTAAGATAGATGAGAGTTGGTTGTGACATAGAAGAATGTGTTATGTAAACTTTGATTCATTGATCAAGATCAGTTCTACACAAGTTGTTAGAGATCTACCTAAGATTGTTAAACTTATTAATCTGGTATGTAAGGAATGTTAGTTGGGTAAGAAAACAAGAAATTCTTTCAAAAGCAAATAGTATACATTAGATGGATTGTTAGATCTTGTGTATACTAACCTATGTGGACCTATAAATGTTAGAAGTGTGCAGGGTGATAGATAATTTATGCTAATAATTGATGATTATTCTAGAATGATGTGGGTTGTCTTTTTGAAGGAAAAATCAAAAGCATTTGAGAAATTCAAGATATTCAAAGATAAAGTTGAAACTGAGTCTGGATTAAAGCTAAAGTGTCTAAGATCTGATAGAGGTGGATAATTTTGTTCCGGTGAGTTCACTTCCTTTTGTGAGATGCATGGAATCAAAAGACAACTATCTGCTCCTACGACCCCACAACAAAATGGGATTGATGAAAGGAAGAACCGTACTGTTTTAGATGGTTCAAGAACCATGTTTATTGATAATTTTGAGAATCAAATTATTGGTGATAAGAGTAAAGGTGTGATGACTAGAAGAAGGTTAGCTACAAAAGAAAAATGTTTGATTTCTAAAGTTGAACCTAAAGATGTTGTTGAAGCTTGTAAGGATGATAACTGGATTAGAGCTATGGAAGAAGAGTTAGATCATACTGAAAAGAAAAATAATTAGGAACTTGTACCTAGACCTAAGGATAAAATTGTTATTGGTACAAAATGGATTCTTAGGAACAAATTGAATGAAGCTGGTGAAGTAGTCAGAAATAAAGCCAGACTAGTCTACAAAGGATATTCACAACAAGAAGGGATTGATTATGAAGAAACTCTTGTTGTGGTTTCCAGAATTGAAGTTGTTAGATTGTTGCTTGCTTATGTTGCCTATAAATATTTCAAGGTATATCAGATGGATGTCAAATCTTTATTTTTGAATGGTGATCTAGAAGAAGAAGTTTACACTGAACAACTTGATGGATTTTCATTGTCAGATGATGGAGACATGGTATGTAAGTTGAAGAAAGCACTTTATGGATTAAACAAGCTCCTAGAGCCTTGTATGCTAGATAAGATAAATAATTGCTAAAATTAGGTTTTATCAAAGGTGTTGCTAATAGTAATTTGTACTTTAAGATTGAAAATGATAACATTTTTATTGTTGAAGTCTTTGTTGATGACATTATCATTGGTGGTGATGATGATATGAGTATGAAGTTTGTCGGTGATATGGAAAAAGAATTTGAAATGTCTATGATTGGTGAGATAATAAATTTCTTAGGTTTGCAAATTGCTCAGACGAGAAAAGGTATCTTTATATCTCAAACTAAGTATGTGAAGGAATTGCTAAAGAGGTTTGGATTAGATGATTCCAAACCAGTTGGAACTCCTATGGTGAATGGTTGTAAATTGTCTAAAAATGATGAATCACCGAAAGCTAATTAGAGTTTGTATAGATCTATGGTTGGTGGACTATTGTATCTCACTCAGACTAGTCCTGACATTATGCATTTTGTGTGTATGGCTGCTAGATATCAAGATGATCTGAAGGAGATTCATGTCACTGTTGTTAAAAGAATATTCAAATATCTAAAGGGAACTGAGGATTATGGTTTATGGTATCCAAAGAATGATGATTTAATGTTGTGTGCTTACACTGATGCAGATTGGGCTAGTGAAGTTGATGACCGGAAGAGTACTATCAGTGGAGCATTCTTTTTAGGTAAGAAGTTGGTTTCATGGGCTAGCAAGAAACAATATTCAATATCTTTATCTACTGTTGAAGCTGAGTACATTGTTGCTACTAGTAATTGCACTCAGATAGTTTGGATGAAGCAAATGTTGAAAGATATCAGAGTTATTTATGATGAGCCTATTGTTATATACTATGATGATTCCAGTGCAATAAACAAGTCTAAGAATCCAGTACAACATTCAAAGACTAAGCATATATCAATTAAATATAATTACTTGAGAGAGAAATTCAGTGAACATATGGTAAAGTTGGAATATTTGTCTACAAAGGAACAAATTGTTGATATTATCACTAAGCCTTTGCCTGTAGATACATTTGTCTATTTAAGACACAAGTTAGGGGTATCCACCCCTCCTGATGATAATTAGATGCATTGATTTGCATCAATCCGGTGGAATTCAGAGCCTTACTCTTTTATCCAAATTGATGAGTTGATGTTGCTCCTTTGTTGGAGTAGTCTGTGTTTTGGGAGAGAGATTTCTTAGATTTCAGGTTAGGTGTTTTAGGGGGAGAGAGTCTGATTTTCTATTTTGGTGATCTTTGGCATTTCTTTCAAAGGGGGAGAGAGATCATGTGAAAAACTGCTTTATTTATCTTGAGCTTAGGGGGGGTTTGTTGGTGATATCTTCTTTCTTTGCATTCACTGTTTTTCAGATTCATATGTTGCCATCAATGACAAAGGGGGAGGTTGTTAGATTATTGGGGAGATTGTTTGATTTGGTTGTTCATTGTTGTTGCTAGGATATGTTGTTTTCATTGATTTCGACATATTCCTTTGAGTTATTTTGGTGAGTTTGGAGAGATTTTTTGATCTGGCTTTATAGTTTGTTTTGTTGAACAATGTTTTGCAGAATCCTGTATTTCATCTGGTATATTTTGGTGTGATCAGATCTTGTGCTGAGACTTTGGATTATTGTTTGGGATGATCTTGTGTATCTTCATTTCAGATGGTTTGTGAGTTGGTGCTCTGCAAGTTATCTTTCTTCATGACAGTTGCTGATTGGTTGTGTTCATGAGCTTTGAGACGTTGACCGATGAAGATTTGAAAAGAGGTGTTGGTGCAACTGTTTCGGATTATTCTAATGTGCTTGTTGGTGTTTCCTAGTCGTGTCCTATTTTTTTTGGTGATCCACATTGGTCGTTGTGCTATTTTTTGGTGATTTCTATGAACTGGTGATGATTTGCATGTGTAAAGTAGAATATTGGATCCTAGTGACTCCCCACCTAGGAGAGAGAAAGGAAGCCACTAGGATGATTTTCACTTGGGAGGAACTTTACATTCAAAAGAGGGGTTAAATATACTAGATCCAAATCCAAGGGAAACAAGGATGTGAATTCTAAGTGGATTGCAAGTGGTTGAAGTATGATTTACCCTCTTTTGTAAATGAGAAAGTTGACTCATTGACTATGTAGAAAAGAGAGAGGAAATGAGTGAAATGAGGAGCTACCAGTTTGGGATCATGTTGTAACTTCAAATCTAATCTAATTAAACTAACATGGATCTGCCCTGCAAATTTGGAGAAAATTCGCTGGGACTGTGGCGGGAATGTACATGGTCTACCACAAAATCCGCGAAACAAAAAGGGTTCTTCCGTCTTTGCAAATGAAGCCCAAACCTGTAATTGCAGCTACACACCTGCAACCTACACATAAAAAAGAGAATAAATGGGGGTTGTGGATAGGGGTTTTCCTTAGTCAAACCATGGTTGAGGAATCAACCTAGAAAGAAATTAATTGCAAATGCTTGAATGCAAACAATGGAGATGTTTACCTTGTAGATCTACAACTGGTTGATGATGATTGCTTTGCTTCTTGAATGTAATCACAAATGTTGTATGAAATGGCATGTAACATGAAAAAACCCTAACACACACACATGCTTGTGTAGTGTCCTAAAATTGTGACACTTGCAATTTCGACTGCATTTGGGTCTTCACGATGGCGGCGCAACGTTGAACCTGAATGGAGACCCCGAAACCTGTTTACAACACCAAAAACTACATTTTGCTGCACCCTGGCCTAAACCCTCCTTGCACCCTGCTGTCCCGGGAGGTGGGACCATGGCGCCCAGTGCCCTAGTCCTTGGCCCTATTTTGGGCCCGGTCTCTTTTGGGCATCGGGTCTTTAAGTTTGCAATTCGGAAAATATTGTTTCTAGGTCAGCCTAAGGTCAAAAAAATCAGTCTATCAGCCCTAATTGACAAGTATATAAACTACATTTCCTCTTCCAAAAAATAAGCAAGAGGAGGACATGCGCAAAAGGCGGAAGCGATATTCAAACATTCAAACATTCAAGCATTCAAGCATTCCTTCAAACAATTGAGCATTCTAAGTCTCCATTCAAGGCTAGGTGTTGCATTCAAGACAAGGATTCAACCATTGAAGAGGAGATCACATACAACATACAACATACTACATACATTACACCTTCGCATGTAAGAATACAAACATTCTTACAACAAGGTATCAGTACTTGTTTACATTACAAACATTTACATTTACAGCATTCTCATTTCTTGGTTAATTCCAAAACCGGGGTTTGACCTAAGGGCAAACCCCTAATCCCTAGCCCCCCAATCGTCCTCTCTTTTCTGTGTGTAGGTTGCAGGTACGCGGCTGTAATTGAAGATCTGGAATCCTTGTGCAAAGACGAACAGATCCACCTTCGTTTCGCGAATTTTTCGGAGGACCGTGTGCACGTCGGGCGCCATCGTCCCGTCAACTTTCGCTCAAATTTGTAGAACACCACCGTCTCGACATTTTACTGCTAATTCCAGGTCCGCAACTTCATCCCATATCCCTATCTCTGTTTATAAGCGAATCTTTCCTACTTTACATGCATTCTTAGTTCAATCATTCTATCTACATTCTTTACAAAAGAGGGTATCCTTGATGTCACAACCCTTGAAACTCATTTAGAATCCAGTCTTGCATTGTGTGGGATTGGATCTTGTGGGTTTTAACCCCTCTTTTGAATGTAAAGTCTCCCCTAAGTGAAAACCATCAACCCTAGTGACTCTCCCTTCTCTCTCCTTGGAGTTGGGGAGGGGAGAACAATTAGGGTTCGATTTTTCCGCTTTACATTTTGGTGAACCCGATGTGAACATCCTAATTCTGATTATTCATGGTTAGATCTGAAGAATTTGCTCCCTTAATTACATTTCCATGTTTGAGCTTTTGCAAATTTTAGAGGTTAATTGCATAAAAACCCTAAAATTTTCTTTTTAGTAATTAAGCTTGTGAAATGTTTAATTGTTAATGCTTGTTTCAGATCTACCCTTCTATTGCAAATTGTCAATTCATATTTGTGCTTTAATTCTGAAAATTAAGTGGTTAAATGTCAAAACCCTAATTTTTAAAACCCTCTTGATTCAACCTTTGACTGATAATTTCACTGATTAAAACACCTCTAAATCGACTGTAATTTTGGATTCCGCAACAAAATCACAATATCTCTCATCCCTAAAAATTTGGAAAAAAGTTGCGAGGACCGTGTGCACCCTGAGCGCCATCATCCCCGACATTTTTTCCCAAAATTTTGGGAGCTAGATCTTAATGTATTTTTCTGCTAAAATCCAGAATTTTGGCTGATTTTATCAATTTTCACACTTTCAAAAGTAAAGTCAAAGTTGGTCTAGTGATTGCTTGGATAAAGGCTTCTAATCATTCAAAAATTGTTGAAATTAAAATTCATATCAAAATTGTGTTCCTTACTGTACTAAATCTGAAAAGTGTGTTAGCATTCATTCGAAATTTCAGTGCTTTATTCAAATTTTTGCAGTTTGTGACTTTTGAAATTAAGTGTTTAATTGCAGCAACCTTGATTTCCACTTTCAAATTTGAATTTTGCATGAAATTGAGTCAACTTTTAAATTTCAAAACTTACATTGCTTTTAGTATTCCCTCTAAAATCATAAAATTCAAAATTTTAGTTTCCCCTCTTTTTCAAAATTCAAATTTTACATTTTTTAACAATCTTGGTAGGGTTCAAATTTGAGATTGCAACTTTAATTTGGCCTATCTACAGATCGTAAAATCACTCAATTTTTTCAGATTACCTTTAAAATCATCATAACTTGCATCCCTGAAAATTTCAAAAAAAGTTGCGAGGACCGTGTGCACTCCGTTCGCCACGGTCCTGGACATTTTTTCTGAAATTTCGGGAGATTGTCCTTATTGCATTTAACAGCTTAAATCTAGGAGATTGGCTGATTTTATTGAAAGTTGCTACCTCTAAAATTCAAAATCTTCTCTCTCTCTTTAGTGCATGAGTTTTACAACAATAAGCCCTACTTACACTATTCCTGTTAGACGAAGCCTTAGAATTAAGTCCTTCCAAGGTTTAATTACTGAGGAGATGGAACCTAATTTGAATGGCCTTTTTAACGAGGACATGGGTAATTCCTCTAATCCTCTTAATGATGAAGAATCTCTCCATGAGGTTTCTATAGAACAACTTTCGAAATTGGATAACCAATTTGATGATTTTCGACAATGGATGTCTGAAGAATACCCTGATAGTGAAGCTCTTTCATTAATTGAGGGTCTAAAACGTATGGTTCAAAGTGATAAGAATGGAATTGATATTGTGCGTGGTATTGTACACATTGTGGATTTGAATGTGATGCCTATGAAGAGTTGTGCCGAAACTTTAGGTTATACACAACCTCCTACTCAAGTTAATCATTCTATTCCTTTGACAACTCCTATTGCTAGTATACCTACTTTTACATCAAACATAATGACTACTTCAATACAAGACATTCCTCCTATGATCACCAGTCATGGGGGCAATCCCTCTTCTTCAATCAACCCTCTTCCTTCATTCATTCCTTCAATGAGTGTTCCTATTTCATCTCCACAAATAAACATGACGCAAGGGGGCAATTCATTTAACCATTCCATTCCTCCTTGTAGTGTTCCTCCTTTCCAATCATCTCCTATGACTAACTATCATAGTGTCCCATCACCTTACTCTCAATCAATACCTTCTTTCAATAACATAATACCTCCATCACAATCTAACACGTCTAATATGAACTCTTTGACTGAAGCGACCATTAACAATCTTGCACAAACTGTCTCTTCTTTGCAGCAACAAATTGCCTCTATGAATCAATCTAAGTTTAGTGTGCCCACATTTGATGTCGCGAGCCCACTTTCTCTTGACATTGTTCGAGCTATTCCCCCTAAACATGTTGAAATTCCGCATTTGGAGCTTTATAATGGTAAGGGTGACCCTCTAACACATGTTAAGACCTTTCAAACAATATGTACCGATTTTGCTTATGACCAAACGTTACTTGCAAAACTGTTTACTAGAACATTAAGAGATAAAGCCCTACAATGGTATTGCTCGTTACCTTCCTATTCTATTACTTCTTTCGAACAACTTCCAAATGCCTTTACTCAACAATTTCAAAACAATATAAGTCCTAAAGTTACTTTGATTGATTTAATGCATTGTAAACAAAGTGTTAAAGAAAAATTGACTGATTTCATTGGTAGATATAAGCATTTGTATGCTCAAATTTCTTTTCCAGTACCTGACAATGACATTCAAAGAATCTTTATTTCTAATTTACAAAAAGATATTAGAGAAAAACTTCTATTTTCTGAGTTTACTTCTTTCCAACAATTGTGCGCAACTCTTCACAATTATCAACTAACTGTGAGTCAAATGGAACAAGCAAATCCTATGGCTCCGAGTGATAAGGGTGATAGTAGTCAACAACCATTTGGGAAGTTTAAACCGAATAGAGAGTCCATTAAATTCAATGAAAACATCATCAACAACAATGTGAATGCAGCATCAGGTGTGCCTCCTATTTCTAAGTTTTTCAAGAAAGAAAGAAAGTTTACTCCTTTGAATGAATCATTGCATAGTATTATGAATAAGTTATTGGAACAAAATGTGCTTACTCTCGCTCCTATAAAGCAAATAGATCCTGCAAATATTAATTCACCCTATTTTGATAACAAATCTTTTTGTCAATTTCATCATCATCCTGGGCATGATACTAAAAAATGTTTTGCTTTAAAGGGTAAAATTCAAGATCTGATTGATAATACTACTATCTCTATTTCTGGTTTGAATGATAAAGGCAACACATCTGTAGCTCCTCCTAACCAAAATCTTAAGATTTTTACTGATCCATTGCCTTCTCATACCTCTAATGCGATTGATACTAATGATTCCTCTATCTCACCTGATGATCTTGTGTCTATGACTCCGAATGTGATTAACTTTGTAGAGCAGCAGAAAATCCCTAAAGAACCTTCCATCACCTTTGATTCCAGTGAAACTATCAGGGCACCTGATGGTCCTTTATATATAGTTGCAAAAGTCAAGAATACACCTTGCCGTGGAGTGCTTATTGATCCTTCTTGTATGGTTAATGTCATTACTGAAGAATTTCTTTTTACTTTGCAATTGAATCAAGTGATCTATGATGAAACAAATGTGGTTGTGAAACTATTTGATGCATTTTCTTCTCCTGCAATTGGTTCTATTACATTACCTATTGAGGTCCATAACAAATCCCTTGAGGTGGACTTTGCTATTATTCCATCGTCCGAACAATTTCATGTGAAGCTAGGCTATCCTTGGCTATCTTCCATGAAAGCTATTGCTTCTCCTATTCATAAGTGTTTGAAATTTCCCCATAATGGTGAAGTTGTTACTGTCAATCATAGTCTCTTTAAACCAACTGAAAGAACTTCTAGCATTCCTATTGATTACTTTTGGCCTAAACAATTCCAACCTCTTCCTCCACGAAGTGATCATCTTTTCAAATCTTATCAAAGGTGGAAAAAAGATATGATCCTATCTCTGAGCGAACCTAGAACACCCAAACTTGATATTCCTATCATTCTTGAGAAGGAAGTTCTTCCTTTGAAAGATAAAACTAATGTCTTTCCTCAAGAAGATTCCCAACCCATCCCTATGAATGTGACTATGCCTATATCTAATAAAGTTCCTAAAAGTAGACCTATACCTCCTCGTCATGATGGACTTGGTTTCCTTCCTAAACCAAATATTCCTCCTTTATATGGAGCAGTTCCTCCTCCTTCCTCTTATGGAGAGAAGAGACCTTCCTCTTCTCCTATTGTTCAACCTAAGAGACCACAACCTAAACACCCAAGTGATAAGGATGAGAACATTCCTCCTCCTCAATCTTCTCACATTCCTACTAAGACTAGACGAAATCGTTCTGCACGTGAACACCGACGAAAGCGTCGTCTTAGAGCTCAGGCAGTTGCTTCTCAAACTTTGCAATCCCCAAAAACACCTTCAGCCAGTATTATTCCATTTTCTCCTCAGCCAAAAATTGAGCCAAAATCTCCTAAACATAAGATGCATGATGGTCTTGATCCTGTGCGAGTTAAAGATCCTATTTTTGTAAATCTTGATGATGATATAGATGAAAATGTTATTCATGATGAAAATGTTACTTCTATTCATTCTGATAGTGAATATGAATATGTTGATGTTGATAACCATTTATCTAACGAATTTTCTAAAGCACTTATCCTAGCTCCTAAACAAGAACAACGTGGCTCGGAACATGAACATAGCCCTTGTTTGGATCTTGTTATAGCTCCATCTGCTGTGTTGGATGTTCCTCCTCTAGCGTGTTTCCTACCTTCCCAAAATATTGATCAGCAAGATCGGGGGGTAGATGACGTGCTAGACTAGTTTCATTAGCATAGCAGACTCTCTCCTCCTCTCTTGATCTCTTTTGTTGCTTCTTCTATGTGTTATTCTCATTCTTCTATTTGTTGTCCTTGCTTTTGTCTACTTGAGGACGATGCAAAGCATTGAGATCTCTTTTGGTCTCTCTCATGTTGACTCAAAAGACACATGTGTTCCCTTCTTCTAGGTGACCTTCCTTGATTGGGGAATGAAGAACAATTATGCATACATACATATGATATACATTAATTATCATACAGCATACTGACCCCGAGGAAAGCAAAGTCACCTTGTGCTTTGTGTTTTGTGTCTATTATCCTTGGGCTTATCTCACACTTGGGGGCTAAATCCTTGTGATAACGTGCTCCTTTCCTTTCTCATTTCTTATATGTATCACTACCTTAAAGCAATCACCCCCGGTGAGGCGTGTGCGATCGCTTTAACGTAGGGGGCATACATCCCGTTCATATCTTTTCAAGATACTTCAAAATTTCTTGGCGAATTTAGCTTTGCCTTGAAAATTTTTTGTATTTTTCTTGCATGACTCATAGTGAGGGAACCTTACTACTGATAGTCATGGTTCTCCCTTGTGATCATCCCTTTTACTTTGTCAATCGAAGTCATAAGATCCTTAGTCCATTGGGGGCTTGGTGTATCTTGCCTCCTTGACGTAAGTGAAAGTCTTTCAATGTTGTTTCCTTGTACTTTACCAGAAGTATGAGCGTATGCTTATACTCCCGCTAAAGTGGGGGCTCAATGTAGCGTCCTAAAATTGTGACACTTGCAATTTCAACTGCATTTGGGTCTTCACGATGGCGGTGCAACGTTGAACCTGAACGGAGACCCCGAAACCTGTTTACAACACCAAAAACTGCATTTTGCTACACCCTGGCCTGATCCCCCCTTGCACCCTGCTGTCCCGAGAGGTGGGGCCATGGCGCCCAGCGCCCTGGTCCTTCAGGACTAGGGTGCCCAGTGCCCTTGTCCCTAGCCCTATTTTGGGCCCGGTCTCTTTTGGGCATCGGGTCTTTAAGTTTGCAATTCGGAAAATATTGTTTCTAGGTCGGCCTAAGGTCAGAAAAATCAGTCTATCAGCCCTAATTGACAAGTATATAAACTACATTTGCTCTTCCAAAAAATAAGCAGGAGGAGGACATATGTGCGCAAAAGGCGGAAGCGATATTCAAACATTCAAACATTCAAGCATTCAAGCATTCCTTCAAACAATTGAGCATTCTAAGTCTCCATTCAAGGCTAGGTGTTGCATTCAAGACAAGGATTCAACCATTGAAGAGGAGATCACATACAACATACAACATACTACATACATTACACCTTCGCATGTAAGAATACAAACATTCTTACAACAAGGTATCAGTACTTGTTTACATTACAAACATTTACATTTACAGCATTCTCATTTCTTGGTTAATTCCAAAACTGGGGTTTGACCTAAGGGCAAACCCCTAATCCCTAACCCCCCAATCATCCTCTCTTTTCTATGTGTAGGTTACAGGTACGTGGCTGTAATTGAAGATCTGGAATCCTTGTGCAGAGACGAACAGATCCACCTTCATTTCGCAAATTTTTCGGAGGACCGTGTGCACGCCGGACGCCATCGTCCCATCAACTTTCACTCAAATTTACAGAACAGCACCGTCTCGACATTTTACTACTAATTCCAGGTCCGTAGCTTCATCCCGTATCCCTATCTCTGTTTATAAGCGAATCTTTCCTACTTTACATGCATTCTTAGTTCAATCATTCTATCTACATTCTTTACAAAAGAGGGTATCCTTGATGTCACAACCCTTGAAACTCATTTAGAATCCAGTCTTGCATTGCGTGGGATTGGATCTTGTGGGTTTTAACCCCTCTTTTGAATGTAAAGTATCCCCTAAGTGAAAACCATCAACCCTAGTGACTCTCCCTTCTCTCTCCTTGGAGTTGGGGAGGGGAGAACAATTAGGGTTCGATTTTTCCACTTTACAGCTTGCAAATGAATGTTGTAATGTTGCTCCAATGGATGAATGAAGAAGACTTGAATGCTTGAATGCTTGATGATGACCTTAAAATCTTGTACCTTCTCCTTATGCTCTCTATCAGTCCTTTTTCTTTTCATCTGTCCATCATCCATCCATGAATGAAGGTATTGAATTCCTTTTCATACATGCCTCAAGGATTAACTTTCAACTACCAAAGGCCGACAAAGAGGAATAACAAACCCCAAAGACAAGAAATGCATAAGAGATCAGGCAGACCAAACATAGGACAACCGTAAGAGGTGGGGATAGGGTACCACACCTCTGTCCTAGGGGAATAGGGGCGCCACACCCCTATCCTACCCTATTTTGGGGCCTAGACAAGGTCTAAAGCAGACACAAGACATGAGGAGAGAGAGATAGAGAGAAGGGTTGGAAATGCAGAAATAGGTCCCGGTTAGGGAAGGAGATGTTGTCGCCAAGGTAAGGACCCCAAATGTGGTTAAAATTGTAGGGCTCCCAATTTTATGACACTGCATTTAGCCCCCACTTTAGCAGGAGTATGGCTTATGCCACTACTACTGGTAAAGTAGAAGAAAAGAGAGATGAAGATGAGAGATACGGAGCAAAACCACGAGGAGTATAAGACACCACCAATATTGAGGAGCAAAAAGCCCCCAATATTAGGGTCTCAACTCATGCCAACATATGCAAGAGCACACAAAATAAAAAGGCACGAGACACACAAAACAATGACAAAGCGCAAAAAGACACATGACAAGAACAAGACACAAGACAACAAACTAACTAGTCAAAGAGATCCCAAGCTCAGATGTCTCAACAACTAATCGGGACACAAAGACCAATGCCATTACATAAACACAAGGGATCACATAAGAGAGCAAAGTTGACATCATCCATGATCTATCAATAGTAAAAATATGAGCTCATGAGAGGAAGAAGAGAGAGAACATGAATACACACTTTGGTGATCCATGAGAAGAAAAGAAAAGAAGAAAGAAACCATGGGCATCTCGCCCCTAAAAATAGGTGATCCATGGTGAGAAGGACATGGAAAATCTCACCCCTAGATCTTGTCTAGGTGATCCATGTAAAGAGAGAGAGTGAGAACTCCGTTAGTTCCACTCAACCTTATGTGCGTGTGTGGAAGTGAGGTTTGAAGCACCTCATAGGAGTCTATGCCTGAGTACGCTACAACCTGTATAGAATGTATAGTACAAGTGTCAAGAAAGGTGTGATATCTCGCTCTAAGAGACCATGCTCTGGTTCCTAGAATAATCACCCCGCATAAGAGAAAAGTGATGACATCTTTCTCTAAGAAGTTTCCCTCTAGTTCCAAGAATGTCTCACTATACAAGACAAGAAGAAGTGAAGACATCTCTCTCTAAGAGACCATGCTCTGGTTCCGAGAATGACCCACTATACAAAAAGTGACGACATCTTGCTCTGAGAGGTTTCCCTCTAGTTCCAAGAATGTCCCACTATTCAATGCATGAGAGAAGTATAGTACAAAGGAGTAGTGTGGGTTCCCCCCCCCCCTTAAGATGTCAACATAGGCTAATGTTGATATCTTAAGGAAATTAGAACAAGGATACCTACCTTCATCACAAAGAAGATATCCACTACGCAACAATGTCATAAATCTAAGCAAGAGATGGAATACTCTTCAAGCAAGGATAGAGATAGTTGAAAAGAGATATCTTACGACAAGTGTAAAGGTGATCCTTGGAGGAGAAGAGATCTTTGTTCAAAAAGACATCTATCCCCAAGAAGTGTTGTCATAGACAAATATAACATCTTCTTAGAACAAGAAAAGGAAAGAACGAGAATGCAGTCCTTCCTCCTATTTCTAAATGAAAAGGGATTCCTGGTGAGGAATGACTCACTTTTATCCCCCAGAGGGATGGTTGGATTTATCATAGATGTACATAACCTAGTGTAAAAGAGGTCGTAGTCAAGGATTAACACTTCTTGTATAAGAGAGAATCCTGAAGCCAATAACCAACAATTATGTACAAGGAATGACATCAAGTAATAGAACTCGCACCATCCACTTAATAGGAAAAAGTGGATCCCTAGAGAAAGAGAGAGAGAAGGATCGTTGCCCCCCAAGTTACAGGACAATGAGAAGAGCTTACACAATCTACTAGAGAGAGATTAAACATAAGCAAATGCGCAATGAACTTACATGAACACATGTAAGAAAAGACATTAGTAAATGTAAAAATACACATCTCAAGAAGTGGTAATCTTCGAAAAGAAGATAGAAAAAGAATCATACATTCCCCAAGCGGGATTAGTCATAAAAGCATACCATTGTAATAAATGATAATCACATATGAAAAATGCAACCCCTAAAGGAAATAATGATGCAAGGGAAAGGAGCAAAAATCATTGCCCCCAAGTGAGGAGAACAAGGAGAAATATTACACATTTTCTGATGGTGATTAGTTTCAAGTGATATGTCAGCCTTAGTGGAACAAAATCCTCTCAAGGAAAGGATACATTCTTCTCAAGAGATCATTCCCTGCTAAGGGGCATATCATACTTGTGAATAATCAAAACCATAGAAGAGGTAAGATTTCCAAGAATAAAGGAAAGAGAAGAAGTGCAGTACTCATTGAAGATGCCCCTCTCCAAGCAAAGAGGAAAACCAAAGAACAATTATATGCTCACATAGGAATATCCCTATGCAAGAAAAGAGATCTAATAATGAATAATGCACCAAGATAGAGATAAGTGTATAGAAAGAAGAAGAGAAATAGACTTCATGTTGTTACCGCAAAGTATGTTAAAGTGAAACAATACCACCACTAATGATAAAGATCCCCCGTGAAATGGGCTAATTATGTCATAGGATGAAGAGAAACATGAAGGGAAAATAAGTGCTAAGGCACGATGTTTTTACCAAGAAATACAACTAGATATTTTGTGAGACAAATGTGTGGTAGATCATATTGTAGTTGAACAAATTTTTTAAATGCATAATATTTTCCAATAGAATGTGAATATAAATCATGAAAAATGCAATATTCAATACCTTTCACTTTCTTAAGATTTTTATTTTTAGTTTGAGGAGGAAAGGAAATGTTCTTGTCATATTTCAATCTCCAGTAGATTCTTGTAGCTAATCTATCAGGATGGTAAATATCATCTTCCCATGAAGATGAAGGTTTGTTAGAGGAAGGAGTCTCATTATCCACAATTCTAATTTTGCCACTATCTATGCCATCTTGAATAAATTTTTGAAAATCAGGGCAATCATCAGCATTATGGTCATGGATTTGATGAAATGAACAAAAAGGATGCTTTGAAGAAGAAGCATTCTTGCAGACTCTCTTGATTTTTTGTTTTTGAAGGTAATCTTTAAAGTTTTGAAGTCTAAGGAATTCATCCATAGAAAGAGGGGTACCACTTCCTAGGCCACTTGTAGTAGTTTGTGTAGGAGGATTTATAGGAACACAAATTCCTTGCTCAAATTTATCAATTCCTTGTCCTTTAAAACCTTGTTTCGTAATTATATGAAAGCCACGACTATAAGAATGTTGCAATTGACTAGATGGAGGAACAAGATCATGATTTTCTTTGAAATCTGATGTGTAAGGAGGCAAAAAAGGATGTGTAGATGAAGGAGGAGTATCATGTGGGATGAGAATCTCTTTTCCTTTATCAAGCTTATCCTTGGTGGAAGATTGGGGAGGAATACCTTCATCATCTAAAAGCTCATTTTTAGTGATTTCTATGTGAGGAGAAAGGTCATGAATAAAATGCATGACATCATCCTCCCTACATAGACTTTGATGTTGAAGATAGGTCTTAGGAGAATAAGGGGGATCTAAATATGTAAGAATGTTGATGTTGTCATATTTCCCCCCTTTCTCAAGGGTATGTGTAGAAGAAGAAGATGGATCCATATTACTTTCCAATGTTTTCTCTCTTATAGAGAGATCATTGGGTAAAGCATTAGATCTCATTTCTTTCACACAAGATACCCTAGGAGAGGTACAAGGATTAGGATTTCTAGGTTTAGGATCTACTAAAGATTTAAGATGATTAACATAGGAAATGCATTTCGTTAACAACATCACCATAATGCAACATAAATGATACATGAAAGCTTTGAGATCTAATAATTTGGAAATGCTAACAACACAATATGACCAAGTGCTATGAAGAAAGAGAAGCAAGAGGAAATGGAAGAAACTCTTATCCGTCACATGATAAATATATGCAAAAATTAATGTAATCACATGCGAAAGAGCAAGTAAATCCAATTTATTAATTGCCATTAGAAGTCTCTTAAGTGAAATCCAAATTTGCAGGAAAAGCAGATCTAAAATTAGGACCTTTTGATGAAAATTAATTTTAAGATTTGAATTTGATGAAATTTGACTTTGTGTTTGACCTTAGAGATTGTTAAAATTGATAAAGTACACTGATTTTCTAGATCTGAGCAGAAAAATACAGTCAATTTTGTCTCTCGAAATTTCGAGAAAAAAGACGAGGACCATGGCAGGAACGCACACGGTCTGACCAAATTTTTTTGAAATTTTCAGGGATGATAGAGATTATGATTTTAATGCAGAATCCAAAAAAATAGTTGATTTGGAGATGTCTAGATCGGTCAAAATTGTAGTCAAAGGTCGAAAATAAAATAATATTAAAAATTAGGGTTTTATGATGTAACCACTGAATTTTCAAAATAAAGAGATAGATTTGAATTGCAATTTTGAAATAGAAATCAGATCTGAAACAAGGAATGCAAATTTTACACTTCACAAGCTTAATTTTCTCAAAATGAAATATTAGGGTTTTTATGTAATTAACCTCTAAAAGTTGCAAATAGATCAAACTTGAAAATGAAAATTTGAAATTCAAATTGCAATTAATCAGATCTAAGAATGAGAAATCAGAATTAATGTGTAAGACGTTGGGTTCACGAAAATGTAAAGTGGAAAATTGGATCCTAGTGACTTCCCACCTAGGAGAGAGAAAGGAAGCCACTAGGATGATTTTCACTTGGGAGGAACTTTACATTCAAAAGAGGGGTTGAATCTGCTAGATCCAAATCCAAGGGAAACAAGGATGTGAATTCTGAGTGGATTGCAAGTGGTTGAAGTATGATTTACCCTCTTTTGTAAATGAGAAAGTTGACTCGTTGACTATGTGGAAAAGAGAGAGGAAATGAGTGAAATGAGGAGCTACCAGTTTGGGATCGCGTTGTAACTTCAAATCTTATCTAATTAAACTAACGCGGATCTGCCCTACAAATTTGGAGAAAATTCATTGGGACCGTGGCGGGAATGTACATGGTCTACCATAAAATCCGCGAAATAAAAAGGGTTCTTTCATCTTTGCAAATGAAGCCCAAACCTGTAATTGCAGCTACACACCTGCAACCTACACACAAAAAAGAGAAGAAATGGGGGTTATGGATAGGGGTTTGCCTTAGTCAAACGCCGGTTGAGGAATCAACCTAGAAAGAAAGTAATTGCAAATGCTTGAATGTAAACAATGGAGATGTATACCTTGTAGATCTGCAACTTGTTGATGATGATTGCTTTGCTTCTTGAATGTAATCACAAATGTTGTATGAAATGGCATTTAACATGACAAAACCCTTACACACACATGCTTGCAAATGAATGTTGTAATGTTGCTCCAATGGATGAATGAAGAAGACTTGAATGCTTGAATGCTTGATGGTGACCTTGAGATCTTGTACCTTCTCCTTATGCTCTCTATCAGTCCTTTTTCTTTTCATTCGTCCATCATCCATCCATGAATGAGGGTATTAAATTCCTTTTAATACATGCCTCGAGGATTAACTTTCAACCACCGAAGGCCGACAAAGAGGAATAACAAACTTTGAAGACAAAAAATGCATAGGAGATCGGGCAGACCAAACATAGGACCACCCTAAGAGGTGGGGATAGGGGCACCATGCCCCTGTCTTATGGGGACATGGGTGCCACACCCCTGTCCTGCCCTATTTTGGGGCTCGGATAGGGTCTAAAGAAGACACAATACATGAGGAGAGAGAGAGAGAGAGAAGGGTTGGAAATGTAGAAATAGGTCCCAGTTAGGGAAGGAGATGCCATCGCCAAGGTGAGGGCCCCAAATGTGGTTAAAATTGTAGGGGTCACAATTTTATGACACTACAATGTGTTATGTAGTATTTCTAGTGGTGTAGCGTGTTGCAGTTGATATTGGCGGGATTTTCGATGGATGTAATCATTTGGGAATTTGAATTAGGTCCATACTATGTAATGTAAATCATAATATTGGTTTGGTGGTCGATCTTTGTATCGTGTAGTGTAATTTTTATAATTGTGAGTTGAGGGTTGAGGGTTTAGCCGACCTTGTTATCAAGGTTGATGATTTGTATATATAGGTGATATGCTTATGTAGTTTAGGTGTTGCTATTGTGTTTGCATTATCAGAGAGAGGTGATTGTGCGAAAAAGAGATTTATCATTTGGTGAAGTGTTGTGGTGTAATTGGTGTTGCAGAGCAGACAATTGTGCTTAACTAAAACTGTCATTAGACATTTGTAGATGCTATCATTTCAATTCATTCCTTCCAGATTGTATTCCAAATCATAGTGTAAGTTAGTGAGACTTCCCTGAGGGTTGTAGCCTTCCAGGCATATATCTTTTGAGCAGTGAGCTCTAGGCAGTGTTCCTGAATGCATGTGCATTCCCCATTGTAATATTTTCACATACTACTACAGAGTATCATCTTACAGTGGGTAGGTTCCCACTGTGGTTTTTCCCTTAACCAAGTTTTTCACGTCAATTTTTTATTGTTGTTGTGTGTTGTGTTGTTAATTTTCTTATCTGTTATTGTTGTTGTCTATCGGTTTATTTTTTGGAGTTTAATTTTTTGTGATCTGGTGAAGACTGATTCACCCCCCCTTCTCAGTCTTCCTTCTTGATTGGTGCTAACAGAAGATGGTTCTCTTCTTTTCCAAACAATCCTCCATTGATCAATCATAATAGCATCTTTATATGATGCATTGCCCACTAAGGAGTATTTAGAAGGAGAATAAGGACTAGAATATGGAACAATAACATTGGTTTGGGGAGAGGGGAAGGGGAGTTTTTAATGACTGGCTTTGACTGCAAGATGGGATTATTGGCAACATGTGTTGGGGTGGCTTGTGTGTATGATGAAGGAGACTTATTGTTCCAAATAAGACAATCGTTGATCAAATGTCCATCTTGCCAACAAAAAAGATAGGCATTTGGCTTGTTCAAATACACTATTGGTTGGTCTCATTCAAATCTTGGGCCAAACAATTTTATATTCATGGGCAGTGGTTTGTTCAAATCAATTTCTACTCAGGCCCTTGGATGAACCCTCATACTAGCAAATTTATCATAACTTTGTTTGAACCAAATGACTTTACCAAGTTGAGCTACAATATCTTTCAAAAATGGTTAAAAGGCTAAATTAAGAAATGGTTGCTCCAACCACATGAGATAGTGAGAACGGGAATGGCCTTTTGGATGAAAGTCAAAGGTCCAAGCTTGCGAATAACAAACTTGACCACATATAATCCATGTACCATATGAAGAACAACCTGAGCATGCTTGACAAATTTAAGTATGCAAGATACATATCATTTTCCTAATCCCTTAATAGATTCAATTATCAATCCTTTATTTCTCTAATTTTGTTTGGCCCATTTATAAAATTCCAACTTAGTAGGGATCCCTCTTAAGAAAAATAAAATAACAATTATTTTAATTTTCAACAATGCATTTAACAACTTCATCAAGTAGTTGGAATTCTACCTTTATCTTCTTTTTGCATCTTGATTCATTTCTTTTTCTCCATTTTGAACAGGGGCTTCCTCTATTGTGACTACCTAGCTATTTTATTGTCCTTCTAAAATTGGCATATCCTCCATTAAAGCCACCTCTTTGCTGGATTCCAATAGAGGGCATTTTTGCCATTCTTGCTTATGATTTCATCCTCATCTCTTCCTTTCCTGGTGGCTCACACTTTGTTCTTTTTTTCTTGGCTACTCTATGCTTCTGAGTCTCAATAGAAAAGAGAAGAAGGCACACAAAAATCCAAGACGTCGCTCCAAGGATTTGGCATCTGGGTGAAATCCACAAAAACCCACTAAATATGACCTCAAACCCTATAGAAAGTCATTGAAATCTACTATCACGGGGAATAATCCCATCGTTTTTGCTTGATGTAGGGTTTCACAATGTGGTGTATTGTGAATCCTCTCCCTTGTTGCATTGTGTGTCTTATCTTTTTTGAATAGGGATATTTTGACAATGCATCTTTGTGTTGTTCTTTGTTGCACCCTTTGTGGTAAGATTACGCATTTATTCAAATTTTGGATAATTTATAGAATGGGTGTTGCCCCTTGGTAGTACTTACCAAAAAAATAATTTACAATTTATTAATGATATAAATTTGAGGTGTCATATATTAAATTGTATATTAGATGTTATTTTTGTTAGATAGCTCAGATAACCAGAGGACAACTGAGAGGGGGGGGGTGTGAATCAGTTGTCAATAGATTACAGAACCTTAAGCATTCAAATCCTTATTATCGGAACACATAAACCCAATACCGGAATGCATAAACCAAATAATAGAATAACTGATATAGCAATTAAACATAAACATAAATCACAGAACAATTACCATCCATCCAAAACACATGACACCAAGATTTGTACGTGGAAAACCCAATAAAGGGAAAAACCACGGTGGGAAGCCTACCCACAGTTAGATAATGCTTATGCAATAAGTATGTGCTTACAAAATTAGGGGCCTACATGTGCAGGAAGGCCAACAACCTAGAGCGCATTGCTCGTTACAAAAGGAGCCTCACTTACTACAAAATAAATTCATACTACAATCCAGAAAGAAGAGTGAACTGCAAAGAAAGCATCTCCTATGCCTGTTAGGTCCCGGAGGCAACTGAGAGGGGGGGGGTGGTGAATCAGTTGTCTATTAATTTCAACCAAATATAACTTAACCAAACTTAGTGCATAATACCGGTAAACCAAACTTTAATGTCGGTAGACAGTTTAACAGTTAATTGCAATACCGGTAAAGTTTAATGCATGAAACAGAAAGACAAATAACATACACAACACAGAACACAGTTATTTGTACGTGGAAACCCTGTAAGGGGAAAAATCACGGTGGGAAACCTTACCCACAATCAAATGATACTACTGCTGATAGTATGTGTGTACAAATGAGGTCTGCACATGCAGAAAGGCCAACTGCCTAGAGCTCACTGCTCAATCACAAAATGGGAGTCACACTGACTACAATTGGATGGTTAAATCCAATGATAATGTACTGCTCAAAATAGCATCTTTATATGTTGGATTCGGTACCGGTTAAGCTCTGACTGTCTTCCTTAAACCTTCCTTGAATCTTCAAATGATGTCTGCGTGTATAGCTCTACTTATATTCGCATATGCCTTATTACAATCCTTTTTCCACTCCTCTACTCCTCCATAATCTCACAAATGAGATCTTACATATATACCAAAACCTAAGACCAATTGTGTAGGTCAGCTCACTAAGATATTACAATTAAATCAATTACAAATGAATCAATATGTGATGCATGATGTCAACTCAATGCATTTACAACAATAGCAAATCATCTCCATAACGTGTCATGCTGATCTGGAATAGATAATGCTTGTCGGTCCATAACCTAGACCTATTTGCTGGTAACAACAAATATGCAAACTCGATTGTACCAATAAACAAATCACCAAAACCAAGTGTCCAAACAATGTCTTTGACATAACCAAGTAATCTCTAGATGATAATAGATCATCATCAGTGTTGGTGAACAATATAACCTGTTGGTTAACCAGATACCGGTGATTGTGCATAAGTCATTGAACATGTCAGTGTTGACAAGTGTTGACATTGATGACAAAACCAATGCAACACATCCATAATACCAACAATGCCTGAGTACAGTTTCGATTAAGCTTAGTATCGCATAACCATCCCATAACCATAATCCCATGATCTACAAAGAGACCTTACATCATATATATACCAATCCGGGACCTAAACAATTAGGTCGGCCACCTAAAAGATAATACAATAAATTCACAACATAAACCCACAATCCAATGATCAACCAAGTCGGCCTAAGACCGAAACAACATAATCCAATCAATGAATCCATCTGGTAACACATCGGGATCACCCATCAACACGTTACATAAGTCGGTCCATAACCTAGTAGAATAACATAGAATAGCACCGGACCTAAAGTAGGTCACCATTAGGCAAATGCAACACCACCGATGAATTGGAACACGAGCATGATAACCATCAACATCCTGAGAACCTTCTAGAAGCCGCACCAACACCACTTATCACGTGCATCAAAAGATCTTCAACAAAGCTATGCTGGTAAAACCCTTACCGGTAACCAAAAGGCTTACTAGAACAAATGATAGTATCCGAGTCATCAAATCCCGAACCAACTGATCGTGATACGCATCTGAATAGCATGAATGACAGATCCAAATCAATTCCACAAACCAAAGCATATCGAAGCATACCAGATCAATATCATAATCCAACCACTCTACCTGAACCAACCGGAAATCGGTAAACAACCAAAACAGTCGGTGCAGCCATCAATGACAAAACATCAATGCAACACATAATCAATTCCTCCAAATTGCCAACAATTTTAATATATTAATATATTAATGAATATATAATATAATATAATTATATTTAAAAAAGAATGTAATATACTAAACTATACTTATTCTAATTAATATGTAAACAAGTACATAAACTATTATATATTACCTTATTCATAGATTAACAACAAATAATATTATTGCAATACTATAAAGACAAGTACTGATCGCTAGTGGCACTTGTTAATATTTGTTGTTAGGCTACTACTATTGCAATCATTTTGCAATTAAAAGTTTTAACTAGTGAATCAAAACAATTTGGCCCTTATACATGAATTTCACAGATCCACTTTTTTAAGCAAAATTTTAGGAAACATTTTTCAATGCTATGTTTTTTATTTAACTATTACCTACAATTATTATGTAATAATTTTATTGTTATTGATAAATTTTTAGCCACGTGACAGAATCATTTGTTACCATCTTGTTACCGTCTTACAAGACAATATTAATTAGTTATTTTGTAGTCCAAGAAATCTTAAATATACTAAACATGCTTTATTTATAGTGGAATTTATCAATTACACTCAAAAAATACTTCTTTTAAGACAAATACTCGCCACTATATGATACTTGTTTAAGTTACAAATCACATGTCTATTAATTTACAAATATTATAAATATTAATTACAAATACTTCTTTTGATAGTTTATTTATTTATTAATAGTTCATGGGCATTGGATCTCTCATTCCTCGGATTCCAAGCAATCCCTTTCCATTCATTGCTCAAAGGACATAGTCGACGTTCTTTCATATGTAATTTTAATTAATAATATTTTATAAGGAATGTGGACATAATTGACCTAAACATTAGGTGGCACGTACATAGTGTACGGAAATTGTCCCTAAAGTTGGACTCAATACTTATTATTATACTAGGATATAATATTAGTACCTGACTTTAGAGAATTACTCTTGTATCCATGAAATTTAATTGCTTATTATTGTTTTTATTTGCTCATTTAAAAAAAATAAAAATTTACCTATATAATTATATATATTTACTTAGAAAGTTGTGATGTAAATTAACATTTATATGTTATAGGAATCTTCACTAATTTAAGATAATTAATAATAAATTTCATAAAATAAGTACTAGTTTTTTTTTAATCTATTATGAGATACTCTAATCTATATTTAAATATAGCTGTCCAAGATCATTGATTCTTATTTATGTTTGATAAGTTTATTTGAGTATATCACACGAAATATGTCACAACCATTTTTTCTTTTATGATCAGTCATTAATATGATAATGAGCTAATACTCTTTTAACATTTGTAAATTGTAAAGACAAACAAAATATTATAAATAACACAAGAATAACTTTTATGTAAACTATTTTTATAATTGTACAAAAATACGTCATTCATTACAAACATAACTAATATGCATTCATCCTTACAAAAGGATTTCGGCTACTCATCTTTCTTTTAAGAATTATTGATCAACCATTTATCATATTCTTGCAAACTATGATGCATTACAAGGGTCCAACCAATGGGAGAAAAAAGCTCTTCTCTCATCCATAGATTTGATTTTCAAACACATCCTTCAGCTAGGAGGTTGTTAGGGGAAAAAAATCATAAAACGTCCTCAAACAATATGCACAATTAACACACATTTAATTGAAAATACCAAAGCTATTTACAACAATTATAAATCACAAACAAACTCATGTAAAGGGGGAGAAAAGGAGATGCATGCCTTTGCCGATTAGATTAATTTTATTTCCACAAAACTTCACCCTTCTCGCATCATTACCATCATAATAACATTATCATATTGTATAAATTTTAAAATTATGACACTCTTGTCAACATTTCCTTCATCAGAAAAGTAATAATTTTTCTAAAGAGACCTCACTGCTTCCCTAAACCCCACATGTGGGCTGCTCTCAATCAAATTTGAAGAGCTACACCAATAAAAATTCATCTCATCAAATATACATTAAAAACTATAAACTTGATCATTACAAAGAAGACATATTTACAATATACATAAACTCTAAAATAACTGTAAAATAAAATTTATTTTTCAATTACCAAAAGATGTAAATCCTACTTTAGATAGCTTCCCAATGTAGAATGAATCTTTTTAAATATCTTTTTGTAAATTTTTCATCTTATCAAATGTACATTAAAAAATATACATTTGATCATTGCAAAAAAATAACATATTTACAATATACATAAACTCTAAAAATAAATTTTATTCTTCAATTACCTAAAGATGTAAATCTTACTTTAGATAGCTTCCCAAATGAAAATGAATCTTTTTAAATATCATTTTCTTACTCTATTCAATCAAATTCTCGTGTCTATATCAAAATCCCACCTCTTTTCTTTCAAAAAAAAAAAAAGTGTTTTAATATGCCCTTTTTTTCTGAAAAAGAAACCCAAAAATAAAAAATACTAGATGGTTCTTCCTCTTTTTTTAGAGGAGGTGACTTTGACCTTCCCCTTTTTCAATTCATTTCACCACTTACTTCATTTTTTTATTATAACACAAAAATCATGCATAAAGAAGTACCCAATTCAAAGGTAGACATACTAGGAACTTAGTTTTATAAAATAATAACAAAAAAACTTTTTAGACCACTTAGAACTATAATTTAAAAATCAATATTACAATTTTATACATTTTCCAACATGAAAATCTTAGTTCCCCCATGATTTAGAGCTTAGTGTTACAAAGAATTCATGACAAAAAAAATTCGAGAACTTTCAAATATTTCTATAGGCCTTGATATCACTTGAAGACTTGAATATTTGTCAATACATAATAAACATAACTATTGTAAATTAAGCTATAATAATTTAAACCTAAAAATTACACACAATTTATATAACAATAATATTTTATGTTATCAATTATCTAATTATGATATCAAAATCCACTCTATAATGTTCTAGTTAAATCTAATTATAGTAAGGAGGCCATGAATACTACTCATCAATAAGTTAAAAAATTAAAGTTACTATAAAAATAGGTAGGCCTCACATCTTCCCCCTTGGATTAGAATTCATCTTGGAATTCCTTAAGAGGAAAAGGTAAACATAACCCACCAAATTCAATGAATCTAAAGGATGGATTCTAAAAAGTTTTCAATTTAATCTAAACAATCACTAATAAAAATGAATATCTTAAATAGCAAATTTTCAAAAAAAGAAGTCATTCATCTAAGAGTAATAATTGTAGATCAATTCATAAAACAAGGGTGCCAAGTCATTATCAGTTAAAAAATTATTAAAAGCCACACATAGAATAAAGTTTCGCCAATGTATGTTTAAACCACAATAATCATATTAATTTACCATTCTCACAAAATTTACTCTATAATTTACTTTTCTCATGTTCATAAATTAAATGAATTATAAATGACTCATAACATGTGGCTCACCAAATAAAATTTATAAAGATGACTAATACAAAGAACATCAAAATAATGATAGAATAAAAGATTCATAAATAATAAGAAAGATAATCTTAGGGCCCTTTCTGAGGCCCCTCCACACATTCCCTAGGAACTCATCTCTTATTATGTTAAGGGAACTAACCTCCAAAAAGTGGGTAAACATAAAACATATATATTTTTTTCACAACACATTAAATTTCCACCTTAACATAATGCTACACAGATATTACTTATACAAATTTCCACTTACCTCCTTTAAATTCATACATCAAACTAATGGGTTACTTTTAATTTTTGCACTTTAAATTAGTGGGATACTCATTGATGTAATGGGATACCTTTTCTTTATTTGCATCTATATGACAACTTTAGATCATAATCCTATGCAACTCTTTTTTATACTCCCTCACTATTCTTCCTCCTTGTTTTATACTTTGCATCTTTTTCAAAAAATAAATTCATAATATACTGGGATAAATTGTCTCTTCATCTTCTCAATCATTCTATCCATCTAGTGAATTTGTCTTTATCTCTTCTTCCTCTTTCAACTTGGGTCTCTCTCCACCAAATTGAAGCATGTCCTTTCAATTTGTTTTAGAAAACCTCACTTTGTCTAGGTCTTCAACTTCTTCAAATTCAAAATACTCCTCCATGTCATTTACCAAATTAATAAGTTCTTTAGGTTTTAGGTTTCCACTAAATATACAAACTTTGATCTTGGGTATTTTCCCTATTTTTGAGAGTGCAACCAACATGGGTCATTAGCAATTTAAATTGCTACATTTATTTCACCACTTAACTAACTAGATGTTTCTAAAGTTTCTTCATATTCTTCACTTTCAGGTTTTCTTCTTCTTTGCTCAAAACTTTTATCTAGATCTTCTTTCATAGTTTCAACTTGCCTTCCCAAGGATCTAAATTCATCTCCATGGATAACACCTGGAGGGTTTCTACATTCATTTATTCCTCTACCTCTATCCCTACCTCATGGGCCTCGTCTTACAAACATTTTTCTTACAACCCACAATCACAATCCTAGTGCAAATTGCCTCTCTTTAAGAGTATGTTTGCACACTCGAGATCAACGAGATCAACTTACTATGATACCAATAAAGTAATAAGGTATGAAACCAACACAAAACCCTCTCTAAAACCTACACAACATCAAATCAATCTAAAAAAAATAAGTAGAATGTGTAGAAAATCTAAAAGAATAACTAGATCTCTCCATTCAATAACTCCTGAAATGAGATCACATCTCTAGAAATCTGATATGGCATAATATTCCAGCCTCATTGGCTGATAAAAACACATGAAATCTGATTTATAATCAGTCCAACAACATTTAGAATCATGGATAATAATCTTTTCAATTTTCTTCTCCAAACTGGTTCTTCTCATTGCAATCTTAGTTCTCCAACCTACAAATCTTCATGTAGACTTGTTTATCTTCAACGATGGATTCCTAAAGCCATGTCACTTTTGAAAAAAAATATTCAAACCTAAAAAAAATTAAAATCGCCTCCTTCCAAAACCTACACTCACACCTACAAAAATTCTATTTTTGAGAAAATCACTCACAAAATTACCAAATCAATAATACATCAAAGCTCCCACAAAGCCCAAATTTTAGCCCCATGCAAAAAACCACAACCAAATCCCCTAAAATCTATTTAATCCCACTATTAAATGCATCTTAATATTCCAAGATGGCCTATTTTTCATTATGGTATAATTGTAGATTCTCCTTGCCTTCCCACTCCTCCCAAGTAGGGCTTGAAATAAATAAAAAAATTGAAAGGGCCACATGGGTACTTAGAATTGGAAATCCCTATAATTTAGGAGTAATCAATGATGTCATTTCTTGTAACCTCCAAGAATCCCACACCAAAGTTTCACAACTAGCAAATTTTTAAACATTATTTTTTTCCTCCTACACTTTCTCCACATCTAAAATTGCTAAAACATTAATAGATGGCTAAATATTAAAGAATATTTTGGCCTGAATGTTATAATTATTTTTTCTCACAAAAAATTATTAAACGTTAAGAAATTAACTTTATCACTCCCTTTTTGGTTGATGAGGATGGCTTTTTCACCATGGGTACTCATACATCTGTTGGCATTTTTGATGATTATGTTGTGATTGTCATTGATGGACACACACTTGCATTGAGATCTCCTTCATATGTATGAGTTAGAGCACAACCGGTATTTGTTCCAACCGGTGTGTTGTACTATAGTCTTTAGACTATTAATGTTTTGCAGAATGTGTTTCCCGGTCTGAAGCGGCATGACGACCCCAAGCAGTTCATGGAGCCCAAGCGGTATGAGGAATCAAAGCGGCATAACACATTTTTACCAATCTTCATTATTGACAAACCGGCAACCGGTATTTTGTATGAACCGGAAAAACTCTGTGATGAGTTACCAACTGGCATTCTGTGATGAGTTACCAATCGGCATTTTGTGATGAGTTACCATCCACCGATTGTTTGACGGTGCCGACACTTAAACAGTGCTTTTTGTGTCGTGTTACAAGAATATGTCTAGATGCATTGAACCTAGGAAATTATATTGTAATCCTATTGGACCGACATGAAATCAAATTCCTTTATAAGGACATCGTGTCTAGGGTTTTAGGTGGTTGAGGCCGCAGTTGAGGTTATTGTGTTAGAGTTGTTGTGGTCAATGCTATTTCTAGGGTTTAAGGTGATTGATGAGATAGAGAGAGTCTGAATGTGTAGAAGACTGAAGTAATGCTGGAATGCATTAGAAGTGAGCTATCAAGGATCTAACCAAGCAAGCCGTGCTATCTGATAGATCATATACTTGTTGATTACTCACATCTTTGACAAGGCTATAGCCCTTAACCGGGTAGGCCCAAAATCCTTTTGTAAATTCTCTAACAAGGTGGTTCACATCTGTGGATCTAAAACCCTCTAGCAAGGTAGTCTTTAATTGGACTTATCTCCTAACAGAGATTGAGATTCCTAACAGGATCTATTCTGGTAAAGAACATTGTAAGACCTTAACCGGTCTAGTTCCTATTCTGCAGATAGTTTCTTGTGAGTTCCATCTCATCGTGGTTTTTCCCATTTGGGTTTCCACGTCAAAATTCTTTGTGTTATGGTGTTTGTGCTTCTGTGGGTAAATTCACTATTTGCTATTTGGTTTGCATGTGTACTAACCGGTTTGTCTGCTAAATTGTTTTACCGGTTTACTGTTAGTCTTGCAAAGTGTTTAAGTGCGAAGATTTTTGGCATACTAATTTGCACCCCCCCCACTCTTAGTATTCATCAACATCATAGGGCTTTAGAGATTCTAAGAGGTTATGTTGACAACCTCATGAGGATTCGTCAACTCTATTATATTTAACATAAACCCTACCACCAAAAATATGAAACCAATACATTTACATTTCAAAATGTGGATATGCTTATATAGAAGGAGAGAAATGCCATGCCCACCAAGAAAACCCTAGAGAATCTAACCATATTAGCCATCTAACTAGATAACTTAGAGATAATTTTCTTTTAAAAGATACAACAATACATTAGACTTAAAAGAGATACATACATTTAATTAATATTATCATAAAATCTTAAGTGCACAAGTAGAGTTAACTTATAACATTTAAATTTCATTCCCTAGGGTATCTTAACATCATCACTTAGATACAATAAAAGTACATATATGTGAAACATCCATAAAAAAATAGGTTATTAACCTACTTAATCTAATATCTTTCATTACACATAACATAGGAAAGTAATAATTTACACATTAGGATTACAATCATGAATAACTACACATCCAATGCTTCTAAGATATTAAATCCATTTTATACACCAATATCTAATGTTCCTAAGTTAATATTACTAACATACAAGATAATCCACACATCCCTAAAATATAGCCAGTACTATTTACACTTATAATGAACCACACAAAATCATCTTACATTTCATAATGCATCTCACACAATATTAAATTGCAAATATACATTATCCATCACAAATACAATATCATGATACACCAATTACATGAATAATATCCATATTACATATTACAAAGCTATTCCTTGAATATATCGAATAGATCACATCTACTCCATGAATCCATAGTACAAGAACTGAAGAGAAGTGAAAGCATCCATCATGCACATGAACATCCAACAAGGAATCTCAATGGAAGAAGGCATCAAACCACCCAACCATGTGGAACCAAAAAGGTCCACCCTTCCTGCTCTAGAGAATGACATAAGGCCCCACACACACTCTAGAAATAGGTTGACCCCTACTCAAATATGGGAACTTAAACATATATAAGGACAATAACATACTAGAAAATCTTAACAAAATAAAACATAGGCTTAACCACAAAAGACAGACTCACCGGATGCTTCATACAACACTAATTTTAAGGTCCTAGGAAACACATAGGTGAAAGTGCAACCACATGCCATCACAAGGGTTTTCATGGTAGTCTCTCACTAGACCCCGCACCCAAGTGACACCCATGCCGAACCACCTCATCCTTTCTTGAAGACAAGGAAGAACAGTCATGGTATCTGGCCTTCCCAAACTCATCCTGAGCCTGAACTGACACTCTAGACCATGAGATCCTAAACAAGCCTTTGATTTGACCCAAATTGACATGGACTTCAAAAATCAAACCAAAAATGAAAAAATAAGAAGTGGCGCTTTTGCTAATTCTTTTAACGCATTTGAAACTTAGTCTAGCACCTTTACCAAATATTTTAGTGCATACACAACTTCTTGTAGAAAATTCACTAATTCTTTTAGTGCATATGTTCTCTGTTCTAGTGCATTTACAATAGAGACTAAAAACATGACACAAAATCAACTTTGAGCCCACCAACGAACTCCAGAATAACTCTAAACCCAAAAAATGACTCTTACCCATTTGAGAAGAGGGTGCTTTCAACCCAAAAACATGATTTGACAAACTTAATACCAAAAAAATTTAACATGCAAGACAACTAACATAAAAAACAACCTCTAATAGAAGCGAAATAGATGCATCCTTCTCACCAAATCAACAAAACACAAAAAGACAACCCCAAAATTTTCTAGAACATTAAAGATATCAAGTAAATGGAAAAAAAACATGTATTTTCCTTTTTGAAAGAAAAAAACATAAAAGAGAGAAATGGCACAAAGAGCACCAACCTGAAATAAGATGAATTAGACTAAAAGGTTGAGATGAAAGAAGATTCCACACAACCAACTCTTGGCACGTGAATCAACCACAACAAATCCACCCTTCTTCAACGTACACAAAACAACAATGAAATCCAAGAAGTACTCCCAAGTATCCCTCAAACCACTTGCACGAAATCTCCCTTCAGCTCAAGAACCAAATTCAACCTTCAAAAAATATCCAAATGCAGACACTCAACTCTTCCCAAATATCTAATTATCAAAAAGATGAACCAAAAACCACCATCATGAAAAACCTCCCACAAACAAAAACCTTTCAAAAAACAAATACCACCCTTTCCTTTCACACTCTAGACCCATTTAGCAACTACCTATGTGAACACAAACTCACTCCACATGAACATACAAAAGAAAAGGTAATAACTATTAATTACCAAACAAATCTCCAAATAACCAATAAAATGAAAATAAATAATTAAATTCATAAATACACATAAATACTTGTAGCGTCGTAAATTGTACGCACTTGCTAGGGTGGTACAATTTCACACCTAGTTTAGCACCCGCCTTGGTGCATTTTGCATTTTGCATTGCATTTCCCCTTTAACACTTAATTAGGTCAAGGTTCTATTTTTATCATCTCCCATATCATAAAGTTGGGCCCTTTTCATTAAAGTGTGCCCCTTTCATTTTATTCTTCCAATACATCATTTAATCTAAAACCCTAATTAGGTCCTATTTTGAACTTGGGGGCTTGATTTCGGGGGTCAAAACATCTTGAAATCAGCTGTAACTTCGGGATTCTCTCTAAAATCATCATATCCGACGGCCCTGAAAATTTGGTGAAAAGTTGTCGGGACCATGGCGCCCGGAGTGCACATGGTCCCCGACATTTTTCCCAAAATTTTAGGAGCGCAATCCAATCATAAAATAAAGCTTAACCCCAAGAAATTGGTGGGAGATTCAATCTCTAGGTCGGCCAAAGGTTGAAATTAAGACCTAGGGTTTCATATATAAGAGCTCTCTTTCTTCATTTGAAAGGATCCGAATTTTGGTTTCAGGGGCCTTCTATGCAGTGAAAGAGAAGATCTTTGAAGACTTCAACAACATTCAACATCCATCCATCAAGCATTCATCAATTTCATTCATCCATTTAGGGCTTTGAAGGCATTAAAGAGCAATAGGGGATCACCGACTGAAGATTGGCTTGTACCCCTCCCTTGGGGTTGGGTATGATTTCATGTTGTTTTCATGTCTTTGCAGAAGCCTCATTATATCATTTGTATTCATGCTTTAGATCACTTTGCATCTTGATTTGGAGCATTTACATTTACAAGCAATTAGGGTTTACTTTCTAGGTTGCTCTAGTTTGCTTACTTGCATTTTAGGATCTTGCACACACACAAGGTCTGCACACACACTACTTTTACAATACAACTTGGCTATTCATGGAGGTGGAAATCACCAAAGCGGGGGTTTGACTAAGGCAAAACCCTATATAGCTACCCAACGTACCTTTCCAGATATAAGTGTAGATTTCGGGATTCGGACGACGCCGCAAGTTGTAGATCCAGCAAAAGCAAATAGAAACTGAGCTACACACCAAATTTCAGGGAAAAAGACCAGGACAGGGGCGTGGGGCGCCCTGTTCCTACCAGGATAGGGGCACTGGGTGCCCTGGTCCCTCTGTCAGACAACAAGTTTCAGCATTTTCGACAGCTTTTCGAGTTGCAAAACAGCAGTTTCAGGAGCAGAATCAGGACAGTGGCACCTGCACCCCCGTCCCGAACATTTTCACTTAGATTTTAACTCTGGGTACGCATCTGCATTCTTGTCTTGTCCTTGTGTTTACAGCTTTCCATTGTTTAATCTCAATTCTGCAATCTTGTTATTAGTTCATACTTGCACTTTGGGGTTAGGAATTGAACTTGCATCATTTTATCTTTCAATTACAACAAAGGAATAGAAACCCTAATAGGTAGCCCATGGCTCTCTCTTCCACAAAAAGAAGTAGCCAATTGTGTGATACCTCTAAGCTCTTTCGTATTCCACAATGTGTGTCAAAAGGTAGGATTAGGGCATGTTAGCCTAGTCTCGCTTTTTCCCCTACACATTTTGGTGAACCCGATGTGAAACTTATTATTGCTTTCTCTTGCATTGCATTTGTTAGATCTAGACCTAGATTTAGTGTGTTTCATTTAAGTTTTATTTTCATTAAAGAAAAGAAAAAAAAAAAAAGGAAAAGAAAGAGTGTGTTTTGTTTCTTTGCATTGTGTGTTTAAGTTTTATGCAATTTTTATTTCAAAATGTTAGATTTTTATTTGCAAGATGTTCATATTTATGATGATGTATGCAATTATGTTGATCATGAGTATAGCCAAGATGAATTAGATGAAGCTTTAGATGAGTTTTTGAACCCTAAAGATACCAAACCTTCATTTTACCAAAAACTCATAAACATTGTTACTATGCCATTTCGTTGTGATGAGAAAGATAAGTCGAATGATTCCTCTCAAGGGTCCATTCCTATCAACTCTTCCACTAAATCTAGTAACATGGTTGTTTTCAATGATCCCCTCTATGAAGAGATGTCTCCTTTTGAATCAAAAGATAAACCTTTTAATCGATATGATCATGCTTTGTTGGATGATGCTCTTGATGACTTTGTGGCTTTATCGAAATCTTTAGACAAGAACAAAACTTCTAAATTAGTTAACATGATAAACCTAAATGAGCATAATAAGCCTCTCTTTGAAGTCCAAGGTGCTTATCCTTCTCCCACTTTTCAAGTTCCTAAATCACCTCTCCTTACTGTCCAAGGAGGGTATGGTCATGATTCCTTTCTTACTCCGAATAAACCTATCATCATTGTGCAAGGAAGAAAACCTATAAGTCCTTATAGTTATGCCAAGAAATTAACTAGAGAGAGTTATAATGTGGTTGCCCATACTTACAATACTAGAAATAATAGGCAGCCTAATCCTCCTCCTGTTACTCTAGTTTCTCTTCCTAATCCTCAACCAATTCTTCCACAAGCTCCACGTATTTCACAAATGCTTAGTAAGGACTATGATCTTATTGAACAACTTAAAACTACTCCGGCAAAGATTTCTATTTGGGATTTAGTTCAAACTTCACCTGCCTATCATGGGATGTTACAAGATGCTTTAAAAAATTTAGATGTCCCACCTGCAGTGACACCTAATAATAATAATAATAATAACATGGCTTCCCTGATTGATTCTACAAGAAAACCCAAAGCTCAAATTGTGTTCACACAAGATGAGTTACCTTCTCATGAAATTCAAAATCAATATGATCCTCTTATGATTGTAGTTATTATCAATGAAAGTGCTATAAGACGAACCCTTGTGGACAATGGATCTGACCTTGATGTTTGTAGTATTGATTTATTGGACAAGCTTAATGTGGATCATTCTCTCATTAAACGTTCTTCTATTTCTATTCGAGGCTTTGATAATGTTGGTAAAGAATGTTTGGGTATCATAATCTTACCTATTACAGTAGGTCCTATTACTTTACCTACACCTATTCATGTCATCTCTAGTAATTTGACTTACAATCTTCTATTAGGGAGACCTTGGCTTCATAGTATGCAAGCTGTCCCCTCAACTTTGCATAGACGAGTCAAATTTATTTATAACAATATAACATATACCTTGCTAGTTGATACTAATCTTCAAGAACCATTATGAACTGGATCTTCTTGTTCAACTACTTCCAATCCTTCTACCACTTCAAATGCATCTACTTCCTTTAAGGATTTTGTCCCCTCTAGTACTCTTGATCCTTCTACTCAATCAGAATCTTCTCCCAAAGATATCTTTTCTCCCAAAAAGGCTCTCTTGGATGATGATTGGGGATCTTTAGACTTTAACCCTACTTTTGTAGGAGAATATAGAGTGCCTAAGATTGAGAAGGGAAAATCTAAGGAAGAAACTAAAGAGAAGCCCACTTTGTCTAAGCAATTCGGTAACAACTTTGTGGCTACCTCCGATTCAAATAACTCTTCAACATCTTCCTCTAATACAAATAGCACTGAGACCTATGGGGCATCACCATCCCTCTCTGATTTAGCATCCCTTCATGGTCGTGGTTTTCACATTTTGGCTAAGAGTGGCTATAGTGGAAATGGTTGTGGCACAAATGAACAAGGAATTAAAGTTCCTTTAGAACATAACATGCATGAATATTCATTTGGACTTGGATATAATCTTTCTAAGCCCACCAAAGCATCTAAAAGACCATCTCTCAATGTGAATGCTATATTTAGTAGTGATGATGATCTCACTTCAACTAAATCATCTTCTACTTCTATCAACTCTCATTCCCCTCATAAGGAAATCTTGGCGATGAACAAATCTCTTTATGACTCTCCTCAAATTTCTAAATCCACTTATGAATCTTTATCTCCTATTCATCATAAAGTCCTTTCCTCTAGGGATAAGGCTCTAATAAATTACACTCATCCCTCTTCTAAGATTTCTCGTGACTTTTCTTCTTCAATTTTTATCATTTTATACATGTTTTTGATCTCACTTATAGTTGAGCATTCAGCATGTCATATTCAAATACCTCATTCAATCTATCATGTCTTTAAATAACATTAATGGCTATTATGTTGCTCATCATTATGTGACATTGGTAGCTCATTTACTGGGGGCTCATTGTCATTCATGATGGTACAATTTCAAGTGCAATCATATTTTTGAAGCAACATAATAGCCTAATTTTTCTATGTTATCTCTTGTTCCTATGGGGACAAGAGTGATTTCATACATCTCTTCTTTTTATGGTTAAAATTTCCCTTTGGGGTAATAGTGTGGAAATATTGATCATCTTTTCTTTAGAATCCTCTATTCCTAGATATGGGAGAAGATGTGTATTCTCTTTCTTATCCTACCCACTTCTTGTGAGGAGCATTTTACATACACTAATGTCTTGCTTGCATGAACTCATGTGAGTATGTAGTACATTTTGCTTATGTCTAAATCTCTCCCTAGAAGATTGTGTAAGTCCTTCTCATTGTCCTTATCCTTGGGAGGCAATGATCTTTCCTTATTTTTATCTAAGGATCCACTTTTTCCTATTTCATGGATGGTGTGAACTTTATTACTTGATGTTATTCCTTGTATGCATTTGTTGTTGTTTATTCAAGGATTCTCTCTTACAAGAGGTGTAAGTCCTTGACTACAACCTCTTTTTCACTTGGTAAAATACATCCATAATGAATTCACTCTCCCAATTGGGTTAAAAAGAGCGTCATCCTTCATTAAGAATCACTTTCACCTCGCAAAAGAAGGAAGTATTGCATTTTTATTCTCTTCTTTGTCTTATTCTAGAAGATGTTATATTTGTCTAAGACAATTCCTCTCAGGGATAGGTGTCTTTTGTACAAAGATCTCTTCTCCTCTAAGGATCTCCTTTACACATACTACAAGATATCCCTTTTCAACTATCTTATCCTTGCTTAAAGAGTGCAAAACTCTCTTGCTTGGATCTATGACATTGTTGCATTTTTGGGGTATCTTCTTTTGTGATCAAGGTAGGTATCCTTGTTCTACTTTGCTTATGACATAAACATTACACTTTTTGAGCAATGGGTCATTCTCGGAACCAGAGCACAGACTCTTAGAGCGAGATGTCTCCATTTTTCTTTTATGCAAGGTGATTATTCTCAGAACCAGAGCACAGACTCTTAGAGCGAGATGTCACGCTTTTGTACTATACATATACAGGTTGTAGCATACTCGGGCATAGACTCCTATGAGGTGCTTCTAACCTCCCTTACACACACATGCACGAGGTTGAGTGGAACTAGCGGCATAAGGCTAGACTTTCTCACTCTCCTCCCTTACATGGATCACCTAGATAGACCCTAGGGGCTAGTTTTCCATGTCCTTTTCCCATGGATCACCTAGACAAGATCTAGGGGCGAGAAATCCATGTTTTCTCTCTCACTATTCTTCTCATGGATCACCAATGTGTGTGTTCATGCTTTTTTCCTTTCTTTTCTTCTCTTTGCATTTTGTTTCCATTTACATCCTTCATCTTGTGTTAGAGAACTCTCAAATCCTCACACTCTTTGTTGTGTTGGAATTGAGATTTAGTCCTCTTTCTTACCAAATGATTCTCCATTAGTTTTTGATCTCATATCAAATCTTCTTGTGAGCATTTGTCATCAATATTCTTTAACAATTCGAAGTGGTAAACATGATACCCTGTTTCAACTCACTAAAATTAGCAAGCCAAAACAGGGGGGGGCATATAGCTACCCTCAAATTTTCATCACCTTCCTTAGTAAGAATTAGGTGATTTTGTGATCTAACGTGTGTTTTGTAGGGTGTGGTTCCTAACTATGTACTGCAAATACTGTTGGGGGCTTCGTTCGACAGACTTATGGATATATCCTTTTTCAAATAATGTTTACTTTTCTGTACTTTAGCTTGCATATGCACCTAGTGTTCATATGACTGCTAAAGTGGGGGCTAAATGTAGCGTCGTAAATTGTATGCACTTGCTAGGGTGGTACAATTTCACACCTAGTTTAGCACCTGCCTTAGCGCATTTTGCATTTTGCATTGCATTTCCCCTTTAGCACTTAATTAGGTCTAAGGTTCTATTTTTATCATCTCCCATATCATAAAGTTGGGCCCTTTTCATTAAAGTGTGCCCCTTTCATTTTATTCTTCCAATACATCATTTAATCTAAAACCCTAATTAGGTCCTATTTTGAACTTGGGGGCTTGATTTCGAGGGTCAAAACATCTTGAAATTAGCTGTAACTTCGGGATTCTCTCTAAAATCATCATATCCGACGGCCTTGAAAATTTGGTGAAAAGTTGTCAGGACCATGGCGCCCAAAGAGGACCATGGCGCCCGGAGTGCACATGGTCCCCGACATTTTTCCCAAAATTTTAGGAGCGCAATCCAATCATAAAATAAAGCTTAACCCCAAGAAATTGGCAGGAGATTCAATCTCTAGGTCGGTCAAAGGTTGAAATTAAGACCTAGGGTTTCATATATAAAAGCTCTCTTTCTTCATTTGAAAGGATCCGAATTTTGGTTTCAAGGGCCTTCTATGTAGCGAAAGAGAAGATCTTTGAAGACTTCAACAACATTCAACATCCATCCATCAAGCATTCATCAATTTCATTCATCCATTTAGGGCTTTGAAGGCATTAAAGAGCAATAGGGGATCACCGACTGAAGATTGGCTTGTACCCCTCCCTTGGGGTTGGGTATGATTTCATGTTGTTTTCATGTCTTTGCATAAGCCTCATTATATCATTTGTATTCATGCTTTAGATCACTTTGCATTTTGATTTGGAGCATTTACATTTACAAGCAATTAGGGTTTACTTCTAGGTTGCTCTAGTTTGCTTACTTGCATTTTAGGATCTTGCACACACACAAGGTCTGCACACACACTACTTTTACAATACAACTTGGCTATTCGTGTAGGTGGAAATCACCAAAGCGGGGGTTTGACTAAGGCAAAACCCTATATAGCCGCCCAACGTACCTTTCCAGATATAAGTGTAGATCCGGCAGAAGCAGATAGAAACTGAGCTACACACCAAATTTCAAGGAAAAAGACCAGGACAGGGGCGTGGGGCACCCTGGTCCTGCCAGGACAGGGGCGCTGGGCGCCTTGGTCCCTAGGACAGGGGCGTTGGGTGCCCTGGTCCCTCTGTCAAACAACAAGTTTCAGCATTTCGGACAGCTTTTTAGGTTGCAAAACAGCAATTTCAGAAGCAGTTTCAGGAGCAGAATCAGGACAGTGGCACCTGCGCCCCCGTCCTGAACATTTTCAGTCAGATTTTAACTTTGGGTACGCATCTGCATTCTTGTCTTGTCCTTTTGTTTACAGCTTTCCATTGTTTAATCTCAATTCTGCAATCTTGTTATTAGTTCATACTTGCACTTTGGGGTTAGGAATTGAACTTGCATCATTTTATCTTTCAATTACAACAAAGGAATAGAAACCCTAATAGGTAGTCAGTGGCTCTCTCTTCCACAAAAAGAAGTAGCCAATTGTGTGATACCTCTAGGCTCTTTCATATTCCACAATGTGTGTCAAAAGGTAGGATTAGGGCATGTTAGCCTAGTCTCGCTTTTTCCCCTACACAATACTAAAATAATATAATTAATTACTTACACATAGGGCTATCCATAATAACATATTTATTATTGACCTCAACCATATAATATCAACCCAAACATAAAGTTAAACAAAATACATCAAACTTGAACCACATAAAACCTAACAAGACAACTCAACATAAAGAATTGGAATTGACAAGACACTGACTAGGTTTAGAATGTGATAAAACCTTATGTCACCTCCGACCAACTGCCATTGGGATTAGAGGCATACTTAGACTCTGTGAAACTAGGTGGAGTCAATGCCTAGTACCTACATCTTACATATAACACCAAACGTGTGTACACAACATATATATAAACATAAGGTAACAAATAGGTCAAAGAGAATCATAACATCACACTCTACTCATAAATAAGTGGTGTGGCATCGTCCCTTTCATGCCAAGAATACTAAGACATCATGGCAAAGACATAATATCATCGATAACATCAACATCATATCTAATGTAAACATGAAATAAGGGTTAGCACATGACAAACATCTTTATAAATAAATATAAGCCACACCACATGATAATGAGTACACATAAATAACCAAATATAAACCCTAACATCATCATAAGTCCCAAGTATAACATCATCCAACACAAAACATAATGTATCAAAAGTCAACATAAGGTATCTCAACATAAAGAGTCTAAAACAAGTCCATAAGTAACCATCATGAGAATCATAAAAGAGTGTGTCACAGAAGGGCACTATAAGAACATAGCATACTTCATTTGACCATCAACAACTTATGACACAGCACTATATTGACTATCACAAAACCTTAAGCGATCCCTAATTGCTCAAAAATATGGGTAAACACTAATGGTTATAAGGTTCCTCCAAGTCAATGTAAAGGTTCCACAAAAACTAAAACTAAATACTTGTACTTCATTAGTTATACATGTGCATGGGTACGCATGGAAACAAAATAGTGATATTTGTGAATCCTACAACCATTTTTAACCTCATCTCCTTGAATGTCTCTCTATGTCCAACTATCTTGGGGTAGATCCTTCATAGTGTTTGAGCTGAACACCAACAAAAACCATCATTTCATGGATTTTCCAGCTAGGGACCTAATTGTAAGAGTGTTTTAATAGATCTATTTTTAATTGATTCTCTTCAATTGAGGTGTAAGAAAAGCTTTCAATACCATGATAACTTGTAGATGTAAAGAAAACAGACCCAAAAGTAACAAAAAACCTAATGAGGTGACTATTTCATTAGAATTCCAACTCCTCTCAAATTAGAAAACTCCTTTCAAAGCTCATGCAAAGTGGAAGAAAATTCAAGACATAATAAAAAGGATTTGAACACTCTTTGACAACAATATGGTATTTGAAACCTTAAAAATTTCAAAAAAATTTCCAAAGAAACATCACATATAGACCTAATATATGAAAAAGGGAGCTTTTGACATTGAACTTTGTTGGCAATTAACACTCATCTGGTGATTTCAGGTGACTTTCAGTAGTTACTTATTTGTTTAGGGTTGTCATTGATGGAAACTCTTCTTTATGATTTGATCCAGTGGTTGTGATTCATCTTATCCAGAAGCTAGAATTAACCGGTATAATAGGGTATTTTAGTAATGTTTTGGTCTGGAATGATTTCTGATGATTGTGGTGTTTTTGGTGGTTGTTTTTGTGATCTCGGTGATTGGGAAGACCCTTAGGAAGTGTGCGATTATAATCTTCTAGTCCAGTGCGATTATAATCTTCTAGTCCAGTGCTATGTTTTGTTCAAGATTGAAGCCGAATTGGAGCTACACGTTACACTTCTTGAAGCCAACTTGAAGGAGATTGCTTTTGTGTTAAGACTGGATATATAAGATCAATTTGGCAATTGATTTTTGGTGTGTTAGTGGTGTGGTGATCCATTTTGGTGTGATTGAGTGTAGTTTCACATGCACACTTTTCTTTTAGACCAATGGGTAGCTGATTGAGACAAAAATAGAGTACTCAGCAAAGCAAAGACAGTCAAAGATTCAATGCTTAACCGGAACTCATTCTTGCATAGTTAGATGCTAATTGAGAGTTCATTTCATTTTATTTTCTCATTGTAATCAAATTGTAAGTCAGTGAGACTTCCCTGAAGGTTGTAGCCTTCCAGATAACTATATTTGAGCATTGAGCTTGAATGCAAGTGCATTCCCCATTTACGTAATATTTATGTACTCTTGGCCATAGTATATGAATATTATGGGTTCCAGCCCCACCGTGGTTTTTCCCTTCCGGGTTTCCACGTAAAATTTTTGGTGTTGTGGATTTGTGTATTCTTTGTTGCATGTTTATGTTATTTTTTGTTATGCATTGCTAACCAGTGGATAACAAATAAGTTTGAGCATTTGATTTCTGGTAGATCACTGATTCACCCCCCCCCCCTCCCTCTCAGTGATCTCTGATTCTAACAATTGGTATCAGAGCCAAGTTCTTCAAAGGAAGCTTAACCACTTGAGGAAGATCTAGGAGATTGATTCTATGGATTTTGGTTTTCAAAGACAACTCAATGTGGCACTTGAGGATCTTGATGCAGCTAGAAGTGAGGTCTGTACCTTGAAGAAGAACCTGAATGTTGCTGATGAATTCATTAGTGAGCTAAAGGATCAAGCAAATGTTTATAGAGAAAAGAGGAAGGAATTAATGGACAAGTTGAAGGAGAAAGAAGATCAAATCATGGAATACCAGGACAAAGATGACGAGGTTAACAAGATTGAGAGAGAGAATGTTGCTTTGAAGAATGAGATGCAATCCATTGTGATGAGACTGACTAAGGAAATTAAGTACTGGAAGAAGAATGAAGAGAATCTGGCACAATCATTGAAGGAAAGAGTTGATGAATGCTTCAGGCTTACCTATGAGAATGATCAATTGAAGCTTGAGTTGACACAATCAAGGAATAATGGTCATGAACTTGAAAGACAAATTGCTACCTTAAGGGATGAACTTGCTACTACCAACGAATACAAAGACAAATTCAAAGGTAGTTCAGCAAGGCTTGATGAGATGTTGGAAAGTTAGAGACATGGAAAGGATATGCAAGGTCTAGGATTTGAGAAAGGTGAATCATCCGGATCTAGACAAGGCAATGCTAAACCTTATCAAAAGAAGAGTAATCCTCCGATAAGATGGCCTAATGCTCATAAATTTAATGGTAAATGTTTTACTTGCAACAAATTTGTTCATATGGCGAGTCAGTGCAAAAGTAGGATGAATAATCGAACGATGAACAATAACAATATGATGAACAAAATGAATAATATTCATACCTATACTGGTCGGTGTTTCATATGCAATAACTTTGGACACAAGTCAAATGTGTGTAGAGCAGTAGTAAATAACCTTCAAAGCAAGAGATGCTATGCTTGTGGAATGTTTGGACACATCTCTAAACAGTGTAGGACAAGACAAAATCAGATGAACTTCATACCTATGAAGAATAATGTTGTTTGCCGAGCATACAACAAAATTGGTCATATTGCAAAGTACTGCAGAAGCAAGAACAATGCTCTGATAGACAAGAACAAATCATATGAGAAAGGAAAAGTGAAAGTAGAAGAGATCAAGGAGAAGCATGAGAAGATGTGGGTGAGAAAGGATGAATCTAGAGTTGACAATGGATCTGCATCTAAATCTGGTGCAGGATCTTCAACTAATAACTAGGGCTTTATGCCTTAGGGGGAGCTTTTCATGCAGATTCTAAGAACCCCCTCTTCGGTGGTTTGCAATCGATTCCAAAAGATTGTAGGACTGAATCATATTTGCAGATGATATCTGAAAGTTTTTGAAGGATCTTGTGCTCCAATATGAAATTTCATGAAGATCATGATAACTGGTTGCTGCATTTATTACAGTGAAAAATTAGGTTTTCGAAGGATAAAAGTGCATCTCAAGACTTCATTTGTCACAATGTGATCAAGAGAGTAAGAGCAGAGGAGAGAGCAAAGCAACTTGGCGATCTCAACAACAATTTTAGCAACTTCTATGTGAATTTTAGTGCCTGGTTGTGAAGCAAGGTATCTATCTATTCAGATTTTTCAATTTTTCGCAAACCCTAGGATTCGAAATGGCTTCAATTTCTAGTATTGCGACTCCAGTGGTGGTTGAAATTAAGGATAGGGCTCGTCCAGTCTTTAAGAAACATCCATTTAATTCGATCGAGGATGATCTGGAAGGTGCATTCTCATTTGTGCCCTACGACGTGCTGCATAATGAAGATATCAAGGCCTACATTCACTGTGACCTTGAAGAGCTTGGGAATGCAAACATGTTGGACCTATACAACAAGAATTTGGCTGACAATTTGGGAAATCTCAAACCCGAATATAAGGTACTGCAGGATAAGGGTTTCTCATAGTTCATGCATTTTCTATTGTTTGATGAGGCAGAATGGATCTACTACATCCTTAACTACGTGCATGATGAGTTTATATGGCTTGATATGCCTCACAAACTTACCAAGAAAGCAATCCATGTTGTAACTTGTTTAGCTGAAACTGGTGATGTACCCAGTTTAAGAGAAATATAAAATGAGGCCATAGCTACCATTGGATCCAAATTTGACTGTGAATAACATTTTGGAGAATGATGTGAAGTTTTCTTCAATGTCAGTCGAACACAAGGTTTACCAGTCCAGCCGATACAACTCTGTCTCTAGTACTTCTATCTACTATGCGTACCAAATTCTCAAGGAAGATAAGAGGTATGATCTATGCACTGCACTTCTGAATGAATTATTGAGCAATCTGAAGAAAATTAAGTAGGTTAAAAAGCATACTTTTAAATATGGTACACTCCTTATTTGCCTAGCATTGTACTTCTTGAATGAGATGCTCGATATCAACGGTAAGGTCCAATGGGCCTATGATAGATCAGTGGCCATGCAGATCAAGGAAGGTCTATGGGGAGTTGGTGATGCAACCATGAGGATATATGCCCTCTGGGGATATTTTAAAACCTTTGAAGCTGCAATGAAGAACAGGGAGAGGATTCCAAAGGAGGTAGTTGAGAAACATGAGCAAACCATTTGCTTCATAGTCGATAAGGATTAGTGTCTGATGGAAGCAGTGGAGTCCTAGATATTCTAGATCATGCCCATGGGGTATGAAGTTGACTTTGGTACACTTGAGGCATATGCACAACACCTTTTGAGTCAATTGGTGGATCCCAAGGAAGGGAGATTTGGCATATTCAAGGAAAAGGACCTTAGTTTACATATGCAGTTCACTACTCCTGCTCGAAAGAGAAAAGTCACTAAGATGGCAGCTGCTCAAATGGGTTTCACCAAGGAGGAGGTGAAGAAAGAAAGAGAAAAATATGCTCAAAAGGAGACCCAAAAGGAAACCAAGAAATCCAAGGTTGATCTGGTTCCCTCCAAGGAAAAACCTAAGGTAACTAAGTCTTCTTTGGTGGCATAGCTTGCAAAATCTATCCCATCCGGAAAAGGTATGCTAAAGCAAAAAGAAAAAACCAAAAGAACCTATGTTGTAGTATCTTTGGTGACCTCAAAAAATGAATCTGAGGAAGAGGTAGAAAGAGCTAAGAAAAAGGCAGAGTTTGTCAGACTAGTGAGAAACCCTCAATCCGGTGGAGCACAACAAAGCAAAAAGACTAAGTCAGATCCTACTCCTACTGGAAGATCCCAAAGAGGTAGACAGGTCAAAAGTCAACTCGATAAAGACCTTGAGTCTGGCAACATACAAGGTAAATACACATTCATTCCTCCACTATCAGTAGATCAGTTGATAGATGAAATATTAGTGGATGGCAATTTGAAGAATCTTGAAGCAAATTTTGAGCATTTTGAAGCAAATTTTGAGCATTTTGATGATGGTGACCAAAGGAAATTTGAGGAAGTAGTAGTATTATACTTACATAATTTTAGTAAGATATTAATTGAATTAGAAAATTCCATTCCAAAGGACTAGTATAATTTAATAGATGCTAGAAGAATGAATGCAAGAAAAATTGACAGAGAAATGAAGGAGAGAGAGCTAGTAAATAGATGTACATGTATTACTCATAGTGAAGTTAATAGGTTAATTGAAGAAGAAAACAAAAAGGAATTCAGAAGTAAGAACAAAATCAATAGATTAATGATTGGGAATGTAGAGGAGGTGAGTAAAGAGACAAAGGAAATATGGAAAAATATTATTCAGAATGACCCTGTGTACAAAGATGCATTTAGACCATCTTAGTTGGAAGATAAGCAAGGTGATTCTGGAAGTCAGAAGGTTGAGACTCAGTATGAAGATTAATCAGAAGACCAAGGTAATACCACAATTGATGCTAAGACCAGTGACAATCCTTCGGTGATAGATAGCTCTGCAGCCTCTATGATTCAACAGACTGATATTGGGGACAAGGGAGAGAAGAAGGATGTTGTATCAGGAGAAGTTGACGTAACTAAGGTGGACAAAGGTAAAGGCATAGCTGATCCGATAATTGCCACTCCTCCAGTTACAAGGATCCCACCTCAGATTTTGATCAATCTCGATGGCTCAGTTGATCTTGGGAAGATGTCTCCTGCCGAGAAGCTTATGCTTGTTGTTGCAATGCAAGCTCAAGCTAGTCAAGATCTAGTGAAGTCAGAGAATGAAGACAAAAAACTAATTTTGATGTATATAGATGTTTTGTAGAAGTGGCTTCCAATGTACAGTTAGATTCAAATAGCATCCCCTCTGGTAAATTATTTCAATTAATTAACAGTGTTGTAGCATCCTAAAATTGTGACACTTGCAATTTCAACTACATTTGGGTCTTCACGATGGCGGCGCAATGTTGAACCTGAATGGAGACCCCGAAACCTATTTACGACATCAAAAACTGCATCTTTCTGCACCTTGGCCTGATCCTTCCTTGTACCCTACTGTCCCGGGAGGTGGGACCATGGCGCCCAGCGCCCTGGTCCCTGGCCCTATTTTGGGCCCGGTCTCTTGTGGGCATCGGGTCTTTAAGTTTGCAATTCGGAAAATAATGCTTCTAGGTCGGCCTAAGGTTGGAAAAATCAGTCTCCTAACCCTAATTGACAAGTATATAAACTACATTTCCTCTCCCAGAAAAGGAGGGAAAACATATGTGGGCAAGAGGCGGAAGCGATATTCAAACATTCAAACATTCAAGCATTCAAGCATTCCTTCAAGCAATTGAGCATTCTAAGTCTCCATTCAAGGCTAGGTGTTGCATTCAAGACAAGGATTCAACCATTGAAGAGGAGATCACCTACAACATACAACATACAACATTCATTACACCTTTGCATGTAAGAATACAAACATTCTTACAACAAGGTATCAGTACTTGTTTACATTACAAACATTTACATTTACAACATTCTCATTTCTTGGTTAATTCCAAAACTGGGGTTTGACCTAAAGGTAAACCCCTAATCCCTAACCCCCCAATTGTCCTCTCTTTTCTGTGTGTAGGTTGCAGGTACGCGGCTGTAATTGAAGATCTGGAATCCTTGTGCAGAGACGAACAGATCCCCCTTCATTTCGCGGATTTTTCGGAGGATCGTGTGCACTCCGGGCGCCATCGTCCCGTCAACTTTCGCTCATATTTGCAGGACATCATCGTCTCGACATTTTACTACTAATTTCAGGTCCGCAGCTTCATCCCGTATCCCTATCTCTGTTTATAAGCGAATCTTTCTCACTTTTACATACATTCCTAGTTCTATCTTTCTATCTATATTCTTTACAAAAGAGGGTATCCTTGATGTCTTAACCCTTGAAACTCATTTAGAATCCAGTCTTGCATTGTGTAAGATTGGATCTTGTGGGTTTCAACCCCTCTTTTGAATGTAAAGTCTCTCCTAAGTGAAAACCGTCAACCCTAGTGACCTCCTTTCTCTCTCCTTGGAGTGGGGGGAACACCTAGGGTTCAATTTTTTTCCGCTTTACATTTTGGTGAACCCAATGTGAACATCCCAATTCTGATTATTCATGGTTAGATCTAAAAAATTTGCTTCCTTAATTACATTTGCATGTTTGATCTTTTGCAAATTTTAGAGGTTAATTGCATAAAAACCCTAAATTTTCTTTTTAGTAATTGAGCTTGTGAAATGTTTAATTGTTAATGCTTGTTTCAGATCTACCCTTCTATTGCAAATTGTCAAATCATATTTGTGCTTTAATTCTGAAAATTAAGTGGTTAAGTGTCAAAACCCTAATTTTTAAAACCCTCTTGATTCAACCTTTGACCGATGATTTCACTGATCAAAACACTTCCAAATCGGCTGTAACTTTGGATTCCGCAACAAAATCACAATATCTCTCATCCCTGAAAATTTGGAAAAAAGTTGCGAGGACCGTGTGCACCCCGAGCGCCATCATCCCCGACATTTTTTCTGAAATTTCGGGAGCTAGATCTTACTGTATTTTTCTACTAAAATCTAGAATCTTGGCTGATTTCATTAATTCTAACACTTTCAAAATTAAAGTCAAAGTTGGTCTAGTGATTGCTTGGATAAAGGCTTATAATCATTCAAAAATTGTTGAAATTAAAATTTGTGTTAAAATTGTGTTTCTTACTGTCCTAAATCTGAAAAGTGTGTTGGCATTCATTCAAAATTTCAGTGCTTTATTCAAATTTTTGCAGTTTGTGACTTTTGAAATCAAGTGTTTAATTGTAACAACCTTGATTTCCACTTTCAAAAGTGAATTTTGTATGAAATTGAGTCAACTTTTAAATTACAAAGCTTGCATTGCTTTTAGTATTCCTTTTAAAATCATAAAATTCAAAATTTCAGTTTCCCTCTCTTTTTCAAAATTCAAATTTTGCATTTTTCAACAATCTTGGTAGGGTTCAATTTTGAGATTGCAACTTTAATTTGGCCTATCTACAGATCGTAAAATCACTCAATTTTTTCAGATTACCTTTAAAATCATCATATCTTTCATCCCTGAAAATTTTAAAAAAAGTTGCGAGGACCGTGTGCACTCCGTTTGCCACGGTCCCTGACATTTTTTCTGAAACTTCGGGAGATTGTTATGATTGCATTTAATAGCTTAAATCTAGGAGATTGACTGATTTTATTGAAATTTTCTACCTCTAAAATTCAAAATCTTCTCTCTCTCTTTAGTGCATGAGTTTTACAACAATAAGCCCTACTTACACTATTCCCATTAGACGAAGCCTTAGAATTAAGTCCTTCCAAGGTTTAGTTACTAAGGAGATGGCACCTAATTTGAATGGCCTTTCTAATGAGGACATGGGTAATTCCTCTAATCCTCTTAATGATGAAGAAGCTCTCCATGAAGTTTCTGTAGAACAACTTTCAAAATTGGATAACCAATTTGATGATTTTCAACAATGGATGTCTCAAGAATACCCCGATAGTGAAGCTCTTTCATTGATTAAGGGTCTAAAACATATGGTTCAAAGTGATAAGAATGGAATTGATATTTTCTGTAGTATTGCACACATTGTGGATTCGAATGTGATGCCTATGAAGAGTTGTGCCGAAACTTTAGGTTATACACAACCTCCTACTCAAGTCAATCATTCTATTCCTTTGACAACTCCTATTGCTAGTATACCTACTTTTACATCAAACATATTGACTACTTCAATACAAAACATTCCACCTATGATGACCAGTCATGGGGGTAATCCTCCTTCTTCAATCAACCCTCTTCCTTCATTTAATCCGACTTCCTCATTCATTCCTTCAATGAGTGTTCCTATTTCATCTCCACAAATGAACATGACGCAAGGGGGCAATTCATTTAACCATTCCATTCCTCCTTGTAGTGTTCCTTCTTTCCAATCATCTCCTATGACTAACTATCATAGTGTCCCGCCACCTTACTCTCAATCAATACCTTCTTTCAATAACATAATACCTCCATCACAATCTAACACGTCTAATATGAACTCTTCGATTGAAGCGACCATTAACAATCTTGCACAAACTGTCTCTTCTTTACAACAACAAATTGCCTCTATGAATCAATCTAAGTCTAGTGTGCCCACATTTGATGTTGCGAGCCCACTTTCTCTTGACATTGTTCGAGCTATCCCCCCTAAGCATGTTGAAATCCCACAATTGGAGCTTTATAATGGTAAGGGTGATCCTCTAACACATGTTAAGACCTTTCAAACAATATGTACCGATTTTGCTCATGACCAAAGGTTGCTTGCAAAACTGTTTACTAGAACATTAAGAGATAAAGCCCTACAATGGTATTGCTCGTTGCCTTCCTATTCTATTACTTCTTTCCAACAACTTGCAAATGCTTTTATTCAACAATTTCAAAACAATATAAGTCCTAAAGTTACTTTGATTGATTTAATGCATTGTAAACAAGGTGTTAAAGAAAAAGTGACTGATTTCATTGGTAGATATAAGCATTTGTATGCTCAAATTTCTTTTCCAGTACCTGACAATGATATTCAAAGAATCTTTATTTCTAATTTACAAACAGATATTAGAGAAAAACTTCTATTTTTTGAGTTTACTTCTTTCCAACAGTTGTGCGCAACTCTTCACAATTATCAACTGACTGTGAGTCAAATGGAACAAGCAAATCCTATGGCTCCGAGTGATAAGGGTGATAGTAGTCAACAACCATTTGGGAAGTTTAAACCGAATAGAGAGGTCATTAAGTTCAATGAAAACATCATCAACAACAATGTGAATGCAACATCAGGTGTGCCTCCTATTTCTAAGTTTTTCAAGAAAGAAAGAAAGTTTACTCCTTTGAATGAATCATTGCATAGTATTATGAATAAGTTATTGGAACAAAATGTGCTTACCCTCCCTCCTATAAAGCAAATAGATCCTACAAAGATTAATTCATCCTATTTTGATAACAAATCTTTTTGTCAATTTCATCGTCAACCTGGGCATGATACTGAAAAATGTTTTGCTTTAAAAGGTAAAATTCAAGATTTGATTGATAATAATACTATCTCTGTTTCTGGTGTGAATGATAAAGGCAACACATCTGTAGCTCCTCCTAACCAAAATCTTAAGATTTTTACTGATCCATTACCTTCTCATACCTCTAATGTGATTGAGACTAATGATTCCTCTTTCTCACCTGATATTCTTGTGTCTATGACTCCGAATGTGATTAGCTTTGTGGAGCAGCAGAAAATCCCTAAAGAACCTTCCATCACATTTGATTCCAATGAAACTATCAGGGCACCTGATGGTCCTTTATATATAGTTGCAAAATTCAAGAATACACCTTGTCGTGGAGTGCTTATTGATCCTTCTTGCATGGTTAATGTCATTACTAAAGAATTTCTTTTTACTTTGCAATTGAATCAAGTAATCTATGACAAAACGAATGTGGTTGTGAAATTATTTGATGCATTTTCTTCTCCTGCAATTGGTTCTATTACATTACCTATTGAGGTCCATAACAAATCCCTTGATGTGAGCTTTGCCATTATTCCATCGTCCGAACAATTTCGTGTGAAGCTAGGCTATCCTTGGCTATCTTCCATGAAAGCTATTGCTTCTCCTATTCACAAGTGCTTGAAATTTCCCCATAATGGTGAAGTTGTTACTGTCAATCTTAGTCTCTTTAAACCAGCTGAAAGAACTTCTAGCATTCCTATTGATTATTTTTGGCCTAAACAATTTCAATCTCTTCCACCGCGAAGTGATCATCTTTTCAAATCTTATCAAAAGTGGAAAAAAGATATGATCCTATCTCTAAGTGAACCTAGAACACCCAAACTTGATATTCCTATCATTCTTGAGAAGGAAGTTCTTCCTTTGAAAGATAAAACTAATGTCTTTCCTCAAGTAGATTCCCAACCCATCCCTATGAATGTGACTATGTCTATATCTAACAAACTTCCTAAAAGTAGACCTATACCTCCTCGTCATGATGGACTTGGTCTCCTTCCTAAACTAGATATCCGTCCTTTATATGGAGCAGTTCCTCCTCCTTCCTCTTATAGAGAGAAGAGACCTTCCTCTTCTCCTATTATTCAACCTAAGAGACCACAACCTAAACACCCAAGTGATAAGGATGAGAACATTCCTCCTCCTCAATCTTCTCAACTTCCTACTAAGACTAGAAGAAATCGTTCTGCACGTGAATGCCGAAGAATGTGTCGTCTTATAGCTCAAGCAGCTGCTTCTCAAACTTTGCAATCCCCAAAAACACCTTCAACTAGTATTATTCCATTTTCTCCTCAGCCGAAAATTGAGCCAAAATCTCCTAAACATAAGATGCATGATGGTTTTGATCCTATGCGAGTTAAAGATCCTATTTTTATAAATCTTGATGATGATATACATGAAAATGTTACTCTTCTTGCTTTTGATAGTGAATATGAATATGTTGATGTTGATAACCATTTATCTAACGAATTTTCTAAAGCACTTATCCTAGCTCCTAGACAAGAACAACGTGGCTTGGAACATGAACATAGCCCTTGTTTGGATCTTGTGATAGCTCCATCTGCTGTGTTGGATGTTCCTCCTCTAGCGTGTTTCCTGCCTTCCCGAAATGTTGATCAGCAAGATCGGGGGGTGGATGACGTCCTAGACTAGTTTCATTAGCATAGCAGACTCTCTCCTCCTCTCTTGATCTCTTTTGTTACTTCTTCTATGTGTTATTCTCATTCTTCTATTTGTTGTCCTTAGTGTTGTCTACTTGAGGATGATGCAAAGCATTGAGATCTCTCTTGGTCTCTCTCATGTTGACTCAAAAGACACATGTGTTCCCTTCTTCTAGGTGACCTTCCTTGATTGGGGGATGAAGAACAATTATGCATACATACATATGATATACATGAATTATCATATAGCATACTGACCCCGAAGAAAGCGAAGTCACCTTGTGCTTTGTGTTTTGTGTCTATTATCCTTGGGCTTATCTCACACTTGGGGGCTAAATCCTTTTGATAACGTGCTCCTTTCCCTTCCCATTTCTTATATGTATCACTACCTTAAAGCAATCACCCCCGATGAGGCGTGTGCGATCGCTTTAACGTAGGGGGGCATACACCCCATTCATATCTCTTCAAGATGCTTGATAATTTCTTGGCGAACTTAGCTTTGCCTTGAAAATTTTTGGTATTTTTCTTGCATGACTCATAGTGAGGGAACCTTACTACTGACAGTCATGGTTCTCCCTCGTGATCTTTCCTTTTACTTTGTCAACCGAAGTTGTAAGATCCTTAGTCCACTGGGGGCTTGGTGTATCTTGCCTCCTTGACGTGGTGAAAGTTTTTCAATGTTGTTTCCTTATACTTTACCGGAAGTATGGGCGTACGCTTATACTCCCGCTAAAGTGGGGGCTAAATGTAGCGTCCTAAAATTGCGACACTTGCAATTTTGACTGCATTTGGGTCTTCATGATGGCGGCGCAATGTTGAACCTGAATGGAGACCCCAAAACCTATTTACGACATAAAAAACTGCATCTTTCTGCACCTTGGCCTGATCCTTTCTAGCACCCTGTTGTCCCGGGAGGTGGGAGCATGGCGCCCAGCGCCCTGGTCCCTGGCCCTATTTTGGGCCCAGTCTCTTGTGGGCATCGGGTCTTTAAGTTTGCAATTCGAAAATAATGCTTCTAGGTCGGCCTAAGGTCGGAAAAATCAGTCTCCTAACCCTAAATGACAAGTATATAAACTACATTTCCTCTCCGAGAAAAGGAGGGAAAACATATGTGGGCAAGAGGTGGAAGTGATATTCAAGCATTCCTTCAAGCAATTGAGTATTCTAAGTCTCCATTCAAGGCTAGGTGTTGCATTCAAGACAAGGATTCAACCATTGAAGAGGAGATCACCTACAACATACAACATACAACATTCATTACACCTTTGCATGTAAGAATACAAACATTCTTACAACAAGGTATCAGTACTTGTTTACATTACAAAGATTTACATTTACAACATTCTCATTTCTTGGTTAATTCCAAAACCGGGGTTTGACCTAAAGGCAAACCCCTAATCCCTAACCCCCCAATCGTCCTCTCTTTTCTGTGTGTAGGTTGCAGGTACACGGCTATAATTGAAGATCTGGAATCCTTGTGCAGAGACGAACAGATCCCCCTTCGTTTCGCAGATTTTTCGGAGGACCGTGTGCACTCCGGGCGCCATCATCCCGTCAACTTTCGCTCAAATTTGCAGGACAGCATCGTCTCGACATTTTACTGCTAATTTCAGGTCTGCAGCTTCATCCCGTATCCCTATCTCTGTTTATAAGTGAATCTTTCTTACTTTTACATACATTCCTAGTTCGATCTTTCTATCTACATTCTTTACAAAAGAGGGTATCCTTGATGTCTTAACCCTTGAAACTCATTTAGAATCCAGTCTTGCATTGTGTAAGATTGGATCTTGTGGGTTTCAACCCCTCTTTTGAATGTAAAGTCTCTCCTAAGTGAAAATTGTCAACCCTAGTGACCTCCTTTCTCTCTCCTTGGAGTGGGGGGAACACCTAGGGTTCGATTTTCCGCTTTACAAGTGTAAATACCAATTTTGATTCTTTGGAGAAGACGACTACTCAAAAAGTTTTGGACAAGTTTAAGGAAGTTAGAAAACAAACATTCCTGAAAAATGATTGAAGATGATAGGGTAACACTGAATAAGAGATTGCAGACTATTTCTGACACATTGTTAGAAGCCAGCAAATTGTATAAATCTTGCCTCATTTTGCCTAAGTTCACTATTGATATTGATAAACAAAATTGGAGTCAACCAGGGCAAGCTTGCTAGTATTTCTCAATCTTTTGACCGTATTGTAACATTAAGTAGAAGCATTGAAGGATAAATTATAGCCTTAAATGATTAGATCTCAAGCCTTCAAGTGAATAAGGAGAAATTTTTGAGGAAAGTGTGTGAACTCCGGACCCTGATTGCCTTCCAGTTAGATACTATGCTAAGTAATAAGGCAGACTGTATGAAGGAAATGGCGCGACCTGTACCATTAGATTTGAGAGAATTAGAAATTAATGCTACTGTATTTAATGCATTTATCACAATTTTGGATAACCTGAAGAGTGGGTGGGATACTCACCTGGGGTTTTTGAAGACTACTTATGCTGACATCTTCAAGTATTTGTAAAATGTTTGTCATCTGTATATCAATTTTGGGAAACACCCCATCTTTGGCATTGTTGTCAAAGGGAGAAATATGAGGTGAAAAATGTACAGACTAATTGTGTATAGAGTGTACAGTTTGGTGATGTAGATTCTTGGATTGTTGATCTAAGGGGAAGCCTTAGAATTCTTTTATTCTTTCATCCGGTGTAAAGGTTTCAACACTTAGCCATTTTTGAAAGGTGTTGCCACTAATGCCAAAGGGGGAGATTGTTGACAATTGACACTCATCCGGTGATTTCAGGTGACTTCCGATAGTTGCTTAATTGTTTAGGGTTATCATCAATGGAAACTCTTCTTGATGATTTGATCTAGTGGTCGTGATTCATCTTATCTGGAAGCGAGAATTAACCGGTAGGTAGTTAATCGGTATAACAGGGTATTTCGATAATGTTCTGGTCCGGAATGATTTCCGATGATTGCAATGTTTTTGGTGATTGTTTTTGTGATCGTGGTGATTGGGAAGAGCCTTAGGAAGCGTGCGATTATAATATTTTGGTTCGGTGCTATGTGTTGTTCGAGATTGAAGCCAACTTGGAGCAACATGTTACACTTCTTGAAGCCGACTTGAAGGAGATTGCTTTTATGTTAAGACCGGATATATAAGATCGATTTGACTATTGATTTTCGATGTATTAGTGGTGTGGTGATCCGTTTTGGTGCGATTGAGCGCAATTTCACATGTGCACTTTGCTTTCAGACCAATGGGTAGTTCACTGAGACAGAAACAAAGTATTCAGTAAAGCAAAGATAGTCAAAGATTCAATTCTTAACCGAAACTCATCCTGCATAGTCAGATGCTAATTGAGAGTTCATTTCATTGTATTTTCTCATTGTAGTCAAATTGTAAGTCAGTGAAACTTCCCTGAAGGTTGTAGCCTTCTGAGCAACTATATTTGAGCAGTGAGCCTGATTGCAAGTGCATTCCTCATCTATTTAATATTTATGTACTCCTAGCCATAGTATATGAATATTGTGGGTTCTAGCCCCACCGTGGTTTTTCCCTTTCCAGGTTTCCATGTAAAAATTCTGGTGTTGTGGATTTGTGTATTCTTTGTTGCATGTTTATGTACTTTTATGTTATTCATTGCTAACCGGTGGATAAAGAGTAAGTTTGAGGATTTGATTTCCGGTAGATCACTGATTCACCCCCCCCTCTCAGTGATCTCTGATTCTAACAAACTTAACCTAGGAGATTTTTCAAGTCTAAGTCCTAGAACCTCAAAAAATACCTTTTGATGACTATTTCCACCAAAGAGTGAAATAGACTTACAATTTGTAATTTCAAAATTCACCCTTCTTTCATATTTGAATGTGATGCATCAGAACAAGGAATTGGGGTTTTAAAATATTAGAAAGGTGGAAAGATGGTTCTCCATCCATGATAATGAAATGTTGGTCATCATGTACACATTGATCAAATTTAGGTAATACTAGGTAATATTTGGTGGGTTGTCATTTTATGGTCAAAACTAATCATAATAGTTTAATATATTTTATCAAGTACAAGGTTCTAAATGAGTGATAGTAAAGGTGGGTGAGGAAACTCCAAGTGTGTAATTTTGATATTGAGTATGTTAAAGGAAACAAGGATGCTGCTAATTATGCACTATCTAGAAGGCTAAATCTATGTTCCATGTTTTAAATCTCTTCAAATTGGATGAGTGAAATCATAACATAGTATTCATAGGTACACTATCTACAATGAACTCATTCTTTATAAGGGAACTTCAAAAGGTAATCGAAGGAATGAGGTTGAGATTGTATCTCAGGCAATTTTGGTAAAAAGGACATCAACCCTTGGCTTGTAGTCTAAGAGACATCAAATTAAATTCATACTCTCAATATCAACAATTCTAAAAAATAAAGAATTATTGACTCAAACTACGGAAATGATCTAACTGATATATAACTCGTAACCCAACAACTATCAAATTTGACTCATATTTATAACACCAATAAATTACAAAAATAATCTAATTTAATATAAACCCCCCCCCCCAAAAAAAAAGACAGATCAATTTATTTATATATTTAATATGAATGCTAAAATGACTATTGTTATAGCTTAATCCAATAAAAAGAATAGTTCACACATTTTATAGAATATATGATGCTTAATGTCCCCATGAATCAAATCGTTTTGAAAAATACCCATCATCAATTTGTCCTTTCATATGATGTCAGCACTGAAAATAACTTTACTTCAGCCATTAACAACAGTTATGTTTTTAAAAATCAATCCTATTCATCATCATTGCAAATTTAATTTTATGCAAAAGTGGATTAATTTGAAAATGATATCATCATTGGATATTTAAAACGGATTGCTTTTGAAAAAATATCGGTTACATGATGATTGAGTAGGTATTTAATTATTCATCCATTTGGTCATTGTCTCTTCATTGATGTTGACGTTTAACTTACCCTTCAAGTCTTGCCTATCATTTTCAAACTCTAGTTTCTTAATTTGGTTTGACATGAGTTTAAATTAACTAGTTTCTTACTACTCTATGGAGCAAGTCATCTAAAAACAAAAAATATCATGTATTGTTCATAGATTTTTAAATTGTTAATTGAATTTTTTTGTTAAATGATATAATAGTTCAAAGCGAGGCCATTATTTTTGGTGAATAAGCCAATTCAGAAAGGAAACTAAATCGCCACATTTTTATGAAAATTTAGGTCACCGCTACTTAAATCATCTAAGCATCATTTTATTAAATTTGAAATTGAATTGTTTCACCACATTATTTGAGTCTAATCACCTAAATTTTATAGTAATATAGCTAATATAAAGCATGTTTGTCATTAATATTACATTCTCACTCATTTTTTGGAGCCATATTGCGAATACTATTGAATTTTTTCTTGCTTTTGAGGTCACATTTGTTTTGAAATTAAGATTTGAAAAAGATCTGCCACTTAGAAATTATATTTAATTAGATTTTAGATGATTATGTTTTAGCCCTCCATCATAGGCTAACTTGTAGACAAAGCTCGTAGTTTAATGTCAATAGCAAGAGCATTGAGCATGACTTAGTAGCATTGTTCTATAATGTGCAACATTTGTATTCTACTTTCTCTCTTTTCTTACCATGACCTCTAAAACCTAGGGCATATAAAACATCATATTTGATTATTATGAAGAGTATATATGTTTAGAGTTCATGAAGAAGGATAGTGAATGATGATTGTGCAATATATGGAGCTTAAGGTTGCTTAAAAGAGGGCAAGAATCAACAAGAAGAGGGTCATGCTACAGTGACAATATTTCTTCACCATTCTCAAAATGGTTCCAAGCCCTTTGGTTGCTTGTGGTCTGTAATGTTGGCATTAGTTGTCATTGATTCAACCTACAACTTGTGTGGTGTCAATTATGATATGTATGGCATGATGATTGTCAATGTATGGGGAGATTGTTGCCAGATTGGATGATGGTTATAGATGCTCTGTGTTGTGGATTTCCACCTTCTTGGTCTCTGATGTCTACACTCAGTATGGTGTGTTGATTTTGATGATGTTGTTGATAATGTTCTTGATGGAAAAGATGGTATAATGATGATATCGTATTAAGATGAGGATCAAATGCATTAAGATGAGGATTAGAAGTATTAATATGAGGATTATAAGCATGATGATGATATCATATTCAAATGAAGATTAGAAGTATTAAGATGAGGATTAGAAGCATGAAAATAATGTGGATATGATTATTATGATCTTGTGTATGCTATAGGATGATGATTTGTGATGTTTCTAGGACATTCTGATCTTTAGAAGAATGATGGAATAAGTAATTGTAGGAATGTATGTTGAAGATAGTTTGGAAGAATGCTCTAAATTCCTTCATATTTGATGTCATGGTCTTGCAAAATTGAACATAATGTTGTTGGCATTGTGTTGGCATTGTGTTGCCATTGATGTCAACTGGTATAGGAGGACAACCAGTATGGGAATATAATTGATGTGTAGTCATTGATGTCAACTAGTCTAGCAGGTTACTAGTATAGTCTATCATCGGTAAGAAGAGGATGTCAACTGGTAAGTGATATGTTGACAGTGAGTGGTTGCCAACTGGCAAGCTTATGACCAATGTACAAGAAGGGTGAGCAAGTTGCTTGGATGTTGATTGTGATGAAGAGGCAAAATGTTATCAAGAATCACATCAACAACGAAGGAGAAGGATGTACAGGTCACCGGTACACTATGTGGGTGTTGAACAACAGGACCCCACCAGATATTGATGCAATCACCGTTTGAAGAGATGAATGACAGTAAATGTGCCCCAGCTGGATCACATGTGCATGTTTGAAGATATTTTGCTCAAACAGGGAAGCCACATTGGTGCATGGCAGGATGTAGATGACAAGGATCAACTCTCACCGATAAGTGGAGCTTATCTCCTATAATGCATGGAATGCATCATAGTCCTCCAATATAAGAGAGAAGAGTAGAAGGTAGGTGGTTGAAGGCTCACACCAGATGAACTAGTGAAACACTAAGTTTCCTTAGGTGCATGAAATTGGGGATGTGTACCAGATCAACCTAGAAGACATGATGAGTTACAAGGAAAGAGGAAGAGTAAAGAAGTGATGAGTTTGTCACCTTAACAAATTGGCTGAGATGATGTCAAAACTGATGATGGAGAAAGATAGAGTAGCTGCAGATAGAGAATGCAACCGGTATGAAGATGCCTCAGATGGAAACAGTTGAAGGTTGATGACATGGTGTCATCAAGGGTGCCTACCAATAAGTATGAGAATTGGTAAGAGAGCAGAGAGGCTAAGTGATGTGCTCCTAGCTGATGAAGATGAGCATGTGATGACCGACAAAGGCGTTCCACTGACAAAGAAACAAAGTGTAGACATGATGGTTAATCAACAATGTGTGAGATACCGGTAGGGTTAAAGAACCGACAGAAGAACCCAATAATGGACTTGGTTGGTGATCCCATCCATACCAACACAGATGATCCAGCAAAGGTGGATGCCGACACATGGGCCACATAGAGGTGAAGTGGCATGCATGCATAGGTCAGCTTGTTGAGTTGGTAAAGTGTCACGCGACGAGGTAGAAGGTGACAAGTCGACATTTATGTCGACTGCATGATTCATGGGATGTGCAACAAAGCTTTACGACTCAAAGTGAAATGAACAATAGAGATCCAGAACAGACTAGTTGAGAAGATCGAGGTAGGTAAAGGAGAATGCAAAACCATTCTTGGTAATCGACCAAGAGATCCGTCGACAGGTTAAATGCAGGTTGCTAAAAATAGAAGGTGTGATCAGGAAGGCACGATAATGGTGGGATTGATTGATGAGTTACAGTTCATCAATCAAGGTGATCAGATTAGATGAAAACTGATTGGATTTGGTTTGCCTTGAGGTCGATGAGGAAACCCTAACTACCTGAAGTTTGAATTGGTTTTTGCTGGGAAAACTAGTTTATAAATATGCAAGCCAAAATCGATGAAGGTTGCCATTGGATGAGAGGGTATTGCTGCTGAAAAAGTGAAATCAGTCAAGTGCTCACCAAGTAGAAGAAGAAGAGACTGAGTGTAAAACATGGTTGAAGTGTTCAACTGGCAATAGAGAGCGAACCGGTAGTCAGCCATTGAGTCCAACAGAGGAGTAAACCGGGAGTGACCATACCGACAGAGAAGAGTTCCAGAAGACTGCAGTGAAGGCAAACTGAGAACTAGTAGGGATCAGATAGTAGACATTTGAGTAAGTTATCAGTACTAGTGGAGAGTAGTAGTATAGAAGAGAGAAGAGAGAGAACTGACAAAGAAGAAGAAGAGATTGAACCAGTGAAGGTGCATCAGAGATTAAGTTGCATCAGGAGATTGTGTTGCAGCTGAGAGGTGAGTAGAGAACTGATAGAGGATTGGAGAGAGGAGAACCGGTAGAGAGATTTGTAGAAGGGTTACAAAATTCATTTGTAACATGGCTACTACTTTTGTAATTGAATACGTTCATTGAAGATCACTAAGTTGGAGCTCAGTGCTCCTTGGGTTTGTGCCCTAAACATTGTAATCATAAATTCATTGTGAGGTTGGATTGGAGCAGTAGACTCCAACAACATTTGTCGTTGAGTTTTTTCCCATCTTGGGTATATGTTGGTGTTATGTGATGTCCCTTTCATGTGTGGTTGCATTTGTGTTAGTCTTCCCTCTAACTGGTAAGTTAGCTTTCTGTTAAATTTGATAACCGATATACATACATAGAATAGATAAAAGGGAAAGTTTGGAAACCACTAATTCACCCCCCCTCTTAGTGGCACGTTGTGTCTAACAAATGTGTATTCTTTGTGGACATTGCACTACTATCTTTTCAAGTCCCTAGTGTTGCAACTCATGTGGTTGGTAATTGCAGTTTGTTGGCAATCTAGTTGTCTATCAGGATTAGTCTAAAAAATGCTCTATATTTTTGTGTATTGATGTTTCTATTGCCTCAGTTGATGGACATGCTTGTAATGTGTGTGTTGTGTCTTAGATCAAGTTTTAGGTGTTGAAGTGACCTACAATACTTGATAATGATGTTTTGTTCATGATTGAGGTTTTTAGCCTTTTAGAATTAAGTGTCATGTATTTGCTTGTGTTGTGCATGTTGGAAACTTGGAGAATGATTATGAATGTTGTCAGTGATTTGTTGTGTTGTCATTGATGTCTTAGGAATGTTTCCAATAATATGTCATGTTGTCATTGATGTCAAACTTGTATGGTTGTTTGTCACACTTAGGTGTATGTGGGAATGAAGAAGTTATTGTAGATGTTTAGTTTTGTACATAGGTTGGAAACTTGGAGTTGTTGGAAATATATGTTGTTATTGATGTCAACCCAATGTCTGACAATATGTATTGTTGTTGATATCATATCGGTGTTGTATTGTCTTTATCAGTAGTATGTAGTTGTAGACACCTAAATTTGATTAATTTAATTAATTGAATTTAACTATCCTAAGCTCTTTTAAATTAAATAATTACACATTATTTAGTTAGCTAGTGTTCTCTCATTCTAGCTAATAAATTTTATTAATTATGCTATAGTCCATTTTAATTAATTATTTGACAACCCAAAATCATTTTTATTAATTATGCTTCTTTCTCTCCCCAACTTTTTTTGGGGATTTTGTAATTTTATTGTCCAATGGATAGTCAATGGATAGTCTTTGGGATTTGGCTGGTTGGTTTTTTTGTCAAGTTTTAGGTAGGGCCTTGGTCTTCTTCTATGTATGGGTTTGTTGTGGTTCGACATTTCTCTTTCTAGACTTTGTATACGAGCTACAATCTAATGTTTTCTTTTCCTGGTTCTTTTTCGTCGGTATTTTATTTTGAACTAGGTTTTGTAAAACTTTATTATATTTAATAAAATTGTTCATTGGCTTTTGCCACTTTTACCGAAAAATAATAATTAATATAACATCTCCACAAATAATCATTATTTATCTATTCCTTCTAAACCTCAGAGTTAACCATTATGTCCACTATGCATCCAATTGCCTTACTAAAAATAGTAATGGCCCCTTTCTATCAACCACTAATTTACTATAAATAGTAAAGTCCTCATTATCTGATCAAACTAGTCATGCAAGGGATCGACACTGCAATCATAGCCCATCCAAGTGCCCTGCTATAAATAGAAACCATGACTTTCCTGAAATGATGACTTACTATAAATAGTAAGTGTACCAAACTGAGTCCTACGAAGACCAAACCTATACCCATATTGAGCTCTGAGAGAAATAACACACTGATATCTACCAATTGGGACCCTCTATTAACCATCTGAGTTAGTTTATGAGGGCCAATGATAGGCTAACCAATCATAAAACAAGAGCAGCTAAAAAAGGGACATTACACAAGAACACAATGCCACCTATCATCATGTAATGACAATATTTTTTCATGGCCTTAGTACAAGATACTGGAAGATTATGTAGATGACATCTCGAGTAAATCAAAGACAACAGCAGAGAATCCAGATATCCTTGAGCAAATATTTGAATGCCTAGCTAAATATAAGTTGCGCACAAACCCTAAAAAGTGTGTGTTTGGAGTTACATCAAGTAAGCTCCTGGGATTCATAGTGTTTGGGAAAAATTGAAGTTGATCCCAAGAAATTCAAAGAAATCTTTTAGATACCTCCTCCCGGAACACTGAATAATTTACGAAGCCTGAAAGGAAAGTTACAATCTGTCAAATGCTTTATTGCTCAACTTGTAGATAAATGTTAGCCATTTACTCATCTCCTTAGAAAAGGTGCAGAATTTAAGTGGGATGCCCAATGCCAACAAGCATTCAATAAGATAAAATAATATTTGACGCATCCTCCAGTTTTAATGCTACCCATCCTAGGTCTAACTTTTCTCCTATATATCTCAGTTACTCAAACAATTGTGGGAGCACTTCTTGCCCAACATGATGATTAGGGAAAGAACGAGCAATTTATTACATCATTCAAACTTTAGTGGACTACAAGCTTAATTATTCTCCTATGGAAAAGGCATGTTTAGATATTGTCTTTTATTCACAAAAGCTCTGACACTACATGTTAAGTTACACTATCAAGCTCATCTGCAAGATTGATCCCCTGAAGTATTTGTTATCCAAGGCAACACTCAGTGGTCATATGGCTAAATGAGTTATGTTGTTTAGTGAGTTTGACTTTCAGTATGTGGACAGAAAGGCTCTCAAAGGACAAGTCATTCCAGACAAAGTTGTGTCACACTTTTATAAAGGAAATGACCAATGTTGATTCAACTTTTTAAATTGAATCAATAGAAAGTAAAATATATGTTTTGAATTTTGAAATGATGTAAACTAATGAAATGTATATTTTTTTTGTGTATTTTATGTTTGTTATTTTTATAAAAAATTAAAAAATTATTTGAATATAGTTTTGTATAAAGTAAACACTATAATTTGGTTGTTGATAAAATGCTAAAATTGAAGTTACACAAGCTACCACACTTTATTTAATAAATTTTACCTTTTTTTCTTCAATTTTTTTTGTGTGTATTGATAACTTGAAACTTTAGTGCATGGATATATTTTTTACTATTTTTTATAAATATATATTTTTCAATAAGTTTAAAATGTTGTGTGTACTGAAATATAACTCTTTCCATTTGCTGCCACCTTTTTTATTCATTATTTATCCAAATTAGAAAATAATTATATCATCTTGACATAAATTCTTTTCTCTAGTGCATCATATTTTTTTCAAAATTTTTAAATAAATTTTAGTATTTTTTGTCAAGATAATCAATCTTATATTTAAGTGTTGATGACCTACTTTCAATAAAAATAAAATGTAAAATATAAAAAATTAGTAAAATATTAAAATATATATATTTTGGAATATTCACTTGTAGATCTATAAAATGGTATTTTTACATTTAAAAAAAAATTATTATAAAAGTAGGAGTTGTTGAAACATCGACTTTTTAAAAAAAATATATTTTTGGTAATTAGACTCGAAGTGTTATAAAATATACATTTACTAGACAATTCCAATCAAAAAAGTTGTGGTCCATATATAACTTATCTATAATGAATCTATATAGACCATATGTTTGACTAAAATTAATTTTTAGTTAGAAAAAATTAGATTCACTTTTGCTGATAAGTTGGCATGAAACGTGACACAGTATTGTACTTTTACATCACCCTTAGTTGATGCTTATCCATTAGTCATGGAATTCCTAGATGAATATGTATGCACAATCACAACACAACCCCCTGGAAGCTCTATTTTGATGGTTCTCAAACTCAAAGAGGATCAGGGCAAATTTTTTATTTGTTACTCATCAAGGTGATCTCATCCACAAGTCCTTCAAGTTATCTTTCCCACGAACCAATAATGTTGCTGAATATGAAGGACTCATCATCGGTCTCAAGATAGCTATTCAGTGGAACATCACAGATATCCTCATCTATGGAGATTCACAGCTAGTCATTCGGCAAGTGAATGATCAAGGTAAGGATGATAAACTACTACCTTAGAAAATAATGGTTGACAACCTCAAACAAAATTTTTAGAGCATCGTATTTGATCAGACCCCTAGGGCTCAGAACAAAGAAGATGATGCTATGTCCACCATTGGGTCTCTTCTCACTATAGAATTAGATAGTCCTAAATATGAGTTTTTGGTTGAGCAACTCCTCCAACCAACATTTAAAGCATCACACACAAAGATGGTGTGCAACATCATTGGACCCCAATCACCCTAGTACCAGGACATACACACATACCTTACAAATGATACCCTTCCACCTAGCATATCCCATAATGAACACCAAAGCCTCATCCACCATTGTGCCCAATTCACCCTTATAGGAGACAATCTATATCATCGTGGCTACCATGACATCCTCACTAGATGTTTAGATTCAAATGAGGCTAATCTTGTGATGAAAGAAGTGTATGTCAGAACTTATGGCACTCATACGAGTGGATATGTTCTTTCTAAACAGCTCTTAAGAGTGAGATATTACTAGCCCACTATGGAATATGGTTGTGAATTTGTCAAGAAGTGTGTGCCCTATCAGCGACATAGAGACGTAATCCATGCTCCAACATAAGTTTTGCAGCCAATTACAACACCATGGTCTTTCTCTACATGGGGCTTGGACCTCATTAGTAAGATCCATGCATCCTCCTTCCTCCGATGTGCACAATTTTATCATTACAACTCCTAAATATTTCACCAAGTGGGTCAAAGGTATTCCTCTCACACTTACCACTAGTGTGCAAGTGTCCAGGTTTATTCCATGTCACATCATTTGTTGCTTTGGAATTCCCTCCACCATCATTATTGACAATGGAACTCCATTTAAAAACCAACATATGTGTGACCATTCCACATTCCATATTTAGCATCATTGGTACACTCAATATTAGCCTCAAGGAAATGGCTAGGTTGAGGAAACCAATAAAACTTTGTGTTGTATCCTCAAGAAAATTGTCAATGAAACTAGTTGTGACATGCACCCCCATCTAAATCCCACCCTTTGTTCTTATCGCACTAGCATCCATGCTCCCACTGGAACCACTCCATTTAAAAACCAACATTTGTGTGACCTTCATTCCACATTCCACATTTAGCATCATTGGTACACTCAATATTACCCTCAAGGAAATGGCTAGGTTGAGGCAACCAATAAAACTTTGCTTTGTATCCTTAAGAAAGTTGTCAATGAAACTAGTTGTGGCTGGTACCCCCATCTAAATCCCACCCTTTGTGCTTATCGCACTAGCATCCATGTTCCCACTAGAACCACTCCATGCACCCTTGTCTATGGTGAAAAGGTAGTGTTATGCCCAACATATCTAGTCCCATCATTTTCATTCCCATGAAAATACGGGTCCCCCTTTTTTTTGGTTTTTGTCCTTTTCTGTTAGTTTTCTTTTTTTCTTTTAGTTTTTGCTTTGGCCACCTCAAGAACTTGGGTTCCCGAACTCCCAAGGTGACCTTTTGTTAGTTTTGAGTGTTTTGTTTGAAAGTTTGGGTTCCCAAACTCTTGAGTTGGTGTTTGTTTTGTTTCAGAACATCACTTCAGAAGTTTGGGTTCCCAAAATCTTGAAGTGATTGTTTTCTTCTGGGAGTTATCACCCCAGAGGTTTAGGTTCCCGAACACCTGGGTTGGTTGTCTGTTTTGTTTGTTTGTGGGCTTGGAACCTCGAGGTTTCGAGCCTGTTGTCTATGTTGCACTTTGAAAACTCGGGTTCCCGAGTCCCTGAAGTTGCATTTAATGAGGTGCTTGGCTTGGGGTATAAATGCGGTTGGGGGTCATTTTTGAGCTCATTTGTGTACTCACTCATTCGAATCCAAAGCTTTGAGCTTGCATCTTTGCACTCCCATGCTCCTGATCAAGCACCACCTTCATTTTTCGTTCTAGGTAGGTGGATTCTTGCCTTGTTCCGATTTGTGTGTAGTTTAGATTAGATTTTGCATTTTTTAGTTTTGATTTCTTAAGTTTTGCTTGTTTTATTTATTTTTCTTTAGTTTTTGGTTTTGTATCCTAACCTCGGGATCTTGGGATCCCGAAGTTACGAGTTAGGGATTGTTTGCTTTCGTGTTATTTTAGAAGCTCGGGTTCATGAGTTCCTGAAATGACAATCTTTGGGTTTGTCATTTGTTTCGTACCACTTCGGAAACTTGGGTTCCCGAGTTCCTGAAATCGTAGTCTTAGGTTTTTGTTTTAGGTTTCACTACTTCAAAAACCCGGGTCCCCGAGTCCCCAAGTTAGTTTCTTTTTTGCATGTCTTTTCCACTTGGAACCCCGTAGTCTCAGGGTACTGAGCTCCTTTTTCTGTTCCATTTTTGTAGTTTACCGGGACTTCGGTTTTCCGAAGTTTTGCGTTGCATTTTAGAGTCCCACCTCGGAACTTCGAGATCCCAAAGTCTCAAGTTTGTTTTCATTATTAGGGTTTCACCACTCTAGAAACCCAGGTTCACGAGTTCTCGAAGTGATCTTCTTTTGTGTTTTTTTTGGCAAGTTCGGTATCCCAAAACCTTGGGGTTTTAACTCGGGACCCCAAACTTCCAGACTCCCGGGTTTCATTTGTGGTTTTTTGTTTTCTTGCTTCGGAACCTTGGGGTCCCAGAGTCCCAGGGTGAGCTATTTTTGCAATGATTTTTCTTTGAGTTTTGATTTTGGATTGGTTTGTTTTGCAGGATTATCTTTGTTTGATGGAATCTTCCCGAAAGACAAAGGATCTAAAAAATTTGCCTATCACGATGAAATATCAGTACCAGGGGCGAACATATGCCTCCAAGTTGGAGGATAGTATCCAATGGGTCATAGATACAAAGATCGGGGACATAAAGATTGAGGATATAGAAAGACAATTGGAGAAATCAAGACTAGATGCAGAGTATAGAAGGATCAAGAGATCTGGTTTGGTAAAGGCGACTGTTTTCCCACAGTCAGTACAGGTGCAAGAATTCATAATGAAAGTTGTACAATTTTATAACCCTGATACCAGGCAATGTGTAGATGTTAATGGGAGACCGGTGGTTGACTTATCACCGAATATGTTGGCCTTGGTATTCCATATTCCCACTAGGAGGGAAGTATTGGTTGAAGGGGAAAAAGATGGTGAAAGAGAATGGAACCAAAACATGAACCAATGCAAGAAAAGGATGAATGAAGAATGGCTTGAGGAGGAGAGAAAGACAGGCTTAAAAGAAAATAAAATTTTGAGGTAGGTTGTCAAAGAACCACAAAGAGATTTAATCATAATGCTTAGCAAGGCATTTGGTAAACCTGCATGCAGACACTTTCAACCATGGATGTTCTCATTCATGCTAACAATTTTGGATGGATGACAATATTATGACTGGGCTCAAATTTTGTCAGATTACATCAGAGATAATACAAATAAATTCCTCTTCACATCTTATGTTATTTGGGTTGTAGCTAGATCAGGTCAGTTTTTAGGCCTGCAAATCAAGGGCAGATTGGGGGAAGAAGAAGGACATAATGTTGTATAGGAGTATTATACACAATTTCCATTGAAAGAATCCAGGTTACATTATAAGAGAATCAATGACGTATTTTTTTTCCTATTATTATAAGGTTAATAGGTGATACCGGATTTAGGCTAAGCAAGGAGGCAATGGAGCTAGTAAAGAAGTGGGGGTGTTGGTTTATACAAAATTCCCAATCTACTTATTTGAGAGTAAGTGGGTTCACTGGAGAACCATTTTTGCTACCTAGATACTGTACAGATAGAGTGATTTTGTTGGAGTACACAAGACAGATGGTGCACTTGCAAAACTTACTAGCATCAAGACGTAAGACAAGTGTTATAGGTGAAGACTTCCCTTTGAATTTATCATACTTTTCATGCTAGAAAATTTATATGGCAAAGGTTGCTAAGAAAGAATTGCAAGATCTATAGCTAAAGCCTTTTAATTAGTCAAGACAGTTTTATGATCCATATAATAAATTAAAAGGACTAATGCCAAAGGTATATGAAGGACATCAACCTGCCCTAGGGGATTTTTTGGCCAATCTTCAGGATAGCTTTAAGGCAAGGGAGAAATATTATCATCGCCTCACTATTCCACAAATAAGAGATTTTGGTATTGAAACTAATATAAACAATTGCATGATGATGGTATTTTGTTAGATCCAGTGTATAAGGAGACATGGATAGATAAGAGGTCGCTCCCTCCAATCAGATGGTCACAGTAGGAGGTAGTAGATATTGATATAATTTCTCAAGCAACAATAGATAGAACAAGAAAGTGGTTAAGTTTGAGGATTAAACCAAGTGCTTCCAAAGGTCAACAAAAGAATATCCCTACTGATAATCCTCAATCTAGGGTACATAAGGAGTATACAAGAAGAACTAGATTAGAGTCAAGGAAGAATACCTCTACAGATCCTGATGAGGAAGCTGAAATTCCTTTGACTATACAAGAATTGAAATAGAAAGTAGATGAGAAAATGAAAGAAGTAGAATATTTGGTAAAACAGGGAAGCTTGGGGATTACAGCGGGCCTAGGGGCCAAACCACAAGTAGAGATTCATCTTGTTAGGACCGCTATTGAGGGTGTTACAATAACAACAGGACAACCATATCAAGAGGCTCAACCCTCTAGTGCCTCCACTTATACTGCAACAACTATTGGACTCCTACTACTACTAATACTACTACTACTACCACAACAACACCAACAACCACATCAACCACGTCTGCTGCTGCAACTACTTCAACACCACCTCCACCATTGGCTACAACAACTATTACTCCATCTTTTGTTGTTTCATAGATGCCTGCACCTACAATGACTCCTACAATTGAAACAATAACTATTCATAATATGGAGTCTGACTCAGACCAAGAGGATGCTGAGCCAGCGCCAAAGAAGGTAGAACCAAAGAATAGAAAGAGAATGACTCCTAGTACAGAGAAACAAAAGGAGCTTGTCGTACAAAAAGTATCAGAACTTTTAGAGGTAGCTCCTATGGATGTAGATGATCAGGGTGTGCAGGGACAACAACAGGATGAAGAGAAGGAAATTAAGAAAAAACAAGCTGAGGAGCATGATGAAAGGTTGGTTCTTACTCCACAATATGTAGAAAATTTGTTGAAAGATATAGCAAGTGGAGACAAGGAACAAAAAAGTCAAGAGCCAACTAAGGGCTTCAATGAGCAAGTGAGCGAGATGTTAGAAGAATATCATCAACAGTTGGATATTGATGGTGCTCTATAGGAAAAATTGGCTCAACAAGTGCTTCAACAACAACAACAACTTGCTATACCAGTGCTTCCCACTTAGGAAGAGGTCCAAGATCCTCCGTATACATAGGTTGAAGAAGAAGAGAAAAATGAGGAAGAGCCATTACATGAAGCTGGAAGGATGACTGTGCAAATAACAACTGAAGAAGAGAACACAGATGAGGGAACGCCACAATGGCTAACCTTCACTTTTGATAAGAAACAAAAAGTAGTGCTGCCTAAACTCACATGGCAGCAGGCCATTACAGAGGAGCCAAAGAAAAAAAATAAGGCTAAGACAATTCACCATTTGTCTAGAACTGGCTCCGGTGAAGTAATTGCCGATATTGCAGCTCCTGTGGAGACAAAAGGAGAGGGCCCTTAAAAATACCAAGTGTCACAGGTGAGGATGGGAAAGGAAACAAAGTGGGGAGAGCTTGATACTTTAGAGTTTTCTACTAGCATAGTAAGAAGTAGAATGGAGAAAGAACATAGTTCCCAACTACAAGTAAAGGCACAGTTAGATCAGTATAAACAATTACTTGTGGAAATGGGGAATCCTTTGGATTCAAGAACAAATGACACATTGCCTTCCACATCATCGCTATCAGAGGGTGATGTAAGAAATTTGATTAAAATAAGGAAAGTAGCTATCACTACAAAGTCTTGGGCGAAAGAGAATGTTTCAAAGGCAAGAATTTTCCTACAACATACAATACGTATTTACAAAAAGATCCTCAAAACAGAGAAAGCAATAAGAGATTGTTTGACAAATTGTGGAGTGAGGATCAAAGAATTCACCAAGAAATGTAAAAATTTGAAGAAAATATTGGCCTTGGGTGAAGAACTGATTAAAAATGAAGATTTGCTGGAAGGAGACAATTTCAGTAGTTTAAAATCTTGCATTTTTATAATAGAATTTAAGGTAGAAGTTCTTGAGCAGTGTAAATCAAAGATATTGGAGAAACATGCCCATCTTTTGAAATCTCTTGGTAAGTATGAGAATTTTGTGAAGAAGCTGTTAGGAGCATATGGTCATGATATTTTGAAAGACGGTCATATGAAGGAAGGTGTAGTGCCGGATCAATGGGATCAGTATGCGGCTTATCATTTTGCACCTACAACAGAGTTTAATTTAAAGTTAATGGATATGTACTCATTTTTTACTTCCTAGTGTATACATGTAGAAGGAGTAATTGATAATTTGGTTATTAGATGGGAGCAGGCAAAGAAAACTTTGAAGAAGTCCAAGTTTCGAGTTTCGTATGTTGTTGATTCTCTCATAGACACAGTTGCATGTTTTGTTAGTAACTAGAAGAGCTATAAAAAGAAGTAAATGATGAACACATAGTTACTGTACATGCAATTTTGAGAGCTTTTTGAAGATTTTTTTGGTTGCCACCAGAGCTGAGAGTTCAATTTCTATGCAACATCAACTTCACTTTTTGGGCAAATTTTGCATGGCTGTAATGGCCAATTTCGGGAACACACATTTCATAGTGATAGTTAATTAGTAGTTTCACTAGAGTTTAAGGTAGAGACTTGTATGTCAACTGCGACTCCTTTCTTTTGTAGTGCTTAATTTAGATAGCTTCAACTCCTAGAATTTAGGACATGAAACTCTATAAATTAGAGATTTTGATTCATTGTAAGGGTCCGCAAATTGATGATTTGAGGTCCATTTTAGAGATTCCATTAGAGATGTTATGTAGATTTTTATAAGTTTAGAAGATTTTGCTATACTATTTGAAGTTTAATACAAAAAGTAGCTTGTGGATTGCCTAATCTACTTGTGTGTTCTTTGTGATCTGGTAACTTCTATCATTTGAATCAGCAACTAGTTCTTTTAGATGCTTTATTATTTTATGAATCATATTGTGCATGTAAATGGTATATGAAGATTAGATTGATAGGGCGATTATTGGTTGGGTTATATTCATTTCCGTTGGTGTGTGAAGTTGTCTAACTTTATATACTTTCTGGGGCTCATTGTTTGAATTAGTGATATTGATAATATTTGGATTATGAAATTCTAACCGTGTGGATCATTCAATTGTTATTGTATCAATTTCATTGTTATTTCCTTGTTCCCCTCATCTATCTTTTGCTGTTTATTTTGAGAGAATCTAAATCAGAAAATACAAAAAAAAAAAAGAGGTAATTCAAAGTTGTTTCAACCAGTAGGCCCCTTGATAGGTACAATCGCATCAGCCACTGAGCTGCCCATCACCATCGAGACCCGACTATAGAGACCTTGAAGTAGTTAGCTTCCCAAAACTTACTGCTTTTTAGGAGAGGTGGTGAGTGTTCACATAAACTACCTAACTATTGGTGAGTGTGTCAAAACACCCGTCAACAGGCAGTCTTACCAATCGAGGTCAAGCTACCATAATTGCACATATCATTGAAAAATTCTGTTTCTGATGAAGACTATAGAGTGACAAGACTTTAGCTTGATCTTCTTAACAAACAACGTTAGAAATCATATGATCATTTACAAATCCATTAGACTCACCTCAAAAGGCAATATGAAAAGAGGGTTCACCCTCATGAATTTGAAGTCAGTGATCTAGTCCTTAGAGAAAATTTCCATGAAATCGACACGACCGAGAGAAGAAAGGAAAGATTGAAGCTAACTGGTTAGGTCCATATGTGGTAACTGTATATGGTGAAAATGGATAACAATAATAACAATATTGAAAGGCTAAATGAATTCAACCACAAAACCCTAGCCTAACAATCAACAAAGATCCACCATAACATATGAAGATTACCTAAGACAATGCAAATCACATGAAATCACAAAGATTATACCATCACATGTCCAATAAGGTTTTGATCTCCATTCTTCCTATCTCCATTGATCTTGCTTGATATATTTGCTCTCAGATTTTATGTGCACAAGAGCTCAACAAAGAACGGAATGTGGTTGCAAGTAGGATCGTAATGTAGTCAATTGATCAAGTAGTTAGCTCCTTAGGTCATTAGGGTTTGATAATGAAGGAGGCATCTCCTTATATAGAAGACACTATATGAAATGGAGGGATAAGATTGAGAGGAGTAAAAGGAGGTCGGCTATGATTAGAGGGTAGGTAAAAGAAATAATAAAATAATGAGAGGGGTAGGTAGTGTATGAATTAAGAGATGAATGACATGTGTCATGGGTAGAAAAGGCTAATGAATTAATTAAATAAATAAAGATTTATTTAATTAATAGAAGAAGTAGGATAATTTAAATAAATAAATGTATTTATTTAAATGAGAAATAAGGCTAGAAGAGGATAAATGAATTAATTAAATAAATAAAGATTTATTTAATTAATAGAAGAATTAAGATTAGATAATTAAATAAATAAAATATTTATTTAATTAGACTGGACAATTTTAGGTGTCTACATTTTGCCCCTCTTTGAGACAATGCGGCTTGTCATGTTGTTTCAAAGAAGATAAGATGAACTAATACTGAGTTGCCCCAGAATGGGAATGATATGCCCCCTCGAGAGATTGGATGAAAATGTCTGAAAAGATTGCAGATAATCTCTCGATAAGAAAGAGAGGCTAGAATGGACTGACCGGATAAAGTGACAAAGTCACGGGATAAAGAAGACTGACTCAAAAAATGAAGGCGAGGGCTAGGGTAGGCTATAAGATAAACCACGGGGGAAATACATCCTCATTGTCATCCACGCATCCACAAGAGCATATTGCAAAGCGAAAATAGAGCAGGAGCAATTAGCAGTGATGGCTTTCACTCACAGATTCGACCGCAATCGCCAATTTCAGAGGCCAGCAAAGGCAGGAGAGCCGATAAGTACCACCAAACCTCCTCGTACTTTGACGCATTTAATTTTGTCATTAATGCATGCCGAATAGGGTAATAAATGCGCTTAGACTAGGGTCCAAAAAGTGTCAAAAAATGTCCAGGCGTGTCTGCGTTGGTGCCAGGTGCATCTGGGTCAAGAAGGCGCGTCTATGTTTGTGTCATGCACGTCTATGTCTGGACCCGCATCTATGTCAAATGCGGCCGCGTCTGTGCTTGTGCCAGGCGCATTTGTGCCAAGAAGGCACGTCTATGTCAACTAGGCACGTCTATGCAGAGCATAGGCACGTTTGTGTTAGGCAGGCACGTCTGTGTTGTTCAGGCGCGTCTATGTAGTCTTTGAGCGAGTTTATGTCATGTAAGCGCGTTTGCGTTTGAAAAGTATGAATTTGCATCTTCTAGGTCAAATCAGCAGTTCTGTGATGAACATACGCTGTCGATTGGATAAGCTGCTGAGGGGATACACTCAAGCAAGTCCTCTAGGAAGACTAGGATAGATCAAGGCACTTTGTGATGAACAGTGAGTACCAAGATAGAGTACTTTGTGATGAACAAGGAGTACTGAAATATGAGCAGCACTTTGTGATGAATAGGGAGTGCAAATGTGAGTAACACTTTGTGATGAATAGTGAGTGTCACACACGTAGTACTTTGTGATGAACAGTGAGTACCACTAGGATAAATAGCAACACTTTGTGATGAATAGTGAGTGTCACTAGGGTAGAAGCAACACTTTGTGATGAACAGTGAGTGTCACTAGGATAGATAACCATATGCATTTAGATAGCAAGTAGCATTTTGTGATAAACAGTGAATGCCACTATAACTGACATGATTGAGTTGTTTGACTGCAAGAGTATTTGCTGATGCTAGAGTCACAAGAGAGATTCCCATCGACTCAGAGGTTGCGACCTGAGTTGATGGCCGAGGACAGAGCCGCTATCGATGAGATGGGTCTAAGACATGTACTGTATGTGCCTGAGTTTCGAGCAAACATGGGTTTGTTGACTGTGTTGGCTGAGAGATGGCACTCTGAGACGTTCACATTCCATTTGCCTATGGGTGAGATGATAGTCACCCTGGAGGATGTATACAGGATTCTGCAGGTGCTGATCCCATACGATCGAGATGGAGATAGGGAGGCATTGAGATGGGTATTTCAAGACCCTGGATTGGAGATGAGGGCAGGACACGTGGCATGGGACACCTTGACAGCCACAGGGTTAGCATTGCCGGCAGTGATCGGAGGAGCTATCAGTGGGTTCCTATGTCCAGATAGGGCGACAGGGGGATTGGCTATGGGCTGGGGGGGAGCAATGGAGACGTTGATGTCACAGCATACTAGATATGCCTGGGGACCATGTGTGCTAGCACACTTGTATTACGAGCTGCATCAGTTTGTTTATCATGGATCAGTGGGTTTGGGCTGCGGAGTGACATTGCTGCAGGTATGGGCCTACGAGCATCTGCCGGTTACCCAACCAATACACTTCAGGGGCAGAGGTCATGGACGCAGCTTTGTGCATTTGTATGATATGATCACATCACAGCCGCGGATTGGTAGGCTAGAGTACTGGCGGCGAGTGATTGATGACATTGATGAGGTCATATGGAGACCATATCTGGGCTGCGAGCAGTGGGAGGATGACGCAGTTGAGCTACCATACACCTTTCAGAGTAGGTACCTGATTGGGCGGATGCCCTATGTGCTAGAGAGGCAGCTGGTAGATAGGATTGGCCGACAGTTTGGTTGGATTCAAAGGATGCCCCGGGGATCAGGCATGTATGCCCGCATAGTCAAAGATCAGGCATAGTTTGGGCCGCTACTATCATATGATCAGGCAGTGACTCAGCTGGTGGAGATGATACCTCTACCTTGGGACATGTGGCCTGAGATCGAGGACGTCGGGATGGATGCTGAGTATACAGCATATTGGGCAGAGCATCCATTCCCCCGATTGATAGATCTAGGAGAGGCACTGGAGGGAGATGGTGGTGGTGATGAGGATGATGGTGGAGGCGAGGGGGGTCGAGGCCGATGGAGGAGGAGAGGAGTAGTTGGGGAGAGGCGAGTTGCACCTCGGAGGGAGGGTGGAGAGGAGAGGCAGGCTCGGGTGGTGAGGGGTCACGGTGGATTGCCTTTATAGGTGCCAGCAGCACAGGGTCCCAGGCAGGTACAGATACAGGGACAGGGACAGAGACAGGTACTAGTATAGGCATAGGGGCAAGTACAGGGGCAGGCACCCGTAGAGAAGGAGCCACAGGCAGGGGCAGAGGCAGAGGGGGTTGACCCAGTGGAGGCTGAGCTGCTGGATCTGAGGGAGATCTGCCAGGGCCAGGCAGATGAGATTCAGGATCTGGAGAGGGAGAGGGATTGGCTCAGGACCAGGCTCAGGGATACTGAGCGAGAGCAGGATCAGGCTATCCAGTGCTACACAGAGGCTGAGACAACACTGAGGGCTAGGAGGCAGGCAGCAGAGGACACAGGGGCCGGATATGCCTATGTCCTGCGGGCAGGAGAGGAGATAGCCTACTGGAGGGATCTCTACTATGGTGCAGTGCCAGCAGATCAGCGGGCGAGGAGCTTCCATAGACCGTCGCATACAACGACAGCTACGGGAGGGAGCCAGAGGAGACAGGCATCGAGTGGTGGGGTCATGGGTCCTCCACCACCACCAGATAGAGGAGACAGGAGGGATGATACTGGGGCGGGTCCTTTAGGCACTTAGATTCCACCGAGGCCAGGCGGCTCCGAGGGAGGGAGTTCATCATAGCCTTAGAGGGCTCCCTATGTATCAGTTTTGTACCATTTTTGTATTGTAGACACCTACGGGTGATTGTAGCCATATGATTTTGACATCATTGTATTATGACACTTTATGATTATATATGAGATGATTCATCTTTGCGGCAGCTATATGCATGTGTACCTATGTGATGAGATGTTCTTATGTGATGCTTATGATATGGATGCAAATATGTATATGATGCAATGCGATATATTTTTGTACTTTTTATATTTTAAAATGTTATGTCAATGCAAATGTAAATGTATGAAGTGCAGATGAATATGATAATGCAAATGATTATTGTGCTAACAGGTGTTGTGTGCAGGATGTGATGCAGTTGTGATATCTATATGTATGTATGAAATGCTTATATGTGGTAATGCAGGTGAAACTACATGAAATGCAAATATTTTTGGTGTGTCATTATACTCAGTCATGTGATAGCAGGCTATGCGGACTCGAGAAGGACAATGGAAGTCAATCAAGAAAAGGGGATGGAAGACAGAAGATATGAAAGTGAAAGAGCTTCTTGTGCATTATCATCATTGAGCTTTATTATGGCAAGTACGTTATGACAATCGAGGCATATGTTCGACCCAAAAAGTCATTGTACTTGTTTGCATGGAGATAAGATAGTCACAAACAAGGAATGCCCCAGTTCACACTAGACTCACAGTGTCCTCATATCCTTGGACAAGTCATAGCATTACTAAGAGACAATCCACAGACAGCAAATACAAATAGGTGACGATACCCCATCATTGCCTTTCTAGTCAAAGACATCCTAGAGATAGAATCTCTAGTCAAAGACATCCCGGAAAAGCTAAAAGACATGTCACCAAAAAAAAGATGAAATCAAAAGAAAACCAAGACTCGACACCAACATCCACTGTAGTCCTCAAGTTTAGTGTCTCTTGTCACTTGTATAAGTCTTATTTGATTGTGGTCACAATGTTTACGTTCACAGAAAGGATAGATAGCACTAAACCATAATGTTGTCTGAGTCTGTTGAAAGATTTGATTTGTTGAAGCCCATTGTTGCTGCTGTCTCATCTGAAACTGACTGAATCTATGAAACTGATACTTTATTGCAGAGAAGATGAAACTTTATTGCAGACTGGCGATGCAAATGCTGCTTTATTGTGGATTGTGCATGGATAGACTGAAGGAAGCTGGAAGAAACCGTACTCCTCGAAACATGTGATGTTCTCAGTTCCACACCCATTACTAGATGTAGGATTTGCCTTAGCCATAGATAGGATCTGATTTATTATGGATGGAAAGGGATGAAAAGGAATGTTTATTATGAATGGCTAACCAATCTTGGATAGATCAAAAACAAGCCATGATGGGAATGGGTAAGTTTATTATGAACGAATAGGTTGTGAGTGTGTGCAAAGTGAAATGATGAAAGAGAATCCTGAAGGAGGGAGGAGCAATGTCTCTACGCATGGCGCTGGTGACCCAGTTTTCACCATGGTACTTGCCCAGGGTGCCACCAAAGTGGTTTTCACCGTTGGACGAAATTATTTCTCTTTACTTTTTTCGATTTTTCAATGTTTTTTTTTTTGTGTCACAAGGCGCCTGTTTGCCAGGTTTTCACCAAGTAACGATTTTTTTGTTTTATAATTTTTTTTGTATTTTTGAATTAGGATACTCTGAAGAGCTATGTGTAGAACCTGCGAAGGTGCATGCTATTGATAGGATCCTCCAAAGGTTCACCTTCTGTAGTTGAGAGCTGATATGCACCAGATCCATATGTTGCTGTAATGATGTAAGGACCAAGCCAATTTGGTTCGAACTTGCCCTTCTTCTCTCTATCTTGTTGATTTTTAGGATTTTCTCTGAGAACTAAGTCACCTACCTCAAATGTGCGAGGCTTAACCTTGTGATTGTAGCTGCGACTCATTCGTTGTTGGTAAGCCTTGAGATGATTAAAGTAGTTTGTCTTCATTCATCCAATAGTTCCAGCTCTTGTAAGCGAGAGACCCTGTAGTCTTCATCACTGATGATGTTTTGCAAAGAGACCCGTAAAGAGGGTAGCTCGACCTCAATAGGAAAGATGGCTTCAGAACCATAGACTAGTGAATAGGGTGTAGCTCCTGTAGGTGTACGGACACTTGTGCGGTAGGCCCAAAGTGCAGGATTAAGTTGGATATGCCAATTACGACCAGCATCGTCGACTGTCTTCTTTAGGATTTTAAGGATTGTTTTGTTAGATGCCTCAGCTTGGCCATTACCTTGGGGGTAGTATGGTGTGGAGAAACGATGAGCGATATGGAAGCGGTCACAGAGTTCGCGAACATCCTGATTTTTGAAGGGACGCCCGTTATCAGTGATAATGGAAATAGGAATACCGTATCGGCAAATGATATAGTTAAGGATGAATGTAGCAATCTATTTTCCAGTAACTTGTGTGAGAGGCACGGCTTCAATCCATTTTGTAAAATACTCTGTGGCAGTGATAATGAATTTATGACCATTGGAAGAAGGAGGGTGAATCTTGCCTATGAGATCGAGTCCCCATTGACAAAAGGGCCAAGGAGACACAAGTGGTTGAAGTTCTTGTGCTGGCGCATGTATGAGGTCTCCATGAATTTGACATTGCTTTCATTTCTTGACAAACTGATATGAGTCGTTCTCCATATTGGGCCAGTAATATCCAGTCCTGATGAGTTTCTTGGCCAAGGTAGGACCACTAGCATGTGGACCACATATCCCTTCATGCACTTCCCGTAACGCAATCTGAGCTTCGTCACTTTCTAAACACCTAAGAAGAGTGCCATCTAGACCTCGCCAGTATAGGATATCAGCTAAAATGACATATCGAGAGGATTGGTGAATGAAAGTGCAACGTTGGTTATTTGATAGATCAGGAGGTAAAGTATTGTCACGTAGGTATGTGAAAATGGGACCATATAACTGGGATTCGGGACCAACAACGCATAGCGTCTCAGTAGGCATGAGCTCATATGAAGGGACCAAAAGGTTATCCACCAAGAACTCATAGCGGGTCTCGTTTGGAGGTAGATCGATCAGTGAAGCAATTGTAGCCATGGCATCTGTGGTGCGATTCTGCTCTCTTGTTATCTGCTCAAAGTCTATCTTTGTGAAATGTTGTTTTAGACCATCCACCATTTGTTTATAAGGAATTAACTTTTCATCTTTTGTTTGGTAATTATCAGTTGCTTGATGGATAACAAGTTGGGAGTCCCCAAAAACACGAAGTTCCTGGATCTTTCATTGAACTGCAATTCGTAATCCTGTTGTTAATGCCTCATATTCCGCTATATTATTAGTGCAAGGAAATGATAAGCGGTATGATTTTGGTATAGAATCCCCTTGAGGAGTTATAAAGAGGATGCCAGCTCCTGCCCCATGCTGTGTATATGAGCTGTCAAAGTATAGTTGCCATGGCTTTGCATGTGACATTATCAAAATGGATTCATCTAGAAATTCTGAACTTAGAGGAACATCATCGATCATGGGAGCATCTGCTAATTGATCTGCGATGGCTTGTCCTTTTATTGCTTTTCTGTCCACATACTCAATGTCGAATTCACTCAGTATCATTACCCATTTGGCCAGTCACCCAGTAAGTGTTGCCTTATTGAGAAGGTATTTCAATGGATCTATCCTTGCAACTAACTTTGTCTTATGAGTAAGCATGTAATGTCGTAATTTCTGTGAAGCAAAGACCACAGCGAGGCATGCGCGCTCAATTGGTGTGTAGTTTAGCTCATATCCCACCAATGTGCGACTAATATAATATACTACTTTTTCCTTGCCTTCAGTAATTTGTTGCGCTAAGAGTGCCCCCAATGCTATTGGAGTAGCTGAAATATATAATAACAGTGGTTGATCTGGAACTGGTGGCATCAGAACTGGCGGATTTAGAAGATAATCTTTGAGCGTCTGGAAAGCCCGTTGACAGTTGTCATCCCATTTGAATTTGATGTTTTTATGTAGTAGGTGCTGAAAAGGATTACACTTATCTGCCAGTTGTGCTATGAATCTTCGAATGGACTGGAGTCTGCCTTGTAAGGATCGAAGTTGACTGATATTTCTTGGTGGTTGCATTTCCAAGATAGCTTTGACTTTTGCTAGATCCACTTCAATTCCTCTTTTAGATACAATGAATCCTAGGAGCTTCCTAGAGGTTACTCCAAAGACACATTTCTTAGGGTTTAATCTTACTTTGTATTTTTCCAACCGATCAAAGGCAACTGAAAGTATGTCCAAATGTGTATTTCTGTCTATTGATTTGACCAAGAGGTCGTCAACATAATCTTCCATAGTTGCATGCATGAGATCATGAAAGATAGTAGTCATGGCTCTTTGATATGTAGCACCTGCATTCTTTAACCCGAAAGGCATGACATTCCAGCAGAAAGTTCCCCATGGACAAGTAAATGATGTTTTGTATTGATCCTTGGGTGCGATTCTTATCTGATTATAGCCAGAGAATCCATCCATTAATGATAGCATTTCATGACCTGCTGTGAGATCAACAATCAAGTCAATGTTTGGTAATGGGAAGTCATCCTTTGGACAAGCTTTGTTGATGTCTCTAAAATCTGTGCAAATTCTGATGCTGCGATCTGGTTTATTGACAGGTACCAAGTTGGAGATCCATTCAGGATAATCAATTGGGCATATGAATCCGACATCGAGTAATTTCTCAAGTTCTGCTTTGACTAGTAATGCCACTTATGGATGCATTTTTCTTAATTTTTGTTTTACTGGTTTTGCCCCCGGTTTAACTGTCAGATGATGCATTACCAACTCCGGATCCAATCCAGGCATATCAGCATATGACCAGGCGAAGTTGATTTGTCGCTTTTTGAAGAAACTTATGAATTTTGACCTTTCAGACTCTGTTAGTGATTGAGCTAGGAATATGTTGTGTGGAACCTCTTCTGTACCGATGTTTGTTTTGATAGTCTCCTCTGCCAACATGGATGATTTTTCCTCATATGATGCTGGGAGAATGTCAAGCCTTCCATCTTTGGGCACCTCAGAGAGGTTTTCACCCTCAGATACGTCCTTTCTTTTTACTTTTTTGGGGTCAGATAGCGCCACAATGTGGTTTTCGCCATAAGACCCTTGATTTGTTCTTATTTTCACATTTTTGCGACTTGAAGGTTCGACACCCTCACCAAAATATGCCACACTATTGAGTTCTATAGTGTATCCCGCTTTATGGTCTCCAGGGGGAAGATCATCCCGTATGCCTAGATAGTCAATAAAAGCTTCATCGTTTTAAAATGTATCCAACTGTGCAGGTCCTTCATGATCCCAGTCAATGAGTTGGTGGTGAACAAGGGAAAGGCCATTAATGTCTTCAAAGTTAGCGGGGCTAAGAGTGAAGATGTGGTTATATTCGGGTATGTCAAGGTAATTATCGAGGTCATCAATGGCACTCTCCTCATCAGTCTCGATCACGAGCAAATCCAAATTATCATCACTAGTAGTGCATTCTGGGACAGGTGTTCTCATCCTATGTGATTTCAACCTAGAACCTTGAGACAAGGACTGTGTAGACTCCTCATGGGTTGTTTCCTGACCAACTCTGAATTTTTTATAAAACTCCTCCTCTTCTATGGGTTCACCTGGCTCTCTGAATGTCTCGGTGAGCTCGTAGTCACTGGAAGACTTGTCGGAACCCCATTCCCATTCGTTGGAATATGTGGAATAGCGATTCTCTTGTTGAATTTTGGTAGCTTTGATTTGTAAGGCTTCTTCTGTCCTTTGGGTGTGGACCTTGGAAGTTAAGAAACCAAGTCCTTTCGAGCGTTCCTTCTTGAAAGTCAATTCAGGTTGTAAAGGTTCAATGATGCCTTCCTTTCGTAACCCCAGAGGGCTTTTTCCATCATACCCAAATTTTTGTAGAATTTTGAAGCCTTTGCCATATTTCTCACATGGTAGATTGACATGATCTTGTGTTTCCTCTTCATTGTCTCTGAAAAGAATTTGGTATAAATCTTCCTCTTCTAGTTCACCCCATCTTTGAAAGATAGTAGGGTCCCATTTGAGCGTCATGATGGAGATTTGCTTGTTAGGATGTGATCTTACATATTCTTTTGGGGAACTCATGACTTGTCGTAAGTACATGGTCTGATTGAAAGTATATTCCCCCATGCCTTTGTCCTGAAATTTGCCTTTAAGCTCACCTTGTTTTGATGTCGAAGGTTTTAATGACTCAGGATCAATATATGCCAATGAAGGAACAACCTCATGATTACTAGGAATGATGGTCTCAGTCTTTGATTTCAGGTTATTGCAATATATGAATGGATTAGGATCGCCGTTAACTATTACCTCCACTCCATTATGAGGAAACTTAATGCATTGGTGATATGTGGATGGAACTGCCCTCATTTCATGGATCCAAGGACATCCTAACAATATGTTATAAGTGAGATTTAAATTGAGGACTTGACAGAACACATCCTTTGTAACTGGCCCAACTCTGAGAGGTAAGATGACTGTACCCTTGGATGAATGCTCTTCATCATCATATGCCTTAATGGTGATCTTGTTTGTAGAATTCACAGCTTTATCAGAATATCCCAATTGTGTGATAGTGCTTAATGTGCAAATGTTCAGACCCGCTCCTCCATCTATCAGGACTCGTTTTATTCGATGTTTGTGTATGAAGGCTTCAATGTGTAATGGCGCATTATGTGGCTAACTTACAGATGCGTCATTGGCTTCTGTGAAAGTAAGGGAGTGTGGAATGGAAAGGTATCCCACCATGGCTTGAAACTGGTCCATGTTTAGATCAGTAGGGACAGCAGTATCTCTCAAGATTTTATCAAGAATGGCTTTATGTGCGGGAGATATGCGTAATAGTTCAAGAATGGAGATGAGTGCGGGTGTCTTCCCTAGCTGTTCTACAAGGTCATACTTAGGTTTGGTTGATGAAGAAGTGGTGTTTTTAGTTGGAGCACCTTGCAAAGTTATTTTACCTCAGCGGGTTGTAACATGACATTCAGAGGTAGGTTCAGAAGAAGATCCAACACCTTTTAGGACAATCTTGGGTCTCTGGGTAGAATTCTCAGACGTTTTGTCCTTGATGATAATGGTAGAGACATAATTGTCCATCGAGATGTGATTGATAGTTGAATCATAGTTGTAGGATGCTCTGGTATAGTTGGTTTGATCCTCTGTGGCTTTAGCTTTTCCCTTGTCATGTTTTGGGAATGGTTCCTTAAACATCTCATGTTCTTGATTGGATGAATGTCCCTCAATCTCAATATCACCTCTATCAATGAGATCTTGTATGATGTTCTTCAGTCGATGACAATTTCCTATCTTATGACCCTTTCTCTTATGAAATTCACAATACTCATCATCATTCCACCAATTTTGTTTGACCTTTGGTTCATATGGCGGGAAATCTGGAATTGTGATCACCTTGTTTGCCACTAACTTCTTGAAAACTGACTCAAGTGGTTCTCCCAACGGAGTGTACTTCCTTCATGATCTGGAAGTTGTTTGAGTATTCACTTGATTGTTTGTAGAACTTGATCCCGAAAAGATGACTTTGGGTCGCACTGTGTTGGCATCAACAACACCATCATTGACCGTGTTCTTGTTTTTATTCCAAAATCTTGGCTTGTCTTTGCCTTTAAAGTCATCTTTGTTTTCCTTGAATATTTTAACGACTCCTTGTTCAATTAGGACCTTTTCTGTCGCTAAGCCTTTTTCTATGACGTCCTTGAAGGTAGACAAACAAGCTTTCCTTAGATCATAGCCAATCTCTTTGTTAACATTTTGGGTGAACATTTCTACCATTTGTTTTTGTGGAATTTCACAAGAGCATCTGTTGGCTAGATTTCTCCATCTTTGTAAAAATGATGCAAAAGATTCTCCCTCTTTTTGCTTGGTGTTGCACAAAGTAGTGACTAATATGTCTGTCTCTATGTTGTAGGAGAAATGTTGAATAAATGCCTCCGCTAAATCACCCCATGACTTAATTCCAGGTGGAAGTTGGGAGAACCATTCCATAGCTTGATCACCTAAGCTTTGTGGGAATAATCTCATCAAATATGTCTCTTCTACTGCTACCTCAATGCAAGCTGTGAAAAACTGTCTTATGTGTGCCTTAGGATCCCCTTTTCCTCTATACTTGTCAAATTTAGGCATCACAAAGTGTGTAGGAAATGGAGGCATTGGAATGCTCCTGTCAAATGGATAAGGACATATGTCTCTCATTGTGTATGTTGGCTTCGGTGTATTTATGTCCACCATTTTCTTTTGTAAGTCCCTGATTTGTTGCTCCAAATTGCTCTTAGGTGGAGATCGAATTCTTGGACCATATCCTATGTTCGAGGTACCCATTGGAGGAGGTGCATGTTGCATATATGGATGATATTGATCATACACATGTTCATATGGAGGAGGTTTGTAATGATGCTATGCATATGGACCACTTGGTATAGATTCATGTTGAAGAACCCCATATCTATTTTGCGCATGTATACCATATTCTACAGGCATGTCATGTTCCATTGTGCTGCCCCCAAATTTGACATGAGGTTTCCTTGTGTCCAAATTTTGAGCATGCCTTTGAACATCCAATTGTTTTGGTGGTTGATCCTTAGCATTAGTATGTGATTGAGCATATTTGTCTGCATAAGACTTCCATAATGGTCTACGAAGGTAAGTATCATATGTTTGACCATGTGTATGTGGGACCTCTGGTTTTTGAAGCAAAGCTGATGGTGATTCAGGTACCATATGTGGTCCTCTATTTCCTCCACTATTAGGTCTCCTCTGATCCATATTGGAGTGAGGTTGTTGCAAAGGTCTATGTTCCATTATTTGAGACATGTCAAAATCATGAGGTATCTTGGCTCCACTTTGTGCCATCATTTGTAAGAAGTATTGTCTATCCCTCCTCATTATTTCCTCAACCAATCGATTGAAATGGGGATTCATGATGGATTCTTCCACATCTGCTAAATGTACTGAAAAGTTGTCCACATTGTCATTGTGTGTAGCATTGTTGTTTATAGTGTCCATGTTCTCAACATTTGGAATGTTTCTAGAGACATCCATGTCAAGTAATGTAGTATGATCAGAATTGAAAAAGATATCATTGTCATACTCATAAGAACTCATGTTTGCGGACTCTTGAGCCTCTTTAGTTTCTCTCCTAGATTTTTGAAGATGGGTTTCAACCATGAACTAGGTATTGACCAAGATGTGTGAGACTAGATGAAAAATGGAAAGAGTATGGAAGACCAAGAGTTGAATGGAATGTAAATGAATCTGAAGTGTACTTGCAATGCCCAAAGTGTAAGACCAAGTATGTATGTAGTAGAGTAGGTGTGACTTCCAAAGAGAGGATAGTTTCTCTTGATGAGGTAAGTTGACCTTGACTCTAAGTACAACCAAATGAGACCCAAAGGTAAGAAACCTTGATGAGGGACCACTTAGCAAAGTGTTGTATGTAGTGTGTTGACAAAGTATGATGAGGACAAGCAAGTGACCTTTTGACTCAAGTTTAGACAAATGTGAATGTAATGAGAGATGCAAAGCAATGATAGACTTTGTGAGACCCAAGGACAGGTTGAATACTAAATGAAACCCTGGAGAGATGACCTAGGAAGCTCAAGAATTCCGAAACTGACTATGTTGTTTGCTGGACTGTAACAGTTTTTCAATTCTGGACACAGACGCTCCTGTATACTTCACAAACGCGGTTTCCCGACACAGACGTGGCTCTGTTTAACATAGACGTGCTTCTGAGATTTTCTTGTTTATGTTTGCTAGACTATAACAGTTTTTTAATTCTAGACACAGACGCGCCTGTATACTTCACAGACGCGGTTTCCCGACACAGACGCGGCTCTGTTTAACACATACGCGCTTATGAGATTTTTTTTGTTTACCAAATGCAATGTTGACTGTTGAAACACAGACACGATTCTGTCCTTCACAGGCGTGGCTAGATAACACAGACGCTATTATGCCCGACACAGACGCGTTTCTACAAATTTTGTGCAATTTTTCCAATCTGTGAAGTTGTTTTGTTGTGACCCAATCTGACTGTTTGACTGATTTTCGTGACAAGAGGACACAATGTTGATAAAGACTCAATGGTTTGCAAGTGTCTAGACTCCAAAATAACTCCAAGAAAAGTGTGTTGTTTGATGTAAAAATGTTTTGCATACGATTGAAGACACAAAAGACACAATGTTTTGCTGTTTGGTTTTGAATGTTTTGAATGTTTAAAATAAGTCAAGCACAATTCTTATGGCTGGCCAAGACAATAGTTGTTGATCCCACATGGGGTTTTACCCCCAAGGCTATGCTATTCAGAGCGAATAATTAGATGCTTGACCTCACTGGCTCCACCCTCGGCACTCACTTCTCGGATCAGCCAAGCATCAATCCCCATGAAAACTCCCCATGGCGAACTTTGTATCTCTACTAAGAACCGTATGTGTGTAGGCCGCTACCAGAGGTCCGACCTCCTACCCCAACAACTAGAAGGATTTGGGCCTCTAAAAAAAAAAGGTGCTAGTAAGGGCATCCGTTCGTGTGGCCATACATGTGGCACTTTCAGCTCTGTAAATACAGAAGGCTCCCAGCCGGTAGGGGTTACGCCCTACAATTGATCAAATAAATTTGATCAAACGGGTTTATGGGGAGACATAGTGTTGGTATGAACTAATCAGCACACGTTATTCATAGTTTTCACCATGAATACATTTGATTATAGTGGTTCAGATGAGGTGGGTTTTCCTCGCTACCACTTGGTTCATTCTCTTCTCACTAGTAGTCCTAATGACCACATGGGAAGATAGGCCCTCTAAAGATTAAACAAAAAGAGCCTATTGCTCAAGACAAAAAAGACAATGATTCAATTTTAGTGCACCAATGGAAGTGTTTGCTAGTCTATGAAAACAAGGCACACAATAAAAATCCAAAACCCTCGCCAAGGATCTACAACAAAGAGTTGTTAGTAGTTTGGATTTGTTTGAAATAATCACCCCTTCCTGCATGCACACAAGTTAGGTAAATTTTAAAACCCAAAAGACTTTGCGAAAATAGGGGCCTTCAACCAAACGATTTTGCTTCCAAGACAAGCTGCACCAATTTTGTTAGCTAGATCTGAAAATGTTATCTTAAAATTAAACCAGATCTGAAACCCTAAATGCAAAATCCGAAAACTGAATCAATGAAAAATGCGAAATTTCAAAACTGGTGAACATAGACGCGGTTACCCTCTACACAGACACGCCTCTGTGACACAGATGCGGTTCTGTGAATCACAGACGTGGATAAAAAACACAGACGCGCTTCCCAAACGCAGACATGGATTAAAATGACACAAACGCGTTTCGGTAACACAGACGTGCCTTTCGGAAACCTGCAAAATAAAATTTTGTCGAAAAGACGGACGCAATTCCAGATGTCGCAGACACGCCAGAAAATCAAAAACGCGATCCAAAAGTATGCAGACACGAAAATGTCGAAAATGTTGTCGGAAATGCCAGATCTGCAACTTCAAACACAAAATCTGCAACCAAAGGTTAAATGTAAAAGGGACAAGAGTCCCATTGGGTGTGCCAAAATATATATGGTGAAAATGGATAACAATAATAACAATATTGAAAGGCTAAATGAATTCAACCACAAAACCCTAGCCTAACAATCAACAAACATCCACCATAACATATGAAGATTACCTAAGACAATGCAAATCAAATGAAATCACAAAGATTATACCATCACATGTCCAATAGGGTTTTGATCTCCATTCTTCCTATCTCCCATTGATCTTGCTTGATATATTTGCTCTCAGATTTTATGTGCACAAGAGCTCAACAAAGAACGGAATGTGGTTGCAAGTAGGATCGTAGTGTAGTCAATTGATCAAGTAGTTAGCTCCTTAGGTCATTAGGGTTTGATAATGAAGGAAGCATCTCCTTATATAGAAGACACTATATGAAATGGAGGGATAAGATTGAGAGGTGTAAAAGGAGGTTGGCTATGATTAGAGGGTAGGTAAAAGAAATAATAAAATAATGAGAGGGGTAGGCAGTGTATGAATTAAGAGATGAATGACATGTGTCATGGGTAGAAAAGGCTAATGAATTAATTAAATAAATAAATATTTATTTAATTAATAGAAGAAGTAGGATAATTTAAATAATAAATGTATTTATTTAAATGAGAAATAAGGCTAGAAGAGGATAAATGAATTAATTAAATAAATAAAGATTTATTTAATTAATAGAAGAATTAAGCTTAGATAATTAAATAAATAAAATATTTATTTAATTAGACTGGACAATTTTAGGTGTCTACAGTAACAACAAAGTATGGTTTAGGGGCCCATCAATTATCAACTTCAGAAGGGGATCCTCTCAATGAAACCCTCAATATCATACACCTAAAGAGATTCTATGCATATTTTGTGGCAGTGTACCTCGCATTCAAAATTAAAAAAATACAAAAAAAAAAAATGCAAAAGGAAAAAAATAGCAAAAATAGTAAAGAAAAATAATTTTTTCCTCTGGTAAATTCCACTTCTTGTGGCACCTTGGGAATATAAATACGGTGAAAACCTAGCAACATTCACTATGTGTAAAGGGTATTTCCATTATCCTTTAGTTTTTTGCATCCACCTTCTATGGTGTGATATTTGTCGCTACTTTCCCTCATCTGCATCTCCATTGCATCCATGTTTTTTTTGTGTGCTATCCCATGTTACCCACATGCCCTCATTTATAAGTTGCACCCATCCACTCTTCCTTACACTTCACTTATCCTTGACCATTTGTAAATAGTTTTTGTGCTAGGTTCTCTGTGCATTGTGTCATTATTGTCCTCTATATTTCCATTGTCTTCTCCTTAGTGGTTGTGTTGAATATATATACGAGTGGCTTGTGTATAGGTTTTGTTATACATATGTGTGTGTCGCACATGTTCTTCGAGATCATATCCTGTCAGCTCTTTCTTCAACAATTACCCTTCAACATCTTTGTCATCACGATCATATCGGGTCCCCTTTGTCTGTCAGTCCCATCAATCCTTCATCCAATCATCAGTTTGCACAGGATGTATCTTTCCCCTAGTCAGAAAGCATAATCTATCCTCATCCATTAGTCATCCTTTTGCAAAAGATATTTGGAACACTCATGTTGGCTTTGATTCCTTTTGATCTTTGTTTATCTTTTCAGAGCTCCTTTGTTTTGTTTCCTCTTGGTCGCCATGATCCTTTATATTATGGTGCGCTAGGAATAACAAATCAAGGGGTATGATCTTGTTGGTTTTGGTTTTGTTTGGTGTGTTTTTTGGATGTGTTCCTTGTTGTAACCTCATGAGGTCTCGACTATCTCATGTTATAATGGGACATGTCTTCTGCTTGTGGTTTTATATCATCATTTCTTGAAATGTTCTTTGTAACTCTATGTGGTGTTAGAATAGCCTTGCATGTTTGTTTATATGTGCTAGTCCTTGCATTTGTTGTGAACTTTCACCTTGGTTCCTCATACCCTAGTGCATCACATACAATTCTAAATAGAAATAAGTGTTTACTACATTGGCATCCCGTTCCAAGGGTGTTCAAGCTCCATGATCTTTTTGTTGGCATTTGATGAACCAATATGATAATATGATAATAATATATGTTGTCATTGATGTCAATAAGTACAGGTCAACCGGTATGAAGATTGGAAGAGATTGGTGAACCGGTATCAAGGTTTCACTAAGTGTGACTACCGATTGGTAGTATCAACTCTAGGGTTTCTGGTTTGGCAATCCATCTTGTGCGATGCAACTGGTGACATTGTGTGATGAGTTAGCTAAGAGATGAGGAAGAGATCAAGATGCCCATCAGTTTGTGCACATGAAGTATTTCCTTGAGGATCTTGCATGTGAAGATTGACTGCATTAAATGTCTACCTCAAGAATGAACATTCTTCTTAGCGGTATGAGAAGAAAGCGTGATGGGTTGCTAATTTTTATGTGTGGTGAAGAATGGATGATGCAAAATGACTTGCGATTTGTTTAAGATTGTTTCATTCTATGAAAAGTGTTTGGACGATCAGGATTGGACTGCTTGTAATTGTAAACCTAAGATGCTTAGGGTTTAGGGTTTATGTTACTGACCTAATTGTTGTCTATAATGTCGATGATGTTTGTTATTGTAAGTTGTTGGAAAAATTTATGTATGTATTCGAGTGATGAGATACTTGCCAAACTAGTGAGTAAAAACTATAGAGTGTGATTGCAGAGTGGAGGAACTGAAAAGGATCTGCCTTAGCATATAGTGTTGTTATCAGATCAGAGTTTTACCTATTGTCTTATAACCATTTCAACAGAAGGAAAATCCCTTTACCAGGTAGCTTTAATAGGCTTATTGTAAATCCTCTAACCAGGTGACTCAAGATCATTGAGCTCTTTAAATCCTCTAGCAAGGTAGCCTTTAATAGGGTTTCAACGTTTAACAGGGCATATAGCCATCCCTTAACCAGGTGATCTTTAACAGGATCTATTCCTAGTAGAACCTTATAGTAAAGTCTTTAACCAGACTAGGATCCTAATAGAGCGAGCTTAAAAAGAGTTCAAAACAAGCTTGTGGGTATTCATCCCCATCGTGGTTTTTCCCATTTGGATTTCCATGTGAAAAATCTGTGTGTCATGAGTTGTGCATTTTTCATGTGATGGTTAAGTATTCTTTGTTTGAGTGATTATGCATGCAGAGCTAATGGTTATGGTATTGCTGATATACCACATGCATATGTTTATGGGTGAGGTAGTTATCAAGTATTGAATGTATTTGAAGTGTTTAGTTTTACCGATTTATGTTTTCTAAAGTCTTACCGTGTTTAACCGGTATTGCCATGGTTAAGTTCAGTAATGAAGAAAACCGGTTAGCATTATTTTAACTTGATAAGTTGTAGAGAAGTTTTTGTATGTACTAATTCACCCCCCCCTCTTAGTACCAGTTAGGGTATTTGTTGTTCATCATTATTCATCAATTGGTATCAGAGCAACTCTAGGTCCTCGATGATATAAGCTTAATCACTTGAGGTAAAAGATCCTGCCTTAATGATGAAGAGGGAAGGTCCTAAGTTCAATAGAGATAACTTCAAAATATGGAAGGACAGAATGAAGATCTATATCAAGAGTTTGGGTGCTCAACACTGGATCTATGTTGAGTATTTCTATGTAATCCCCACTAGCACTCTAACCGATGATTAGAAAAGAGAGACTCAAGAAAATGGGCAAGTTATGGAAGCCCTTATTAGTAGTTTGTCTGATATTGAGTTCATTGATGTAGAAGATAAGGACACTCCTAAAGATGTATGGGACACATTGGAAACTATTTATGGCGGTGATGATCATGTCAAGCAAACTAAGGATGAGAGCCATAGAGGAAAATTTGAAGACATGAGGATGGTTGAAGGTGAGACCATTCAACAATATGGCATAAGGATCAAGATTGTTGTTGGAGATATCAAGAGCACTGGTGGAACAATTGATGATGCCACCATTGTCAGTAAATTTTTGAGATCATTGTTACTGGTCTATGGAATCAAAGTTGCTGCTATTCAGAAACTAAGGTCTATTGACAAAACCAAGGTATCCTTAGACTCTATCATTGCAAAGTTGACTGCATATGAGTTGAATAGCTATGATGGCAGTGTTCAAAATACTGAGTCAACTTTTAGAGCATCTGTTGCACCAACCAAAAAAGGAAAAGAAGTAAGTACCAATTATGAATCCATGCAAAGTAGAGGTATGAATGATGAAGAGATTCTGATGGAGTTTGAAGCTCTTCTTGCCAAGAGACTTTCAAAATGCACTGGAAACTATAGAGGTAAGCTTCCTTTAAAATGTTTTTCCTGCAATAAGGTAAGACATATAGCTGTTAACTATCCTAACAATGATAATAAGGATAAACCATAGAGGTTTAGAAAGTATAAAGGAGGAAATAGAAGAAATTGTCTTGTTGCAGTGGATGAAGAGAATGAGGACATAGTGTTTGTAGTTGTAAAGGAAGAAGTGTCTGACAAGAAAGCACTTGTCTTTGGCATTAACAACTCTAATGAATGGATTATTGATAGTGGTTGTTCTCACCATATGATTGGTGATCACAGAAAATTTATGTCTCTACAAGAATATGATGGAGGTGTTTGTCAAATTTGGCAATGATGCACCTTGCTTGGTAAAAGGAAAAGGATCCATTTCATTGAATGGAAAGATCAGTGTGGATGATGTCTACTAGGTAGAAGATCTTAAGCATAACCTATTGAGTGTTTCTTAGCTAAATGACAAAGGACTCTATCTAGAGTTCAAAGGTAGAGTCTGCAGTATAATTGGAAAGAGTGGTGAACTTATTGCCACCGGTAAGCAGACCCGAGGTAACTTGTTTTAGCTGAATGCCAAGATTAGTCGGTGTCTGATGGCAAAGTTTGATGATAGTTGGATATGGCATTGGAGACTTTTTCATATGAAATTTGATAATATTGTAAAGGCTAGTAAGATCAGGGCAGTAAGAGGATTGCCTTTGCTTAACAAACTGGAGAATTCTTTGTGCAGAGAATGTCAACTTGGGAAGATGTCTTCCTCAACTTTCAAAAGTAAGTCTTTTTCAATAGAGAACTTACTTGATCTTGTGCATACTGATTTGTGTGGTCCTATGAAAACTAGAAGTATTTAGGGAGATAGGTATTTCATGATTCTTACTGATGACTGCTCAAGAATGATGTGGGTCACATTCTTGAAAGACAAGTCTGAGGCATTTGGAAAGTTCAAAGACTTTAGAGAATTAGTAGAGAAGGAAAGTGGTCAAAAGATAAAATGCCTAAGAACTGATCAAGGAGATGAATTCACTTCTGATGAATTCAACAAGTATTATGAAGATAGCAGTATCAAGAGGCAATTGTTTGCCCCAAGGACAACACAACGAAATGGCATAGCAGAAAGGAATAACATGACTGTAGTTGAAGCGGCCAGAACAATGCTGATCCAAGGAAAGGTTACTCACACTTTTTGGAGAGAAGCGGTGAGCACTGCAATCTATACTATGAACTGGGTACTCATCAAGAAAGGTAAAAATAAAACCCTTTATGAGTATTGGACTGAGAAGACTCCCACTATGATTTATTTCAAAGTATTTGGTAGTAAGTGTTACATCAAGAGAGGTGAGAATCTGAGCAAGTTTGATGCTAAATGTGTTGAAGGAATATTTTTGGGATATTCCACTAAGAGTAAATCTCTCAAGTGCTACAACAATAGAACATAGAAAATTGTTGAAAGTATCAATGTCAGGGTTGATGAATCCCCTAAGGAGCTTGAGGAAACCTATAGTGAGAAAGTGGAAGGTGAATCGGGTATAGCCTTCTAGGAACTGGTTAAGAAAGAAACAAGTAAAGATCTCAGTGTTCCTGTACCAGTAGAAGCTATAGTAGGTGAAGAAGAAGAAGTAAGTGAAGAAGAAGAGGAGAAGCAAGCATAACCAACTAGAGTCATTCCTAGATATGTGAAACTACATCATGATCTGAAGAAGATCATAGGAGATAAAGATGAAGGGATACTCATAAGAAGAAAGGTGAAAGAAAACTCTTGCATGATTTCTGAATTAGAGCCCAAGACTTCCAGAGAAGCACTTACAGATGAAGACTGGATTAAGGCAATGGAAGAGGAGCTAGACCAGATAGAAAAGAATGCAACATGGTCTTTGGTACCCAAACTAGAACACAAGAATGTCATAGGTACCAAATGGGTCTTTAGGAATAAGTTAAATGAAGAAGGCACAATTGTGAGGAACAAGGCAAGACTTGTATGCAAAGGATATTCTCAGGAAGAGGGAGAAGACTATGGAGAAACCTCATCTCCTATGGCTAGATTGGAAGGTGTCCAAATGCTACTTGCATTTGCAGCATTTAAGGGATTTAAGTTATACCAGATGGATGTGAAGTCTACGTTCTTGAATGTAATCCTAGAAGAAGAAGTGTATATTGAGCAACCAGATGGGTTTGCCTTATCAGAAGATAGTAACATGATGTGTAGATTACACAAAGCCCTGTATGGATTGAAACAAGCACCAAGGGCATGGTATGAATGGTTACACTCTCATCTTGTGAAAATAGGATTTCTGAGAACAAGTGAGGATAGCAACATTTACCTAAAATTTGAAGGTGATCAGATTCTGATCTGTGAAGTATTTATAGATGACATAATCTTTGGAGGAGATGATGAAATGAGTCATGCTTTTGTAGATGAAATGAAGAAAGAGTTTGAGATGTCTCTGATTGGAGAGATAAAGTTCTTCATTGGTTTACAAATTCAACAAATGAAAGAGGGTATCTTTATTACCCAGTCCAAGTATGTCAAAGAGGTATTGAAGACCTTTGGCATGGAGGAGAGAAAACCGGTTGGTACACCGATGGTGATGGACTGTAAACTAACTAAGGAAGATGATTTAGTGTTAGTGAATGAGAAGGAGTATCGGTCAATGATCGGTAAGCTACACTATGTGGTGCACAACAGACCAGATATTGCTCATGCAGTGGGCATAGTAGCTCATTTTCAGAAAAGTCCAAGAGAATCCCACTTGGTAGCAGTCAAAAGGATTCTTAGATACCTGAAAGGGACTGTTGACTATGGATTGTGGTATCCATACAATGGTGATTTTAATCTCAAGGTATTTACCGATGTAGATTGGGTAGGTAATGTGGATGACCAGAAAAGCACAACCGGTGGAGCGTTCTTTCTTGGTGGAAGACTAGTCTCCTGGACAAGTAAGAAGCAAAGTTGTACTTCTTAGTCTACAGCTGAAGTGGAGTATGTGGCAGCATTTATGAACTACACTCAGTCAATCTTGATGAAACATGTATTGGATGGTTTCAAAGTACCTATATCTGAACCGGTGAGTATATTTTGTGAAAATACTAGTGCAATCAATATTTCCAAGAATCTGGTATTGCATGCTAGAACTAAGCATATTGAGATCAAGTATCATTTCTTGAGAGAGAAGGTTCAAAATAGAGAGGTTGTATTACACCATGTTTTCAGTAAGGAGCAGCTAGCAGACATATTCACTAAACCCTTACCGAAGACTACATTTACTTATTTGAGAGGCGAATTAGGGGTTTTTCCCCTTCATGAAGTAACTAAAGATGTGTGCTCCACATCAGTCAGGTATTACAGTGTCAAATCTTTTAGGATTGATGTGTTGAAGGATGCTACTCCATAGGGGGAATAGTATAGTGGAGTATGGGTGCTTGTGCCTCCACTTTGGCATTGTTATCAAAGGGGGAGAAGATATATGATAGGGGAGAAGATATTCGATGAAGATATTTTAGATGCACTGGTCTATGATGTTTTTTAGTTGCAATGCTAAATTGAGTATTGCCATCAATGCCAAAGGGGGAGATTGTTGGCATTTGATGAACCGGTATGTTAATATGATAATAATATATGTTGTCATTGATGTCAATAAGTATAGGTCAATTGGTATGAATATTGGAAGAAATTGGTGAACTGGTGTCAGGGTTTCACTAAGTGTGACTACCGATTGGTAGTCTCAGCTCTAGGGTTTCCGGTTTGGCAATCCATCTTGTGCGATGCAACTGGTGACATTCTATGATGAGTTAGCTAAGAGATGAGGAAGAGATCAACATGCCATGTTAGTTTGTGCACGTGAAGGATTTCCTTGAGGATCTTGCATGTGAAGATCGACTGCATTAAATGTCTACCTCAGGAATGAACATTCTTCTTAGCGGTATGAGAAGAAATCGTGATGGGTTACTAATTTTTATGTGTGGTGATGAATAGATGATGCAAAATGACTTGCGATTTGTTTAAGATTGTTTCATTCTATGAAAAGTGTTTGGACGGTCAGGATTGGACCGCTTGTAATTGTAAACCTAAGATGCTTAGGGTTTAGGGTTTATGTTACCGACCTAATTATTGTCTATAAGATCGATGATGTTTGTTATTGTAAGTTGTTGGAAAAAGTTATGTATGTATCTGAGTGATGAGATACTTGCCAGACTAGTGAGTAAAAACTGCAGAGTGTGATTGCAGAGTAGAGGAACTGAAAAGGATATGCCTTAGCACATAGTGTTGTTATCAGATCAGAGTTTTACCTATTGTCTTCTAACCATTTCAACACAAGGAAAATCCCTTTACCAGGTAGCTTTAACAAGCTTATTGTAAATCCTCTAACCTGGTGACTCAAGATCATTGAGTTCTTTAAATCCTCTAGCGAGGCAACCTTTAACAAGGTATATAGCCATCCCTTAATGATGGGGTTCACCTAGTTTGCTCAACACTTCACCTAGCTAGTGTTGCTCAATTCCACCAACTCACCAGGCCTAGTTGCTCTCTAGACCTCCAAGTACTTCTCAGTCTCTTCTAGGGCTTGATTCTTAACCTTTCTAAGGTTTTTGCTTCAAGTGTTTTGGCTAGGAACCCTACCAATTCACAGTGCTTCCCATGTGCTCAATTATGGCTTCTTGGCTTCAAGTTGTCAAATTGACCTCCTACCATTGTGATATGATGTAGAGGTTTGGAGGTGTCTTCTAACATGTTTTGAATGCATTTAGGGTCCTTTTAAGGTATGCAATCATTAGGTTTCTTACCGATTTCAAAATCTTGCCTAGAAAAGGGCTACAAGGAATTAGCCCCAATTAGGCCTCCTAAAACTAGTTTTTTAGGGCTTGAGTGAATACGGTTCAAGAGATCCCCAAACAAGTTTGGCTTTTCTTCAATGGTTCATTTAACCCCAACAAATTTTTGTGGTTTTGGCTTCTTGTTTCACCGTACAATATGCTAACCCCAAAATGAGGGTTTTGAAGGGTTTTCTAGGCCTCTAACCGGCAGTGAATGGTCAAGTTGGGCTTTGATCATTAAATGACCTTTTCAAGGATCCTCCTTGGACCTCTCCAAAAACTTAGAAAGTGATTTGGCATTCACCTCTGCACTTGGCACTTCATTTTCACCTTATTTCCTCTAGCCGGGTTGCTCCTGGACTCGCCTAGAACAAGGTGACAATCATGTTAAAGCTATTCTCCAGCACTTGTCCCTACATACGTACACTGTACAGGTGGTTTCCCTTCATGTCCCAACAATCCATGATGTCAGCATGTGTGGAGTTCATGGGGCAACCATTTTCACATAAAACTGCTATATACAAGCCAAAACTGGCTGTTTGCAAACTAAAGCAAGAAAACTCTAATGAAAACTATTTACAAAACTTTAAATTGAACCAAAAACACTCTAACACACTAGAAAAACTCAATCCATTTTCAATTACAAAATGAGTAAAATCAAGCCAAAATGTTGCCAACTAGTCTGAAAATGAGTAGTTTCAGATTGTTGAACTTACATGACACATTTTTCAACCTTTGTAACCATGAAAGAGAGGTTAATTATATCTTTTACCATGTGTGGAGTCATCGTAGGGTGTTGGACAATCCCTAAATCCATCGCTAACCAATTCAGAACAAAAGTTGTCAAAAGTTGTCATGACAACTTTTTGCAACTTTGCACTTTTGCACTTTTTGGTCTTTCCAACCTATGAGACCTCTTCTAAGTCATCACAAATGACTTTTAAAACATTCCTAAGACTAATTTAACCCTCCCTAATGCCTATACCAAGTTTTGACATTTTTGACCATCAAGAAGGTCAATTACCTACTCAAATCCACTATTTACACAAAAATGCAAATCTAAGAAGAATGAACTCAACCTAGGCCTACATCGACTCAAAATAGTAACTCTTGGTCCCTCCTAGAGTCCTTATTCACTATTGACTTGGCTAGGGTCAGTACAAGCTAAAATTGAGAAAACTAAAAAGTCTAAGTCCTAGGTGCTCCTGCACCATTCTCCCAAACAAAAGAAGATCATGTCACCTCCTTGGAAATCAGATTCTGATCAATTACAAGATTCTTAAACTCTGTCTCAAGCACCCATGTAGCTTCAGCATCATCCATGCTCTTCCATTTGACAAGGTTCTCCCAATAGGCTTAATGCCTTGTCTTCTTGGCGATCCTTGAACTCAACACCTTCTCGGCCTTTGGATTTGGTTTGGATGGTAACTAAAGGTTGTTCACATCATCTGATACCTCTGAGTGACTGCAATCTAAACCTTGAATCAATCCCTTGTATGCAGCTAAGTTTTCTATGTTGAAGACTGGTGACAATCCTATGTCACTAGGTAGATCCACCTTGTATGCATTTTCTCCATACTTGGCTAGAATGGCACATGGACCTATCCTCCTCATTTGCAACATCTTTGGCACTCCTTGCTGTAGCCTTTCTTTGTTTAGGTGCACCATGACAAGATCTCCTACTTGAAATTGTAGGTTCTTCCTTCTTTCATCAACTTTTTGTTTGATTTTTCTTGTATTCTCCATTAATGCTTGCTTAACTGATTCATGGATCTCCTTCATTGATTGAGAAAAGTCCTCTGCATATCCACTTCTTGCTGCTACACTTCCTAAGTCTCTCAACTCCAAAATGCCTCTTGGGTGCACACCATAGACCACTTAAAAAAGGGCTCTTGCCAGTAGTCCTATTCATGGTGTCATTATATGCATATTCATCTTGTGAGAGTACTTGATCCCATGTCTGACCATATTCCTTAGTAAGGCACCTTAATAAGTTTCCTAAGCTTCTATTCACCACTTTGGTCTGCCCATCTATTTGAGGATGGTAGGCTGATCAAAAGAGAGGTTGGTGGAAAGCTTGTGCCATAGTGTCTTCCAAAAATGACTCATGAACTTTGAGTCCCTATCTAAAACAATGCTCATGGGTAAACCATGTATCCCCACTATCTCTTTGAAGAACAATTGAGCTATTTGGCATGCATCATGAGTAGTCTTGCAAGGCACAAAGTGAGCCATTTTTCTAAATCTATCTACAAAGACATAAATGTTTTCATATCCTTGCTTTGTCCTTGGTAAACCTACTACAAATTCCATGCTAATACATTCCCAAAGTCTATTTGGTATGGGAAGAGGTTGGTATAAATTGGCATTTGTAGAAGTACCCTTGGCCTTTTGGCAAACTATGCAAGTCTACACATATTTCTTCACATCTTGATTCATCCTTGGCCAATAGTAATACCTTTGAACCAACTCTTGAGTCTTATTGACTCCAAAATGTCCACTAAGGCTGCCATTATGCTTTTCTAGTATAAGGTTTTCTCTCATTGAGCCTCTAGACACACAAAGCTGCTCACCTTTGAACAATAGTCCATTTTGCAAAGTAAAGAATACTCACTATGGAAGTGATTTTGATACTCCTTACACACCTTTTAGGCATTTGAGAAGTCTTCATCCTTCAGGTACAAGTCTCTAAAACTATCCACACCTATGCTCCTCAATTGGATTTCTTGGCCTATCAAAAGTCTCCTACTTAATGCATCAACTACCCAGTTTAACTGCCCTTTCTTGTGCTTAATGGTGAATGAATAGGCCTACATATACTCCACCCATTTCATGTGTTTATGACTGAGTTTGCCTTGTGAGTTTAGGAAACTCAATGCTTGGTTGTCCGTATAGACCACAAATTCCTTAGGGAGGACATAGAATCTCCACTTCCTCAAAGCTTGCACTAAAGCATATAACTCAAGATCATAAGAGGAGTATTTCCTCTTGGCATCACTTAGCTTCTCACTATGGAAAGCTACTGGTCTTTCTTCTTGGCTTAGGACAACACCTACTGCAACATTGCTTGCATCACATTCTACTATGAAAAGTTTCTCAAAACTAGGCAACACTAGCACTGGTTGAGTAGCTATCTTCTCCTTCAAGGTTTCAAAACCTTTGTTCGCTTCTTCACCCCACTGAAACTTTGCCTTTATTCCACCTCTAATGGTGTCTAGCATTGGTGCACATATAGCACTAAATTGCCTAATGAACTTCCCGTAGTACTAAGCTAGTCCATGGAAGCTTCTCACCTCTGTTGCTGACTTAGGAGTGGGCCAATTTACAATGGCTTCAACCTTGCTAGGATACATCTTGAGGTTTCCTTGAGACAGCACAAACCCAAGGTAAACCAACTCCTGCTTAACAAAACAACACTTATCCAAGTTCATGGTTCACTTTTCATCATACAATCTTTGTAATACATCTTGCAAATGATTAATGTGATCTACCCTATCTTTATTGAAAATGAGAATATCATCTAGATATACCACCACAAATTTACCTATGAAGTCCTTCATCACCTCATTCATGAGTCTCATGAAGGTTCTTGGAGAATTGGATAACCAAATGGCATTACAAGCCACTCATTAAGACCCTCATTAGTCTTAAATGCAATTTTCCATTCATCACCCTCCTTAATCCTAATTTGATGATATCCACTTTTAAGGTCAATCTTGGTAAAGTACTTGGCTTCCCCTAAACAATCCATTAGGTCTTCTATTCTAGGAATAGGGAACCTATATCTAATGATGATCCTATTTATGGCTCTAGAATCAGTACACAATCTCCAAGTACCACCTTTCTTTGGTGCTAACATGGTAGGGACAACACAAGGGCTAATGCTTTTCCTAATTAGGCCTTGGTCTAAGAGCTCTTGGATTTGCTTGGCAATTTCAAAATTTTATTGGGGAGTCATTTTATAAGCTGCCTTATTAGGTAAGGATGCTCTAGGAATGAAGTCTATTTGATGGCTTATGGTTCTTTTAGGAGGTAAGGTGGCTGATTGTCCTTCACTTACTATGCCTTTGAATTTCTTCAACAAATCTTGCACCTCTAATGGCAAATCTGGCTTCTCTTTCTTGTCTTCCTCTTTGGGCTTCATTACTAGTGCAAACCCTATACCTTCACCTTCCTCAAGTGTCTTTAAGAACTATTTTTCACTCACCAAAAGAACATTAGGACCTGCTGTCCTCTTTTCACCTTCCTCAAGGATAGACTGAATCTTGAATGTGACTCCATCTTTCTTGAATGAGTATGCATTCTTGGCTCCATCATGGATAGCTTGTCTATCAAATTGCCATGGTATTCCTAATAGAAGATGGCATGCATCCATGGGTAGAACATCACATAACACCTTGTCCTTATACCTCCCAATAGTAAAATTCACCCATGCTTTCTCATTGACTAGGACATGCTGGCCTTTGTTCAACCAAGTGACTCTATAGGGATTGTTATGGGGTATCCTTTGCAATTTGAGCTTACTCACTGCCTCTTCTGACACAATATTGTCTGTAGACCTTGAATCAATGATCACTTTGCACACTTTGTCCATAATCTTGTATTTGATCCTAAATAAGGACCTTCTTTGGCTTGGCTCCTCTCTGACCGATTCTTTGATCAAAGTTCTCCTTATCATCAAGTTGTCACCTACCTCTAACTCTAAGGAAACCTCTGAAGTCTTGCTTCTTGAAGACTCTTCTTGAAGATAGCTCACTCTTCTTTCACTACCATGTGATGATGATCCTTTCTCTAGACACCTATATGCTGGATGACCAAGTTGGTTGCAATGGTAACACTTTATTGTTGCAAAATATGAGGAACTTCTACCTTGGCCACTAGATCTTCCTCTGGAACCACTATTGGATCCCCTTCCTCTATTGAATCCTCCTCTATTAGTACCACTCTCTTGCTGCTCAGTGAGTTTAGACTCTCCTTGTGTTCTTTGTTCATAAATTCTTCCTCCAAAGCCTCCTCTATGGCCTCTATTGTCCTTTCCTCTACCCCTGACCCTATTGTTGCTTGAGTCATGTCTTCTTTTCATTTTTTCCTCCACCTTAAGGGCTAGTTGATAGGTTTGATGGACTATTTTTGGGCTCATTAAACTGATTTCTTCTTGGATGTTCCACCGTAGACCATTTAGGTACCTAGCAACCTTGAGACTCTCTTCTTCCATCGCATGAGATCTAAGGCTAAGTTTATGAAACTCCTCCATATAACTATTGACATCAAGGTCTTTTTGTCTTAAGTTTTTCCTCTTCCTATGAATTTGCACTTCATAGTCATCAGAGAGATAGACTTCTTTGATTTTGACTAACATCCCTTTCCAAGAAGAGATGGGTGCTTTGCCCATTTTATTCCTTTCATCTTGTACAAATTTCCATCATGTGAGAGAAGCTCCTCTCATCCTTGACTTGGCTAGTTTGACTCTTTGGGCTTCAGTTATGCCTTCACATTCAAAATGGTTCTCCATGCCTTCTATCCATTCTAGAACTACTTCTTCCTCCATCTTACCAGTGAACAATGACAATCCTTCCAGTGATTTACCACTCAAGGTGTTCAATGCCTTTAGGAAAGGTTCTTGCTCTAGGCTAGGATCAGGTTTAGGTATGACACTTCTTTACCCTTCCCTTTTTCTTCTTCTACCTTTACCAACACTTCATCTGCCTTGGTTTCTACCTCTCCAAGCTTACTCTCCAGTTCTAGCAACTTCTCTTTCAGGAGTCTATTCTCTTCCTCCTGATCATCCACTTTATTTTCCAACTCTACATTGGTCACCATGATGTTGTCTCCTATAGATTCCACTAAAGACATATACTCACCTATCCCAAATCTTATAAGCTTTGATACCAATTTGATGGGGTTCATCTAGTTTGCTCAACACTTCACCTAGCTGGTGTTGCTCAATTCCACCAACTCACTAGGCCTAGTTGCTCTCTAGACCTCCAATTCCTTCTTAGTCTCTTCTAGGGATTTATTCTTGACCTTTCTAAGGTGTTTTCTTCAAGTTTTTGGCTAGGAACCCTACCAATTCACAGTGCTTCCCATGTGCTCAATTATGGTTTCTTGGCTTCAAGTTGTCAAATTGACCTCCTACCATTGTGAGATGATGCATAGGTGTGGAGGTGTCTTCTAAAATTTTTTGAATGCATTTAGGGTCCATTTTAGGTTTGCAATCATTAGGTTTCTTACAGATTTCAAAATCTTGCCTAGAAAAGGGCTACAAGGAATTAACCCCAATTAGGCCTCCTAAAACCGGTTTTTTAGGGCTTGAGTGAATACGGTTCAAAAGACCCCCAAACAAGTTTGGCTTTTCTTCAATGGTTCATTTAAACCCAAGAGATTTTTGTGGTTTTGGCTTCTTGTTTCACCGTACAATATGCTAACCCTAAAATGAGGGTTTTGAAGGGTTTTCTAGGCCTCTAACCAGCAATGATTGCTCAAGTTGGGGTTTGAGCATTAAATGACCTTGTCAAGGATCCTCCTTGCATTGGAAACTCTATCCCAACTCCTTGGACCTCTCCAAAAACTTAGAAAGTGATTTGGCATTCACCTCTGCACTTGGCACTTCATTTTCACCTTATTTCCTCTAGCCAGGTTGCTCCTGGACTCGCTTAGAAAAAGGTGAAAATCATGTTAAAACTCTTCTCTAGCACTTTTCCCTTCATATGTACACTATACAGGTGGTTTCCCTTCATTTCCCAACAAGCCGTGATGGAAGCAGGTGTGCAGTTCATGGGGCAACCATTTTCACATAAAACTGCTATATACAAGCCAAAACTGGCTGTTTGCAAACTAAAGCAAGAAAAATCTAATGAAAACTATCTACAAAACTTTAAATTGAACCAACAACACTGTAACACACTAGAGAAACTCAATCCATTTTTGGATTAATGGATTCAATCCATTTTCAATTGCAAAATGAGTAAAATCAAGCCAAAATGTTGCCAACTAGTTTGAAAATGAGTAGTTTCAGATTGTTGAACTTACATGACACATTATCCAACCTTGGTAACCATGAAAGAGAGGGTAATTATAGCTTTTCCCACATGTGGAGTCATCCTAGGGAGTTGGACAATCCCTAACTCTATCGCTAACCAATTCAGGATAAAAGTTGTCATGACAACTTTTTGTAACTTTGCACTTTTGCACTTTTTGGTCTTTCCAACCTATGAGACCTCTTCTAAGTCATCACACATGAATTTTAAAATATTTCTAAGACTAATTTAACCCTCCCTAATGCCTATACCAAGTTTTGACATTTTTGACCATCAAGAAGGTCAATTACCTACTCAAATCCACTATTTACACAAAAATGCAAACCTAAGAAGAATGAACTCAACCTAGGCCTACATTGATTCAAAACACTAACTCTTGGACCCTCCTAGAGTCCTTATTCACTAATGACTTGGATAGGGTCAGTACAAGCCAAAATTGAGAAAACTAAAAAGTCTAAGTGCTAGGTGCTCCTGCACCACTTAACTGGGTGATCTTTAATAGGATCGGTTCCTAGCAGAACCTTATTGTAAAGTCTTTAACCAAACTAGGATCCTACCAGAGCGAGCATCAAAAGAGTTCAAAACAAGCTTGTGGGTATTCATCCCCACCATGGTTTTTCCCATTTGGGTTTCCACTCAAAAAATCTGTGTGTCATGAGATGTGCATTTTTCATGTGATGGTTAAGTATTCTTTGTTTGAGTGATTATGCATGCAAAGCTAATGGTTATGGTATTGTTGATATACCACATGCATATGTTTATGGGTGAAGTAGTTATCTAGTATTGAATGTATTTGAAGTGTTCAGTTTTACCAGTTTATGTTGTCTAAAGTCTTACTATGTTTAACCATTATTGCCATGGTTAAGTTCAGTAATGAAGACAACCAGTTAGCATTGTTTTAACTTGATAAGTTGCAGAGAAGTTTTTGTATGTACTGATTCACCCCCCTCCCCTCTCAGTACCAGTTAGGGTATTTTTTTCATCATTATTCATCACTTTTCATTTACCTATATCCATTGCATTGCATTTAACCTGATTGTTTTGCATTTCTCGATTGCGACTAGGAATGTGCACACATCCCCTGGTTCTTTTGTCCCTCTTATAATCCTTGCCTAATATACTTGAAGAGGGGAAAATAGATTAGAAGGTCAAATGATCAAAATGATAGTGAAGTAAGCATAAAAACCATAAAACATCAAAAGACCATTTCACCTTTCTATTTTACCTTCTCCTTTGGATTGAGCTTGATGAAGTGAAGGTGCCCTTTGATGATGCTCCACTTGATGTGCTCCTTTGATTGATTTGGATGTGGATTGATCTCCTTTGTTCTCAACAAGATAGATTGATGGATTTGATAGGATTGGATTTTAGTGATGGAGTATGAATTTGATAGATTTGAGAGAAGATTAGAAGAGGATGAGAGAAGAAATAGGCATCATGACAATGCATGAGAAGTGGATCATTTGTGAGGAGAATAGGCTCCAATTTATAGATTGGAGAAGGCCAATGGAGGGACAAGATTGATTTGATCATGAAGGGTTGAGATTAATTTTAGATAGAAGGCATGGATCAAGGGTGCCTTGGGAAAATAAACAGGAATATAAAATTCCTTTTGGAAAAGGGGGGAGAAATTTGAGTTTCAAATATGAGGAATTAAATATTCCAAAATAAGGATGCATCGAGGGATTCAAAGAAATTTGAATTTCTTTGAGAGACTCAATGTTGATGTGACATGAGTGGGAATTAAAAATTGAGGGATAATGATAAGCATTATTATGAGAGATTCTAGAAGGATTAATTAGGTTGACTGGGATTAGGAAAAGTGATTTGTAGGAACTACATGACTAGGTTAATTAATTAGAATTAATTAACTGAGTGGGGTTTAGAGGAAATAATTATTGGAGGGGTATTTAGAAGAATAGGGGAATAATTAATTTATTTGATAAATTAATTATTGGACAATAGTGACAAGATTAATTAAATTAGATTTAATTAATTCTGAGAGGGATAAGGATAACACAATTAAATTAAATTAATTAATTATGTTGATAGGCTTAAATTAATTTTAGGTGTCTACATTTTTCCCCTCTTTGATATAGCATCATGAAATGATGTTATATCAAAGAAGAATAAAACATAGTGGAAGAAAAGAATAAGGACTAGTAGCATGATGCCCCATTCATGAGATGAAGAAAAGGATAAGGACTAGTAGCATGATGCCCTAGTCTTGAGATGAAGAAAAAGGATAAGGACTAGTAGCATGATGCCCCAGTCATGAGATGAAGAAAAAGGATAAGGACTAGTAGCATGATGCCCCAGTCATGGGATGAGGAAGAATGATAAGGAGGAAGGATGATGAGGAAGCAGTGGAATGCCCCCTCGAAAGGACATGCGAGTTCGAAGAACACGGGTGTGCTCTCGAAAAGGAATTAGAAGAATTAGCGATGAAATGATGAAGATAATGAAAGAGGGAAGTAGGATGGGTTGGAGTGTTGTGAATGAAATGAGACAAAGAAATGGTAAATGGATTGGATCTTGTTGAGCAAGTATAGAGAGAAAACCTAGATTTGATATTGCCATGGATAGTCTAAACCACTGATTATAAGAACCAGGATGATATGAAGATCTGAGGCATGGACTGACGCTAAGTCAAACAGCAATGCCTTGCACACAATCATGCAAGTATTGATAAACACTAATGCAAGGTTTTCGGTTCATACAAGGAAGACCTTCAAACATACCATGCCATGAAAACTATGCCCCATTATACATGAGCCAAGACATACCAAGATATAGGATGATCAAGGCAGTCCTGAACAAGTATAGTCCAGGGACACAAGATGAAAACAAAGTGAAAATCTCAAGCATGCAAACAATATGCACATGACCAACTTACATCTCTTGCCAAGAGTAGGACATGGATTTGGATAAACTGTCAGACTAGGGAAGGATACATCCCAATGGGCAGGTGATGGATTGATTGATGGATGGTAAAAGACAAGTTGGATGTGTAAGATCTGCAGATGAGAGGATTGTTGCTTGGATTTGATTAGCATAGTATGGATGGGTGCTTGGATTAGGCACAAGTTAGTGCGAGCTCAGGTAGATGGGAAAACTTTGTTTGATGGATTGGATAAGATTGGAAGAAGGATAAATGATTAGATAGGATGAGAAGGGGGATGGATGATTGAGTAGGATTGGATTGGGGATGGGATTAATGATTGAATTAGAAGAGATGGAGAATGTGATTGGATAAGATAGGATTGGATTAAAATTGGATAGGATGGAGTGGATTGGTGGATAGGATTTGATTGACTGGAACCAATGACAAGGGAGAACCAATGGGCAGGTAAGAGGATGGATGAATGGAAGGAGGGTGTTATTGTTTAAATAGGAGACATATGGATGGAGTGGATGGATATGTATAGGATATGGAGGACTGGAGAATAGGGTGATGGAGACCCAAGGACTATGTTGCAAAGGAGTGCATTGCCCCACACTAGAGGTAGTGGAATTAAGGATGCAATGAATGGTGGATAAAGATGTATGAGGTGGGAGGATAATGTGTAATGGATATGGATGGTAGAGAATTAAGACAATTAAGGCTTGAATGCTCTAAAGCATGCATGCATGATTCATTATTTTGCCTCTTATATGATCAAGATGAAAGATATGAATGGAGGATTTATTTTGATAGGATGAGGAATATGAGATGGAGGATATGGATAGGATAGTCAAGATCAAAGATAGGAAAGGAGAATTGACTTAGATAAGACGCAGATGGATGGGAGGATTGTGTGAACGAAGCTTGCCCCTAAGTGTAGAGTGCAAGGGGATGAGGGTATTACACATGATTCTTGTTTGCTAAGTTTTCATCATGGTACTTACCCAAGGCACCACAAGAAGTGGTTTTCACCATTGGATAAAAGGATTTTTCTTTACTTTTTTCTGATTTTTTAATTTTTTTTTTTTGTATTTTTCTTGATTTTTTGTTTTTTTAATTTTTTTTAATTTTTGGAATAGTTTGGATGGAGAAGGATAAGGATGAGTGGATATGGAAGATAGTGGATTCATGAAAGAGGAAGGGAGGACTCAAGAATCTAGCTCCATAGATGGTATCCCTTAGTATTGCTTTGAACTAGAGGTATGCTCATAGATGTTGGTAACAATAATTGGGGAGATGAAATGGATAGGGGATGGAAGATAAGGATTTGGAAAGGATTGGACTAACATAATGGGATTGTGAAAAATGGATGGTGGATAATGGATGGGGTTTTGAAGAATTTGTGGAAGTTCAACATTGCCACACACCTTGAAGGGTGGTGGAGTAGTGGGGGAGAGTGTTTTGAATTAGATAGAGGATAAAGTGTGGATTTTGGGAAATGACAACCCAAAATAGAAGAAGGGGATGATGGCGTTGGGATGGTGGATTTCGGGACATAAGGACCCAAAGTGGATTTTGAAGATGTAGGAGTGTTAGATGGAGGATTGGAGGACTTATGAATGGATGGATCTTTTGGATTAGCGAGTTTGGATGCCAATTTTGATTTTTCTTTGGGATGCATTGCTTCTTTGGGAATCCACATAGTTTTTGATTTTTTCTTTTGGGGCCTTTGTGGCCTTTTTTATTTTTCTTTCTTTCGGATCACATTTTTCTTTTGAGCAAGTCAGTTTTTAGGGGACATGTTGGTCCTTTGATTTTTGTGGATTTTGAGCTTTATTCTTTTTAGATTGGGCATCCAAATTGCTTCCAATAGCAATGGGATGGGTACATGAGGATGAAGGATTGATGGATTTTATGGATGGGATGGTGGAAAGAGAGTGTTGGGAGGCATCCAAGGATGTGTGCCTTTGTTGATCTTGCTTAGGGATTATTTGAGGTCATGGAGTGGTGGATGGAGGGATGTAAGGACCCAATATGGATGGAAGATATGGAGGATTGAGCATCAGAACATAGGGGCCCAAAATGGATGGAAGGAATGAGGGTTTAAATTTGGAACATAGGGTCCCAAAATGGATGCGAAAGATGAGGGATAACGAGATTTTGATTTGTATGAGGGAAATTTAGATTTAGGAGGAATAGAGGATGTACCAACATTTTGAGCAATATCTTGAGGACCCTTATTATTTTGGGAACAAGATGTGAGTCCATTTTGAGGGGGATGAGATGTGGAAGGAAGATTAGGATCTTTAGATGGATTGGGATCATGACATGGAGATGAAGGGATACTTTGATCTTGACTAGGGAGGGTATTATGACATGGAGTGGCAGGGGTGATTGGATCATGAGATGAAAGAGGATCATGCAATGCTAAAGGAATCATATGATCATGAAAGGAAGTGGAGGGGATGGGATCATTAAATGGAGTGGAGGGAGATGCATCATGAGATGGAGAGGTTTCTATGGTAGCATGCTTTGGAACAAGCTTTTGGCATGTTTGAAGTTGTGGGGATTGTGTGATGGAGGAAGGTATGGAAGCTTCAACTTGGGTGGATGAAGGAATGATGGTATCATGAAGTGCAGAGGATTGGGATTTGTTTTGAGGTGGAGATGATTGGGGTGGATGGAGGACTTGAGGATACTTGGTCACTTTTCTTTGAGGTGAGGATTGTTTCTCCTTTGCTATCATGTCTTGGATAAGATTTTGGATGATGGATTTGGAGGATGTGGACAATATGGATTTTGGAGGATTAGGATTAGATGGAGAATTGGGATTGGATGGAGGATTAGGATTGGGATTGGATGGAGGATTAGGATAATGGATTAGGGAATTAGGATTAATGATTGGAGGACTATGGGGTAAAGGATTTGGATGGGGAGTAGAGGTAATGAATGTGTTGTAGAAGGATGTGGATTGGGATGTAGATGGGGGGGGGGGGGGGAGATGAAGGTATACATATTGGATTAGAGGAGTATGTGGATGAGGGATAATGTGGAGATATGGATGGGGAATAAGATGGAGATATGGATGGGGGATAAGATGGACTTCCCTTGTCGAAGGTAGAGGAAGGATAAGAGATATTGTATAGATTGGGATTGGGTGTATTGTGTTGAGATGGGATGGATGGAGGTATGATAGGTGAGTGGGAGACTATGGGATTAACTTGGTAGGCAGGTTTGTGAATTTCTATGGGCATCTTCTCATACCAAGCTTTGAAATTTTGGGTAGTCATGTTGAGAGTGAAGGATTAGATTGGAATTGGGAAAGATTATGAAGATGAGGATTTATCTTGGAATGATGATGGATTAGATTTGAATTGGATTTGATTTGGATTGGAATTGATTTCGATTGGAATTGGATGAGTCCTTGGATTAGGACTTGATTTAATTGGATGATTGATTGATTGAATGGATTGGATTGAATTGGATTAGATTGGATTGGAATTGGATGAGTCCTTGGATTAGGACTTGATTTGATTGGATGATTGATTGGATGGATTGGATTTAATTGGATTAGACTAGATTGAATAATTGGATTGGTTGATTGATTGAATGGATTGGATTGAATTGGATTGAATTAGGTTGGATTTGATTTGATTGGATTGGATTGGATTGGATTGGTCCTTGGATTAGGATTTGGTTTGGTTGGATTAGATTTGATTTGGATTGGAATTGGATTGGAATTGGATTAGGACTTGATTGGATTTGGATTAGATTAGATTGGTTGATTGGTTGGATTGGATAACCGGATTAGGAAAATGGATGGATTTGATTGGACTAGAGGAAGAATGAATATTAATTGAGGAAGGATGATTGTTTGAATGGATAAAAGTGGATTGGGGATTGGAGAATTTCTTGGATAGATAGAAATGGATCAAGGATTTGATGATGAAAAGATGGAATTTGGAAAGAGGGGTGATTGATTGGTTGTGGGGGGGGGGGACTTGGAAAGAGATGCCAAGTAAAGAAAACACAATGGTCAAAAGAAGTTAGACTCAAAAGACACTCATGCTCCTTCACAACATATCCTATTGTGAGAAAAGACAATAGTCAATAGATCCCAATTGGCTTCCTAGCTACTCTTACCTAGAGCGGACACTTAGATGCTTGACCCCACTGGCTCCCCTCCACGACACTCACTTCTCTGGGGTAGCCAAGCATCAATTCCCATGAAAACTCCTCATGGCGAACTTTGTGTCTCTACTAAGGGTCATAAAAATATGGGCGGCTTCGGAGGTCCGACCTCCTACACCAATGACTAGAAGGTTTATTTTTGGGCACTATGCACAAGGTGTTTAGTATAGCTTCCCGTTAGGAGCTACCCTTCACAGTTGTGCAAGCGCAATTGAGGCCTATAGCCCAATGAAGCACCAAGAAATTAGTAGTCATGCAAGCGTGATTGAGATCTCTAAGATCCTACTAAGCACCCAATGTGAGAGTGAACTCTCATATAGCCCCAACCATTGACCCTTTCATAGTCAATGGCCTATTTATTATAGTGAGTTGGGAACCCCAGGTCTGGGTGTACTCACTTGGGTCGTTCCCCTCTTACCTTCTCAAAGAGAAAGTTGGGAGGGGAGACCAGCTAAGGTTAAGCATGCAACAAACAAGAAAAGGTTCGAGGGTTGGGATTTCTGATTGTCTATGCAAATAAGAGCATACTCTCCTACCTCTACACTTTCCTCAAACACAAAAAGAAAGAGTTCTTTTACCCCTAATTAAAATTTAGGTGCCTAGAATAAAAAGATTAAGAAAAACACAATGTTTGGTCGGATTTCCTTAGGCAACCTGCAAAAAAGTGGATTAGTAGTTTGAAAATGAAGTCTTCAACAAGCGTCCTGCAAAAAACAAAAGAATGACAAAAATATTTTTTTTTAATTTTTTGGGAATGAGTAGAAAAATAAGAATAAAAACTTTTCTACTAATGACAAATGTGGATTTGGAGGAAACTTTGATGGGTAAATGGGGTTTGACTAGGCTTTTGCCACTTTTTAAGGGATAGGCAAGCATAAAATGGGGATTTTAGAGGAGTGGTGAAGGAAAGGAAAAATTTGTCCTAGAGGGACAAAGAAGCAAAAATTGGAGATAGACAATATGGAAAAATTTGGAGGTGATTGGATAAAACTAGAAGTAGTTATGGCAAACCCTAAAAATGGAGAAATGTGGGATTTCGGGCTTCAAAAAGTGTAATTTGGGATAAGGTCCTCAAGGAAGGAAATGTGCAAAATGAAATTACGGGGGATCTAGTGAAGTTTGGAGGAAAACAGAGTGAAGATAAAGAAGATATGGCAAAAAAATAGAATAAATTTGGAATTTTAGTTTTTTTAGTTTTTTGATTTATCCTTGCGGTCGCGCTGATTAGCAGACAATCGCGCTAATACGCAAGTGGTCGCACTAACAGATAGATTATTAATATTTAAATAGAAAGATAACACAAAAAGAAAAATTATAGTCACGCTGATTATCAAGCGCCCGCGCATCGGTGCTCATACCAAAACAACTAGAGTTAGCACCCAAAAATTCAAATTTAAAATTTTCACAAAAACGCTCGCGCTGAAGCGACAACTGAAAAGAAATAGAAGTGAGAAAATAGAAGAATACAGAAGAGGAAGAATGAGGAGGAGATAGAAGAATTTTCACGGTGGTCACGCTGAAGCACAGTGAGGCACAAAAAAAAAAAAAATTGAAATTTCCTATGGTCGCACCGAAGCCAAGACGGTCGCACTGATTTAGAAACAATCATGCCAATGCCCGTGTGCTCGCGCTGAAGCGTGAATCTTGTGAGAAACCTTTACAAAAAACTAAAAATTTTGTTAAATTCGGGACGTGGGTCCCACCGGGCGTGCCAAAATGAAGAGGGGAAAATAGATTAGAAGGTCAAATGATCAAAATGATAATGAAGTAAGCATAAAAACCATAAAACATCAAAAAATCATTTTACCTTCCTATTTTACCTTCTCCTTTGGATTGAGCTTGATGAAGTGAAGGGGCCCTTTGACGATGCTCCACTGTTGGCATTTTTGTTTATTTATGTTGTGATTGTCATTGATGGACACACACTTGTATTGAGATCCCCTTTATATGTATGAACTTGAGCTCAACCGGTATTTGTTCCAACCGGTATGTTGTATTCTAGTCTTAAGACTAGTGGTGATTTTGCAGAATGTGTTTCCTGGTCTGAAGCGGCATGTCGACCCCAAGAAGTTCGTAGATCCCAAGCGGTATGAGGGAGAAAAGCGGCACAACACATTCTTACCAGTCTTCATTATTGTCAAACCGGCAATCGGTATTCTGTATGAACCAGTAATACTTTGTGATGAGTTACCAATCCACCGATTGTTTGACGGTGCCGACACATTGACAGTGCTTTTTGTGTCATGTTATTGAGTATGTCTAGACTCATTGAACCTATAAAATTGTAATGTAATCCTATTGGATTGACATGAAATTATATTCCTTTAAAAGGACATCATGTCTAGGGGGTTTTAAGTTGTTGCTGAAAGGGTTAATGTCGAGCTAGGGTTTAAGGTGGTGGTTGAGTTATTGTAAGAATGATCTTATTTGAGAAGATCAAGTTGTAACTGAGAGAGAGAGAGAGAGGGAAGACTGAAGTAATGCTGGAATGCATTAGCTGTGAGCAATACTAGATCTAATCAAGCAGTCTGTGCTATTAGAATAGATCAAACACTTGTTGATTACTCACATCTTTGACAAGTCTATAGCCCTTAACCGGGTAGGCCTCAAAGCCTTTGTAAAATCCTCTAACAAGGTGGTTCACACTTGTGAATCTAAAATCCTCTAACAAGGTAGTCTTTAATCAAACTTATCTACTAATAGAGATTGAGATTCCTAACAAGATCTGTTCCAGTGAAGAACATTGTAAGACCTTAACTGGTCTGGTTTCTATTTTGCAGATAGTGATTTGTGAGTTCCATCTCACCGTGGTTTTTCCCAGTTGGGTTTCCATGTCAAACATCTTGTGTTATGGTTGTATTGCTTTTGTGGGTGAATACTTTATTCGCATTTTGGCTTGCATATGTGGTAATCAGTCTAACTGTTAGACTGCTTTACCAGTTTATCTTTAGACTGTGTAAGTGTTTTAGTGCAGTGATTTTTGGCATACTAATTCACCCCCCCTCTTAGTATTCATCAATTGGTATCAGAGCCTACCTTTCTATAAGTTTAACCACTTGGAAAGAGATATGGGGGAATACACCATGAGGGAACTTACTCAATGACTCACTAAGTCTGAGTAAGCCTATGATGATCTTATGGTCAAATACAAGGCATCTCAAGCAAAAAGGAGAGAACATGCAGAGAGGCTGATGGAACTATCTGAAAGTAGTTCTGAAGATGAAGCTAACATGGAAGCCATGATTGCTAAAGTGAATAAGCTGAATGATTCAAACTCCAATCTAAGAAAGGAGCTGGAAGGACTGACTATTCGGTTTAGTCAAGAGCTTGAGAACCAGAGAAAAGCTGAAGATCTGGTAAAGAACAGAGATCATGAGATCTCCAAGTTGAAACAAGAGATTAGTGCACTGACTACTCACCTTCATGAGAGTAGAATGGAAAAGGAAGACATGCAAGGAGAACTGAACATAGCCATCTTGGAAAATGCAAGTCTAATGGAGACAAACATTGCTATTTCCAAGGAATTCTCTGAGTCAAAGGAAATACTTGCTAAGTTTGGCAAAAGTACTGTCAAGCTAGAGCAAAAGCTCGAGTCATCTATACCGGCAAAGAATACCGATGGTCTTGGTTTCTCTGGACATGAGGAAGGAAAATCCTCAAGAACAAATGCTGAAGCATCAAAGAAGCAACCAACACTCAAAGGAAAAGGTAAGCAAAAATTCATACCTGTTTGCTTTAACTGTCTTAAAGAAGGACACACTGCCAATGTATGTAGGAGCAAAGCCTACAATAATTTTTCATATTTTATTAACAATATACCTAGATCCAATAAGTTCAATGGTCATTGTTATGCATGCAACAAGTTTGGGCATAAAGCATTTGAATGCAGGTCTGTGATGGATAACACTAGTAGATATCCTCAAAGGACCTAAGGAACTGGTCCTGAACCTTTTGTGAACCAGAACCACAACTAGTTTAATGTCTTCAATCATCAGACAAGAAGTGGTGGCCATCAAGTGGCAACCAGATGGAGAGAAAATTGTATGATCTGTCATGGTCATGGTCACACTGCTGCAACATGCAGAAGGAAGAATGGAAACATGTACAATGGACCTTAGAGAGCACCTGGATTGGTTTGCTATCACTGCAACAAACCGGGTCACATTGCAAGATTTTGTAGAAGCAGAAAAAGTATATCTGATGATATACCGGTCACTCAGGAAAGAGAAATCGATGTTGAAACAGTTCAAAGGGACATGAACAAAACATGGAGGAAGAAACCAACAATGTTGGAAGAGAAACCGGTTTCTGCACCTAGTGTGGAAATAATAGAACCGACAAACTAAGCCTCAAAGGTTTAGGGGGAGCAAACAATGAAATGCTTTCAAACCCCTGGTTTACACCAGTAAAAGACCTTAACTGGTATGCGATACCTATCGCTTGGCAGAAGACCGCAAATGGTAAAAAGGCAAATTAGGGTTTACGCCCTAATAGAGGAGCATTAATGGCGGTAAGTGAGAGACATGTATAAAAGCCTATTTCAAATCATTTCTCACTATCTATTTTTGAGCGAATAAAAGGTGATTTGAGCTAAGATTTCAAGAAATTGACAAACCTTGAAAGAGATTCAAATCCAGGTTGCAAGCGGTAGTGGAGAACACAAAGCGGTGATTTGGCAATTGACGGAGAGTGGAGTGAAGTAGAATTAGGAAGCCCTAAATTCGCGTTTGAAAGGTATTTTTCATGTTCTTGAAATACTCTACAATGGCTTCCGCATCTGACACCAGTTCGAGTACATCAATTGAGTTAGAAAGTTTTATTCAGAGGAAGTCCAAGTATAATGCTTTATCACAAGTTCCGACTGGAGTCATAGTTGAAGAGGGAATTTCTGATTATATAGATTGCAAAATAGAAGACCTAGGGTCTTTAGCTATTCACACCCAGCTAGGTCTATTTTGCGGCAAGGACAAAAAGATCAAACCAAAATTTAGTATCTTAGAGAAGAGGAAATTCCATAATGCAGTATATTTTCTAGAAGATTTTACAGAGGATCACATCAGGATTATTTTGAGCAGAGTCCACGGTGACAAGATGTACCTGGAGAGGACGCATGATATTACACCTCAAGCAATTCATGCAGTCACCAGTTTTTGCAACACAGGGGAAGTGCTAGCCTTGAGAAAGGTGAGAAAAACCAAAATAGCCAAGCTCACTGGTTCAACCAATGATTCACGGGGTATGATAGTTGATCCTATCAAGGATGATCTGGTGAAATACGCTTGCATGTTGATAGGCTACAAAATGTTTTCAGCCTGCAAGATTAGTTCTGTATCTGCTACAGTGGTAAATGCTGCTTACCGGATGATTAAAGAGGATGCATCTTTTGACTTATGCACCGGTATGCAGAGGTAACTCGTGTTGAATCTAAAGGCAATCAAACAACACAATGCATTGAGATTCAAGTTTGGACAACTACTGGTAGGGTTGTTCTTCTATTTCCAAGGCTACTTTCCTAGAGTAGGAGATGTTGAGTGGTCTCCTGACCAACCGATAACCAAATAGATAAAGGAAAGTGTTCAAGCCATTGGAACTGGTTACCCTAAAGTACTGAACAAATATTTTGATGAGTTCAAAAGACAGATGAGTCAGAGGGTAAGAATCTCAGGTGACATAGTGAAGAAATACGAAGATGACATCTGTTTCACCATTTAGGTGGGCAAATGTTTAATGGAGGTTGTTGAGCCTAGAATGGAGGAAATAGAGCCAATGGGCTATGAGGTTATGTATGACATGCTGGAAGGGTATGCCTCAACCCTTATTGCCTCGCCTCTTGATCCAAAGGCTAAGAGGACTGGAACCTACTTGGAGAGGATTGCACTGGCTGAAGAACCATCGGTTAAGAAAGAAAAAGAATCAATAGCAAAGAAATCCAAGGCAGTGCCTGCAGCATCGACATTGGCTACCACTGTGACTCCAAGAGTGACCAAGCGGTCACCAGTAAAGAAGAAACCGAAGGTAACACCAGCAAAAGTCTTCGAAAGAAAGAGGAAGACTAAAACAAATGAACCAGACTTCGAAGAAACTGAGTCTGATGAAAAGCCAAAGAAGGCCTGATAGACAAAGAAGATGAAAAAGAATGAACCGGCAACATCCACACTGGTAAATATTGACATCTCCTCATACAAACCTGTATGCGGGAAAAGAGGGTCGATAGAACTTAATGTGTGAAAATATTCTAAAAGACTTGTCCACACACACACAGAGGACTTCTTGGTGCAAGCTATGGAGTAATGAAATATCACTCAGCTTCCCAAGGTGGGTCCCATGGTTCTCTATCCTACAATGTCCCTCAAACCAATGTTTTTGCTCTCAGATCACTAAGTAAAATGGTTTAGGGATGGCAAATGTAAGAACGAGGGATGCTTTGATAGATTTTAGAATGAAATGCATCCTAAGCTATGCATGATTCTAGAAATGCAGTAAACTAGATTATAAGATGACAAGGTTAGTATAAATACTATCCTAACATGATATATATTAGTCTATGATTGAGCTAAATGATAAAGAAAATATTCTAAACATGCATATTTAGACTAATTCCTGATTTCAAAGAGGCTAAAATGATGAGCATAAAAATGATATATGAAAGCTTGAATGTATTTGAGCATAAGTATGATACTACAAATTTGGAGGATATCTCAAAATGGAGGAATGAGAGCTCTATTTATAGCAAAAATAGGGCAATGGATGGTCAGGATTGAAAGAGTTAATCAAGGGTTAAGTTTGAAAGTTGGGGATCCATGTTTGCAATTTGCACCAATGAAATGGTGACAAGTGTCAACATAGGGTTGGGTTAAGAGAAGGGGTTGGAGGCATTAAATGCCTGAGAAGATCTTATGGTTATCTAGAGGGTAAGGGTCAAGCCTAAGTTAAGATTACCCATTGGATTAAGAGTTAATCCAAGGATAAACTCTTGTGCAAATGATTAAGAGATAATCATGGTCAAAGCATTAAAGGCTTGATGAGACCCTTGGGTTGGATGAAGGTTAAGTTAGGCAAAAAGTCTTTAACCATGTAAGAGGGTTGAATTAACCATTAATGGTTTGGGAGACTTTGGGGATATTAAGTGGTTGAAGATTTGAAGCCTTTAATGGTTATCAAAGACTTTAAGGGTTTGAGAAGTGACCTCCCCTTGCTTAGGGATGTGACAAAGTTTAGAAGATGGGTTAGGCTAATTAGAAATGATTAGAAGAGTCTAGAAGAAATTAGGAAGGGGTTTTAGAATGCAAGTGGGAGATGTAGGAAAATGCAAGTGGATGGAGGGATAATAGGATTTAATTGAAATAAAGTTAATTTAATTCAATTTGGTTGCAATTTGGGGAAATTGGATGGAGGGATAATAGGATTTAGTTGAAATAAAGTTAATTTAATTCAATTTGGTTGCAATTTGGGGAAATTAAATAAATTAGATTTATTTAATTTAAGATAAACTATTTAATTAAATTTGAATTTAATTAAAAGTGGATAGGGGGGATTTAATTGAATAAAATGGTTTATTCATTAAATGGTATAGTGAATTTAATTTAAATAAATTGAGTAATTTACTTAATTTAAACAGAAGAATGTGGGTGATTCAATTAAATTAGATTTAATTAAATAGAGAAATGAACATAAAATATTCATTTAGGAATATGGTCATTTTTATACGTCTACATTTTGCCCCTCTTTGAAGTGACATGTGTGCACATGTTATTTCAAAGAAAATGATGTGTTAGATATGATGTTGTGGATATGAAAAATTGATTTGATATGAAAAGTCGATGTGATGCTGTGGATATGAAAAATTGATTTGATATAAAAAATTGATATGATGCCCCAGATTTGATGAACGATATTGATGATGCCCCAGATATGAAGAATTGTTTTGATATGAAAAGTTGATATGAGACTGATGTCGATATGAAATTGATGTCTATATTTGATATGATAATGCCCCCTCAGGAGATCGTTCGTGCACATAAGGCATGAATGATCTCTCGAAAGAAGAAGAATGTTGTTTGAAAGATAGAAGAGTGGATAGTGATGTCATGCATGGATTTGATAAGATTGATTAGATTGATTGGAATGAGAGCAAGTTTGGTTTCAGGTATGACACCTCCTGTATAAGACATGGATGATCGAGCATCTAGTTTCAGGAATGATACCACCTGTATAAGACATGGATGATTGAGCATCTGGTTTCAAGAATGATACTGCCTGTATAAGACATGGATGATCGAGTGTCTAGTTTCAGGAGCGATATATCCTGTATAAGACTGATCAAAATTCCTGGTTTCAGGAACAATATATCCTGTATAAGAGCTGATCAAAACATTTGGTTTTAGGAACAATATATCGTGTATAAGAGCTGATCAAAACATCTAGTTTCAGGAAAGATACATCCTGTATAAGAGCTGATCAAAACATCTAGTTTCAGGAAAGATACATCCTGTATAAGACATGATAGAAGATAGTTTGGAAGAATGATAGAAGATAGTTTGGAAGAATGATGAAGATAGTTTAGAAGAATGATATAAGATAGTTTGGAAGAATGATAGAAGATAGTTTGGAAGAATGATGAAGATAGTTTAGAAGAATGATAGAAGATAGTTTAGAAGAATGATAGAGATATGAAAGTGAAGAAAGATTCCATGATGATGTGATAGATAAGCATGCGAGGGATGCAATGATGAATGATGAATGATATTTTGAAAATGAGATGTATGATATGATATGCAACTAATTGTAAAATGATATGCAACTATGTTATAATGATATGCAACTAATTGTAAAATGATATGCAACTATGTTTTTGGAGCATCCTCATTCTGCATTTGCCATCCTGATACAACCATATGTTATTTGCTTTCAAGATAAGTGTCATCATTGAGCATTGATTTGTTTAGGATATGTTGAAAATTTATACAAGCATAATGGTATAATTGAACCATGATGACCTGAGAAAAATTTACATGATGTTTGATTTTGCAAGATAGCACAAGCGTCAAGGTATAATTGAACCAGGACGACCTGAGTGCGGATTGCGTAAACATACAAGAGTTAACCTTTGTCCCATACAAATTCAAAATGTCCTCAGTGATATGCCACCTGATTTCTTCATAGGAAAAATTTGCATGGTAAAAAACTTCACTCATAAATAGAAGACAAATAAAACATCACATTCCTTCCTTGCTTCTCTAGTCGTAAGACATCCTTGAGTCACTTAGGAGATATGATAAGCAAAAATTAACAACCATAAGTAAGCATGCATGCTATTTGAAATGTATTCTTGTCAATTAAAACATCTTGCAAATAGATCTTTGTTTAGTTGAAATTAGTTCAAGTCTGTGATGTTTAGCCTTCTCGCATTGTCGTTTGGCATTTGTTAGTTGTTTTGATCCTTGTTGTCTTGCTACGTTTTTGGTCTGATGTTGAAAATCTTGAAGGTGAAATGCCCCTAGCGAGGTCAGGATTTTGCCCCTTGTTATTGATACTACTTTGATATGGATATGTACACTGATCACCAAGCCATGGTGGGATATTATTTGGATAATTGTTTCAGATAAACCAAGGATAGTGACTACACTAAGTATGTCCAAGATTGATAAGCATTTGTGAATTTTTGGTGATGCCTCAGATGGGTGGATATGATATGTACAATATGATTTGTGAAACATGTATTTCCATCAATTGATAAAGATAAGGCTTACTATAATAAAATCCAGTAGTCATACTGATTGATGTCATTGTTATGATTTGGTCGATGATTGAAAGAATGTCTGGTTTCAAAGAGTGAGTACCCCGTATAAGATTGATCTGTCTGGTTTCGAGTGTACCTATCCTTGTATAAGACATGTTTGATGTTGATGTTGATAGATGGATTGATTAACAAGACTTGATGATTGATAGGAATGTCTGGTTTCAAAGAGTGAGTACCCCGTATAAGACCGATCTGTCTGGTTTTGAGTGTACCTATCCTTGTATAAGACATGTTTGATGTTGATGTTGATTTTGAGTAATGAATTGATTAACAAGACATGTGGTCTATTTGATTGTAGACTTTGAGAGTTTTCCTGTTGTTGATATGATTTGATGGATGGTCCATGTGTTCATGCTTTGATTTTTTTTTGAGTTTGTTGATTTTTAGTTTTTGGATATTTTGATTTTTTTGAGTTTTTGGATATTTTGATTTTTTTGAGTTTTTGGATTAGAAGAAAGATGTATTTGGTTGCCCCAATGTATATCAAGACAAGGAATGGATGACTGAACCATTGAGGTGGAAATAGATTTGTTGTCCATAGTTTTGATCAAGATCAAGGATGAAAAAGGGGATATGGATAGAGATAGGATATAGATAGCACTAGATGATGGAAGCAATGAATAGATAGGATAGATAGATATGAATTAGAGTGAAGCAAGATTGTAGAAAGAATTGGATGATAGAAGAAATGAATAGATAGGATAAGGGATATGGATTAGAGTGAAGAAAGATTGTAGAAAGAATTGGATGATAGAAGAAATGAATAGATAGGATAAGGGATATGGATTAGAGTGAAGCAAGATTGTAGAAAGAATTGGATGATAGAAGAAATGAATAGATAGGATAAGGGATATGGATTAGAGGATATGGGAGATATGGTAGGAAGAATAGAGTGGATGAACTTTGCCCCTAAGCATAGAGGTTTCCATTTGCAAAAAGGTGATATGTAAGATTGTCATAGTATTTAACACCCTCTGAATAAGTGTTTCTAAACTTTTCAAAGATAGAGACCCAACCCACACTTGGAACCTCTAGAAAATTCAACTGAACATTTCTAGCAACTGGGAAGTAGACTCAAAAGGGAAGAAGAATCCCAAACTAGATCAAGGTACTTAGTCTTTGATTACCCATGTGTGTGCAAGTGGGTTCATTCTGGCTCACATGATCATTGTAATCTTCAGAATCCAGCATGGCTAGCTACATGAGTTACCTTGACTTCAAAAGCATCCTGGATAGAGCCTCGCTACCAGTGAGCATCCATAGCCCCGATGAGGTTATCGTTGTAATCTCACAAATATTGCTCCATTGCCAACTAGGCATCCATAGCCTCGATGGAGTTACTTGCATGTTCCTATAGCCAAGCATTTTGATATTGCATTTCATTGCATTTTGCTTTTCTTGATATTCATTTTCTTGCTCATGCTTTTGATATTTCTTTTTTCTCTTTATTTTTCTTGCATTGGCTTGTAAGTGATGAAACTTACATGGGTCTGATAATTATAGTGGCGCTGAAGCAAGATTTTAGATTTTTCACTAGCCATGTCTTCAATTTAAGAGATCACAATGATTTAGAGAAATCGATTAAGTGTATGCGATATAATAATCAAAAGATGTTAGTACCAAGATACAATAAGTGGTTCTTTTCTGGATTGAGTGTGTATCCCAACCAAAAGAAAATGTTAAAGAGGAACAACCTCGGATTCTGAAGCATTTCATGAATAGATATCGAGGAAAAGGACTAAACATTAGATTCGAGCATGGGCAAGTATGTGACAAAATGACACAAACACCTATCTCACAGATGAAAGATTTTATGCAAAGGATTGAATGATAGGGATGGAAAGAGGTGTTGGATAATAGATAGAATGTTTGAAGATTTGTGCAAGGATAGATAGAAATGTTTTCAGGATGAGTGTTGGTACTTGAGAAGTGATGAAGAGATGGAGGAAAATTGAATTTTGGAACAGAAGGACCCTAAATAGATAGAGAAAATGATAGAAGAATAGTTTTGGAAAGATGTTTAGATAGAGGGTTGAAAGAATTTCAAAGATGTGCTCCTCGTTGATCTTTCTTATGGATCATTTGAGGTGATGGATTGGTGGATGGAGGGAAGTAAGGACCCAAGATGGATGAAAGGGATGGAGAGTTTGACTTTGGAATGAAAGGACCTAAGATAGATTTAGAAGAAGAAGAGTTTGACTTTGGATTGAAAGGAAAGATAGATTTGGAGGATGAAGAGATTGACTTTGGAATGAAAGGACCTATGATAGATTTGGAGGATGAAGAGATTTCTTGATCTTGATCTTGACTTGGAGTAGGATCATTTGAGTTTGTGCTTTTCTCTTGATTTTGAATTAGAATAGTGGAGGATATGGAAGGAATATCATGATTTTGCTTAAGAGATGGATGTTGAATGGGACTCTGCTCTTGAGCTGAAAGAGGGTCATCGTGGATGGAATACCAAAATTTTAGGGGATCATCATAAGATTCTTGATAGGTGGTGTATGCGGGAAAAGTGGGCGAATAAAACTTAATATGTGAAAATTTAGTTAAATACTAGTCCACACACACACATAGGACTTCTTGGTGCAAGCTATGGAGTAACGTAGTATTGCTTAGCTTCCCAAGGAGGGTCTCATGGTTCTCTATCTCACAATGTCCCTCAAACCAATGTTTTTGCTCTCAGATCACTGAGCAAAATGGTTTAGGGATGGCAAATGCAAGAACGAGGGATGCTTTGATAGTTTTTAATATGAAAGGTATGCTAAGCTATGCCTGATCTTAGAAATGCAATAAACTAGATGATAAGATGACAAGATTAGTATGAATAATATCCTAGCATACTATATTTAGTCTATGATCGAGCTAAAATGATAAAGAAAGTACTCTAAACATGCATATTTAGTCTATGTCCTGATTTAAAGAGAGGCTAAATGATGAGCATATATGAAATGAAAGCTTGAATATATTTGAGCATAAGTGTGATGCTTCAAATTTGAAAGATGATTGTTTAGAATGGAGGAATGAGAGCTCTATTTATAGCATAAACAGGGCAATGGATGGTCAAGATTGAAAGGTTTAATCAAGGGTTGAGTTTGAAAGTTGGGGATCCATGTGCACAATTGGCACCAATGAAATGGTGACAAGTGTCAACATAGGATTGGGTTGAGAGAAGAGGTTGGAGGCATTAAAGGCCTGAGAAGACCTCATGGTTATCTAAAGGCTAAGGGTCAAGTCTAAGTTAAGATTACCCACTGGATTAAGAGTTAATCCAAGGATAAACCTTTGTGCAAATGATTAAGAGATAATCATGGTCAAAGCATTAAAGGCCTGATGAGACCTTTGGGTTGGGTAGAGGTTGAGTCAAAACAAATGTTTTAACCATGTAGGAGGGTTTGAGTTAACCATTAATGGTTATTGGAGACTTTGGGGATTAAGTGGTTGAAGGTTGAAAGCCTTCAATGGTTATCAAAGACTTTGAGCCATTTAGTGGTTGAAGGTTGAAAACCTTTAATGGTTATCAAAGACTTTAAGGTTTGAGAAGTGACTTCCCTTTGCTTAGGGATGTGAAAAAGTTTAGAGGAGGGGTTAGGCTAATTAGAAGCTATTAGAAGAGTCTAGAAGGGATTAGAAATAGGTTTAGGATTTTGCAAGTGGACGGAGGGATAATTGAATTAAATGATTTAATTCAATTTTGTTGTAATTTGGAGAAATTAAATAAATTAGATTTATTCAATTTAGGATAACTATTTAATTAAATTTGAATTTAATTAAAAGTGGATAGGGGGGTTTTAATTGAATAAAATGATTTATTCATTAAATGGGTATAGTGAATTTAATTTAAATAAATTGAGTAATTTACTTAATTAAATAGAGGAATGTGGATAATTTAATTAAATTGGATTTAATCAAATAGAGAAATGAACATAAAATATTCATTTAGGAATATGGTCATTTTTATACGTCTACAGGTGGGATCTTGATCGAAGATGGGATCAGATTGGGAAGTCATGATATTGTGATTTTGATTTATGCTAGGACTCATTTCCTTTGACTGGGTTTCCTTTTTTTTTGGTTTGATGATGAATGGTCATACGAATGATTAAAAGTTGATGTTTTTGATAGTTTGATGTAGAGAAATACTCCTATTGATAAGGGTCTTAGGATTAGATTGTCTCTTCTTTAACTTAGTTTTTTGATAAAGACTTGTTCATCTCAAAATATGAGGAGTGGTCATACACGAATGATCAATGGTTTCCTTCGATGTTTGGATTGAGATACTTCATTTGGAAACTTAAGTCTACTTTTATCAAATGAAGGTTTAGATGCCCCCACACGACAAAGTGTGTCAAATGATATGGATAAAGTCTCCCGATATGGAAACTTGATTTGACAACTTAAGGTTTAAACTTGGTATGTTGTTTGATAGAATCCTTTAGATGATGGACCTTTTGATCAAGGTGATGATAATACCTGATTTTGATAGGATAAAGTCTTATCTTTAGCTAGTTTTGGATTTGACAACTTTTGTTCTAAGACTGACTTGTTTGATTTGGAAATGATTTCTCTGGTGTTTTGATTTGATTTCTTGTGATCGCATTTGATATTGGACCTGAAAGGATACTCAAGAAGTTTGAAATTTTTTTCTAGAAAGGCTTTTTTTGCTCTCTGGTTTTCTGAGTTTTGACCATGCGCTAAGCCAGAGACTAGATGCGCTAAAAAAAAAATTTCTCAACGCGCTAGAGAAAAGACTCCATGCACTACACTGCCCCCTGATATGCGTTAACTGGTTTATTTTTCTTTTGTCTTGGTTCAAAAAGGTCATGCGCCAATATGGGCCACCAATGCGCTAACTGTTAAACCCTATGCACTAAAATTTGGCTTCCACGCACTAAGCTAATGCTTCAATGCGCTAAACTATTTTCAAAACGTGCTACTTGAAACTGCTAGAATTGGATTTCTATGAAGCGCTAATGTTAAGACTTAATGCACTAAGGTGAAGGTTTAATGCGCTAAAAGATGGTCCCCACGTGCTAAGAAGTTGCTCTCACGCGCTAAACTACTCTGATATATTTTGACTTGGTTGTTTTTCTGTGATTTTTGGAATTTTTAACACTTGTGATTTTGATGGATGATTTCTTTTTGGATACTCAAGCTTACTAAGTCGAATGGATAAAATCTTGATTACTTGGTTTGGTATTCCCCTAATCTTGTTGGATGAAAGTCTTTCCTAAAGATAGTTGAAATGTTGATAACCATCTCAAAAGATGCTTTGTTGGATTTGGAAATCTTCTCCACTTTATGATTCTTCCTTGTTTGAACTGACTTTTGAGTTTAATTGTTGGATACTTTGCAAGATATTTTAACATTTGTGACAAGAATACATAGCACACATGAAGACAATGATCATCCTAATGCTAAACATTGAGTGTATATTCTTTTGAGGATGTGTTCAAATCCCTGATGTTATCACTGGTTTGAATTACAACAAAAGACACATCAGATAGACTCTTTATTCAAAGGTCATTGACAATATCATAGCCCACTAGTCTCGATACTCCGTCAGCTCAAACAACCTTGTCACCCCCTAGAGGGCGCCCATTTTTTTGCCTTTTGCCAGAAGTTTACCCAAAGTGAATTGCTTCACAATTGAGTAGCTATCTTGGGAGATATATGGTGAGTAATCTTGGGGGCGGATTCTTCCCCACCCTTGCACTATGATATTGCCAATGTTTGGTTACTAACTCGGCACAAGGTTTCTATTTCTATGGTTCGTAATCAGGCTTCCTGTTTAGCCATCAGTGATAAACTCCCTTAGGAGGCTTCCCAACCTTTAGAACAAAGGATTTACATATCTCAAGGATACTAGGGGAAGGCTAATCGCTACGTGCAACCGTTGAAAATGACTTTTGTCACTTTCCACTTTTGATTATAGTGGGTTGGAACACTTGGCATCAAAGCCGTTTCCCACTTAGGTCATTCCCTTCACACCGGCTAAAGAATGGCTTTAAGAGTTTTTCAACCCCTCGAGAAGGCAGGCCTACTAAAAGATTTAAATTCTTGAAGTACAGAAAGCTTAAGAGTGGTTTGGCTTTTTGGCCACCCAGTTATGGGGAGAGCATATACCTTCCGCTTTCGAGACAAGGCAATCAAGTTGTTCTTTTTAGCCTTCAAGACAATGATTTGCTAACTTCTATTTGGATATGTTGCTCCAACAACATGATGTTCTTTTTAACCTTTCATAGCAAAGTGTGTATTTCCAAAACTTTTGTAAAACAAGTCTGGTCAACAAAGTAAATTGTGATGTTTGGTCAACAAAATTAAAGTCGATAGGGGAAAACTTTCCCTCTTTGCCTTGCACAAAATAAAGATGAGGTTCTTTTAATTTGCAAAATGAAGTGAATCCTTTTAAATACCAAAGGATGGTGAGGTTCTTTTTAAAACTTTTGTTAAAGTAAAGATTGTTGGTTCTTTTTATAGCTTCCAAAATGAAGTGTTTTTCCTCTAATCTTGCAAGAAAGCAAATATGAAGTTTGTTGTTCTTTTTACCTTGCAATAAAGAAAAGATGAAATTTTATTTTAAAACACAAAAAAGGTAGGCATGAAGTTAATTTTATGCATCCAAATGAACTAATGAGGTTTATTTTAACTTTTGCAAAAAGGAGAGTGAGTTCTTTTTAACCAACTTTTGTTGAAAGAAAGTAAAAAAAGAAACTTAAAGCCTCTAAACTAACTCCTTCCCCTGCACAAAAAAGATTAGAACCTGCACATAGCCGGTGATCAAATGTTAGTGTGGGCTTACACAAGCCTAAATTCTGATCTTGTTTACAAATTTTACAATCCTGATCCTGAAATGCCCTGAAATTTGACTAAGTCTGAAATTTGGAAGATCTTCCAAAAACTAGATTTTGCATTATAACTCCTAGAGGTCCGAAACCCCTCTTAAACATCCTGACAATATATATGGAATATAACTTAAAGTATAAGTGACATTATACTTAAATGTTATATTCCATATATATTATGCCTCCCACAAGCCTAATTTTTGACTCTGTCATAAATTTTTGGCTCTGCCAACTCTATGCGCTAAGAAAAAACACCTACGCGCTATTATGTACCCCCAATGTGCTAAGTTGTTTTCCCGATGCGCTATTCTATTTTTCTCTCGTGTTGATACCTTCAGAAAACTGTTAGAAATATGATGCGCTAAGGAAAAGACTTTACGTGCCATAGAATAGACTGCACGCGCTAAACAGTGAGCCGGATGTGCTATCTAACAGACCCGACGCACCAAACTATTTTTCAGATGCGCTACTCTATTTTTCTCCCGGGTTGATACCTATACGAAAAGATTAGTGGAAGTCATGCGCTAAAAAAAGGACTTCACACGCTAGAGTATAGGCCCCACGCGCTAAATGGTAAGCGAGATGCGCTAGACTGTTAATCGGATGCGCCAGGGAATGTTTCCCATGCGCTGATTCATGTTTCCTGCGGACCCGCAAAAGTGGTTAAATTCAAAAATCGATTTGATATATGGGGTCTAGCCCCACGGTGGGCACCGGAAATGTATGCAGGAAAAGCGGGTCGATAGAACTTAATATGTGAAAATATTCTAAAAGACTTGTCCACACACACACAGAGGACTTCTTGGTGCAAGCTATGGAGTAATGAAATATCACTTAGCTTCCCAAGGTGGGTCCCATGGTTCTCTATCCTACAATGTCCCTCAAACCAATGTTTTTGCTCTCAGATCACTGAGCAAAATGGTTTAGGGATGGCAAATGTAAGAACGAGGGATGCTTTGATAAATTTTAGAATGAAATGCATCCTAAGCTATGCATGATTCTATAAATGTAGTAAACTAGATTATAAGATGACAAGGTTAGTATAAATACTATCCTAACATGATATATATTAGTCTATGATTGAGCTAAATGATAAAGAAAATATTCTAAACATGCATATTTAGACTAATTCCTGATTTCAAAGAGGCTAAAATGATGAGCATAAAAATGATATATGAAAGCTTGAATGTATTTGAGCATAAGTATGATACTAAAAATTTGGAGGATATCTCAAAATGGAGGAATGAGAGCTCTTTTTATAGCAAAAATAGGGTAATGGATGGTCAAGATTGAAAGAGTTAATCAAGGGTTAAGTTTGAAAGTTGGGGATCCATGTTTGCAATTTGCACCAATGAAATGGTGACAAGTGTCAACATAGGGTTGGGTTGAGAGAAGGGGTTGGAGGCATTAAATGCTCGAGAAGACCTTATGGTTATCTAGAGGGTAACGGTCAAGCCTAAGTTAAGATTACCCATTGGATTAAGAGTTAATCCAAGGATAAATTCTTGTGCAAATGATTAAGAGATAATCATGGTCAAAGCATTAAAGGCTTGATGAGACCCTTGGGTTGGATGAAGGTTAAGTTAGGCAAAAAGTCTCTAACCATGTAAGAGGGTTGAATTAACCATTAATGGTTTGGGAGACTTTGGGGATATTAAGTGGTTGAAGATTTGAAGCCTTTAATGGTTATCAAAGACTTTAAGGGTTTGAGAAGTGACCTCCCCTTGCTTAGGGATGTGACAAAGTTTAGAAGATGGGTTAGGCTAATTAGAAACGATTAGAAGAGTCTAGAAGAAATTAGGAAGGGGTTTTAGAATGCAAGTGGGAGATGTAGGAAAATGCAAGTGGATGGAGGGATAATAGGATTTAATTGAAATAAAATTAATTTAATTCAATTTGGTTGCAATTTGGGGAAATTAAATAAATTAGATTTATTTAATTTAAGATAAACTATTTAATTAAATTTGAATTTAATTAAAAGTGGATAGGAGGGATTTAATTGAATACAATGATTTATTCATTAAATGGTATAGTGAATTTAATTTAAATAAATTGAGTAATTTACTTAATTTAAACAAAAGAATGTGGGTGATTCAATTAAATTAGATTTAATTAAATAGAGAAATGAACATAAAATATTCATTTAGGAATATGGTCATTTTTATACATCTTCAAAACCTTTGACACATTTTCAAAGGACAGTTAAGAATATTAGGAGAAAATTACTTCATGATTTAGTAGATTACTATGATGATTTCAATGATGAGGAGTAGGAGGAAATACTACAGGAAATCATTGTTTATTTGTGCAAGAATGACCGGTCGCCATCAGAGATTAAATCTCTGACACCGGCTTCTTTATTTAAAGCATTAGATAATAAATGGTGCATTGCCATTGAAAAGGAACAAGAGATTAGGGAGAAAGTCTTTTCACAGTACTTTCCCAACCTCTCGAATTCAGAATTGTTTGATGTGTTGGATCAAAATAAAGGTCTCTTCTTCATAAGGAGAAGAAGACATTGGCTATTGGAGGGAAGAATTGATGATGTGGAAAAGACACTCATCAACACATGAATCATGTTGTTCTAGCTCACAAAGCATGAATGGCCAACCTCCAAACAGAAAAAGAACTGGTTATTTCCAAACTGGATAAGGTTTTTGATGAGGAAGGAAACCTGGTGGAAGAACCAATCAACATTATCGATGTCGATGCCCTGGATGTAGAAAATGTCACTCAGGACATACCTTCTGAGGGAACTAAACAGGGGCAACAAGCTGAACAAGGCAGTGAGCAAACCAAGGACACACAGGAAGTGGCTAAGGAATAGGAAGAGAAGAAGAAGAAGAGGGATGAAGATGAGAAAAAGAAGAAAGAGGAAGAGAAGAGAAAAGAGGAAGAGGAGAAATGAAAAGATGAAGAGAAGAAGAAGCAAGAAGATGATAGGAAGAAGAAGGAAGAAGAGGATAAGGAAAAAAAGAGAAAGAAGGAAGAGGAAGAAAAGAAGAAGAAGGAAGAGGAAGAGAAGAAGAAGAAGGAAGAGGAAGCAAAGAAGAAGGAAGAAGCAGAGAAGAAGAAGAAAGAAGAGGAAGACAAGAAGAAGATGGAAGAGGAAGAAAAGAAAAAGAGGGAAGAGAAAGAGAAAGAAGAGAAGGAGAGGAAAAAGAAAGAAGAAGAAGATAGGGAACAAGAACAGAAGAAAGAGGCAGAGAAAAGGAAGAAGGAAGAAGCAGACAAGACAGCTGAAGCAATGAAGAGCACACAGATGGAGACTCCTAAGGCAACCGGGAGCCAAGCCAAATCGGCTGCTATCTCAACTCCTTTTGATCTCCAATCTACAAGTGAGTCTGAGCTTATGCAGAGCATCAAGGTTGCCCAAGAGCGCCTTGAAGTCATTCGCAGGAAAAAGGAACAGGACATAATTCAAGCGGTTGTAGACACCCTTACCGGTTTAATCCCTAATACTAATCTTCTGAACATTAAATCATCACTACCACAACTCAAACTGCTATGTACTGTAGTGGATGATTAGGTGCAGAGCTTGGAAGAAGCAGCAAAGGCCAATGTCAAGAAAGAGCACCAAAAGGCTCTTAATGTTGCTCTAGTGAAAAAGATGAATGAGCTCAGGACTGAACTGCTGAAAGACCAAAAGGACATAAGGAATGCCTTGGATGAGGGAAACTTGCTACTCAGCAAAATCTGTCAACCTCATCTGTTCTGCGATGATGTGCTAGCCAAGAAGAAAAAGCTACAAACGGACTTACAGTCCTACTTGGGCACATTTAAGACACCTTATGATTCCTTTGTAGCATATGGGCAAACTGTTCACCGGTTCCAGATCCAGTCAGCCAAGATGGAGGAAGAGATCATACATGGTCTAGGGATTTGTAGGAGCTTCAACTGGTTTTACTTCCATGACTACAAATTCTTCAGAAGTGTTATTTGAACCTGGATGCCCTGACAATCACACAATTGATGCCATGGAGGAACAGGTATCCCAAATGCAAATAGAGAAGGAAGTGGCAACCTCCCTACTTGAGTCCTGGTCTCTATCCATGAAACAATTTTTGCAGGACTATAAATCGGTTTTTGACAAGCATTATTCATTATTGTCATAAACTTTTATATATATATATGGAAATAGGGTTATTCAGCGGTACTTTGTCATTGTTGGCGAAGGGGGAGAAGTATATCTGGTTTTTGGTTTTAAAATTTTGATCGTCTGACACAGGGGGAGAAGTATCTGGTTTTTAAATTTTGATATATGCTATATGCTCTGATGTCTCGATGATTATGCTCTGTATGCAAAATTGCTATACACTGTGTTGATTAAGGGATAGTGTATATGCTTAAGGGGAGCAGTTTTGTTAATGGCAAGTTTTTGTTGTAAAACACTTAGATGTCAAAATTTTATTTCCCTAAGTGTTGCCATCAATGCCAAAGGGGGAGATTGTTGGCATTTTTGTTTATTTATGTTGTGATTGTCATTGATGGACACACACTTGTATTGAGATACCCTTTATATGTATGAGCTTGAGCTCAACCGGTATTTGTTCCAACCGGTATGTTGTATTCTAGTCTTTAGACTAGTGGTGATTTTGCAGAATGTGTTTCCTGGTCTAAAGCGGCATGTCGACCCCAAGCAGTTCGTAGATCCCAAGCGATACGAGGGAGCAAAGCGGCACAACACATTCTTACCAGTCTTCATTATTCTCAAACTGGCAACCGGTATTCTGTATGAACCGGTAATACTTTGTGATGAGTTACCAATCCACCGATTGTTTGATGGTGCCAACACATTGACAGTGCTTTTTGTGTTGTGTTACTGAGTATGTCTAGACTCATTGAACCTAGGAAATTGTAATGTAATCCTATTGGACTGACATGAAATCAGATTCCTTTAAAAGGACATCATGTCTAGGGTTTTAAGTTGTTGCTGAAAGGGTTAATGTCGAGCTAGGGTTTAAGGTGGTTGTTGAGTTATTGTAAGAACGATCTTATCTAAGAAGATCAAGTTGTAACCGAGAGAGAGAGAGAGAGAAGACTGAAGTAATGCTAGAATGCATTAGTTGTGAGCAATACTAGATCTAATCAAGCAGTTTGTGCTATTAGAATAGATCAAACACTTGTTGATTACTCACATCTTTGACAAGTTTGTAGCCCTTAACCGGGTAGGCCTCAAAGCCTTTGTAAAATCCTGTAACAAGGTGGTTCACACTTGTGAATCTAAAATCCTCTAACAAGGTAGTCTTTAATCAGACTTATCTCCTAACAGAGATTGAGATTCCTAACAGGATCTGTTCTGGTGAAGAACATTGTAAGACCTTAACCGGTCTGGTTTCTATTTTGGAGATAGTGACTTGTGAGTTCCATCTCACCGTGGTTTTTCCCAGTTGGTTTTCCACATCAAATATCTTGTGTTATGGTTGTATTGCTTTTGTGAGTGAATGCTTTATTCGCATTTTGGCTTGCATATGTGGTAACCGATCTAACTGTTAGACTGCTTTACCGGTTTATCTTTAGACTGTGTAAGTGTTTTAGTGCAGTGATTTTTGGCATACTAATTCACCCCCCCTCTTAGTATTCATCATCCACTTGATGTGCTCCTTTGATTGATTTGGATGTGGATTGATCTCTTTTGTGCTAAACAAGATAGATTGATGGATTTGATAGGATTGGAGTTAAGTGATGGATTATGAATTTCATAGATTTGAGAGAGGATTAGAAGAGGATGAGAGAAGACATAGGTAGCATGACAATACATGAAAAGTGGATCATTTGTGAGGAGAATAGGCTCCAATTTATAGATAGGAGAAGGCTAATGGAGGGCCAAGATTGATTTGATCATGAAGGGTTGAGAATGATTTTAGATAGAAGGCATGGATCAAGGGTGCCTTGGGAAAATAAACAGGAATATAAAATTCCTTGGGAAAAGGGGGGAGAAATTTGAATTTCAAATATGAGGAATTAAAAATTCCAAAATAAGGATGCATTGAGGGATTCAAAGAAATTTGAATTTCTTTGAGAGACTCAATGTTGATGTGACATGAGTGGGAATTAAAAATTGAAGGATAATGATAAGCATGATTATGAGAGATTCTAGAAGGATTAATTATGTTGAGTGGGATTAGGAAAAGTGATTTGTATAAATCACATGACTAGGTTAATTAATTAGAATTAATTAACTAAGTGGGGTTTAGAGGAAATAATTATTGGAGGGGACTTTAGAAGAATAGGGGAATAATTAATTTATTTGATAAATTAAATATTGGACAATAGTGATAGGATTAATTAAATTAGATTTAATTAATTCTGAGAGGGATAAGAATAACACAATTTAATTAATTAATTATGTTGATAGGCTTAAATTAATTAAAAATTAATTTTAGGTGTCTACAATACCCAAAGAATTATGCATCTCTTTGCCTCACATCCTGCATCATCCAATAGTCAGTCCATAGTGCACAATCATCCATCACATACACATCTCATATACATGACATACATTTTATACTGCATTGCCATAACATAGCTTCAATCATGTAGTATGCATCCATATATCAATAATCTCACAAGGCATGCATCCATGTCAAAGCATAAGCATAAATCATGTAATGGGCACCTCGGAATGCCCAAAAACCATACCAACTGCTACTAGGAATTTTATCAAACAGTTTGCATCCAACTCCTTATTTCTCTGTTTAATGTTTTAAATTCCCTTATGGCTCTGGAAATGAAATGTTGGTTTGTTTTACATTGAATTGAAATCACAGAATATGAACAAGAATGAAACTACAATAATATGCAACTGGAAATTGAACTACCGCTGATATGATATTATTTTCAAAATTAATCAAATACATAGCAGATTTTTCAACTCACTAAATACTCCAACAATAATGCTCCATCAAATGTTTTCCAATCTTGCTGCTACAATGACATGAATAGTGATGTGTGAATAGTGTCGTGTGAATAGTGCCATGTGAATAGTGCCCAAGTGAATAGTACCATGTGAATAGTGCCCACGTGAATAGTGTTGCAACTTGTAGCTGGAAATACACCCAAATAGTGTTGCTGCCTGTAGCTGGAAATGCACCCAGAATGCACCCAATCTGCCTGTTAATGAAGCTGAAAGCAATGGATTCCAAAGGCCAAACCCCAAGGGAATGACGCCTAGAATGTCACACAAGAGGATAGAAATCCTCTAATGCCAAGAAAGGATCTGTAACTCACACATCAATTTCTTCTCAAATTCAACATGCTAAATGAAGCCACAAAAGCTTCCTTTTATTCTTTCTCCAAGGGTCAACCCAACTCACTTAAGCAATGTGGGATAAAACATGTGCAATATAAAACATATTAAAATATTCACTTATGTCTCCCTTGGATGCCCCTTTGATTTGCACACATCCCCATAAAATAAATATTAAAGTAACACTTTAATATTTTACAATTAAATTAAAGGTTACTTTAATAACACTTCAGGCATTAAAATATACTAGCAATCAGACTTTGAATAGCACAACTGATAACTCATCGGAAAGCTCTCGCCAAGAAGTATCGAATCCAATCACCAGAACTAGCCTCTATTGTGTCTTGTTGACTTACTAAAAATAGTAAGTATGCCTGAAACTAAGTAAATCAACTCCGTTTTGGCTTGAACTGGAAATGACTAGGCCAAAAAACTCCAAGATCCCTTTAAACCCTTCGTTAGCCCTCGGGACCATGTAGAGCTAGGCTAACACACATATTCTTGGTCAACTGCTAAAGTGGGGACATTACAATCTGCCCCCCTTGAACTTGCTTGTCCTCAAGCAATCTCAGTCCAACCTGCTGTATCACCTACTCATTCTCCTATGTAGCATCTTCCTCCAGCAGGTCTCTCCATCTGACCAAATACTCCTTCACTATCTTGTTTCTGAGTTTCCTCTCTCTGGTATCCAGAATAGCCTTAGGTACTAACACGAGCTTCCCCTCCTCATCCAAAGGGGGTAAATCTGCAGAAGGTACTACACTCTGACCAATAGCTTTCTTAAGCCTAGACACATGAAATACATTGTGTACCCGACTGCCCTTTGGAAGATCAAGCTCATAGGCAACTTTTCCCACTCTGCGAATCACCCTATAGGGACCATAAAATCTAGGCTTCAGCTTCTCTACTCTGTTCCTCTTGAGTGATGATTTCCTATATGGTTGTAGCCTCAAGTACACCATATCCCCTACCTCAAAACTGCGTTCTACCCTGTGTTGATCAATATACAACTTCTGTTGATTCTGAGCCTACTGTATGTTCTCCTTGAGCGCTCTCAGGATATCCTGACTATCCTGCAATAAGTCTTTGGCTTTGGGCACCCTGTTGTCCCCCAAAACCAAATCCATGAAGCTTGGTGCTTCATAACCATAAAGTGCCATGAAGGCTGTCATCCTGATGGACATATGATATGTAGTATTGTAACAGTACTCTCCCATATGCAACCATCTAACCCAAGCCCTCTGCTGTGTAGTCACATAGTTCCTCAAATATCCCTCCACCCATTTATTCACAATCTCTGTCTGCCCATCTGTCTGCGGATGATAACTAGTGCTGGGTGTAAGATCTATGCCACACAACCTAAACAACTCTTGCCAGAAAATACTCATCAATTTACTATCTCAATCACTAACAATGAATCTAGGCAGCCCATGTAACCTGAATATCTCTCTGAAGAAAAGATCTACCACCTGTGCTGCTATGTAAGTGGATGGAATAACAAAGAAGTGAGCAAAATTCATTAAGCGGTCTACCACCACATAGATGCAATCTCTCCCTTGCACTCATGGTAACCCAGTGATAAAGTCCATTGAAATACTTTCCCATTTCCTGTCCGGAATGGGCAAGGGCTGTAGTAAACCTGCAGGGAACGTGTGCTCTCCCTTATTCTACTGACAAACTACACACCCCTTGACATACCTCTCAACATCATCCTCGAGTCCTCTCCATGAGAATCATTCTCGGATCTACCTGTAGGTCTTGAAGACCCCTGGATGCCCAGCTGTAGGCTCATCGTGAAATATCCTCGGTATCACCTCTTTCAACTATGATGACGGAATCAAATAAACCCTATCCTGAAATCTGATCAATCCATCTATCACCTCATAGCGATCATCCCGTATAGTACCTGAAATCAAACCTGAAGCCCAAGTATCTCTGACATACTCTACTATAATCTTATCCCTCCAATCTCCTGTAATCTCTGCAAGAGCACAAATGTGAGGTCTTTTGGATAAGGCATCAGCTACTACATTCTTCTTCCCTTTGACAAACTCAATGTCAAAGTCACAAGCCTACAATTTAGTGACCCACTTTTGCTGCCTGTCATTCAAGTCTTGTTGGCTCATGAAATACTTTATGTTGTTGTGATCCATCTTGATCACAAACTTCCCTCCAACCAAGTAGGATTAGAATTTGGCCAAGGCATGCATGATGGCCAACATCTCACAATCATAAATAGAATAGATCCTCTCCACACCTTGGAGCTTCCTACTCTCAAAAGTGATGGGGTGCTTCTCCTGCATCAATATTGCTCCAATCCCATCACCTAATGCATCACAATGAAGCTCAAAAGGCTTCATGAAGTCTGGTAAAGCTAGAACTAGACATGAAGACATCACTTGCTTGAAATTCTCAAAACACCTCTATGCTGCCTCTATCCACATGAAGGCCCCCTTCTTAGTAAGATCTGTCAAGGGAGTAGCTGTCTGAGAAAACCCCTTAACAAACCTCCTATAAAAACCACATAAGCCAAAGAACCCCTTAAGCTGAGTAAGGTTCGTAGGCATGGGCCAATCAACAATCGCTCTAATCTTTTCAGGGTCCACCCAAACTCCCTTTGCACTGATAATATGACCAAGGTACAAAAGCTCTGTCATCCCGAACTCACACTTAGACTCCTTGGCATACAGGGACTCTCTCTCCAAAATAGATAGTACCTCCTCAAGATGCTGCAAATGCCCCCCCCATGATTTTCTAAAGACCAAAATATCGTCAAAGAAAATCAAAACGTATCTCCTCAATTACCCCCTAAACACCTGGTTCGTGCAACTCTGAAAAGTAGCAGGAGCATTGGTTAGCCCAAATGGCATAACCAAAAACTTGAAATGACCATAGTGACACCAAAAAGTTGTCTTCTCAATGTCCTCTACCCTCATACTAATCTGATGATACCCTGACCTCAAATCTATCTTTTTCAAGATGCATGCCCCATGTAGCTCATCTATTAGCTCATCTATCCTCGGAATGGGGCACTTGTTCTTAATGGTTTTCTTGTTCAAGACCCTGTAGTCAATGCACATGCACATTGTTCCATCCTTCTTCTTAACCAAAACAACTGCTGAAGCAAAAGGGCTTTTGCTTGGCCTAATGTGCCCCATCTCCAACAACTCCTTGATGGATTTCTCTATCTTATCCTTGTGTTTCTTTGGATGACGATAGGGTGTGATCATAATGGGCTTAGCCCCCTCTTCTAATTCAATGACATTCTCTATTCCCCTATCTAGAGGAATGTCATGTGGAATACTACTAAATATCTTGGCATGTATATCAAGGATGTCTTGCATATTAGGCAGATGACTCTTAACTTGTGGTTCTGGTGATGCTGGCATAATCAAGTACTCCGCTGCCCACTCAACATCATCATGTCTGAACAACCTCTCCATCCTCCTCAAAGAAACTACCCTACAACTGCCATCTGATAATCCTCTTAGTACCACGGTCCTGCCCTCATGCTGGAACCTCATCTCTACTCTCTCCATGTTGAGAGTAAACTCTCTCAACGATGCCATCCAAGTCATCCCTAATATTATGTCATAATCACCCATGTCCACAACATAGAACTCATCCTGGAGGTCATAACCATGTCCCAATCTGATGTGAAGATTTGTAATCTTCTGTGTGCATAGTAACTTGTGACCACTAGCTACCATGACTTGGAATCCTGAATGTTCTTCAGTTTGCCACCCTCTCCTAGCCACTAACTGTGAATCTATGAAATTATGTGTGGCCCCAATGTCTAGCAAAGCAACCACCTTTTGTCCCTATATGGTACCACACACCTTAAAAGTAATTGCCTTTTGAGCACTTGTCAATCTAGCTAGGGACTTCTCATTCCCTGAACCCTCCTCAGTGGCACTGCTCTCACCATCAAACTCTGACTGCTGCTCCTCATCCTCTAACTGTGACTCCTTAGCAGAGAATTACTCCATCTGGTTGACCTTAGCCTTCAGAGGAAACTTGTGAGATAAATCCCATGGTTCCCTACACTGAAAACATAGTTTTTTCCGCCTCAACTCATTCAGTGTCTCATTGTCTAACCTCTTTGATTCCTTTTTCTGAGGCTGAGAATCCCTATGTAGAGGTTTATTATCCTTATCCTTCTTGAAGTGTGGATCCTTAGGAGTGAACTTACTCCTAGAAGCGGAAGGTGGAAGATCTCTCACCTTCCGAATGGCATCCTGCAATGTGAGGGGATCATGTCCCTTCACCCAACCACGAAGAGGCTCTGACAATCCATCCACAAATAGTACAATCAACCTCCTCTCTAAAATGTCTATAACCAACACTGATAGTCTCTGGAAATCTGAGATGTAACTGTCAATAGGACCCCACTGTCTCAACTGAGCTAACTCCTTGAAATGGAGTTCTAGATCCTTTGTATCAAACCTATCAATCAACCTCTCAGTGAACTTTGCGTATGTGTCTATCTCATTATGGCCCAATGTGACCATACCATGGTGCCACCACTCGTGTGCACTCCCATCCAAGTGCAATGCAGCATGCTTAATCGCATCCTCCTCAAGCATGGGATTAAGCTGAAAATAAGTACCTAATTTCTGGACCCATGTCCGTGTTGAAGCCTTCCCTGTACCATCATAGTAGGGAATAGACAACTTTCCCAACTTCTTCCTCATCTCATAATTATGTTGTCAGTTTCCTCTCATGGGCATATTCTTGAGTCTAACATCCATATATTCCCTGAATGTCATCTCAGCCTATAGCTCAAGGCTAGAGTCCCTCCAATCATCCATAATCATATTTTGAATCTCTTGCTCTGTAGGACCGACATTATTCTGGTCATTCTGTCTCGGAGGAAACTGTGGCATGAGTGGTCTCATAGTAGAAGAACTTGCTCTAGCATATGTCCTGGTTCCCCTGTTAGCCGATGCATCTCCATTACCTCCATTACCCTGTCCACCTCCCTGATTAGCATTATTACCCTGATTGGTATTATTACCTTGGTTGCCATTATTACCTCGGTTGGCATTATTGCCTTGATCTGCTCTCGTCAAATGTTGTGTAAATGCTATAGCCATTTGTTGCAATGTAGCCTAGAGCTCCCTCTGACCCCTAGCAAGATCACTGAGCATCTCCCTAGTGCTAGGTTCTCCCCTTTCCCCATCTCTGTCACCCATGGCTGGTGCTGAAAAAGGGTTACCCTCCTCTTCAATCTCTGGTGAATTCTGTAGGTTTGTGTTTGACCTATTTCTCCTCAAGTAATACTGATGTGCTAGACGCATGAAACCCTCACAGGATGGCAGGAAAAACAAGCTCTGATACCACTGTAATGGGCACCCCAGAATGCCCAAAAACCATACCAACTGCTGCTAGGAATTTTATCAAATAGTTTGCATCCAACTCCTTATTTCTCCGTTTAATGTTTTAAATTCCCTTATGGCTCCGTAAATGAAATGTTGGTTTGTTTTACATTGAATTGAAATCACAGAATATGAATAAGAATGAAACTACAATAATATGCAACTAGAAATTGAACTACTACTGATATGATATTATTTTCAGAATTAATCAAATACATAGCAGATTTTTCAACTCACTAAATACTCCAGCAATAATGCTTCATCAAATGTTTTCCAATCTTGTTGCTACAATGACATGAATAGTGCTATGTGAATAGTGTTGTGTGAATAGTGCCATGTGAATAGTGCCACATGAATAGTGCCCACATGAATAGTACCATGTGAATAGTGCCCACGTGAATAGTGTTGCGGCCTGTAGCTAGAAATACACCCAAATAGTCTTGCTACGTGTAGCTGGAAATGCACCCAGAATGCACCCAATCTGCCTATTAATGAAGCTAAAAGCACTGGATTCCAAAGGCCAAACCCCAAGGGAATGACGTCTAGAATGTCACACGAGAGGATAGACGTCCTCTAATGCCAAGAAAGGATCTACAACTCACACATCAATTTCTTCTCAAATTCAACATGTTGAATGAAGCCACAAAAGCTTCCTTTTATTCTTTCTCCAAGGGTCGACCCAACTCACTTAAGCAATGTGGGATAAAACATGTACAATATAAAGCATATTAAAATATTCACTCATGTCTCCCTTGGATGCGGGATTTGCACACATCCCCATAAAATAAATATTAAAGTAACACTTTAATATTTTATAATTAAATTAAATGTTACTTTAATAACACTTCAGGCATTAAAATATACTAGCAATCAGACTCCAAATAGTGCGATTGATAACTTGTCAGAAAGCTCTCACCAAGGAGTATCGAATCCAATCACCAGAACTAGCCTCCATTGTGTCCTATTGACTTACTAAAAATAGTAAGTATGCTTGAAACTAAGTAAATCAACTCCGTTTTGGCCTGAACTAGAAATGACTAGGCCAAAACACTCTAGGATCCCTTTAAACCCTTCGTTAGCCCTCAAGACCATGTAGAGCTAGGCTAACGCACATATGCTTGGTCAACTGCTAAAGTGGGGACATTACAAATCACAAATAGTTTAGTAAATAATCCATACGTCCAATCATATCATTATGCATCCATACATCCATGACATCACATAAGCATACATACGAATCATAAACATCATAACATCATCCCATCCTGCATCACAAATCTGTCAATGCATATCATACAATTTTATATCATAAATCATACCATATAGTATAATCATCCATGCATACATTGCATCCTTGGGTGTAGGGCACCCTCTTGATTCCATTTGTTGTTTGAGTGCTAAATAGGTTTTAGATCCTAGGTTGGTGTGTTGGATCGGTTTGGATCCTCTTGATGTAATAAGGAACCCATTTGTAAGGCCAATTGGCTCTAAGGTCATTTATAAACCTAGAGACGAAATTAGGCCATGGGGTTCATAATATGTAGGAAGCATGTTGATAGGTTGATTTGAGTAGTTTTAGGCCTAGGATAGGTCTAAAAAGTCCATTAGGGACTTTGCCACATCAAAAGTGTCAATTATGCAAAATTGTAAAAAGTTGCTAAGCAACATTTCTACCGATTGGGGAAAAGAGGTTCCTATTAGGAACCAGAAAGGACAACTAAGAGGGGGGTGAATTAGTTGTCAATAAATTACAACTCAAAACCAATTATTCCAACTTGAAACTTAGTGTCGGTAAAACAAACTTAATCCCAGTAAAATAGGTTAACAGTTATAGCAGTACCGGTATAACTTAATGCATGAAATGGAAAGAGAACCAACATCCACAACACATGACACATAGATTTTGATGTGGAAACCCTGTAAGGGGAAAAACCATGGTGGGAAACCTTACCCACAATTAGATGATACTACTGTAGATAGTAAGTGAATACAATAATGGGGTCTGCACATGCAGAAAGGCCAACCACCTAGAGCTCATTGCTCAATCACAAAATAGGAGTCACACTGACTACAATTGGATGGTTAAATCCAATAACAATGTACTGCTTTAATATAGCATCTGCAATGCTGGATTCAGTACCGGTTTAATCTCTGACCATGAGTGCCAAATACCTTCATAACATTTCCTTCAACCTTCAGATAATATCAGCGTGATTCACATAAGGATCTGCTTATTTTTGCTCTACAATGATCTTCAATATTCGCACACACTCATAATATGATCTTCAATAAGATCTTACAATTATTTATACAAAACCTAAGACCAAATGATAAGTTCGGCTCACTAAAGATATTACATTAAAATCAATTACAAATAAGTCTTGATGTGATACAATATGTCGGCTCAATAAATTTACACATTATCCAATCAATAAACCATTCCCAAAATGTGTCGTGCTGATCTAGAAGATGATATATTGTACCGGTTCATAACCTACACTTCTCTATCAGTAAAGGAAAATATGTGAATTCAATTAGACAATTAAGCAAAACACCAATTCCAAACATTGAATCCATGTCTTCAACATAACCAAATGATCCCCAGATGATAACAGGTCATCATCAACTTCCCAAGCTGCTGGTGAAACATATATCCTATTGGTGAAGCATATATCGGTGATTGTGCATAATCCAATATCCATGTCGGGACCACAATGTGTCAGTTCAACAATAAACCAATATAACCAGAGTGCCAAATCAACAATGTAGACCTCTAGAAAGATAAGTGTTGACATCAATGACAAAACCAATACAACACATGACAAAGTCATCCATAATACCAACAATCTCCCCCTTTGGAATTGATGGCAACACTAGATGGAAAAACATCTAAGTCCCAAAAATAGAATGCCAAATACCAATAAACCAACAATCTCCCAAAATAGATCAATACCAAAAATCAAAACCAAAATACATCTCTCTAAGTAGAATGTTCATCTCTGCCCAATGTACAAATTTTTTCCACAGATATCTCTCCCCCTTTGACATCAAATGCCAAAGCAATTAAGAATCAAAACATAACATACAACTAACTACTCCCCCTGAGTAGTAGCTCTCCTTCATTAAAACCGGAAAAATATTTTTCTGTTAGTCTCTGACAGTTTGATGCCAATCTTCATCATTCAAGTCTCTGCCAGTGGGGAAATCACCCCAAGCTGCTCTCTGAGATATTCAAATGTTTCCTTAGGCAAAGGCTTTGTAAAACTATCTACAATTTGCTCTTTGGTATTCACATAAACCAATCTCACTTCATTTGCTTCAACATTCTCTTTTAGAAAATTGTACTTAATAGAGACATGCTTTGTTTTAGAGTGAAATACCAGATTCTTTGATATATCAATTGTTGCTGAATTATCACAATGAATAATTATCGGTTCTTTGCATTTTACCTTGATATCCTTCAACATTTGATTGATCCATGATACCTGAGGGCAATTAGTTGCTGCTACAACATATTTTGCTTCTGCTGTAGATAATGATGTATAGGTTTGCTTCTTATTGATCCATGAAATTAACCTTCTGGCAAGAAAGAATGCACCGCCAGTAGTACTATTTCTATCATCTACATCTCGTGCCCAATTTACATCTGTATATGCACATAATTCAAAATTTTCATCCTTAGGATGCCATAAACGAAGATTTGTTGTGCCTTGTAGGTACCGAAAAATCTTTTTTACTGTTGATTCATGATTTTCTTTAGGATTGGTTTGAAATATAGAAACAATACACACTGCATTCATTATATCAGGTCTGGTTTGTGTCAAATACAATAATCCTCCAATCATAGATTTGTACCTTGTTGGATTTATAGGAGCTGAATCATCCTTTAATGTCAATTTATCTGTTGTAGTCATAGGAGTGCTTACCGGTTTGGAGTTTTCCATTCCAAATTTCTTCAAAAGTTCCTTCAAGTATTTTGTTTGACATATGAATATACCTTTATCTGTTTGAGAAATTTCCAAACCTAGAAATTTTTTTATCTCTCCAATCATAGACATTTCAAATTCTTCCTGCATCTTGTTAGCAAAGTCTTTACATAATTCCTCTTCACCTCCAAAAATGATATCATCCACAAATACTTACAATAACCAAAATGTCATCATTGGTAACTTTGTAATACAAATTACTATCAACATTACCTTTTGTGTAATCAAGCTTTAAAAGATATTTATCTAGTCTAGCATACCAAGCTGTGGGAGCTTGCTTCAATCCATATAAAGCTTTCCTTAACCTGCAAACCATATCCTTATCATCTGTTAATGAAAATCCATCAGGCTATTGAATGTAAACTTCCTCTTCAAGATCTCCATTTAAAAATGCACATTTTACATCCATCTGATAAACTTTATAGTTCTTGTGAGTTGCAAATGCAAGAAATAGTCCAACTACCTCAATTCTAGCTACCGATGCAAAGGTTTCATTATAATCAATTCCTTCTTTCTGTGAATAACCTTTACAAACTAATCTTTCTTTGTTTTTGATTACTTCACCATCTTCATTAAGTTTATTTCTATATACCCATTTAGTTCCAATTACATTTTTGTCTTTAGGTCGAGGAACTAATGTCCAAGTATTATTCTTTTCAATCTGATATAATTCTTCTTCCATTGCTTTTATCCAATGTTTATCTTCACATGCTTCAACAACTGATGCTGGTTCAACTTCAGAAATTAAACATACCTCTTCATTTTCCAATCTTCCTCTTATCATAACACCTTGATTTTTATTTCCAATTATCTAATTTTCTAAATGATTCAATCTTACATACCTGGGTTTATTCACATGTTGTTGTTCTTTAGTCACAGTTGAGTTTTCCGATGATGCCGATGTGACTGGTTCTTCATTCTATACTGGTGCAATCTGTATTGGTTCATTTATAATCATTTCTATTGTCAGTTCTATAGATCTTGAATCTCCTCTAAAATGTTCATCTATCTTCACATTAGTACTTTCAATGATTTTCTGCAATCTTTTATTATAACATCTATATGCCTTGCTTCTAGTTGAATAACCAAGAAACATTCCTTCATCACTTCTAGGATCAAATTTGCCAATAAACTCATCTCTCCTAATATAGCATTTGCTTCCAAATATTCTGAAGTATTTAAGAGTAGGAGTATGACCAAACCATAGTTCATAAGGGGTCTTACCGGTTTCACTTTTGCTGTGAACTTTGTTTAAAGTATAAACCACTATATTCACTGCTTCTCTCTAGTACACATGAGGTACATTTGCTTCCATCATCATGGTTCTAGTTGCATCAAGTATAGTTTTGTTCTTCCTTTCCACAACTCCATTTTGCTGGGGTGTCTAGGGTGCTGATAGTTGTCTTTTGATTCCATTCTCCTCACAGAATGAATTGAATTCCCTAGATGTAAATTCTCCTCCTTGATCAGATCTCAAACATTTGATTTTCTTGCCAATTTCATTCTCTACCATTGCCTTGTATATCTTGAATTTTCCAAAAGCTTCTGATTTTTCCTTGAGAAAGGTAACCCAACACATTCTATAATAATCATCAATTATTAGAATAAAGTATCTATCATCATGAAGACTTATTTTTCTTGTCGGACCACATAAATCAGTATGAATTAAATCAAGAATATTATTGGATTTCTTAGAAATGCTTTTAAATGTTGTTCTAACTTGCTTTCCCATTTGACATTCCTTACATACTGGATTATGAGGTTTCACAATCTTAGGTAAATCCCTTACTGCCTTAGTTGAACCGATCTTTACAATGCAATCAAAATTCACATGACAAAGTCTTTTATGCCATAACCAACTTTCATCAATGTGTGCAATCAAACATGTCTTATCACTGGTATTCAAATGAAAGATATTACCTTTAGTCTGATTACCAGTTGCAATCTCCAATCCAGTTCTATTCATGATTTTTCATTTTCCATTCTTGAATTGTAATTGAAATCCTTTTTCCACTAACTGACAAACACTCAAAATATTATGCTTTAAACCTTCAACATAATAAACATTGTCAGTATTATGCTTACCATCCAAAGATATAGTGCCTTTTCCTTTGATTAAACAAGCTTTGTCATCTCCAAATCTTACTAGACGTCCATGAATTTCCTATAAAGATAAGAATTTTCTTTTATCACCAATCATATGATGCGAGCATCCACTATCAATGATCCATTCATCCTTTTCTTCAATTTTTGTTGCTAATGCCTGCTCTACCAGTTTGACAATAGGTGTCAGTGGATCTTCTTTTAATGCAACAAATGCCCATCCACTATCTATTAGATCTTCATCTGAATCATCTGTAACACCTTCATCTACATAGTAACATGACTTATCTCTATTTTTCTTAAATCTATAAAACTGATATTCAGGGTTAGGCTTATATGTTCTTTTTGCTTCCTCTCTTAGTCTTGCATGTCTATCAGGACACATAGAAGTCATATGACCAACTTTATTGCAATTAAAACATTCGAAAGTTGCTTTACCTTCACACTTACTTCATGCTGGACCTTTAGGCATCTTCCTTGCGAATAGTGCTTCAAGTTCTTTTGCATAAAGTGCTTTCCAATTAGATTTGTCAGATGATGATTCTTTGAAAGCTATATCAGTTTTGACTGTAGCAACAAGACCAAACTCTTCAAGCTCAAATGCCGAAAGTTTTCCAACCAAAGTATCTCTAGAAACTGATGTATTAGGCATTGTTCTCAACTCATTAATAGCAGTCACTTTCATTTTGTAAGCTGGTGGCAAAGCTCTTAAAACTTTAGAAATAATTTCATCTTCACTTAAAGATCGTCCACAACATTGTATTCCTAAAACAATTTCATTAACTCTTTCCATAAATGCAGAAATTCTTTCATCCTCTTCCATTTTTAATTTTTTATACCTGACCCGGTAACATTCCAATTTTGCAATCTTGACAATGGTATATCCTTCATTAAATGTTTCCACTTTATCCCAAATAGCTTTTGTAGTAGATTTGTCTGATAATCCCATGATTTTATGATCTGATAATGCACTCAGAAGTGTTTCTCTTGCTTTGCAATCATTCTCCAAGTCTTTAGCCAATGTCGGTGGATGAGGGATATTTAGAGCAGGACCAACATATCCATTCTTTGAAACATCCCATATATCTCTTCCAATGTAGTTTAGATGTGTTTCCATTCCGACCTTCCATATACCATAGTTAGCTCCATCAAGTTTAGGATTGTCCTTCCTAAAAATATTTGCTGCCATAGGATCTCCTCAAGTTGTTAGGATTTTGCAAAAAGAGGACTAAGCTCTAATACCAATTGTTAGGAATTGGGAAGGACAACTGAAAGGGGGTAGGGGTGAATCATTTGTCAATAAATTACAACTCAAAACCAATTAATCCAACTTGAAACTTAGTGCCGGTAAAACAAATTAACAGTTATAACAGTACCGGTATAACTTAATGTATGTAACAGAAAGAGAAACAACATCCACACCACATGACACAAAGATTTTGACGTGGAAACCCTGTAAGGGGAAAAACCATGGTGGGAAATGTTTCCCATAATCAGATGATACTACTGTAGATAGTAAATGAATACAATAATGGGGTCTGCAAATGCAGAAAGGCCAACCGCCTAGAGCTCACTGCTCAATCACAAAATAGGAGTCACACTAACTATAATTAGATGGTTAAATCTAATAACAATGTATTTCTTTAATATAGCATCTACAATGCTAGATTCAATACTAGTTTAAGCTCTAACCATGAGTTCTAAATACCTTCATAACCTTTCCTTCAACCTTCAGATAATATCTGCGTGATTCACACAAGGATCTGCTTATTTTCGCTCTACAATGATCTTCAATAAGATCTTACAATTATTTATACAAAACCTAAGACCAAATGATAAGGTTGGCTCACTAAAGATATTACATTTAAATCAATTACAAATAAGTCTTGATGCGATACAATATGTTGGCTCAATACATTTACACATTATCCAATCAATAAACCATTCCCAAAATGTGTCGTGCTGATCTGAAACATGATATCCTGTACCGGTCCATAACCTAGATTTATCTGTTGGTAAAGGCAAATATGTGAACTCGATTAGACCAATAATAAAAACACCAAATCCAAACATCCAATCCATGTCTTCGACATAACCAGATGATCTCCAGATGATAACAAGTCATCATCAACTTCCTGAGCTGCCAGTGAAACATATATCCTATCGGTGAAGCATATACCGGTGACTGTGCATAAGACAATATCCATGTCGGGACCACAATGTGCCAGTTCAGCAATAAACCAATATAACCAGAGTGCCAAATCAACATTATAGACCTCCAGAAAAATAAGTGTTGACATCAATGACAAAACCAATGCAACACATGACAAAGTCATCCATAATACCAACAGTTCCAATGGCCATAACCAATTGAAAACTATTATAGCCATTGGGGGAAGGCCTATTTAAGCCTTTGAGATCATCCATGTTGAAGTTGGATGAGGTGTGTAAAGATTTGGTGGATTGAGAAACAATAAAAGCTCACATTTTACCCAATTCTCATTGTTTTCCATATAGTACAATCTAACAAAGGATTTGATTGAATGAAATTTTGAAATGGTTGTGTAGGGGCATGAGTTTAGGTTCTAATGCAAGTGATTTGACTCCATTTGGCATAGTTTGGAGAGAGCAGCGATCAATTTACTAAAAACTGTCATTCAAAATCTCAGTTCATAGGGTTTCACCCAAGGTGTGGCCCTAACTTGAAATTCCATTGTGGGATTCAATGGCCTTTTGGAAAATAAAAGTTAAGGGAGTGCACATTGAGATTCCAAAAGGTTGGAATCAGGGAGTGAGGGTTGGTGTGGTTACCACCAAGCCCTAGGCTAAACAAGACAATGTGTTTAGTCTAGACTACAAGGAGGAAAGAGAAAACAGTCACCAAGGGAGTGTATGGAGACTAGTTTGATAGTGGATTTAGCCCATTAGAGGATAGGGGAACATGTCTAAGTGGTGATTTTAGTTTTAAAAACCCATCTTCAAGTAGTTGCTTTGGAAATCAAGCCAAATTAGGCCTATTAGGTCTGTGTCCATAGTAGGTGCTTTGGGGTGCTGGAGCAGAGTAAAACCTCAATCTATTGGGGTTGGGTGTAATCCCAGAAAGGGTACTCAAATCTGCAAATTTTTCCTAGGGTGTTTTGGAAGAATTTTGAATAAAATTGGAAATACCAGTCTGGCATGGCTACTAGAACTAGGCCTAAATAGGGGTTTCTTGACCCGGGTGCACAAAGGAGACTTCCAAACTTGATTGGAAGGTTAGGGTGAGTTTTTATAGGTTTGAAACACTCCAAAACCTCTCTTGTTTAGTGATTGGATATCATTAGAGCGTGTAGAACCCTAGTTGTGGGGTTGTATTAGGCCTTGGACTAGGCATAGAGGGGTGATTTTGGGTCTTCTAACCTTCTAGTTGCTAACTCTGAATCAGGTGGTATCAAATCCAAAAAGGTTCTTGATGGTGGAAGAAGAAGATCAACAAGACATCAGAAGGAGAAGACACCAATGATGGGAGAAGGATGACCAATGTTGAATTGGCCAAGATGGTAAGAGAGTAAGTACCAACAAACAAAGAGATGAGAAAAGAATTAGATAAGTTGAAGGGTAAGATGGACAAGAAGGAAGGAGACTCTAATGAAGAAGAAGAAGGGAATGATGAAGATGCCCTTTTGTAGGTAAGAGAGAGGATACTTGCAGATTAGAGAAGTTTCCTTGAGGCCCTTGAGAGAGTAGGTAGCAGAGACAACAAAGCAAGCCTACCTATGTTCACTGGGAAGATGAACCTAGAGGAGGTCATGGATTGGTTGGAGGCCTTAGAGAACCACTTTGAGTGTGAAGATGTGCTTGAGCACTAGAAGATGAAGACTACTAAGTCTAAGATGAAGGGATCTTCCCTTTGTTGGTGGAACCTTTTACAAAATGAGAGAGTAGAAGAAGGGAAGAACCCCATCTCATAATGGAAGAGGATGGTTGTAGAGGTGAAAAAGAAATTTGTACCTAAGGATTATGAAGTGACAATGCACAAGAAGTTGCACAGCCTAAGAAAAAAGGATTTGGATGTGAGTGGATACACCGAGGAGTTTCACAAACTATCCCTAAGAGCAAAGGTGCCAGAGAGTGAGAAGAAAAAGTTGGCAAGATACATGAATGGCCTCAAGTATGCCATTCAAGATGAACTAAGTCTCTTCAATCCTGAGACATTTCATAAATGTTATCAAATGGCATTAAGAATTGAAGAAAAGTTTAGAAGAAAGGGAGACCAACAAGGTAGAGGAAGAGGAGGAAACTTCAGAGGAAGGGGTAGATTTGGTGGAAGAGGAACATCTCCTAGACCACAAGGAAAGTCAAGTAATCAGGAACCAGAAGGAGAACCAAGCTACAGGGGTAGTTTCAGAGGAACAAGACCAAATGGCCGAGGTAGATTTAGAGGTATAGAAACCAATGTGTTCACCTGAAGATGTTTCACATGTAATCAAGTTGGCCACCAATCATTCAGATGTCCAAAAAAGAAAGTTTCTAATAGTCAAGGTGGAGAAAGAAGAGTTCATTTGGCATAAGAGGAAGACACCTAAAGTGTGAACTCACCTTCAAGGCATGTAGATCCAGAGCAAGGAGAGTGTCTAATTTTTAGAAGGACCCTCTTGAAGGTGTCATTCACCAAGGAGCCACCACAGAGGAAGTCACTGTTTAGAACTACTTGCAAGGTAAGTGGAAAGGTATGAAGAGTCATTGTGGACTTAGGGTCAACTGACAATCTTGATCCAATAGAGATGGTTAGAAAACTTGGATTGAAGAAACTCCCTCACCCTTGCCCCTACAAGGTCTCATGGTTGAGCAAAGAGCAACAAGCCTTGGTAAGTGAACAAGTTTGGGTGGAATTTCATATAGGTGAATATAGAGACAAGATTTTGTGTAATGTTGCAGAGATGGATGCTTGCCATTTACTCCTAGGAAGAACATGGAAATATGATGTAGACTCAAAGCATGATGGGAAGAAAAATGTCCACAAGTTGACCAAAGATGGTGTGAAATAGTCACACCACTATGACCCCACTACCGGATGATGGTAAAGACAATAATGTTGTGACTAGTGTCATGTTAGTAGGTAAGGATGAGTTTATGTAGAAAATAAAAGAGAAGGATACCCCATGCTTTGCCAAAGTGGTGAATCCAAGAGAAGAAGTGAGGAATAAAGAAGAAGGGGCAAGAGAGGACTGCAGGTCCTAGAGAGGTGAAAGAGTTCCTGGAAAGATACAAGGGTATAGTTGCAAGAAGAAAACTAGAGACCCTACCACCTTTCAAAGATGTAAGTCATTGCATTGACCTCATACTAGGCTCTACATTTCCCAACAAAGCAGAATACAAGTTAACCCCTGATCAGAATGAAGAACTTGCAAGGCAAGTACATGAGTTGCTAGAGAAAGGGTTCATAAGGAAGAACATTAGCCCTTGTGCTGTCCCTGCAGTATTGGCCCCAAAGAAAGAAGGTACATGGAGATTATGTATGGATTCAAAGGCCATAAATAGGATCACAATCAAGTATAGGTTCCCTATGCCTCAGATACAAGACTTGATGAACTGTCTAGCAGGAGCCAAGTACTATTCCAAGGTGGATTTGAAGAGTGGCTACCATCAAATCAGGACAAGAGAGGGAGATGAGTGGAAGACAACCTTCAAAATAAATGAAGGACTTTATGAGTGACTAGTTATGCCATTTGGCCTCTCAAATGCTCCTAGTATATTCATGAGACTCATGAATGAAGTCTTGAAACCCTTTATCAATCATTTTGTTGTTGTATACTTAGATGATATCTTGATTTTTAGCAAGAATAGAGATGAACATCTAATACATTTGGATTTGGTGTTAAAAAGGTTGAATGAAGAGCAGTTGAAGATCAATTTGGAAAAATGTGTCTTCTTGCAGGAGGAGTTAGTGTTTCTTGGTTTTGTGATCCCCAAGAGCAGCCTCAATATGGATCCATCCAAGGTGGAAGAAATCCTCAATTGGTGTACACCTAGAAACACAAGTGAGGTAAAGAGTTTTCATGGTATTGCAAGCTTCTATAGGAAGTTTATTAAGAGTTTTAGTGGTATATGTGCACCTATGATTGACACTATAAAGTGGGGTAGAAAATGTCAGTTTGTATGGACTAGTGAAGTAGATAGGTCCTTTGAGTATTTGAAAACAAGATTAGTAGAGCAACCTATCTTGGTTCTACCTAATTTACATAAGGTCTTCACCATAGAATGTGATGCAAGTAACAAGGCAATAGGAGGAGTCTTGAGTCAAGAAGGTAGACCAGTCACCTTCTTTAGTGAAAAATTGAATAAATCCAAACAAAAGTATTCAACCTATGACTTGGAGATGTATGCAATGGTCCAATCTTTGAGGAAATGGAGGCATCATCTATTGCCAAAGGAGTTTATAGTCTATACTGATAACCATGCTCTGAGATTTTTGAATAAACAAGACTAGTTGAACCACCGACATATGAAGTGGATGGAATACCTTCAAGCATTCACTTTCACCATCAAGCACAAGAAAGGAGTGGCAAATAAGGTGGTTGATTCCCTTAGCAGGAGGAACTTGATAGTGAAGGAGGTACAATTGGAGAGCATAGGAATCAGTTCCATGAAGGATATGTACCAAGGAGATTAGGACTTCAAAGAAGCATACCAAGTGTGCAAGGAAATGGGTGAAAAGTACCACAAGGAGTTCTCATACTTCATTTTTCAAGAAGGTCTACTTTTCAAAGGAATCCAACTTTGCATCCCTAAAGGCTCCATGAGAGAAAACATTATGAAAGAGAAGCATTTTGGGGGATTGGCAGGTCATTTTGGGATTGACAAGACCCTTGAATTAGTTAAAAGATTCTACTTATGGCCTAGGATGCAAACTGAGATCAAAAAGTATGTGGAAGGTTGTATGATTTGTCAAAAGGCCAAGGGTAGCTGTTCAAATGCAGGTTTGTATACACCCTTTCCCATACCAAACAAGCCATGGGATTCGGTCAGCATGGACTTTGTATTAGGACTCCCAAAGACCAAACATGGTTATGACAACATCTATGTAGTTATTGATAGGTTTTCAAAAATGGCTCACTTCCTACCTTGTAAAACCACACATGATGCATCCCACATAGCAGGTATATTCTTCAAAGAGATTGTAAGGTTACATGGTTTTCCACTACCAATCATCTCAGACAGAGATTCTAAGTTTATTAGGCATTTTTGGCGAACCCTTTGGAGAAGGTTGGGTACCAATCTATCATTTACCTCAGCTTATCATTCCCAATATGATAGGCAGACCGAGGTCATCAATAGGTCACTTGGAAACTTATTAAGGTGTCTAACTAAGGATCAAGTAGCTACATGGGATTCAATATTTCCTCAAGCAAAATTTTCTTATAATGACTCAATGAATAGGAGTACTGGTCACAGTCCCTTTGAAATATTGTTTGGGTCACACCCTAGAGGTGTATCAGAGTTGAGAGATGTGAAGGATTTGGAAATAAGAAGTGCACAAGCAGAAGAATTTGTAGAAGTGATGAGAGACATACACCAACAAGTAAAGGATGGGTTGGAACAAACCTCAGACAAATACAAGCATGCAACAGATAGGAAAAGAAGAGATTTGCAGTTTAAGGTTAGAGATATGGTGATGATTCATCTCAAGAAGGAGAGACTCCCTAAGGAGAAATATACCAAGATGATGAAGAAGAAGATAGGTCCTCTCAAGATCATCCAAAAGTGTGGCAACAATGCCTACAAGATTGATCTTCCTCCAGATATTGGTTTCTCTAACACTTTCAATGTTTCAAATATATATATGCATATAAAGGTCCTGCTACTAATGTGTGTGATGCAGGTCAAGATGACTCCAGCAGGGAAGAGATGTTACAAGACCTACCTAAGCTGCCTAAGCTTGAAGTTGAGCATGTACTTGACAAGAGGGTGAGTAAGAAAAAAAGGAGGCATACCTACTATGAGTGCCTGGTCCAATGGAAGGACAAACCCTTAGAAGATGAAACCTGGATGACAGAGCAAGCCTTGGAGAAGATTGGATGTAAGGTTCCATATTTACCAACTCAAGAGACTTGAGTTTTTTTCTAGCCCTGGGAGTATGGTGCAGGGAACCCTCTTTATTCCATTTTTTGTTTGAGTGCTAAATAGGTTTTAGATCCTAGGTTGGTGTGTTGGACCAGTTTGGATCCTCTTGATGTAATAAGGAACTCATTTGTAAGGCCAATTGGCTCTAAGGATATTTATAAACCTAGAGACCAAATTGGGCCATGTGGTTCATAATGTGTAGGAAGCATGTTGATAGGTTTATTTGAGTAGTTTTAGGCCTAGTATAGGTCTACAAATTCCATTAGGGACTTTGGCACATCAAAAGTGTCAATTATGCAAAATTATAAAAAGTTGCTAAGCAACATTTCCACCGATTGGGGAAAAGAGGTTCCGACGGCCATAACCAATTGAAATCTGTTATATCCATTGGGGGAAGGCCTATTTAGGCCTTTGATATCATCCATGTTGAAGTTGGATGAGGTGTGTAAATATTTGGTGGATTGAGCAACAATAAAAACTTAGATTTTACCCAATTCTCACTATTTTCCATACAATACAATCTAAAAAAGGATTTGATTGAATGAAATTTTGAAGTGGTTGTATAGGGGTGTGAGTTCTAGTTCTAATGCAAGTTATTTGACTCCATTTGGCATAGTTTGGAGTGATTAGTGATCAATTTACTGAACAACTATCATTCTAAATCTCGGTTCATAGGGTTTCACCCAAGATGTGGCTCTAACTTACAAATTCCATTGTAGGATTCAATGGCCTTTTGTAAAATGCAATTTAGGGGAGTGTACATTGATATTCCAAAAGGATGGAATCAGGGAGTGAGGGTTGGTGTGGTTACCACCAAGCCCTAGGCTAAACAAGACAATGTGTTTAGTCTAGACTACAAGGAGGAAAGAGAAAACAATCACCAAGGGAGTGTATGGAGATAGGTTTGATGGTGGCTTTATCCCAATGGAGGATAGGGTAACATTTCCAAGTGGTGATTTTATTTTTGCAAACCCATATCCAATTAGTTGCTTTGGAAATCAAGCCTAATTAGGCCTATTAGGTTTGTGTCCACAGTAGGTTCTTAGGGGTGCTAGAGCATAGTCATACCTCAATCTCTTGGGGTTGGGTGTAAGCCCAAAAAGGGTACTCAAATCTTCAAATTTTTCCTATGATGTTTTAAATTTTTTTTTAATAAAATTGGAAATACCGGTTTGGCAAGGCTACTAGAACTAGGCCTAAATAGGGGTTTCTTGACCCGGGTGCACAAAGGAGTCTTCCAAACTTTATTGGAAGGTTAGGGTGAGTTTTTATAGGTTTTAAACACTCAAAAACCTCCCTTGGAAGTACAATTGGTGACTGGTTGTCATTAGAGCATGTAGAACCCTAGTTGTGGGGTTGTATTAGGCCTTGGACTAGGCCTAAAGATGTGATTTTGGGTCTTCTAACCTTCTAGTTGCCAGATTTGCATCAATCCTACATCACACACATGTTAGTATCATCTCATGTACATACATACATCATAAATCATAGATAAATACATCAAAAATATATAAGTACCATATATACAGACCAGAGAAAATCTCCATCATATATATAACTGTTTGAATGTATGTTAAAAAGTATATGTACAAGTGTATCAATATATACATCATATGGTACATTGGATCTGAAAGAATAAAGTACATCTCTCAATAATGAATCAAATAATGGTTATCATCTCACATGCTCTAAAAAATGTATGGGGTGCAAAAAATCAATACAATATCTAAATCCATGAATCCTATATATGGTACACCAAAAATAATCATCTCATCTACATCTGCATCAAGTTGTGACAAAATTCTCTATGGTGACTAGGTTAGTCCCTATCCTTGATCCTACCCCTAGGATCCCTAAGAAGATCCTAATGCCAAACCTATGTTGTTCCAGGTGTCCTGTGTGCAAGTCCTCCTGCTAGATCCACCAATACTTTGACTGGATCTCCCCGATCCTTCGGTTGATTGCCCACTATGGGATGAGATTGACCCTCTGGCTTTGGATGGTGGTACATATTTCATGCATTTCTCTGGTGGGATGATGCTCTCATACTGACATCTGTACTAGCCCGCCTGATGTGAGAGTGTCTCTATCTCAGTTAGTTGTCCCTCTATCATCTCATCTAGATCGCCTCTCCTCCACCTCTACCCCTAGCTTGGCATTATGCCTCATCTCTCTACCTTTGATACTTGGCCATGATCTCCTTTGTCTACCTCCTTGCGTGCTCAATTGCATCTCTCATGACTATCACTACATCCCTCTCTTGTAAGAGCCTATCACACTTTGTCTACAACTATACCTAGGCCTGCTCAATTGTATCCCTCTCTTGATGGAGGTTGTCTCTCTTAGTAGTGACTATCCTCAATCTCTCCTCTATCATGGCTATGACCTCTTGGAGGGACTAGATCCACATAGCTAGATCTGGCAATGTTGTTGATCCCTCTCCCCTCTCCTCTCTCCTTTGTCCTCGAGGTCACACTTGTCTTAGTGTGCTCCCCCCTATCCCTATCTTTGTGATGGTGTAGGTGTAGCTACTAGGGCATCCACATCCATTTCTTGGGCTCCCTCTGTCCTTGTCCCTGCCCTATCTCCTCCTAGCTAGCACAACTGGTGCCATTGGTATCCCTCTAGCCATCCACAACACTATCACTACTACTGCCTCTGTTGTGCCCCGGGCTAGCTGATAAGCATCCAATCTCATGCCCCTATCCTAAACCCACTGTTATTTTGCATCAACAGTGGGAACACATTCCCGCCACTTTGATGTGCATTCTTGCAGTTCATGAACTAGCGAGAATGCTAGTTTTACCCTTCTAGTGCTAATAAATGCATGAAAATTAAAATTGAAGTCCAAGTGGTTTTGGACATACCTCGTGATCTAGTCGTCGACTCCACTGACACTCGCCACTATATCCATGTGATGCCTTAGAATCTCCCTAGCTACCATCTTTTTCGATGATCACAAAGCTCTAGAACACACATGGTAAAAGCAAAAGGGGCTCCAAAATGCTCTCTTGTGCATGGTCAAAGTGAATAGTAAATTTCCAAATTTGCTAATATAGGGCCTTCGTGAGCCCTATTTTAAACCATCCTAGTCCCCTTGGGACCATTTCCCCTCCCATTTCTTCCTACGAACTTCATTTTGCACATCATTCTTGCCTGTCAATCTTCCTCTTTGTCATTGTCCTCTTCCCATGCTAGGGCAACCTTTATGTTGAGATGCCACTTGGGTCTCCATTTCCCATGCACCCTCTCGAGGGGGCATCCCTAACCCATCATTCCTTCATTAGGTTAGCTTGGGGCATTTTTCTTACTCCCCTTTTTCTTCAAGTTACTAGTGTCTTATTGTCTTTGCACCGACACTATTCTAGTGTCACCGCAAAGAGGGGCAAAATGTAGACACCTAAATTTTTTTAATCTAATTAATTGAATTTATCTATCCTAAGTGCTTTTAAATTAAATAATTACACATTATTTAGTTAATTAGTGTTCTCTCCTAGCTAATAAATTTATTATTTATACTATAGTCTCTTTTAATCAATTATTTGACAACCCAAAATTATCTATTAATTAAATATTCCCCCTTTACTCTATTAAATAAATCAAATACATAATTTGATTATTTAATTCACTTTTGTCCTCTTCTTCTAATTATAGAATTAATTAATTAATCCTATTTCCCCACATGTCTCCTAACTTAAAACCCCATCTAACCCTTGTCCTAAGCCTAACCCATGGGTTATAACCAGCCCTATCCACTTAACCAACCTTATCCAGCTTCTAACCTCCCCCCTCACGTGTGTGTACATTCCTACTATCTTTAATATTTGGAAAATAATCTCTTTTATTTGGATGGTTATCTCCCAAATAGATATGTGTCCTTGAGGACACATGTCACTTCCTCCTTTGACAGTTGTCTTTCCCAAAGACACTTGTTATTTCTTATTGAGTTGTGGAATCCCATTCCACATGACACCTTGAGGATTGCCACTTGTCCTCTTTGAGGAAAAGTGTCTCATTTCTCAGGCCCTTCCTCTCTCATCCAAATCATGTTTAATCCCTCTATTTCCTATTCATTTCATCTACTTTTTCATAATCATATTGTTGTAATGTTAGTTTGCATAATCATATCTATCCATCATTTACTCCCATTTTACCTTAATTTGCATAATCATGATCATGAAGTGTATCTAGCATATTTGGAAGCACAAAATCGAGCAAACATCAAACTATGGGATAATGAAATCAAAGGAACAAAATGAGGTTTTCATCTTTATTCGCTTTTATTAATTATGCTTTATTTATTCCTTTTTATCATCCTAATCGTGAGTGTTTGATTTATTTGTGATTGCTTAATTTGTTAGCATTATTTCAATCCTTTATATTTGAATTCACATTTTCTTCACATTGTAGTATTGCAGAAGTTGTAGCAGATTGTTGCATATGTTTAGATGAAGTATTTCCATGAGGGTGGTGTAATGTCCTAAATTTTAGTCCCTTACAATTTTGTGCTCACTTGGGCCCTCAACTTTGCATTCATCCCCTAAGGCCTAATTGAAGCCCTAATTTTGTTTACAACATGTGTCAAGCTTAAATTTTTATCATATGCATTTCCTTCCCCAAGATCCTGGGCCTCTAATGTCTAGGACTAGAGTGCCCAATGCCCTAGTCCTCTCTAAAAGGATCCATTTTGAGGCTTCATAATGGTAACATGACTTGAGTGGGAACCTAGATCCTGGGTCAGCCAGTGTTAGAAAATTAATTTATTTTTTAACTAGCATGTATAAAAGAAGGTCTACCCCTCTCATTTTAAGAGATGTCTGATCAATCAATCAAGCATTCATAATTCAAATTCAAGTGACCAAGCAAACAATCTTCTTTTAAGAATTGGAGCAAAAGGAAAGTCAAGATTCAAGCTTTGGAGGTGGCATTAATGTTCTATGTTTTATAAAGACTATCTACATGAAACCCTATTTTCCTTGTGAAGACAAATAAAACTTCATAAAAGGTATAACATTAGAGTTTTAGACATTTTCAACATTTCCCTCAAAAGGAAATCATTTATATTACAACACTTCATTCACATTTCAATTCTATTTCATGGTTAATTCTAAAACTGAGATTTGACCTAGGGTAAATCCCTATTCCCAACCATTTTCCCTTCTCTACTATGTGTAGGAATAGGTACAAAGCTGTAATTCTCAGGATTGATATTATTCGTAAAGATGAACAAGTTTCCTTTTGGATGGCAAAAAGTTCAAAGGATGAAAGCAACGGGCATTCTGGTCATGACAATTCAGGTTGACATTTTGGGAACATATCTAAACACTCACATATTGCTTAGATCTAGATTCATGACTCTGTGTTGAAGATTGTAGCTCACTGTTTATGCATAATTTCTTCAACTCACACACATTTACCCTAATTTCAGTATCTTTAATCAAATCAAATCAATTCAATTTAAAGGGAAAGAAGAGGTGCATCTAAAACCCCTAGAATCTTATCAAAATCTTGGTCTTTTAGGCTTAGATCTATCAAATTCCATATTTACCTAATGTAATGGTCCCTAAGCAAAAAATAGTGGTTTTACTACATTAATGAGTGAAACCCTGATTTTTTTCACATTACATTTTGGTTCAAACCGAATGTCTTACACCTTAACTTTTGATTTATGTTTTCAGATTTGAGTGTTTATACATTTTCAAATTTGAATTTACATTTACAAGTTTGATTTTCAGTTGAATTACATAAATTTAGAGGTTAAATTCACAAAAACCCTATTTTTTAATTCTAAAATCGAACTTGTGGATTGGCTAATTTGATTATTTCAAATCTGATTATTCATGCAATTTAAAATTCTAATTTGCACTCATATATCTCATTTTCAATTGAATTACACAAATTTATTGGTTGAATTCACAAAAACCCTAATTTTTTATTCTAAAAATTTATTTGTGAGTTGCATAATTTTTCAAATCTATTTTCATAACTGATCTTTATGACATGCTATGCTATGATCTAGAGGCATTTATCTTTCAAATTCACAAATCAAATTGCTTTATTATTTGTTTAATCAATCACTTTTACAAAATTTTGTATTGTTCAATCACAATTTTCCATTTCAAATTCAATTTTCCCTCCTTTGTGCATGAGTTAAATGTTACCATTGGCCCTATCTACAATATTCCCATGAAAATTTGTAGAATTAATGCTTCCCAAGATTTAATAACTGAAGATATGGAGCCTAATTTGGATAGCTCATTTCATGAGAATATTGGCGGTTCCTCTAATCTAACAAATGATGTCATTTATCCCTATTCTTTTCATAATTCTCATTATGTGGATAAATCACTAACTAGGGTTTCAATCTGGAGAATATTGACAATAAATTTAAAAATCTTCAACAATGGATGAGTCAACAATACCTGAAAAGTGAGGCAATCGAATTGATTGAAGAATTAAAGATAATGGTTCAAAGTGATAAAATTGGCATTGATTTGTCATGTGGTGTTTCTCATATTGTTGACACTAATATCATGCCTATTAAAAGTTGTGTCGAAGTCCTTGGTTACACTCAAGCTACTAGTCAAGCCAATCATTCTATTTCTATGCCTACATCCTTGCATAGTGTGCCTACATTCACATCTTCCATCATGACTACTTCCACACAAAATGTTAATCCTACACATGTTAGTCAAGGGGGAAACTCTATTAATCAAAACTCTTGTATACCTCCTTCCATAAGTCTTCCATTTGTGACCCAATCATCTCCCATACCGGCATATCATAGTGTTCCACCTCCTTACTCTCAACCTCTACCCATATACAACAATGTTACTCCTCCATCTAAATCCAATATGTCTAATTTCAATCCATCCACAAAAGGACCCATCAATAACTTAGCCCAAACTGTCTCATCCCTACAACAATAGTTGGCTTCCATTATCCAATACAAGTTTAATATGCCCACATTTGAATTAGCGAGATCATTATCTGACGACATTGTCCGTTTTGTCCCCCCTAAACATATGGAAGTCCCTCAATCAGAGTTTTACAATGGAAAAAGTGATCCCTTGACTGATGTGAAAATATTTCAAAATTTGTGTAGTGACTTTGCTCATGATTAAAGACATGGCTAAATTGTTTACTTGAACCTTTAGGGAGAAATCTTTGCAATGGTATTGTTCTTTACCTCCTTATTCTATTACATCATTTCAATAATTAGCTAATGATTTCATTCAACAATTTCACAATAATATTGGTCCTAAGATTAATTTGACTAATTTTATTCATTGTAAGAAAGGTACTAAAGAAAAAGAGACTGATTTTATTGGTAGATATTAATATTTGTATTCTCAAATTGCTTTGTTGGTCTCAATTTCTGACTACTTTGTTTTCTCTTCACAAATTATGCCTTTTCTTACACAAGAAGAGAACAACAAGAATAGGAAACAAGACAACATCAACAAGTTTTACAAGGAAAAAACCTCCTACACTTCAAGCTTTACAAAGCTTAGGCGGGTGAACCTAATTGTGACCATTTTCTCACAATCTAGCAGATGGTTTACAGAAAACCAATGCAAATTTCTTCAAACTCCTTCAATTTAGTGTAACCAAACATGAATGAAACATTTGTTTTCATTATATGGGACCACAAAGATATCACAAATACTAGCAATTTAAACCAATGCCTTATATGGGCATCAGAGTCATCAAAAACCAGACTAAAATCTAACAACAGAATTCATATACATACCACTATTTTTGATCTATTGAATCTGTATATGCCTGACATACACAGACTTCCAATCTCTACTAGACCTAGTCATCAAATTCATGTGAATATACTAATATCAATGAAGATGAATTAAGTATATTTAATTTTCCTCCTTAAGAAAAAGACTTAAAATATTCCCATTAATTGCCTTGCAAATCATCTAATTAAACAATCCTTGATTATCTAATTAAAAATGAAAACCAACATGCAAACATAAAGACAACACAAATATGAGCTTGAAACATTTTTTATTGTGTATTATTTTCTCATCAAAGATTACAGAGATACAAGAATGACTCAAAATGTCAAAAACAAAGTCTACATATATTTTGCCAGAGCTTCGCTACAAAATTTTTGTGATATCTTTCTAGGTAGTCCCGGTATCCTTTTATAGAATTTTGGATGCAACAAGCTTCATACTTCCCTAGAAGAATATTCCTATCCTAACAACTATTCCCTCCAAAAGTTACACTAATTACAAGGCTGCACTTGAGGGAGAAGCATAACTGCTTTTGGAATGGGTACTTCTATAACTGATTCCTCACTTAGTTAGAAAATGGCAAAAAGGGCAAGTTCCTGACACGTGGCACCTCTATCTTAAGATATTTTGAACTCTTCGAGGTTCCAATTACCCAAAATCTATTACAAAAAGAAAACTGCTTCAGGATGCCAATGAACTGTCACATGCTAGAACATCAGTGCGACCTTCTTGTTCTCCTGTCTCTTTCAAAATGTACTTACTTTCCCATACTTTGAATGTCTCATCATTGAGCCAAAGAAAGTTGATAATCTTAAGCCTTTGTTTATTCAAACTTTTCTGTTTCATCCTTAATTGTTTAACTTCATTTTCTAAAAAGCCAAAATATGATTTTACCTTCTCAATTTCCTCAATAGTGTGAATTAAAAAAAAGATATTATCCATATTTATGATATTGTTTATCCTTTGAGATAGCTTGTGACTTAGCTCCTCAATCCACACTTCCTTGTCTTTCATCTTGTTGGCACCTAAGAAACCTCCAGAAAATAATTTAGACTTTTCCTTGGCATATTCTTGCCAGAATAAACCCGCCTTTCTTTCAATGTCTGTTCTTTCAGCTACAAACCTAGACAAGTCTTTGACTAATTCATAAGTAGACTTAATTACATCAGCAACATCTACTTCTTCCTGAGACAATGAATATATTGACTTTAAGTCTACTTCTCTTGCAATCCACTTGTCTAAAACTGGCTCCAAAGTAGTTTTTTCCTCCTTCAAAGAATCCAAGAGATTCATTATTCTTTTCATGTTCAAATATACAATTGCTACTTGAACAATATCGGCAAATTTCAAAATAGTGTCTCTGACTTTTTCTCCATACTTCTTTGCCAATATTGACTGAGCTTGCCTTAACTTTTCTATTTCATCTTGAGCACTATTTGTTGACTGAAAGCCAAAAGTCATGGGGGAAGGAGGAAATTCAATGATAGGACTGGAAGGAGGGGGCCTGGCAGGAGCAGAGGCAATCATCAATTGAGAGGACTCACCCTTTTGTTGTTGTCCTCCCAATCTAGCTTTCAATTATGCGATTGTTTTGTCCCTAGAAGTGATTTCAAACTTTGCATCATTGTAAGCTTTGAGAACTACATCTAACTTTTCCTGAAGATCTGCCTTTTCCTTTGCCTCCTTCTCGCCCACTGCCATACTAAATTTAGCAGACTCTAAAGTCATGCCAACAGCTTCTCCTACACTTGTATCTTTAACCCTCTTTACTATCATCCCTCATGAGTAATCAGACCTTGAGGATTCACCCCCTTTTCTATTCTCTTCTATTTTTAATGACAACATTACAAGAGATGCAAGGTCATTACTATAGGTGATCCCCTCTAGGGGTTTGGTTTCTTTTCTCACTGCATCAAAAACCACAACATCTGCTATATCCCACTCTAGGAGAATCAACACTATAGCACTTTCAACTAATTTTCTCCCCTCCTGTGGGGTAATCAACTCAAATTCCTTTATCATTTCTTGTTTGATTTCTGCTTCAATAGAAAATGGATATTTATTTGGTTGTTCAACTTTTCTTTTCTCACGTCTCTCCTTAAATTGATCCATATGCTTTCTCTAAACAAATTGCAAAAAGGCTTCTGACTTCACACAATATTGTCATCGGCCCAAAAATCATCACACGACTATTTTATAACAGTATCCAATTCTCTCCTAGAAAATTCCTCGATTGTTAGATCCATTTTAGTACCTGTTGGCTCCTCTGGCACTACCTCTTGCAATTCTCCATAATTTAAAGAAATTTGTCCCAAGCTTCCTAATTGCATTAGTTTCTCAGCTACAGCCTATTCATCACCTATAGGTAATGGGGATTGGGAAGGTGAATACATAACTTCACTTGATTGTGCCTCTTCCTCCAATCTCTACCTGTTTGGGGAAGTTTGGGACTCAGGAACATCCTCCATTGGCCTTTTTCCCTTTGATGTAGAAGGCTCATCCTTCCTAGGTATTACCACAATATAGCCCGATTTCTTATACTTTACATATTCACTAGGAGGAATGATCTTAGTAAAAATAGGTTTGTTCAAGATGAGTTTAGCCTTTTCAGGGTCTGCCTTTATCACTACATTTTTTTACTCATTTAAGGTTTGCACGGTGTCCTCAAAAAATTCCATTAAAAAACTTTATCTTTTCCCCAAATGGATTAAAGCTCTTCAGTGGATCATAACTTTTATCAAAATACTGGACAAATTCAAGAGTCTTCTTATATACCGGCCATTTTTCTTTCTTCACGTCTTGGTCCGCCAAATTAAATTCATTCATTATTAAATCCTCAGGGAAGTGGAATTGATGAACTTTTTCACCACACTTGACCTTCTTTCTAAACATACCATTGAAAAATCCTCTAGGTCAGCAAATCTTGCAACTATTGTTGCCAATCTGTAGGGCTTGAACAACTCATCAAAATGCAGCCAACCCCCTTTAGTAATCACAAATTGGTGTGCCATGGTAATGGTTGGAAACATTGTTCCTCTACCCTTATTTGTCAAATTTGCTTCCTGCAGACCCCCAATCTACCTTATGATCTCAGTAATACCTATTTTCAAGGGGACCTGATAAGGGAGCAAAAAAGGAGTTCCCCTAAAGCCATACACTCTAAAAATAGTAGAATCAGGATACAAAATTATATCACCCCAATTGTGCATAATTTTGATATCTTCTGCAAATTCCTTGGGTCTGATAAATTCAAGAAGAACCTTTGGGATCCTAGGGTTCTCTTGACACAAGAGAATTCTTAACTTTGATGCAAAACATCTATTAAATTTTAAGTAGCTGGCATCTTCTCTATCCCAGGATAGATCTGCACTCCATAACTGCGATGGCATGTCTTCACCATCTTTGACTCTCAGTAAGTCCATACCCTTTGCAAAATAATCTACACCCTTGAATAAGAACATGTGCATTAACAAAGAAAACCAGCCAAAAGGTCTATCCACCTTAGCATTATTAATCCCAATCAAATCCTTGTGAATCACATTTGCTAGATAAGATGCAAAGTCATAAGCTACTGCTATAGATGGATTGAGAATTTGTGCCATCATGAGCATATAATGTGTTGCCATAGAATTTTATGCATCCTCTCCAAAAATTTGACACAGAGACCAATATATTCCTTTAGCTCTCAAAGTGAAAAAATTCATAGGGAAAGGTTCAACTGTACTAGGCCCTACCAATGTTATCCCTCCTATTTTTGCAAAGAATTCCCTCATTGGTCCACCTCTGAGATGGTCTTTTTGAGTATCATAGACCTTCTTTAACATTTGAAAATCAATCAGCTCTAGATGACTTGAAGATTCATTTAGTCAGAAAATATTTCTAATCTCATCAACTATAACTTCAATCAAAGGGCTTCCACTTACATTCCTTACAATTTTGGTAATAGAGTCATAATCCTTTGCAATTTGGGTTAACAAGTCAACATCCATAAAAAACTCTAGGGACCACTAATTTTCTAACATCTAATTGCCATATGTTGTTTGTAGGAGTAGGTGCATTTTGCTAACCAAACCCCACCCTGAATAGACCTAAACCAGACATACCTATCTGGGGATCCCTTAACCAATATCCTTTGTCAAACAAACCATCACCAATTTTTAAGCAAGGAGATTTCGGCACAAGTTCTTTTTGCTTGGCAAAACTATTTGTAGACTGAACCAACTGTTCTAACAAATCATCACAAAAAGCCCTTTCCTGATAATCTACTTTCCCTTTGAATTCCTGTCGTGGTGCCATTTTGATAATTTAGGGTTTATCTTATTCTAACCTTTTGATTCAGAAAAAAAAAACCTTGGAATTTCCCAAAACTAGACAATACCGACACACAAGAGCAGAAATTGCAAATATAGCAGTAGCAGAACAACTTACTTGTCACCAAAAAACTCACACAAGCTTCAAACTTTGTCTCTGCAAACCCTTCGTGAAAGCATTTTACAAACAAAATATCAGAAAGCAAGATTTTATGAAGCAACCTCGGCAGCAAATCAGCATTAATTCTCATAAACCAAGCCACACACTCTGCAATTAATTCGTTTGAAATTCAAAATTTCTGCTCCAACGGATAGAAGGGACTTGTAGTGCACTTTTTTCCTTAGTCTCTTGTCCATGAAGAGTAAATAACTCACAACTCTCCATTGTGGTCTAACAACAACCATTAGATCACTCAGATCTAACATCCCCTTTAATCTCTGAGGTCTTGCGAAGAGGGTCCACCATACTTTATCTGTCTGCCTTTAGTCGCTGAGTTGCGATGGGTAAAAGACTTGCATCTTCCCATTGTGGTCTCGCGTCCACCGTTAGATCTTCCAAGACCTAACAACACTGTAAAGAACCTTCGTTGCTTAACCGCCACTTCTCCACCGCTAGATCTCCACCCGACCCCGCCACGGACGGCTTGTCGCTGAGTCATGAAGACTATTCAACGCGCAACTACCCATCACGGTCTTGCAACCACCGTTAGATCTCTTTGATCTTCTCGACTTTTAAGAACCCGATACATGCACTAAAGGTTTTACTTAGGACTTTAGGAAAAATAATGTACTCCAACTTAATAGAAATGAAACTTGCCTAGGCCTAAGACTTAAATGGCCCCTTTCAATTACATAAAGACCCTTCCGGTTAAGTGGCAAAAAAGGTAATGATTAAAAAGACCTTTCCTTCAGACAAGAGACAAAGGTTTTTTTATTTATTTAAAATTATTAAACCCAAAACCCTTAGAAGCTATTGACTTGCAGACTAGGAACATTGAAAAATTGTAGAAACTTTCAGAGATGTCAGGAAAATTACAACACCACCCAAATTACTGATAATAGTGGCTCTGACTGGGGATGGTTGGATGTGAGATCAACACAAGAACCTAGCAAAACTCTGGGAGGCAGACCAAAACAAAACCCTAACCAAAGAAAACCTAATATATACAATTTTTACAACTATTGTGCATGGACAAAATGAGTTATGAGAAGTAGTGCTTCAGAAATTGTCCATGCACTAGGAATTCCTGTAGCTCACCATTCATTTTTTGTAGGAAATATGAGTCTTTTCCATTAACATCGAAGATAATCAGAGGGCCTATCCACAATGATTCAAACTTTTTATGTTTACCTTTATCTTGTTCTCTAGCATTCCACTGAAGAACCATGTCACCAGTCTAAAACTTTCTAGTTGTGGCTCTTTTGTCAAAAATATATTTTGACTGCAATTGAGTTTTCAAATTCTTCTTATGAGCCATAATTCTCATCTCTTCCAGCTCTACCAATTGAATCATTATGTCTTTCATAGGTTCAGACATTTCCAATTCTTCAACTTGCAAGAATTTGTATAGAGGAAGGACATTGTTCAAAGGTAACCTGTCCTATACTCCATACACCAATTCAAATGGGGATGTACCAATGGCCTTCTTCATAGTAACCCTATCTGCCCATAAAGCCAACTTGATCTTTTGATCCCAAGATCCTTTATTCTGTTCAAGAATCTTCTTAATGATGTTCAAGAGGCTTTTGTTGCTTGATTCTGCCTGGTCGTTGCCTTGTGGGTGGTATGGTGACGAATATGACATGATAATTCTATAACTTGCACATAATTCTTTAAATTCCTCAAACCTGAATCACATGGAATTATTCATAATCAACTTCACAGGCACACCAAACCTTGTCAATACGTTATCTATTAAAAAATCAAACCACAACTTTACTAGTTGCCTACTTGGTGGGTATGGCCTCAATCCATTTTGTGAAGTAATTTGTGGCCACCAAGATCCAGCTATGACCTCAGCTTGATTTTTTTGTTATCTCTCCAATGAAGTCAATGCCCCATTGAGCAAAAGGGGCCTCAACTATAACAAGGTTGAGTGGCAGAGCACCTGCATACTTCAATTTTGAAGAAAATTTCTGACAAGGGTCACATTTCTGGACATATTTGTGAGTATCCCTGAACAAGGTAGGCTAGTAATATCCTGCCCTAATTATTTTATTGGTAGTTGTCTTTGCTGAGTAGTGACCTCCACATACTCCATTATGTATCTCTGTCAGAACCTTTTGACCTTGGGAATCATCTAGACAAATCAATAACACCTCATCTCTGTTTCTCTAGTACAGGTCCCCCTGAATGAGAACATATTTATGTGACTTTAGCTTTAGTGTTCTCTTTTGATTAAGGGTCATTCCCTCTAGACATGTTGCATTTTTCAAGAAATACACAACTTATGAATACAATGGTTGTCTTTCAATGCTAGTGACAATAACCTCTCAGTTTCAACATTGTTGATGTCAATGTTCACAAGATTTGACTCTGTCATCAATTTGGCCAAGCCCAGTCCTCTTACCAACTTTGTGATTTTGATCTCAAGATCAAACTCTTGTATCCTATTTATCCACCTACACCTTTTACCAGTAACTTCAGACTGGGATAAAATGTCTTTGATAGCTGCTTGTGGGACATAGGCAATAACTCTTGCATTCACAAGATAAGGCCTAAATGCTTTAACAACCTTCACCAAAGCATATGCCTGTTTTTCCATAATCTCATATTTTAACTCAGTAGCCTGCAAGGATTTACTATAAAAAGAAATTGGATGCTCATAACCTTCATCATCCTTCTGAAGCAAGACTATTGCTATTGTATGGTAAGAAGCAAAGGAAAACAGTGAAAAAGGCTTACTATAATTAGGAGATTTTAACACTGGGGCTTCTTGAATAGCCTTTTTAATCTTGTCGAAGGCCTATGTTGCTTCCTCACCCCAAGAAAATTTAGCATCTTTCTTCAGCAACTTAACAATGGGCTTGACAATCTCGAAAAAGTTGGCTATAAACCTTATAACAAAGTTCACTTTACCCAGGAAGGACTAAATTCCTTTAACATTCTTGGGTTGAGGCACCTTGTTAATAACCTCAATTCTCTCAGGGTCAATACTGACTCCTTCCTTGGAAACAATGTGTCCTAATAACTTTCCTTCAGCTACAACAAATTGTCATTTTTGGGGATTTAAAGAAACACCGAATTCCAAGGCCTTGCAGAATATTTTTTCCAGATGACCACAATGGCCATCTGCCTTTTTTGAAAAGCATGTAAGGTCATAAATTATTTGAAGGCTACATCCATAGCCCTCTGAAAATTTGCCCCAGCATTCTTTAAACCAAATGGCATCCTTACATATACATAAGTTCCCCAAGGGGTAGTAAAAGCAATCTTGAACTGCTCAGACTCTTTTACCAATACCTGATTTTACCCAGAGAAATCATCCATCATTGATAATAGGTCACACCCAGTTACCCTCTGGAGCATAGCTTCCATATTTGGCGATGATTAATTATCCTTAAGAGAAGTGACATTCAAATTCCTGAAATCTACACAAAGCCTTATGTCCCCATACTTCTTCCTGACAGGAACCAAATTGGATACCCATGATGAATGCCTTATGGGCTTTATAATTCCCCCTTCTCTCAACTTGGTCAATTCTTGTTGCATTTTGGTTTCCAGGAGGGGGTTGATAGGTCTTTACTTTTGTCTGGAAGGCTTAGCATCAAGATGCAAAGGTATTTCAAGCTGAAATAAATCTTGTCTATACGCCTTTAGGTCATCATAAGACCAAGCAAAAACATGTTTATACCTTTTTAGCATATTAATGAGGTTGGCCTTGATATGGGAGGACAAATGTTTCCCCATATACACCAACTTAGGGGATGACTCTGTCCCTAAGTTTACCTCATCCAGTTCTTCCAAATTGGTAGTTGACTTCTGATGTAAATGACTGTCACTATAGCTGAACATACCCTCTAGTTCCACTAGTCCTCTAGGTATTTCATTAGTTTCTAGTTGAACTATGTCATTTCCAAAAACTCTTTCTTTCTCATCTACTATTTCTATCAATGCATTGCATCTACCAATGCATTACAGTTGATTCTCTGACCTTCATAGTCATCAATGCATTGTACAAACCTAAGTATATCATCATCATTTTCGAACACCTGCCAGTTATACACATTGTCTGGAATAGCAGGTCTGGCCTTGATCTCAACTATTGATACTCTTGTTAATGTTACATCATCATTTTTCAGTGCAACATTAGCTTAAGAAGTCTAACATAATATTTTTTGACCTTTCAATCTAGTTAATTGAAAATGCATCAAAGTATTCAATCACATCCCAAACAGCATGTTTATACCTTTTTAACCTAACATTCTTAGATGCATATTTTGATCTTACCTGAGACACCACAAGTTTTGAATCTCAAAAATCTCTTAACAACTGAATCCCATGTTTCTTAGGAATTTCCAACCCCAATAATAAGACCTCATACTCAGCTATATTGTTTGTGCACTGAAAAGCCAATAGAAAGGAGTATTTAAAAGTAATACTTGATAGGGAAACAAAAAGTACTCCTGCTCCAGATCCTTCTTTGGTGCAAGCTCCATCAAAGTACATTTGCCACAGGCCTTCCTGTTGAGATTCCAATTCATTAACAATAGGGTCTGTATTTTTTAACCGTGGTTGAATTGGTTCAATTCTAAAGTTGTCAAGGTCCACATCAATCATGCAATTAAGCATGTTAGGATCTATTTTCTCAATGACCACTGGGTCACGTGGTTCTCTATATAATTTTGCCTGATTCCCATTCACTGGGATGGTTGCGTATGAGAGATCTAGTTGGAGATTTCCTCCAACTACTGCAGCCCACTGTCTAGATAAAAACATTCCTTAATGGGGCTTAGTGTCAGCTACTATAACATCCATCTTATAGGTTGCATCAGGGAATGTTGCTATTTTCACCTCTGTCTTTCATTGTACCCACAATAGGTACTTCTCTGTTATCCATAGCGTATAACTTCCCATACAAGGTACTTACTAACAATCCTAGCTCCTTCATGACCCCATATGGCATCACGTTTACAGCAGCCCCAAAATCTATCATACAATTTTTTATTAGTCTATTGTTGACTAATAGTGTCACATAAAAAGGATCAACTTGGGAAGGTTCCTGAGTAATTGTGGTTCCCAACAAAATTTCTAGTATTTTTTGTTCTTGATCCTTTCTCTCTTTTTCAGTACCTTTTGGTGAAGATGCATCTATATATACTAGAAATTAAAGAAAATGTTGCTTCTCTATATTCTTTTATTTTTAACAGCTCTATCAGTGGTACTGAAACTTTCATCTGGGTTAAATCTTGAGTCATATCGAATGCAGAATTAATATAAGACTCAAAATGGGCTTTAACCTTATTTGATTTTTGGTGACTTGTCTTCTTATCAGCAGTGGTCTCGAATAAATTACCAGTCACACTAACTTTCTCAAGTTTCCCTGAAGTGTTAGACTGATCCTTTTTAGCATGACCATCTACGGTAGAAGTTTTATCATCAGTCACCCTTTTCTAAGAAATTTCTTTGATAAACATGGAACCAGGCTTCCCCTGATTCTCATCATTCTTACTACTTCTCAAGTTATAGTTGTGTTTGGCCTTAGCTATTGCAGCTTTGGTGAGGTTCTTCACTTCTTCATCACTAGGCCTTCTAAGATGAACCTCTTCATCTTCAATAGTCACTACATTTAGAGTAGGATGTCAATCAATTGTTAATTTCCCTTGGCAATTTGCATTGCTTCTTAGTGCATCATACTCATCTGCTTCATCCTATGAAGACTCGTAGTCACTATCAACAATGGTTTCAAACATATTTACTACAAGCTTATCTTCATTCTGATACCTCAATTCATCCTCACTCCTCATTGATTCATTTAAAGCCTAAGCCACAACACACTGGTAAGCAGAATGTGGTCCATCACATGCTATACACCAAGGAGTATTCTCCATATTATGCATATTTCCACCTTTTAAAGGGTCAGGGGTATCCTGATTTTTTGTACTTTTTGGCTTGTCCTGCATAGGTTTGCCATCTTTCCAGGTAGTGTTATATGCCATATCATGTAACCTGTAGACATATAAAAATGACCATATTCCTAAATGAATATTTTATGTTCATTTCTCTATTTGATTAAATCCAATTTAATTAAATTATCCACATTCCTCTATTTAATTAAATAAATTACTCAATTTATTTAAATAAATTCACTATACCATTTAATGAATAAATCATTTTATTCAATTAAATCCCCCCTATCCACCTTTAATTAAATTCAAATTTAATTAAATAATTATCCTAAATTGAATAAATCCAATTTATTTAATTTCCCTAAATTGCAACCAAATTGAATGAATTAAATTATTTCAATTAAATCCTATTATCCCTCCATCCACTTGCAAAATCCTAAACCCCTTTCTAATCCCTTCTAGAATTTTCTAATCGCTTCTAATTAACCTAACCCCTCCTCTAAACTTTGTCACATCCCTAAGCAAAAGGAAGTCACTTCTCAAACCATCAAAGTCTTTGATAACCATTAAAGGCTTTCAACCTTCAACCACTAAATGGCTCAAAGTCTTTGATAACCATTGAAGGCTTTCAACCTTCAACCACTTAATCCCCAAAGTCTCCAATAACCATTAATGGTTAACTCAAACCCTCCCACATGGTTAAAACATTTGTTTTGACTCAACCTTCATCCAACCCAAGGGTCTCATCAGGCCTTTAATGCTTTGACCATGATTATCTCTTAATCATTTGCACAAAGGTTTATCCTTGGATTAACTCTTAATCCAGTGGGTAATCTTAATTTAGACTTGACCCTTAGCCTTTAGATAGCCATGAGGTCTTCTCAGGCCTTTAATGCCTCCAACCCCTTCTCTCAACCCAATCCTATGTTGACACTTGTCACCATTTCATTGGTGCCAATTGTGCACATGGATCCCCAACTTTCAAACTTGGCCCTTGATTAAACCTTTCAATCTTGACCATCCATTGCCCTGTTTATGCTATAAATAGAGCTCTCATTCCTCCATTTAAAACAATCATCCTCCAAATTTGTAGTATCATACTTATGCTCAAATACATTCAAGCTTTCTCATTTCATATATGCTCATCATTTAGCCTCTCTTTAAATCAGGAACTAGTCTAAATATGCATGTTTAGAATACTTTCTTTATCATTTAGCTCAATCATAGACTAAATATATCATGTTAGGATAGTATTCATACTAACCTTGTCATCTTATCATCTAGTTTATTGCATTTCTAGAATCATACATAGCTTATAACATATCTCATACTAAAATCTATCAAAGCATCCCTCGTTCTTGCATTTGCCATCCCTAAACCATTTTGCTCAGTGATCTGAGAGCAAAAACATTGGTTTGAGGGACATTGTGAGATAGAGAACCATGGGACCTACCTTGGGAAGCTGAGTAATACTTTGTTACTCCATAGCTTGCACCAAGAAGTCTTGTGTGTGTGTGTGGACAAGTTATTTTGCAATATTTTCACATATTAAATTCTACCAGCCCACTTTTCCCGCATACATAACCTAGTAGGCCTATCTTGCCAATTGTAATGAGGCTTATCATTCTTACTCACTTTTGCAGTAAGGTCTTTCACAATAGTCATCAATTTCTCAATCTTATCTTCTCTAGAGGCCTTATTTGGTTGTGGCTTTTGCTCTTGCCATAGTCTGCCATCAGTTCTTCTTCCCACTTTGCCTGATGCTTTCCTATTACTTTCCACATTTATTGCAATTCTAAAAGCATCCCTTAAACTATGTGGGTTTTTATCCCTGAGGATATAAGCCATATTAGGGTCAAAGGCATTATAATAGGTGGTTAGATATACATTTTCATCTAACCTCATCACTTAAAATAATATGTGCATTGCCTTTTGGAACCTTGCATTAAAGTCTGTGACGACCTCATTATCAGATTTTTTGATATTATTAAACTCATTGAGCATGAAGCTCACATTTGTCTTGTCCCCATACTGCTCTTGAAAATAATTCTTGAACTCTTCCCAAGAACTGAGGTTATCCACAAGTAACACTCTGTACCAATCCCTAGCATCTTCAACTACAGATTGCACAAACAGTTTCATGATCACATCCTCATTTGCAATCTCATAATCATTAATCATATCACCAAAAGATTTCAGCTGCTCCTCTACACTTATGGCATTATTTCCAATTAATTTCTAAAGTTTATCCCTCAATTCAATAGGGATGTGGTTTGGATAACCTGGGACCCCATCAAAGAAAAGTTGTCTATACAACTCAACACTGATGGGTCTTCTCTAAAACTGATTACCAACAAAATTATTCCTAGTATTCATTCTTAAACTTGGACCACCAACTCGAGGAACTTGGTTACTCTGGTTGTGGGGTAGTCCAAGAGGTATTTGATTTACTGGAGCAACATTAAAAGAATAGGCAGGGTTATTTTGGTTAACAGGGGTAATAGTATTCATGGGCATAGTCGGTTGAGTTTCCATTATAGAGAGTGAAGTATGTTGAGTTATAGGGTTACTCTAATCTGTTGAAGGGAAACTTATTGGAGGGGCTTTTAGGTACTTGATTTGTCTTCTGACTTCAGCATTGGTTGCTTCTATTTCAGCTTTCTCCAATTCCCTCTGCAAATTTTCCTTCTCTTTTCTCATTCTCTCTATTTCAATTATATGCAAGGATATTCCAGGAGGTACCCTTCCACTTCCTGATACTACATCTGCAATTTTGGAACCAGCTCTAGTCTCTATAACCTTTTTTTTTCCCCTTTTCAGTACCGATTTTGGTAGGTTGTGGAGCACTGTGAACCTCCCTATTAGTTTGCACAACAATTTTGGGTGCAAAACTAATTTTGGCAGTCAAGTTCTCTCTAATAATTGGGCCCTCTTCCTTACTTTTAGGCTCTTCTTGAGTGAATAACTCAAGATCTACAATCTGTCTCAACAACCTATCTCTCTCAATAAGTTTTGCCTTAGTTTCATTTTCTTTTTCCTTTTCCTTTTGTTTTCTTAAGAAAATTAACTGGTAGACTCTTTTATTTAGGACCTCAATTTCTTGGGAAACCTCATCTGGGTCTAGAAAGATTTCCTCTGAATCTAATATATTGACATGGTCAATATCAACCAAGCTCACATTTCTGTCTACAGTTTGGGGAAAAGGATCGACCCTAACATTTGAGCTATTTTTATATCTCCCAGAAGTGCCAGTATGAGACAATATTTGATGGAGAGTTTGAATATTCTCATTAGTACCAAACAAGACCGTATGAAAACCCATAATGTCTTATTCAGATTCATGAGACGATGTATTAGAATTAGCATAAACTGGTCATCCAGAGGACTTATCCGTATGGTTGCCTTTCTATCTCCATGAAGAATTGATGGGTTCATGTATAACTGTTCCTTTCCAACCTTCCGGACTAGTTCAGGCAATCCTTCTTATAGTCCCTCTTGAGGATTCTTCTTCATGTAGGACCTGGTGTTCCTTCCTTTCTACATTATGTAAACTTCCTTGAAGTGATTTGCGATTCTATTAAAAGAGCACTGGTTTTTCCTTTCTTTCAAAGTCGCCACCCAATTACTTGGGAATTAAAAATATTTTGAACGCAGTAGCTCACTCACAAGATACTATAAAATGAAAATGTTACTTTCAAAGAAAGATCTAAACAATGTTGCAATGGAACAAGACAATTACAAGGACTTGGGTAAATGCAGGGTCAATAAATTTTCACAAAGACCACATGATATTTGATTTTAATGACTTATGCAATGTAGACACTGGTCTACATTATAAGAATTATTGTATATGACTCTCCCCAGCAGAGTCACCATTTCTTATTGGTCTCGGTTTCTGACTAATTTGTTTTCTCATCACAAATTATGCCTCTATTTACACAAGAAGAGAACAACAAGAATAGGAAACAAGACAACATCAATGAGGTTTACAAGGAAAAAACCTCCTACACTTCAAGCTTTACAAAGCTTAGGCGGGTGAACCTAATTGTGACTATTTCTCACAACCTAGCAGATGGTTTACAAAAAACCAATGCAAATTTCTGCAAACTCCTTCAATTTAGTGTAACCAAACATGAATGAAACATTTGTTTTCATTATATGGGACCACAAAGATATTACAAATACTAGCAATTTAAACCAATGCCTTATATGGGCATCAGAGTCATCAAAAACCAGACTGAAATCTGACAATAGAATTCATATACATACCACTATTTTTGATCTATTGAATCTGTATATGCCTGACATACACAAACTTCCAATCTCTACTAGACCTAGTCATCAAATTCATGTGAATATACTAATATCAATGAAGATGAATTAAGTATATTTAATTTTCCTCCTTAAGAAAAAGACTTAAAATATTCCCATTAATTGCCTTGCAAATCATCTAATTAAACAATCCTTGATTATCTAATTAAAAATGAAAACCAACATACAAACATAAAGAAAACACATATTTGAGCTTCAAACATTTTTTATTGTATATTATTCCCTCATCAAAGATTATAGAGATAGAAGAATGACTCAAAATCTCAAAAATAAAGTCTGCATATATTTTGCCAGAGATTCGTTACAAATTTTTTGTGATCTCTTTCTAGGTAGTCCTGGTATCCTTTTATAGAATTTTGGATGCAACAAGCTTTGGACTTCTGTAGAAGAATATTCCTATCTTGACAACTATTACCTCCAAAAGTTACACTGATTACAAGACTGCACTTGAGGGAGAAGCATAACTGCTTTTGGAATGCATACTTCTGTAACTGGTTCATTAATCAGCTAGAAAATGGCAAAAAGGGCAGGTTCCTGACACATGGTGCCTCTGTCTTAAGATATTTTGAACTCTTTGGGGTTCCAATTACCCAAAATCTATTACAAAAAGAAAACTGCTTCAGGATGACAATGAACTATCACATGCTGGAGCATCAGTGGGACCTTCTTGTTCTCCTGTCTCTTTCAAAATGTACTTACTTTCCCATACTTTGAATGTCTCATCATTGAGCCAAAGAAAGTTGATAATCTTAAGCCTTTGTTTATTCAAACTTTTCCGTTTCATCCTTAATTGTTTAACTTCATTTTCTAAAAAGCCAAAATATGATTTTGCCTTCTCAATTTCCTCAATAGTGTGAATTAAAAAAAAGATATTATCCATATTTATGATATTGTTTATCCTTTGAGATAGCATATGACTTCGCTCCTCAATCCACACTTCCTTGTCTTTCATCTTGTTGGCACCTAAGAAACCTCCAAAAAATAATTCAGACTTTTCCTTGGCATATTCTTGCCAGAATAAACCCGCCTTTCTTTCAATGTCTATTCTTTCAGCTACAAACCTAGACAAGTCTTTGACTAATTCATAAGTAGACTTAATTACATCATCAACATCTACTTCTTCCTGAGACAATGAATATATTGACTCTAAGTCTACTTCTCTTTCAATCCACTTGTCTTAAACTAGCTCAAAAGTAGCTTCTTCCTCCTTCAAAGAATCCAAGAGATTCGTTATTCTTTTCATGTTCAAATATACAATTGCTACTTGAACAATATCAACAAATTTCATAATAGTGTCTCTGATTTTTTCTTCATACTTCTTTGCGAATATCGACTGGGCCTGCTTTAACTTTTCTATTTCATCTTGAGCACTGTCTGTTGACTGAAAGCCAGAAGTCATGGGGGAAGGAGGAAATTCAATGATAGGACTAGAAGGAGGGGGCCTGACAGGAGAAGAGGCAATCATCAATTGAGAGGACTCACCCTTTTGTTGATGTCCTTCCAATCTAGCTTTCAATTTTGTGATTGTTTTGTCCTAGAAGTGATTTCAAGCTTTGCATCATCATAAGCCTTGAGAACTACTTCTAACTTTGCCTAAAGATCTGCCTTGCCCTTTGCCTCCTTCTCGACCACTGCCATACTAAATTTAGCAGACTCCAAAGTCATGCCAACAGCTTCTCTTACACCTGTATCTTTAACCCTCTTTACTATCATCCCCCCTAAGTAATCAAACCTTGAGGATTCACCCCCTTTTCTATTCTCTTCTCTTTTTAATGACCACATTACAAGAGCTGCATGGTCATTACTATAGGTGATCCCCTCCAGGGGGTTGGTTTCTTTTCTCACTACATTAAAAGCCACAACATTTGCTATATCCCACTCTAGGAGAATCAACACTCCAACACTTTCAACTAATTTTGTCCCCTCCTCTGGGGTAATCAACTAAAATTCCTTTAGCATTTCTTGTTTGATTTCTGCTTCAATAGCAAATGGATCTTTATTTGGTTGTTCAACTTTTCTTTTCTCATATCTCTCCTTAAATTGGTCCATATGCTTTCTCTAAACAAATTGCAAAATGGCTCCTGACTTCACAAAACTATCATCGGGCAAAAACTCATCACAGGGCTATTTTATAACAGGAGTCAATTCTCTCCTAGCAAATTCCTCAATAGTTAGATCCATTTTAGCACCTACTGGCTCCTCTGGCACTCCCTCCTGCAATTCTCCATAAGTGAAAGAAATTTGTCCCAAGCTTCCTAATTGCATTAGTTTCTCAACTACGACTTGTTCATCACCTATAGGTAATGGGGATTGGGAAGGTGGATACATAACTTCACTTGGTTGTGTCTCTTCCTCCAATATCTGCCTCTTTGGGGAAGTATGGGACACAGGAACATCCTCCATTGGCCTTTTTCCCTCCCTTTGACGTAGAAGGCTCATCCTTCCTAGGCATTACCACAATATAGCCTAATTTCTTATACATTACAGATTCACTAGGAGGAATGATCTTAGCAAAAATAGGTTTGTTCAAGATGAGTTTGTCCTTTTTAGGGTCTGCCATTATCACCACATCTTTTCTCTTATTTAAGGTTTGCATGGTTTCCTCAAAATATTCTATTAAAAAACTTTATCTTTTTCCCCAAATGGATGAAAGCTCTCCAGTGGATCCTAACTTTTATCGAAATACTGGACAAAGTCAAGAGTCTTCTTACATACCAGCCATTTTTCTTTCTTCACCACTTGGTCCACCATATTAAACTCATTCCTTATTAAATCCTCAGGGAAGTGGAATTGTTGAACTTTTGCACCACACCTGACCTTCTTCTGAACATACCATTGAAAAAATCCTCTTGGTCAGAAAATCTTTCAACTGTTGTTGACAATATGTAGGGATTGAAGAACTCATCAAAATACAGCCAACCCCCTTTAGTAATCACAAATTGGTGTGCCATGGTAATGGTTGGAAAAATTGTTCCTCAGCCCTTGTTTATCAATTTTGCTTCCTGCAGACCCCCAATCTGACTTATGATCTCAGAAATACCTATTTTCAAGGGGACCTGATAAGGGAGCAAAAAAGGAGTTCCCCTAAAGCCATACACTCTAAAAATAGTAGAACCAGGATACAAAATTATATCACCCCAATTATGCACAATTTTGATATCCTCTGCAAATTCCTTGGGTCTGATAATTTCAAGAAGAACCTTTTGGATCCTGGGGTTCTCTTGACATTAGAGAATTCTTAACTTTGATGCAAAACATCTATTAAATTTTAAGTAGCTGGCATCTTCTCTATCCCAGGATAGATTTGCACTCCATAACTGCACTGGCATGTCTTCACCATCTTTGACTCTCAGTAAGTCCATACCCTTTGCAAAATAATCTACATCGTGAATAAGAACATGTGCATTAACAAAGAATACCAACCAAAATGTCTATACACCTTAGCATTATTAATCCCAATCAAACACTCATGGATCACATTTGCTAGATAAGGTGCAAAGTCATAAGCTACTGCTATAGATGGATTGAGAATTTGTGCCATCATGAGCATATAATGCATTGGCATAGCATTTTCTGCATCCTCTCCAAAAATCTAACACAGACCAATATATTCCTTTAGCCCTCAAAGTGAAAAAATTCATAGGGAAAGGTTCAACTGTACTAGGCCCTACCAATGTTAGCCCTCCTATTTTCTAAATACTTCCCTCATTGGTCCACCTCGAAGATGGTCTTTTTGAGTATCATAGACCTTCTTTAACATTTCAAAATCAATCGGCTCTAGATGACTTGAAGATTCATTTAGCCAAAAAACCTTTCTAATCTCATCAACTATAACTTCAATCAAAGGGCTTCCACTTACATTCCTTACAATTCTAGTAATAGAGTCATAATTCTTTGCAATTTGGGTTAACAAGCCAACATCCATAAAAAACTCTAGGGACCACCAATTTCCTGACATCTAATTGCCATATGTTGTTTGTAGGAGCAGGTGCATTTCATTGATGAAACCCCACCCTGAAGAGACCTAAACTAGACATTCCTATCTAGGGATCTCTTAAACAATATCCTTTGTCAAACAAAAAATCACCAATTTTTAAGCAAGGAGATTTGGGCACAAGTTCTTTCTACTTCGCAGAACTATTCGTAGACTGAACCAACTGTTCTAAAAAATCATCACAGATAACCCTTTCCTGATAATCTACTTTCCCTTTGAATTCCCATCGTGGTGCCATTTTGATAATTTAGGGTTTATCTTATTTTAACCTTTTGATTCAAAAAGAAAAAAACCTTCAAATTTCCCAGAACCAGACAATGTCAACACATGGGAGCAGAAATTGCAAATATAGCAGTCGCAGAACAACTTACTTGTCACCAAAAAATTCACAAAAGCTTCAAACTTTGTCTCCACAAACCCTTCATGAAAGCCTTTTACAAGAAAAATATCAGAAAGCAAGATTTTAAGAAGCAACCTCGGCAGCAAATCAGCATTAATTCTCATAAACCAAGCCACATGCTCTGCAATTAATTTGTTTGAAATTCAAAATTTCCACCCCAACAGACAGAAGGGACTTTTAGTGCGCTTTTTTCCTTAGTCGCTAGTCCGCAAAGAGTAAAGAATTTTCAACTCTCCATCGCGGTCTAGCAACAACCGTTAGATCGCTCAAATCTAACATCCCCTTTAATCTCTTAGGTCTTGTGAAGAGGACCCACCATACTTTATCTGTCTACCTTTAGTCGCTGAGTCATGATGGGTAAAAGACTTGCATCTTCCAATCGTGGTCTTGCGACCACCGTTAGATCTTCCAAGACCTGACAACACTTTAAAGAACCTTCACCGCTTAACCACCATTGCTCCACCGCTGGATCTCCACCTAGCCCTACCACTAGCAGCTTGTCGTTGAGTCGCAAAGACTATTCAACGTGCAACTTCCCATTGTGGTCTCCCGACTACCGTTAGATCTCTTTGATCTGCTCAACTTTTAAGAACTTGATACATGCACTAGAGGTCTTACTTAGGACTTTAGGAAAAATAAAGCGCTCCAACTTAATAGAAATGAAACTTGCCTAGGCCTAAGACTTAAATGGCCCCTTTCAATGACATAAAGACCCTTCTGGTTAAGTGGCAAAAAAGGTAATGATTAAAAAGACCTTTCCTTAGGAAAAGAGACATAAAGGTTTATTTTATGATTTAAAATTATTAAACCCAAAACCCTTAGAAGCTATTGACTTTTAGACTAGGAACATTGAAAATTTGCAGAAACTTTCAAAGATGTCAAGAAAATTACAACACCACCCAAATTAGTGATAACATGGTTATCCTATGCCTAATCAAGATGTTCAAAGAATTTTTATTGCTAATTTACAAAAAGACATTAGTGACAAGCTTCTCTTTTTCTGAGTTTACTTTATTTATGCAATTATGCGCAGTGCTTCATAATTATGAGCTTCAGGTGAGTCAATTTGAATCTTCTCCTTCAATGGAATTGGTTGATAACAATGGCAGTGCTCAACAATATTTTGGAAAGTTTAAACCAAACAAGGGATACATCAAGATCAATCACAACATCAAAACTCAAGTGGAAACCATGACATCAAGTGTGACTCCTTTATCCAAATACTTTAGGAAATAATTCACTCCTCTTTCTAAGTCTTTGCATAGCATAATGACACAATTGATAAATAAAAATATGTTGAAACTTCCTCCCATCAAACCAATTGATACTTCCAAACCTTTTCCACCCTATCATGATGCCAAATCCTTTTGCCAATTTCATTGTCAACCCAGTCATGATATTGAGAAGTGTTATACTTTAAGGAGTAGAATTCGAGCCTTTATTGACAACAATATTATATCCGTAGCTAGTTTGAATGAAAAAGGAAATAAATCCATAGCTTCTCCTAGCAAAAACCTTCAAATCTTTACTAATCCTTTTCCTTCCCATTCTACTAATGTAGTTGAGTATGGGCCTCTTGATTTTTCTCCCAATGGGCTTGGTATTGAGTCTAATAATGTGGTGAATCTTGTTGATAAACCTACACTTCCTAAGGACCTATGCATTACCTTTGATCCTAGTGATACTATTGTTACACTTAATGGCCCACTGTATATCACTATGAAGATCAAATACAACATCTCATGAGGGGTGCTCATTGATCCAACATGTATGGTGAATGTGATCACTAAAGAATATATTTATACTTTACAATTGCATCAAGTAACATATGATAAATCTTATGTAGTGGTCTAGGTGTATGAGTTTCTCTTGACCTACTATTGGTTCTATTACTCTTCATGTTGAGGTTGGTACTAAGTGCTTAAATGTCATTTTTGCAATCATTATTATATTAGATCAATTTTGTGTGAATTTGGGACATCCTTCGCTCTCCTTCGTGAATGTGATCCCTTCTACTCTTTATATGTGTCTAAAATTTCCTCATAATGACAAAATCATAACATGTATCAACCCACTACGAGGCATGGAGATGTTAACCTTGATTACTTTTGGCATAAAAAAATTGAAGCTCTTATAATTCAAAGTGATGCTCTTTTTCAATCTTATCAAAAGTGGAAGAATGAGATGATCTTATCCTTGAGTAAGCCTAGAGATCCTAGACTAATTCCTCCTCCTTATGATGGACCCGATATCCTTCCTACACCTTCTATTCCACCTATATATGCTGCAATTCCACCTCCTATATCTTACAAAGGGAAGCACTTGACATCTCCTATTTTTCAACCTAGTAGACCTTCTCCCATTCCTCCTCCTTTAAAGGAAGAAAAGAAGTCTATGTCCATTGATCTTTAAACTTGACAAACCTCAACTAAAACTAAAATAAATTATTGTGCGAGAGAATATTGATGGAGATGTTGTACTAAAGCTCGTGAACTTTCTTCTCAACTCATTTTCTTCCCAAAGACACCAAATGTTGACTTGGTACCATTTGTCCAACCTTCGTCTAACCCTAGGGAGGAAGTTAAACCTAAATCACCAAGATTAAAAATACTTAAGAAAGATGATGGTTTATGTTCTATTTGTATTAGAGATCCTATTTTATTAATCTTGATGAATAAATGGATGAAAATGTTGTTCATGATAACAATGTCGGTGATAATGATTTTGATGATATGTATGAGCTTGTTGATGTTGACAATGATTTATCTAAACAATTTTCAAAAACATTAATCCTAGCTCCTAGTGACAGACAAAGTGGCTCATCATTAGAGCATGGTCCTTGTTTCAAACTTGTAGTAGCTCCATCTACCATGCTCGAAGTTGCTCCTCTTGCATCTTGTCCACCTTAACAAAATGATGTTTAGCAAGATTAGGAGGTGGATGATTTTCTTGATTAACTTCTTTCATATTGTAGATTCTCTCTCCTCTCTTGCTTGTTCATAATGTGTTTCCCTTGTGATGTGTTTTTCTATTATGTTAGGTTCTCTTTGGATGACCCTTGTCACTCCATTGGTGCAAGGAATAAATAGGTCGAATCTATTGTGAAATTATTCTATGTGTATCTCAATTCTTTTAGTTTTTGTCCCTTGTATTGTCTAATTGGGGATAATGTAAAGAATTGAGATCTATGTTGGTCTCTTCCATTTTGACTCAAAAGACACATGTTCCCTTCTTCTATTGTGTTTGTGGTTCCACTACCTTTGGGGGATGACGTCAATTCAATACAAATATTTCATGACATACATTATTTATCATAAGAGAATACTGACCCCAGAGTTAGTGGATCCCTTATGTGTTCTATGTTTTATGACCATTATCCTTTGATTTGTCCTTCCTAGGGGGCATATTATTGTGGTAACGTGCTTGTATTTGGATGCATGATACCTTAAAAAATTTCTCCCAGTAAGGTGTATGCAACAACTTTAACGTGGGGCCATACACTCTACTCAAATGTTTCACTTTATGTACATACTTACACATGTCTTGATACTCAAGTTACTTAGAAAATTGAATCTTGTGCTTTGTAATTTTGTATTTTTCTTTTTCGTGACTCATAGTAAGTGAACCTTTCTAGGATAATTCATGATTCTCTCTCTCTTTCCTCTCTCTTTTGATGTCTCTTTTATCTTGATGTTGAAGTAGTAAGATCCTAAAGACCCTTCAGGGCTTAGTGTGTCTTTTCTCTTTGAAATCTTGATGAAATTTTTCAATGAAAACCTTTGTACTTTACCAAGAGTATGCTTAGTCTCATACTCCCGATAAAGTGGGCACTAAATGTAGTGTCCTATATTGTACTCCCTTAAAATTTTGTCCTCACTTGGGCCCTCACCTTGGCATTCATCCCCTGAGGCATGATTGAACCCCTGATTCTACTCACACCATGTATTAAGCTCAAATTTTCATCATTTGCATTTCCTTCCCCCAGATCTTGGGCCTCTGATGTCCAAGAACACAATGCCCAATGCCCTGGTCCTCTCCAAAATGGCCCATTTTGGGGCCTCATAATGGTAACATGATTTGAGTAGGAACCTAGATCCCATGTTGGCCAGTGTTAGAAAATTAATTTATTTTTTGACTAGCATGTATAAAAGGAGGTCTACCCCTCTCATTTTAAGAGACACCCAATAAATCAATCAAGCATTCATAATTCGAATTCAAGTGAGAAAGAAATTTTTCTTCTTTCAAGCATTGGAGAAGAAGTAAAGTCAAGATTCAAGTATTGAGATGACATTCATTTTTTATGTTTTATGAAGACTATCTACATGAAACCCTAATTCCTTGTGAAGACAAATAAAACTTAGCAAAAAGGTATAACATTAGTGTTTCAGACATTTTTAGCATTTCCCTAAAAAGGAAATAATTTCCAATATAGCACTTCATTTACATTTCAATACTATTTCATTGTTAATTTCAAAATTGGGGTTTGACCTAAGGAAAACCCCTATTCCCAACCATTTTCACTTCTCTACTGTGTGCAGGAATAGGTATATAGCTATAATTCTCAGGATCGACATTATTCATGGAGATAAATAGGTTCCCTTTTGGACAATGAAAAGTTCAAAGGACCAGATTGAAATGCATTTTGGTTGTGACAATTTGGGTTAACCTTTTATGAATAGATCAGAACACTCACAAATTTCTCAGATCTAGGTTTGTGGATCCATTTAATGATTGTAGCTCATTGGTTAAGAATTATTGCTTCAATTTACACACATTTACCCTAATTTCAACATCTTTAATCAAATCAAATCAATTTAAACGGAAAAAAGAGGAACATCTAAAACCCTTTGAATTTGATCATAATCTTGGTCTTTTAGGCTTAGATCTATCAAACTCCATCTTTCCCTAATGTAATGGTCCATAAGCAAAAATTAATAATTTTACTACATTGGGTGAAACCTTAATTTTTTTCCACATTATAGGTGGTATAGTAGAAGTTTCAATATGTAGGTTTCTCTATATGGTGTTGTTGTTAGTTTTGATTTGTGTCTCAATTGAGTTTGACCTATATCTTAGTTGAGGTTGTGTTGTCATTGATATTATAGTAAGTTATATAAAGTTGTCGCAGATGTTTGGTGGTATATTTGGTTTGGTATTAAGCATTCAAATGTTGTCATATTGCATGGTAAAGATGTTGTGCTTACATGAGGATTTTCTAGAAGATCAGTAGAAGAAGTTTCAATATGTAGGAAATATTATTTAATGTCCTAATAGAAGAATGTTTTGTATTCCTTTTTATTGTGAAGAGTATGTTGTGTGGATATGGATACAATGTTAATTTTCTATGAGTAGTGTACTATCAAGTTTACAGGTCCTCTGATTGCTCAGATGATGAGATTAGTTGTTGATGCTTTCTGATAGTAAGAGTATATGTTAGACTAGTCCAAAATATGCTTGGTGGCTTCTAGATATGTGAATTCAAGTGTTACATTTTTTAGGGCATGTTATTTGGTTCATGCAATATTCCAGTTCAATTCCCTGGTGGTATTTTTGTTTTGCAAGTGAGTTATGTTGGTCTGTGCTTGGTATGTTCAATTGTGTTGTATTTTTAGCCTGATTGGTTGGGTTATCTTGTTCAAGGATCATACTTTTTGGTCTAGATATGCATTGGAGGTTGAATTAGATTATTGTTATGGTTCTTACCATGGTGTGTGGAGATTCATGTTAAGTAATTTCTATTGGAAAGTGTTTCTGGTTGATTGGTTGCTAAGTTTTATTATTTATATACACGTTACATTTAGTGTAGACTTTGGAGGATGTGCTAGCTTGTGCGATTTGTTAGATTCAACTTAGAAGGATGTGAAATGATGGATTTAGGTCCCCTTTATCTCCTAGAGTGGACCGCATCGAGTTTTTTTGGGTTGAGTGGCCTATTTTATGTAATGTTGTCTACTCTGTTTGTGGTAAACCCTCAGCTAGTTTTTTGATTATCAAACTTGTATTTAAGAAGTGAGTTGAGTGATAGTGTGAAAATTTATGTGAAGTGAGAGTGGATATTGAGCAAGCATATTTGGTAGTTCAAATGTGCAAAAGTCAATCTATGAAGAGCCTTGATGATGATATATTTTGTATGATAGTGTTTTGAGATAGTGGTTGATGCTAGATGTATTCGCCATGATATTGGTCACTTGACACATTGATTCAAGGATAATTTCATGATCAGTAGATTCTTTTCAATTCAACTCTCCTATTCTTTCTGTTGTAGGAAGACAATATGTCTCTTGATATCTCTTTGTATTTTCTCCTAAAGCATTGAGTTTCAGTTGTGCAAGTCATTATATCTTGTATTGGAAGGAGAGGATGGAATATTATTTGGAAACTTTGCCAAGTGGAATTTGGGAAATTGTCAAATTTACTATAAGCCTCTAGAGAGTGGACCTCAAACTCCTAATGAAGTTAAAAATTATGAGAACAATAAAAAAGGCTAGAGCTTCAATTATCAATTGTTTAAGTGATACAATATTATCTAGAGTTACATGAATAAAATAAGCCGAAGAGATCTAGGATATGTTAAGTTCTACATATGAGGATATCCTAAGACAAAGTAGGCTAGGTTATGGAATCTAAAATAGAAATACGAATTTCTAAAGATGGATGATGATGAGGGTGTCAAAATGTAAATGCATAAGGTAAACAACCTTGTGAATGCTATCAGAGGTGTTGATGGAAAGGTAAAAAAAGGCAATGTTGTGAGAAGTATTTTGCCGACTCTCCCTAGACCCTACAAGCCTAAGAGGTGCACTATTAAAGAAAGTCATGATTTAGATAAGTATACTATTTACCAACTTCTTGGATCACTATCTACCTATGAAATATCTGAAATGGAAGACCTTCAAAAGGGAAAGAAAAGAGACATTGGATTCAAACTTTCAAGGATGGCTGAAGATGAACCAAAAGCAAGTGAAAACATGGATGAGATCAAAGCAAACTTTGTGAGAAGACTAAAGAGAGGAACCAAAAAATTCAAAGGTATGTTACCTTTAAAATGCTTTAATTGTGGAATAATTGATCATTATTCTTTTAAATATATGTATAAGGAAGACTACAAGAGATCTAATGATGATGAGAAAAATTATAAATACAAAAGACATGATACAAAGAAAAGGATAAATGACAAAGATAAAGGAAAAAATGAGCCTATGTTTTATGGAGACACATTCATCTGAGGATGAAGATGGTGATGAATCGAATGAAGAATCTCTATTTTTGGCCATATAGGAAAATAATAAGCAAAATTTCTAAAATATTGGAAGGAATGAAGAACAAGATAAATTCAATAAGTGAAAAGACTGCATTACATGCCAAAGTGGAACCAAAAGCTTGGATCATTGACTTTGAATGCTCAAATCATATGACCAATGACAAACAAAAGTTAATTAATCTTAAGAAGTATGATGGAGGATCGGTGAAGTTTGCAAGAGAGGAAGTTGCACCCATTTGTGAGAATTAGTGGTTACATAGGTGTTAGGAATATTAGGATGCATAAAATAATAAGTTGATAGGTCTTTTGTAGTTTGTTAATAAATTATTATAATAGTGGTATGAATATGAATTTTTAAAACAACTTAGTCTATTTAGGAGAGTTTTTATAAGAGGTTTCCTATAGTATAGGATATGAAAATCCTATAAGTATGTAATCTATGATTGAATAGAAGAGTGAAGACTATATTAGTTTGTTTTTAATTATTCATAATTCTCTATCTCTACCCATATTTCTATATTGACTTGACATATTACATGGAAATTATTTGGTCTATTTTGTAGTAGTGGTGGAAATATGAATGTTGAGGCACATAATGTTGGAAGACTGGTTGATATTGTAGCTATCTATTGACTTGAAATAGTAGCTACCATTAAATAGTTGGGAGCATTTGTAGATTCATGGTGAAAGGAAGCATCACAAGTTATAATCAATGCTTGTACTGGAAAGATGAATCGATCAATAACTATACAAGAAAGGTTTCCAAATCATGGTATTGACACATGAATTTTCTTTTTTTTATTATTATGAAAAGTGATCTCTCAAGCAAGTGATTCTCCAAGGTATTATTGTAGAGTATTTGTTTGGTTTATAAGAGTTGTACCTTTTGTCAAGTATCCATATCTTTGATAGTGTTCTTCCTTGCAATCATTTTTTTATTTTTATTTTGTAGAAATCAATTTATTTTATAATTTAAAACAAAAATCAGTAGTCAAGTTGCACTTTCAGTGGAATCCGAGACCTTAAATATTATTTAGGTTACAAGGGAGTCAAATATTTTTTCTTTAAATGGAGAAAAATAGTATATTAATTGAAAATTTTGAAGGTTCAAAATTCCACACATCGCAAATCAAATTATAGTTGATCCTTATTGGAAAGGATTTGTGGGATATAGTAAGTGGAGCAACAACAAGGCCAATTGATCCTAATGAAAGGGAAAAGTGGAGTGTGAAGGATCGAAGAGCATAGCTTTGATTACTCTTGCACTTTCAAATGCATACCTCCACCGCATTGACCTATTGAAGACCTCAAATGAAGTGTGGGAGAATTTGAATGCTTTGTTTGGATCAAAAGAGTCAAGTGCAAAGATGGGCTTAAAGCAAAAGTTGTTTGGGCTGCAAAATGATGGAAGATGACAACATTGGTCAACACATCAATAAGTTTCACTCCCTATTGAATCAGCTAGTTGGGATAAATTCTAAAGTAGATGATGATGATTCAAAGGATATTTTACTAAATAACATGCCTTCTAGTTATGGCAAAAAAAATGGACATTAAACAAAGTAGATGACACCCTACAAGAAATAATATCTACTTTTATCGATGAATGGAATAATAAAATTGATTCAACTATATAGGAAATGGTAATGTATAGAAAAAATAGGCCTAATCATTCCTCCAAATCTAGTTCTTCTACATCAAAGAGATATCATTTCTTCAAGAATAAAATTTTGTGCTACTATTGCAAGAAGAAGGGACACACTTTTATTAAATGCACTCAACATGCCAAGGATCTCCTTTATGGAAAGTTAAATACAAATAAGGCATTGGCTATAGATGATAATGAAGAAAGTGTTCATAGGATGGTTGTTGAAGACCCTCCACATGAAGATAGTGAGGAGGAATATGTTCTCTAAATTAATTCTACTAGAGGATGTAGACACAATAGGTTAGAGGACATTCAACGGCCTCCCGTTAGTCACTAGCAACAGGGTCATGAAATTGCATTAGTGACAAAACTATTCGTGTCAAAATCACTAAAGCCAAGGTTGGTTTCTAGGTGGTAGCAGCAACCATCTCATATCATATATGACTAGAGTGGCAATGATCTATAATGGTGTTTTCATATGCAACAATGAGGAATTGGTTATCAAACATTTTATGTTGTGGTTGGATGGGTATGTCCCCAATCACTATTTTTGGTTGTTTGTGAGTGGATGTGTTTGCCCCAATCACAAGATTTGGTGATTATGATTGGATGTGTGTGTTCCCAATCATAATTGTTTTGAGAATAAGTGTTTGTTCCTATTCACAACCTTGATGTTGGATAGATGTGTTTGTCCCTATCCTAACTTGATGTAAGATCTTGGATAGATGTGTTAGTCCCCATCCTTGGTTCCATGGGTAGATGTGTTTGTCCCTATCCTTGGATGAAAGTATAAGTAAGCATAGTGAGCCGATTTCAACTATTACATGTCATGAGTAGATGTGTATGTTCATACACATACCTTGTGATGAACTACTAAGTGTGGTAATCAAGTATTGTGATGTACTCTCTCCCCATTTTCACACTAAGAGGGGGTGTTAGAAATTAGTGTTCACATAGGAATTAGGAATATTAGGATGCATAAAATAATAAGTTGATAGGTTTTTTCTAGTTTGTTAATAGACTATTATAATGGTGGTATGAATGTGAGTTGTTAGAACAACTCAGTCTATTTAGGAGACTTGATATAGGAGGTTTCCTATAATATAGGATATGAAATTCCTATAAGTATGTAATCTATGATTGAATAGAAGAATGAAGCCGTATTAGTTTGCTTTTAATTATTTAGGCTTCTCTATCTCTACCCATATTTCTAATAGAAATGAAGCATTACAATTGATGGTAAGTGTATACACTTAAATTTCGTTAATCAATTTAATCAAATTTAATTCCCCTAGCCACATGTATTAATTAAATAATTAATTTTATTTAATTAAATATAACATCCCTTCTAGCTAAATTAATTTAATTCATAAAGTCGTGTCCAATTAATTGATTAATGTTTTAATTAATCAATGTCCCTTTTCCTTATTCTACTAATTAAAATAATTTAATTATTTTATTTAGTTCATGTCATATTTTTCCTCCTATTATTTGAATTAAATAATTAAAATAATCTAATTTAGTCACATGTATCCTAACCCCAACCCCTCATCTAACCCTTCCTATAGCCTAACCATTAACTAACCTGGGTTTTCTAACCAACCTTATCCTTCTAACCTCCCTTGTCACATGTGTGCACATTCCTAATTTCCTAAACATTACGAAAATAAATTAATTTTGGGTGGCTACCTCCCAAAATTGACATGTGTACTTGTTTACACTTGTCATTTCTTTCCATGACAATTTCCCTTCTCAAGGACACTTGTCAATCCTCCCATTGCCACCTATTCTCAATTGAGACAAGTGGTACATTCTCAAGCATCTCTCTCCTCCCATAAAAGCCTATTTAATCTTCTCACAAGGACTGGGACAAGCTCTTAAGTGAGTCATCATTGAATGGATAGTCACTGAGTCCCTGAATTACAACTAGACAACTTTGTTGTAGTGGCCCAAAACCCATGCTCACTAATTCAGGGAATGTGAATCGTATCCCAATTATCCCTTCATGTAACCTTCATCGTGAGGTATAAATTCTTTGATTTCAAAGAATGAGATGTGGTGTGCCCGTGTCATGGTGGGGGAGCTAGAGTCACCATATCTCTACATATCCACTTTCTTTGAGGTATTTCTATTTATAGCGAAGGGCCTTAGTGAGTAGTATCTTTATTTCCAAGTCATAAGTTGTCAAGTCCTTAATTTTCCTTCGCTTTCATACAAATAACCACTACACTTGGGCTAATCTAGGCCCTCCTCATCTATCAATAAAGTGAAACAACTATTTTTTATGTTTGTCATGTTTGTGCCACTTTACTATCTTTTGCCAAAACATATCAAAGTTACCAAAAACACTGAATTTGTAGCCTAAAACTAAAGTGTTGTCAATTCACTTAGTCAAAAACCATGGGTTTGTTGTCAGACAACCGTTGAATTGCAACCTAAAATGATGAGAATGCTTCCTATCAAATCAATATACCAAATATCAAAATAGTGCGAACATTGTATTTTTTAAGTCAACTTGCCAAGCTCTAGAATAGCGGGTTTGCACCCAAAAACAACAAGAATGTTGTTTTTGTCCTTTGTTAGTTTGTCAAGTCTTGTAACCTTAGGTTTGTGCATAGAAATGATGGGAACACTATTTTAGAGAGCTCATTTTTACCAATCTTGTTAAATCCATGGGTTTGCATTCACTAACCATGAAATCGCGCTTTAGAACATTGGGTTTACACCTAAAAGTGGTGGGAACACCTTTCACCTTGTTATTTTGCTCATTTTTTTATAAAATTCAAGTTTGCTTACTCAATCAGTGGGTTTTTTATTTCCCTAGTGGGGTTTTAGTCCATTGTGTCATTATTATCATCTTTCAAGGTCTCGATTTGCATTGACATGTCTATCATCTCAGTTTTTGAGTTGTCATCTTGGTTAGCATCATTCCAATTTTGCATTGTCATAATTGTCTTTTTCATCTATTGTCACTTGTTTACCAATTCACATTATCATTGCATTTGTCCTAAGTCAAGAATTAGAAATTAAATTAATCTTTCAATCAATCTGATTTGTGTCACCAATCAGGGTTCCTTATTAAATGTCAATTGAGTCCTAAATCAATCATCAAGTGCAAATGAATCAAGTCAATCAATCCTTCAATTTCCAATCATGTGGTCAATAATCCAATCCAATCAACTAATCATTTCATCAAATCAATCAATCAATCATTCAATCTGTCATCTAGTTCATCATTTGATCAATCAAATCAATCAAGTCTAGGATCAATCATTTTTCTATACTTGGTCTTGTATCCAAAAAAAAATTGCAACATAGTCTACATCATTAGTGACCTTCATTATTAACTCTTTTGACTATATCACATATAGAGATTTTATCTTTTCACATCATTGTGGCCTTATCACCTCAAGCCAAAGGTTTGATTCATAGTGATTCATCTTTTTTCTTGAGTCCATCCTCTTGAGTAACTATTGTGTCGCATCACTCAATTATACTTACCAAACCACAATTTGAGTATCAAGAGTCTAATCAATCAATCCTTTTTGTTTCATCCATCTCTCATCAAGTCATTTAAATTGTTCTTCAATCTCAATCCTTGACTTTAGTGTTGTATTTTCATCATCACATCTCTTCACTTCGTGGTTCATGCCCATCACCACTCGATCCAAATCAAGGAAAGAAATGGAGAAACAACCTTCCCAATTCAATCCAGGATTCCTTGATCCTCAACTAGATCCAAATTTGGGTGTTGCACCCATTGCTTCAGGAAATCCACCCTTCAATTTTGATTTTCTTCATCAAATCTCTTTCGAGGAGACCATGGTAAATCAACTTGATGAAATTGATATCTGGGTCAATCACGTTAATTAGTTCCTCCAAGATCCTAATAATACTCAAATAGTTGAGGAAATCATTGAAAGTTGTAAGGATATTATTTTTACAAATATGGTTGTTCAAGGAATGACTATTGCCTCTTTAGTTAGGTTATTGATTGCTAATCCCCAAGAGTCACCTTAGTTGTAGATATCTCTCGCAATGTCATCACAACTTCCCCAACAATCAGCATCACTTCTAACCTCTCATTATCAAGTTGTAATATCTTCAATACCATCCCAATCACAAGTCCCATCATCAATCGTACAACTTCAACAAAGTAACCCAATCATATAAATGGGATTACCGTTGATGGGCATGCTTGATCAACATTATGAACCCTTTATGCCAATTTGGTAGGATTCACATCATTTGTATCCTCAAGAGGCATTACCCAGTCAATTGTGTCATTGACACAAATTATCACGTCCATACCTATGACCTCCAATGTGAGTCATATTACTCCCTTTGTTAATCTAGTCATGCATCCATTGAACATATCTTTAGCACAAATGCATGCCTTCACCACTGAAATTATAGGCTATCCTCTATCATGTCTTACACAAGCAATGACTAAGGGCATGATTTCCATTGCACTTGCATCTTCTGCACTTCCCCTTGTGCAATCAAAGGCCCAAGTTTTTAATGCATTTCTAGCCACGCAATCCTTGCCACAAGTCATTAATTGTCACAATACCAACTATCTGTATCTGTGCAACCTACAACATTGAAACAACAAGTCATCTATCTACAAGTTCCCTCCTCTTCTTGTGTCGCATTTAACACTTACCAATCATTAGGTGGTGCTAATCTAAATCCCCCATTTCAAAATCAACAAGTGAATGCATATCATCATACTTATGCTGGGGGCAATTATCTTTAGGGTAGTACACCTCAACTCAATGCATCTAAAATTCCTTTACATCAACAACAATATCTAATGCAACAACCAGATTTCACTACTTACCAACAACCTATGCTAGTTCAATCTCATGGCCTTATGTATCAACAACTACCTATTTATCAAAATGTAGAAAACTATCAACAATAACCCTATCATGGCCAGTCACATCTAGTTGCATCCCAAATGCCATATTATCAATCTCATTCACCAACACTAGACTCTTTTCCTATCAATAATGAACAGGAGGAAATGAAAGTAGCTCTTAAAGCTTTATAAGAAAATAACTCTAAGTGAGTTTTTAAATTTGAAGAGCTTTGTTCCTATCCTTTTGATATGTCAATTACTGCCATGCCATTTCCTAAACATTTTGAAATGCCAAAATTTGATAAATACAAAGGGAAACGTGATCCTAGGCATCACCTTAAAGAATTTTATATGGTCTCTCAAGAGGTAGCTCATTGTGACAATTATCTATTGTGGTTGTTTCCCAAGAGTCTCAGCAGACCTACCTTTGAATGGTTCTCCAAATTATCATTCAACATAATCACTTCATTTTCAAACTTGTCACAGAATTTTGTAGCACATTACTACTATAATGTGGGAAGCGATATTTCTATACCTAACCTCTATCAAGCTAAACAAAAGGGAAGAGAGATTCTCTTCGAGTACTTTCAATGATGGAGATCTCTTGTCAGTCACCTTCCATCCAAGGTCCTTGATTCTCAATTAGTCTTTTCCCTCATCAATAACCTTCATTCAAAGATTGCTTGTCACATTTTAATCAATTATGCAAACACATTTCATGATATCATGTCCAAGGAATAACAATTGAAAAGGCTTTAATTGATGAGGAGGTCATCAAACTCTATAAGGATCATTTAGATAAGTTGACCAACAATAAATCAAATTATTGGAATAAGAACAAAAACATGGTTGGAGATAGAGTGACGTATTCTAAGACCATTCAAATGATTGTGGTCACCAAGCCACCACCACAACCACCTTACATCACTCTATCACAACAATCATATGCTAACGCCTCTCCATCAATTCTTGTCAATCCTCAACTACAAGAACTACATCCTCAAACCAATTGGACTAATGCTATTATTGTTCCTCAAGTTGCACAAAAACCAATGTGTCATAACAACCCAAAGTGTCACTTCACCCCATTGGGGGAACCTCTTGAGGCTATCTTTAAAAGGATGGAGCAACACAATCTGGTTGTATACCCAAAAACACAACCATTTGATGAATATAATCCTAAGCCCTATTGGTATAAAGAAAATGAGTACCGCACCTATCATTGCATCAAAGGTCATTCTACAAATAAGTGTATCAATCTTAAGAATTTGTTCCAAGATTTCATTGATGATGGAAAAAATGCCATTGATCCTATTACAGGAAAGTCTTCAAATTCCCACCCTTGGATGTACAAGAATCAAGGAGAAGCTAGCACTTCTGGTTATGATAAATCTACTGCAACCAATAATATCAACTATAATGTGGTCCCATCTGACTATAGTAACACCATTGATTGTATTAGTTGTTTTGAAGGTCATGTCAAAGATGAAGACAACCAATACATTATCACCACTAGAAAGGCTCACATGAGTGTTCTTGGTCATGTGGCTCCTACCCCACTTAAAGATATGGTATCCATCTAGTATAATATCCTAGAGCATTAAGAGTCCCACATATATCTCCATCTTGTATTTTCTCAAATCGTCGCCTAGTCATCAAGAGATCCTCAAGCGCACTTTCCAAGAAGCTCATGTTCTAACCAATATTGATCCTACCCAATTTCAGATATGGTAGCACACTTGTCTTTCATGTATCATCTAAGTTTCACCCAATCCCATGCTATGGTTTCCAATCCTAATCACATTCTCTCACTACATATCAAAGCTATTATAAAGAAATTCAAAGTGAAACGAGTCTTGATTGATAATAGTTCAGCCCTAAATATATGAACATTGAAATTTGTTACTCAAGTGGGGTATATTGTTGCCGACATGCATAATCAATGTATCACTATAAAGGCTTATTATAATGCTGAGAGAATTTCAGTGGGTATGATCAATCTCCCTATTTAGGTGGGACCAGTGATGTAGAACACATTGTGCCACGTTGTTGATCTTGATCTTCCATTCAATATCCTTCTCAATTGTCCTAGATTCATGCCATGCAAGTCATCCCATTTATTGGATATTGTTGTTGCTAGGATATGTTGTCGTCATTGATGTCAACATATTCCTATGCTTGGGTATTGCAAATAACTATTTTAGTAAATTGGTGATTGCAGTGAGTTGATCTGGTTGGTTCATTTGTTTGCTATGTTGAATCAACTAAAGATACTTCATTCTTTATTTATTTGGTGACTTGATCGAGTTGTGGATTATGGTATGGAGATTGATGTTTCAGTGTTCAGTGTTGCAGTGTTCTGATGTTTGATCCATTGTGCTCTGATATGATCATATCTTGTGTTGCAGATTTGGGAGAATGTTTGAGATGTTCATGTGTATCTTCATTTCAGATGGTTCATGATTTGGTGCTTCGCAAGTTATCTTTCTTGTCTGAGTTGTTGTTATTGAGTATTCTTAAGTGTTAGCATGTTGATCAATGAAGGTTTGATTAAGTGGTGTTGGTGCAGCTATTGTGGATGGTTCTAATGTGCTTGTTGGTGTTTCCTGATCATGTTCTATTTGTTTTGGTGGTCTACATTGATCATTCTACATTTTATTGAAGATCTTATGGGTCTGGTGACATTCTTTGTGTTATGAAGTATTTTCGGTGGTGTAGCATGTGGCAGTTGATCTTGGCAAGATTTCTGGTGGTGTTGCATGTTCGAGGATTTGATTTGGGTCCATGCTATGTTGTCTATGGCATTTTATTGGTATGGTAATTGATTTATGTATCGTGTGATGTAATTTTGTAATTAGGTGTTGAGGGTTTGACTGACCTTGTAGTCAAGGTTGATGATTTGTATATAAATAGGTGTTATATTCATGTAATTTGGGTGTCGGTGTTGTGTTTGAATTACTAGAGAGTGGTGTATTTGCGAATAAGTGAATTTATCTTTCGATGTGGTGTATTGAGCAGATATTGTTTCAGGGTAGATAAATGATCTTAACCGGAACTATCATCAAGCATTAGGAGATGTTATTCTTTCAGTTCATCTTAACTGGATTGTATTCTGAATATCATTGTGTAGTGTCATAAAAATTGTGACCCTAGCAATTTTTGACTACATTAGGGTCCTCACGCACGCAAGATCGAATCCTCTAGCCTAATTGGAGACCGGAGATTGCTCAACCCTCAGAAACATCTTCTTCCTTGGCCTCTACATCACCCCGTCCACACTTTTCCATGGAGAAAGAGGTAGGACAAGGGCATGGTGCCACTTTCCCCCACTATTTTTGGGTATGACCCTTCCTAGGGTTGCATTGTTGGTTGTGCATTGGTCAAGAAACTCCCCCGATGTCGGCCTATGATGAAAATCAAATCCACTAACATGTATTTAAGGGGCATTTATCCTCTCATTTGCATAAGTTGAAGCTGGATAAGATTGGAGGGTGTCAAGTTGCATAAGTGATAAAGCATTCAAGAGCATTCAAGCATTCAAGCATTCTTTTCCAGTATTGAGCATTCTCGAGTCTCCCTTCAAGGCTAGGTATTACATTCAAGTCAAGGGTTAAACCATTGAAGAGGAGATTCATTTCAACATTAAATTCCACACAAGAACTTCTATCAACATTGCTATCACAACCTCCCTTGAGGTGAATTACAATTCAGTCTTTCATTTACATCTACTTGCAAGTACTTTCTTTCATTACTTGGTTAATTCCAAAAGTGGAGTTTGACCTAAAGGAAAACCCCCAATCACAACCCATTTTCCTCTCTTTTATGTGTGTAGATTGTAGGTGTGAGGCTTTACTTTTGGATTTGGGCTTCATTTGCAGAGGCAGAAAAACCCTTTTCGTTTCGCATATTTTTTGAAGGACCGTGTACATTCCCACCACAGTCCGAACAAATTTTCCTCAAATTCGCAGGAAAACTTCATCTTGACATATTACTACCAGATCCAAGTGCACAACTTCATCCCATTTCTTGATCTCAAGTTATAATCAGTTCTTTGTCACTTTTGCATTACATAATTCAATCAATTCCTTTCCATTTCAAACAAGGAAGAGGGGATCAACTTATCATTCCCATTTCATTCAGAATTTAATCTACCATCTTCATGTGGAGAGATTGAACCTAATGAATTCTCCTCTCCTCTTCCTAATGTAACATGGTGAAAAGTGTTTGAAGGGTAATCAATAGTGAGACTCTCATCTCTCTTTGAGGGAAAGGGTAGTTTTCCTCTTGATCTATCATTCACCATTTTTCCACCATTACATTTTGGTGAACCCGACATCTTGCATGCTTTCCTTTGAACAAAATTACATATTTTTCATTTTACGAGTTTCAAATTTTGGCAAACTTAGTGGTTAAATCATTAAAACCCCTAGTTTTTAAATTTAAAATTGAACTTGTGATTTGTAAAAATTGCTTGTGGTTATCTTATATCTAAAAATTGTTTTCTTTGTCAAATTCAATTTCTTCATTGTCTTGTTCAATTTGCAAATAAAATTTACAAAATTAAGAGGTTACTTATTAAAACCCTGATTTTTATAAATCATCTTGAACTTGTGCAAAAATTGGATTTCCATTTGATTTTTCAGATTTCTGATTGTTCTCAGATTTATCTTCTTTCCTACAATTCAAATTATCAATTTCCCCCCTTTTTCCCAAAATTCAAATTTTAAAATTAAGTGGTTAGGTCATAAAACCCTAATTTTCAAATTTAATTGGATTTTGTGCACATTTCAAATCAATTTCATTTCAATTCAGATTTTTAAACATTTTCCAAGGTGTCCCTATCCATTAGGTTTAACCTTTTTCAAAATTACAATTCAATTCCTTTTTTTCTTCAAAACCCTAATAGGGTCCTATCTTTACATTTGCACCTTCATTTCGCCCATCTAGAAATCATAAAATTCGCCAATTTTGGCCCAAAAATTTCAAAAAATGTTGGTTAGACCATGTGCGTTCCTGCCACGGTCCTCATCTTTTTTCCTGAAATTTTGAGAGACTGTTATGACTGTATTTAATAGCCTAAATCCAGAAGATTTATTGATTTTGTCGCTTTTTGATCCCTCTAGAATCTAAAATACCTTCAAAATTCAAATTTTCAAATTTCAAGAAAAAAATTTTAATTAAGAGGTTAATTATAGTCTGCCTTGATTTTAAAAATTTTGATTTTAAAATTAAGTGGTATTCCCTTGGCCCTAATTTTAAATTTTCGATTTCCTTTCATTTTTAGAAATTGTGTCATCCCCTTCTTCCAACAAAGTTCAAATTGTGTAATCATTATTTTCTTATATTTTGCATTACTCAATTTTGTAAGCTTGGTTCCACAATTGAAAATTCAAATTTTCCCTCTAGTGCATAAGTTTTACCACTATTAGTCCTACCTATCCTATCCCCGTTAGACGAAGCATTAGAATTAAGGCTTCCCAAGGTTTAATTACCGAGGAGATGGAGCCTAATTTGGGTGACTTCTTTAATGAGGATAATGCTAATTCTTCCCATCCTAATCATGTGCCTATTCACCCCATTAATGAATCCCATGATGAAGAAGAAGCTTTAATTAGGGTCTCTATAGATAAACTTTCCACATTAGACAATCAATTTGATAACTTTCAACAATGGATGTCCCAAGAATACCCTAATAGTGAAGCTCTTCCATTAATTAAAGGCCTTAAAACATGATTCAAAGTGATAAGAATGGAATTGATATATTGTGTGGCATTCCACATATTATTGATTCTAATGTCATGCCTATCAGGAGTTGTGCTAAAACCCCGGGTTACTCACAACCTTCAACACAAGTCAATCCTTCAATTCCTACTTTCACATCCAACATCATGGCTACTTCAACTCAAAATGTCATTCCTACAACCAAGGGTCATGGGGACAATCCCTCTTCTTCATTTAATTCTCCATCGTTACCTGCGTCTTCCATGAATATTCCTATTATTCCTCAACCAATCAGTGTGACACAAGGGGGCAATTCCTTCAACAACTTTATTCCTCCTTTAAGTCTCTCGTTTCCTACCCAATCATCACCTATGCCTACTTATCATAATTTCCCATCACCTTATTCTCATTCCATGCCTTCTTTCAATAACATCACACCACCTTCCCAATCACCTATGTCTAACATCAATTCTTCTACCGAAGAGACAATTAACAATCTTGCTCAAACTGTGTCTTCCTTGCAACAACAAATTGCTTCCATGAGTCGATCCAAGTCTAGTGTGCCCACCTTTGATGTTGTGAGCCCACTTTCTCTTGATATTGTTAAATTTGTGCCACCTAAACATGTTGAGATCCCTCAATTGGAACTCTATAATGGAAAAGGTGATCCTCTTATGCATGTCAAAATATTTCAAACCTTGTATACTGATTTTGCTTATGATCAATGATTGCTTGCAAAACTGTTTACAAGAAAATTAAGAGATAAATCTTTACAATTGTATTGTTCTTTGCCCTCTTATTCTATCACTTCCTTTCAACAATTAGCAAATCCTTTCATCCAACAATTTCAAAACAACATTGGCCCTAAAATCACTTTGACAAATTTAATGCATTGTAAACAAGGTGTTAAAGAAAAAGTGATTGATTTCATTGGTACATATAAGCATTTGTGTGCTCAAATTTCTTTTCATGTAACTGATAATGATATTCAAAGAATTTTCATTTCTAATTTACAAAAATATATCAGGGAAAAGATTCTTTTGTCTGAGTTTACTTCCTTTCCGTAGTTGTGCACGACACTCCACAATTATCAGTTGGTTGTGAGTCAAATGAAGCAATCCACTCCTATGGCTCTGAATGATAAGGGGGAGAGTGTTCAACAACCATTTGTGAAGTTCAAACCAACAAAAAGCTTCATCAAGTTCAATGATCCAATCAACAAGAACAATGTGAATGCTACAACAGGTGTGCATTCTATTTCAAAAAAAATCCAAAGAGAAAGACATTTCACTCCTTTGAATGAATCTTTACATAGTATTATGTCTCAGTTGTTGCACAGAAATGTTATCAAACTTCCTCTTATAAAACAAATTGATCCTTCTAAACTTGCATCCCCTAATTTTGATAACAATTTTTTTTGCCAATTTCATCGTCAACCTGGTCATGATACTGAGAAAAGTTTTTCATTGAAAATAAGATTCAAGACTTGATTGATAATAATATTATATCTGTTGTAGGTGTGAATGATAAATGGAATAAATCAGTAGCTCCTGCTAATCAAAATCTTAAGATTTTTACTGATCCCTTGCCATCTCATACCTCTAATGTTATTGAGATTGTGCCTGATTCTCTCTCTTCTAAAGAATTCACCTCTATGGCTCCAAACTTGGTTAATATGGTAGAAACACAAGATTCACCTAAGGATCCTTGTATTACATTTGACCCTAGTGAGACCATTAGAGTACTCAATGGCCCTTTATACATAGTTGCAAAGGTTAAGGATATCCCTTGTCGTGGTGTCCTGATTGATCCCTCTTGCATGGTTAATGTCATAACTGAAGAGTATATTTTCATTTTATGATTGCATAAACCAATATATGACGCTTCTCATGTGGTTGTGAAGTTATTTGATGGCTTCTCTTGTCCTACCATTGGTTCTATCACTCTTCTTGTCAAAGTTCATACTAAATTCATGGATGTTGACTTTGTTATCATACCTTCTTCTGAGCAATTTAGTGTGAAGTTGGGCTATCCTTGGCTATCTTCCATGAAGGCTATTTATTCTCCAATATACAAGTGTCTAGAATTTCCTCACAATGGCAAAATCATAACCGTCAGAAATAGCTTATTTCGTCCATCCCAAAGAAGCCCCGGTATTCCTATTGATTTCTTTTGGCCTAAACAATTTCAATCTCTTCCATCAAGGAGCAATGCTCTTTTTCAATCTTATCAAAAATGGAAGAACAATATTATATTATCCTTAAGTCAACCTAGATCTCCAACACTTGACATTCCTATTATTCTTCAAGATGAGGTTCTTCCCCTCATGGATAGAACTAATCTCCCTCCTAAGGAAGATAGTCATCCTATACCTATGGATGTGACTTTACCTTCTCTTAAGGAGAACAAAAATATTCCTCCTAAGGTTAGACCTATAACCCCCCCCCCTCATGATGGATTTGGTCTCCTTCCTACACCTAATATTCCTCCTTTCTATGGTGTTGTTCTACCTCCTTCCTCTTATCGAGAGAAGAGGCATGCTTCTCCTATTGTTCAACCAAAAAGACCTCAACCTAAACCTTCAACTATCAAGGAGAGAAACATTCCTACTTTTTCAAGTGTTCCTCCTTCTTCTCAGCCTTCCACTAAGACTCGATGAAATTGTTATGTGAGAGAACGCTGATGAAGACGTCGTGTTTGATCTCATGAAGTTATCCATCAAAATACTCAATCTCCTTAGACTCTGACAGTTGACATGATTCCCTTTTCTCCTAAGCAAGATGTTCAACCAACATCTCCAAATCATAAGTTGCATAAAACATGTGATGGTTTTACTCCTATTCATGTTCTTTCTCCTCTTTCTCTAAAATTTGATGAAGAATTGGGTGAAAATGTTATTCATAATGCCAATACAACTCCCAATGCTTCTGATAGTGAGTATGAGTATGTTGATGTGGAAACGCATTTATCAACTGAATTTTCAAAAACCCTAATCCTAGCTCCTAGAATCAAACAAAGTGACTTACAACATGAGCATAGTCCTTGTTTGGATCTTGTGATAGCTCCATCTGTTGTGCTTGATGTCCCTCCTCTGGCGTGTTTCTTGCCTTCCCGATATAGTGATTAGCAAGATCGGGAGGTAGAGGTCATGCTATATTAGAAATATTAGCACTGAATATCTTTCTCTCTCCCCTTTCTTTCTCCTTTGTGACCATTCTTCTATGTGTATCCATGTTCTTCTATTATTCCCTTAATGTCTACTAGGGAACGATGCAAAGTATTGAGATCTTTTCCTAATCTCTTTCATGTAGACTCAAAAGATATTCTCTCTTCCCTTTCTTCTAAGGTAGTTTTCTTCTTTGGGGAATGACAATTATTATATTCATATACATACATGATATACATGAGTTATCATACAACATACTGATCTTGAGGAAAGTGACACTACCTCGTGTTGTCTGTTCATTATCATTGGATTTATTCCTCGATTGGGGGCTAAATCCTTGTGATAACATGCTCCCTTTGTTCTCTCTCTCTTGGGTGTATCCTACCTTAAAGCAATTTCTCCTGATAAGGTGCGCGTGATCACTTTGACGTGGGGGCATACACTCCACTCATATTTTCCTTCTTTGATATTTAGAATTACTTAGTGAACTTTGTTTTGCTTTGTAATCTTTGGTATCCTTGCTTTCATGACTCATAGTGAAGGTAACTTTGCTACTTGCAGTCATGGGTCTCCCCTTCTCGATCTTGCCTTTTACTTTGTCAATCAAAGTCATAATATCCTAAGTCCATTGGGGGCTTGGTACATCTTGCCTCCTTGATGTGGTAAAAGTCTTTCAATCTTTTTTCCTTGTACTTTACCGACAGTATTGGCGTACGCTTATACTTTTGCTAAAGTGGGAGCTAAATGTAGTGTCATAAAATTGTGACCCTAGCAATTTTTTACTACATTAGGGTCCTCACACATGCAAGATCAAATCCTATAGCCCAATTGGAAACTAGAGATCGCTCAGCCCTCAGAAACATATTCTTCCTTGGCCTCTGCATCACCCTGTCGGCACTTTGCTCTAGAGAAAGGTGTAGAATAGAGGCGTGGTGCCATTGTCCCCCCTTGGATGGGGGCATGGCACCATTGTCCCCCTTGGATAGGGGCATGGCACCCTTTTCCTCCCAAGATACGGGCATGGTGCCCCTGTCTCTGCCCTATTTTGGGGCAAGACCCTTCCTAGGGTTGCATTGTTGGTTGTGCATTGGGCGAGAAACTCCCCCGATGTTGGCCTGTGATGAAAATCAAATCCACTAACATGTATTTAAGGGCCATTTGTCCTCTCATTTTCATAAGTTGAAGTTGGATAAGATTGGAGGGTGTCAAGTTGCATAATCAATCAAGCATTCAAGAGCATTCAAGCATTCAATCATTCTTTTCCAGTATTGAGCATTCTCGAGTCTCCCTTCATGGCTAGGTGTTGCATTCAAGTAAAGGGTTCAACCATTGAAGAGGAGATTGATTTCAACATTCAATTCCACACAAGCACTTCTATCAACATTTCTATCACAACCTCCCTTGAGGTGATCTACAATTAAGTCTTTCATTTGCATCTACTTGCAAGTACTTTCTTTCATTACTTGGTTAATTCCAAAACTGGGGTTTGACGTAAATGCAAACCCCCAATCCTAACCCATTTTCCTCTCTTTTCTGTGTGTAGGTTGCAGGTGTGCAGTTGTACTTTTGGATTCGGGCTTCATTTGCAGAGGCGAAAAAACCCTTTTCATTTCGCAGATTTTTCAGAGGACCATGTACATTCCCACCACGACCCGGATAACTTTTCCTCAAATTCACAAGGCGACTTCATCTCAACATATTACTACCAAATCCAGGTGCACAGATGTATCTTATTTCCTAATCTCAAGTTATAATCAGTTCTTTGTCACTTTTGCATTACATAATTCAATCAATTCCTTTCCATTTCAAACAAGGAAGAGGGGATCAACTTATCATTCCCATTTCATTCAGAATTCAATCTACCATCTTCGTTTGGAGATATTGAATCTAATGAATTATCCTCTCCTCTTTCTAATGTAACATGGTGAAAACAGTTTGAAGGGTAATCAATAGTGAGACTCTCATCTCTTTGTGAGGGAAAGGGTAGTTTTCTTCTTGATCTATCATTCACCATTTTTTCCACCATTACACATTGTAAGGTAGTGAACCTTCCCTGAGGGTTGTAACCTTTCAGGTTATCATATTTTGAGCAGTTAGCTCTAGGCAATGTGCTTGAATGCATGTGCATTCCTCATTGTAATATTTTCACATACTACTACAGAGTATCATCTTATTGTGGGTAGGTTTCCACTGTGGTTTTTCCCTTAACCAATTTTTCCACGTCAAAATCTTGGTGTTATGTATGTTGTTTTTATTGTGTTTATCTTTATTCTTGTTGCAATTGATCAGATCTGAGATTGTGCTTAAATTGTTAAATCCAGTTTAAACTGATTCACCCCCCCTCTCAGTTTTCCTTCATTGTTGTTGCCAACACCATCCATATTCCATCAATGCTTATAATTTCCATATTAATTCTATGAAATTGCCATCAGTGGTGGCTCCCAACCATTTGAGTATTGTTGTGCTCTTAAAGCCTTATCACCCTACGCATACCATTTTCCTGGGATCAACATCGACACTTCCCATGCTACTTCATCCTCTTCATATGTTTATCCTAATACAATATTGTCTACCAGTAAAGAAAAGACATCCATCTCATCCTCCTTTTCCCAACTCAAGATCAATGATGTTGGTTGTGGAGAATACATTTTACAAGCACCCTTTATAGTTGGGGCCCTCCCATTAGATCCCCACACTCATGGAAAACCCACAAAAGAATAGAAAAAGAAAGAACTGACAATTTTAACATTTGGGCACACCACATTTCAATCCCATACAGAACTAAATTAGGAAATCATAGAGGGAGATATTAATCAATGGCTCTATAAAGACCCTCCCGAAGATAAGGATGCTTACCTTGATTACTTCAAAGACAAATATCTAACATCCCATAAGCTAGCCACCTGATGATGGGATTATCAAGGTGTTGGACTAGGATAGGAAGAACAAGGAATCATAGCACCTATAGACCTAACTCCTAGTGTGCACAATCAAGGGCTTCGTTTTGGACGTCCCTGTAATGAAGCCTCAACTTCAGCTAATACTTCTCGAAACAATGAAAGTAGCTTCATTAGCGTCAAAGACATACCTAAGGAGGTTGTCAAACACGTGTATGATGACATAGAAAAATCCTCAACCTTCAGCACTTCCAACATTTTTGATGCATTTATCCTTTTGATTGACCTCCCTCTTCATCATCCTGAACTTATCGATTGGGGTTAAACCATTGCACACCTTGACACTTTCCAAAATGATACAACACTCCTAGAATTCTTGGGTGTAATTGAATGTGCACCATATCAAGATCTAGCTCCAAACATAGTCTACAAGTTAGATCCTCGAGGCTATTTTAGGGAAGAGGGGATCCTTAACCGTAAAAGTGAAAAAGAAATTAAAAAAGCAAGAGTCTTTAATTTGGTGAAAACCTCTCTGAGGTGCCTCTAGACCATAAAATAGTAAAAAGAAAGGGTGTGTCTTCTAGTGAAAACCTCTCACAGGCAGTAGAAGATGAGGATTCCCCCCCTTCCCCTCCTAAATATACAACAAACAAATAGATATTTCATCCTTATTAATGGGACTCAAGCTATCAACCTGGGCACCACAGAAAATCCTTGCATCACACATGTTGCTACCATATTGTCCATAGAAGTGCTTCAAGTGTTCACACAAATTATTCAATGATGGTCTATTAACTTTTCTTGGTATTATGCCGATATGCCCATCTTGGACATAGATTTGGTAGTACACCATCTTATCGTCAAGCCTGATGTGACTTCGGTCAAACAGAAACTAAGATGCACCGTTGAGTGGAATTGTTAGTCAAAGTGGAGTTAGAAAATTTACTGGAGGTTAAATTCATCAGGCCTATTGATTATTCAGAATGGATTTCCAACATGGTACCTATCTCTAAACCTGATGAGGCCATTAGAATCTATATAAACTTTAGAGATCTCAACAAAGCCTATCCTAGAGATGACTTTCCACTTCCCAACATCAACATCCTTGTCGACTTAATAGTAGGACATGAAATGCTTTCCCTCATGGATGGATTCTCAAGCTATAATTAGGTTAATATTGTGGAAGAATATTAACACAAAAAAACATTCCCAACTCCTTGGGGAACTTTTTTTTACCAGGTTATACCATTTGGTCTCAAGAACATAAGTACTACCTATCGACGCGTTATGGTGGTGATTTTTCCATGATCTTATGTACAAGATATTGGAGGACTGTGTGGATGACATATTAGGAAAATCTAAAACTAGGGCCGAACATCCTACTATATTGGAATGCATATTTGAGCGTCTTGCCAAGTATCAATTGTGCCTAAACTACAAGAAGTGTGTTTTTGGTATTACATCAGGAAAACTCCTCGGTTTCATTGTGTCTAGATGGGAAATTGAAATTTATCCCAAGAAAGTTAGAGCAATTTTAGAGATGCATCCACCCAAAAAATTAAAGAATCTAAGAACTTCTAAGGAAAACTATAGCCCATCAGACAATTCATTTCCTAGCTCGCAGACAAGTGCCAACCCTTTTCCCATCTCTTGAATAAGGCCATAGTGTTCAAATGGGATATCCCTTTCTAATTGGCCTTTGATAAGATAAAGGAGTATCTAGCTAATCCCCTAATATTAATGCCACCTAATCCTGGTAGGCCCTTGTTACTATATATTTCAATCACATTAGTTGAATTGGGGGCATTACTCACCTAACATGATCATCAAGGAACATGTGATCTATTATATCAGTCATACATTGGTTGGTTATGAGCTCAAATATACACATATGGAGAATGAATATCTGACAATTACTTTCTACACTAAAAATGCTTCATCACTACATGTTGAGCCATGTTGTTCACTTCATTTGCAAAATTGACCCTTTAAATATTTACTGACAAAGACAACTCTTACAGGTCACGTGGAAAAATGGGTAATACTTCTTAGTAAAATTGATTTAAGTATGTGGATTGAGAGGCCATTAAAGGACAAGTTATAGAAGATCAATTAGTTGGAGCACCACTGGTAGATGCTTATCCACTAGTTATTGAATTCCCTAATGAAAATTTTTGCACCGTCTTAGTTCAACCCCCATGGAAGCTCTATTTTGATGGATGATACATGCAGAAAGGATCTGGGATTGGTTTTCTTTTTTTTACACCCTAGGGAGACCTTATTCCAAAGTCTTTCAAGTTAACCTTTCTATGCACAAATAACATCACTAAGTACAAAGGTTTGATAACAGGTCTCAAAACAGCTATTCAATGGAACATCAAGAATTTGCAAGTTTATGGGTATTCTCAGCTATTCATTAGGTGGGTCAATGATGATTATCAAACCAAGGATGATAAATTATTACCTTATAAACAGATGGTCGATGATCTCAAAGAAGAACTTCCAATCCATTATGTTTGACCAGATTCTAAGGGTAGAAAATAAAGTTGTAGATGCCATGGCTACTATAGGGTCACTACTTGATATGGTGTCCAACACCCCCAACTATGAATTCTTAGTTGAGAAACTCCTTCAACCTGCATTCAAGACATCTCAAATGGAGATGGTGTGTAATATAGTTGGTCCCCAATCTCCTTGGTACTAGGGCATATATGCATACCTTAAAACTAGTACCCTCCCTCCAAATCTATCCCGAACTAAATGCCAAAACCTTATATGTTGTACCACTTGTTTTACAATTATAGGAGATAATCTGTATCATTGAGGCTACCATGACATACTCGCTAGATCTCTCGATGCCAACAAAGCTAATCTCACAATGAAGGAATTTCATGCTAGAGCATGTGGCCTTGATATGAGGGGATGTGTCTTGGTCAAACAATTGTTGAGAGTGTGATACTATTCGCCCACTATAGAACATGATTGTTGTGAGTTCATCAAAGGGTGGGTTCCCTACCAGTTGTACATAGATTTCATTCACACCCTAGCACATGATTTTCAACCTATTGGAGTGCCATGACCTTTTTCTATGTGGGGTCTTGACCTTATTGGTAAGATTCATCCCCCTTCATCTGATGGACATAAGCTTATCATTATATCTACTGAATATTTCACCAAATGGGTTGAAGATATCCCCATCACTTTCACTACTGGGGTACAGATTTCCAAGTTTATCTTTTATCACATTCTTTGTCACTATGATGTTCCTTCCACTATTATCACGAACAATGTAACCCTTTTAAAAACCAACACATGTGTGATCTCTATTCTACTTTCCATATATAGAAACATTGGTCCACCCCCTATTATCCCCAAGGAAATGGCCAATTTGAGGCAACAAAGACTTTGTTGCGTATCCTCAAAAAGGTTGTCAATGAAATTAGTCGTGATGAGCATTTCTACCTCAACCCCACCCTTTGGGCTTATCACACTAGCATTTGAACCTCAACTGGACCCACCTGTATTCCCTTGTATATGGTGCAAAATTTGTCTTACTAATCAAGGTTGAGCTACCATCCCTACACATATCACTAAAAGATTGTTTCTGGTGAAAACTATTGAGTGGCAAAGCTCACACAATTAGACCTCCTTGATGAAAAGCATCAATGAGCCTATGATCAAATTTATATTTATCAAAACCTCAGGTGCTCCTGCACCACTCAGTTAGGGTTTTAACGTTCAGTGTCAACATTGTAAAATATGTGTGAAGAAAATTATTGGTGAAGAAGTGTTGTACCCGCAGGAGAAAAGAATCATATTTCCATCGCAACTGGTATCCATATTCCTATATAACGCCTTGGACTTACTTCAATCTTGGAGCAATTTACAGAGTATTGCAAGTAAGTTTGTTAAACCTGAGTTCACACTGGGTAATAAATTATTTTTTGGGGTTCAGAAATATGATCTTTGGAATGGTAAAGCAAATATTGGTGGTCTCTTCCTGAGACATTACTTGTAGAGTTGAGATGACTTTATCATCATTTATGATAGTATTAAGTGTTCATTGGACTTACTTTCAATTTGGTCATTTAAACAAGCAGTTCAGAATATGGGCAGAGCTCTTGATTCTGAGACAAGAAGCAGGATATACTCAAAGTTGCATGCTCTTCTTGTGATCATGGGGCATGACCATGATTTCCCTAGCCCATCGGCAATTTTAGGTCTAGATGTTCACCCTTGGCTACAAAGTAACACTAATCGCCTAGGTTTACCCGAAAGGCAATCTTTGTCTCAATCCACTTCGACTTCATCACAGTTGAATCTGGAAATCCCTATTCTCCACCTTTAGAACCTAAGCTTGGATGAAGCTAGTGAAGAATCATGCGTACAACCTATGGAAGAATAGTTGCCCTAGTCTCCAAATTTTGCTTCTGATTTTACAATTTTGATAATGGCTCTCCTTGGCATTGATAGATGAAGATAGTCAGTGAATATTCAGAAGGTTAGGCAAGCAATATCATTCAAGTTTATGCTTTTTTCACTCAGTTTTGCTTCAGATATTATGGCTAAGTGCCTTATTTTTTATGTTGTAGGCATAGCCCAACCAGTATAGCCCAACTGGTGCTGCCCAACCGGTATAGCCTAACCGGTCTTGCCTAACCAGTATAGCCCAACTGGTTTGGCCTTACCGGTATATCCTAATCAGTGTATGTCTAATAGGTGTAGCCCAACCGGTATAGCCTAATCGGGGTATTCTTTTTCGATGTAGCCCAACCGATGTAGCCTTACCGGTAGCGAAGTTAGATATACAGTTATCCGGCAAACGGGACAGCAAACCGGCAAACAAGAATTATGCGATGCTCAAGTAATCGGTAAGGATGATAAGAGGAGAGTTAGATGTTGTGGTTTAAAACATATGTTTATGACATTGGCATGATTCCATGAATGTAATAGCATCAGTTTTTTTGACGTATGTAGCGAGTTTTGTTGTACCTATTTTACATATATGTAATTGTGGGGTATGAGTGGGAGGGCAGGGGATGTTTTATCCCTTCTATCATGATATCATTTGTATTTTTGGGCTAGGAATGGAGGTTTTCTTGCTGGCTCTTTCCTCCAAGAGCCCTTGAACTAGTTTTATTAGTATTAATAATATATTAGTGGCTTGCCACTTTCCCCAAAAAAAAATAATCATATAATATTTTTATGCAATTAATGGTAGTAATATTATTAATATCCATACTATAATACAAAGACATAATATCATAATGGTATAATCATGTAATACTAATGTCAATATTAATAATAATATTTTAATAATATAACTAATATAAGAATCATATATAAATGATTTCTCCAATAAACTATGATATATATATATATATATATATAATAAATTAACCTCAATAATTAAATACAAAATAATAACAAATCATACAATTCCTTAGGTTAGGAATAATAAATAATTACCAAGCATAATCCATAATAAAGAAAAGTGAAATAATAAAAGCTCCTAAGCTTTTAGTTTACATATTCAATTATATGCATATGCATATTGCCTACATGTGTAGGATTTTTGTATAAATGTACACACATAAATTAATTGTCATATGATCAACATAAACCAAACATCAAATGTCACATATAAAGCAATGAATAACATAACTTAACCAAAATAATATTCAGCACAAGAACACACAAGACCTAAGGACAACTCAAGACCTAGACCACACAAACTAAATTAGGCTATAGGATAGGTTTTGCATGTGCTAAGGGCCTTGATGTCACCTCTAAACAACTACCAGTGGGATTAAAGACACACTCAGACATGTATAGCCAGGTGGAGTCAATGTCTAGTACTTGCATCCTGCATGAAACCAACCATCTACATTCATACAATATATACATAACACTCAAATATAGTGAAAGGTAATCACAACATCATATGGCTCTCACAAGTGAGAAATATGATATTGTTCATTTCACCCTAATCAAAAATCAAATACACATTGGTTATCTAGTCTACTCACACATCAATATATAACATATTCATCATACTAGGGTTAGCTAATGATAAACATCATAGTTAATAAACATGAAGCATATCATAGTTAATAGACATGAAGCATATCAATGGACTAATCAATAACTAAGCATAAACCTGACATCACCATAGAAAATCAATAATATGAAATCCACAAGCAAACAATATAACCGTCCTAAGAAGTGTGTCACGGAAGGCCACTACATCTACTTACCCTCCAACTTTGGCTACTATGACATAGGTTAGTACATCAAAATCCCTTATAAAAATAAGCATTCTTCATCCTATGAAAACATTACAGAATCATAATCATTATAACCATCAATTCCTAAGCCAACAACACATCCTCAATTACCCATATCCCTAACTATATTGATTATCATTTTACATTGAATATATCTATTGATAACATTATAGAAAAGGTATGATATCACAATACCTCCTTATTTGTAGTCGTTCTAGAGGGGTGTTACGTTTGTAGTTCTTCTTTAAAAAGGAGAGCTATTTGTGGATGGATTGTTTCATAGCCTTTTCTTTATAGGTTTACCATTAGGATCCACAGTTAGATGTTAGAATAAAAATGAGGGGTTGAGTCCTAGCATGTTGTTATATGAACAATTGAAGTTATTTTGTGTTTTTTGTAAAAGGGTGATCATATCATTCTTTTCTTGATCTATGAGAGATGTTGTAATGAATGTTATTGTAGGATCTTCCTTGGTGCCCAAGTTGATTAATTCTCACATTTCTTCTACTAATATTGTGATATTTTTCTTTACGATGTGTTGCAATTAGAAAAAAAATGAATTACCTCATCTTATAGCACCTTTTGAAGGTTTTCATTAGAAAATACATATTTTGTTTTTACTTTTTCCTTGCCCAATACTGTCTCATTAAGGTTTTCACTAGGGTACTTTGCATTTTTATTTTATTTATTTTTATTTTTACAATTAAAGGAATTACATTCCTCTCCAAATTATGATATATTATTTAATTGGATGTTAAATATTTTTTTGTGATCTCCTAATGGAAATGTTCTTGGACCTCCAAAGTTTTCTTGATTGCCTTTCCATTTTTAAATAGGTCTAGCGTAGGAAGTCCTTATTGGTCCTCATCAATTGATTTAGGTTATATGAGAGGTAAGTCAATAGAGGTAGATATTATAAGTGTGAAAATGTTTATATAATGGAAAATTTAAATGATATGTGTGAAGGAATCTGTGTGGGTTTCCTTGTTGATGTTGTTGATAGAAGGAAAAGCATTCACAATTTCAGTAAGTATAAACCAATTTCTACAGTTGTACCATCAAGTGAACCATAAACAAGCCCTTCATTCCTAATATTTTTTTGAGGAGATATTGAATATGATTCCTTGTTCATTGATTCAAAGAACCTTACATTTGTATCTCATACAATCACATTTATGAAATCCTTTCAGATAGATTTATCTTGGAATAGTCATAGTCTGATTTTATTCTTCACCCTTATAAATCCATGATATGATATACTCTTCAATATTTTCTTTGTCTACAAGTCCACAAAACTTAAATTTTATGTCTTTTCTTTGGATAGTGATCGTTTCTCTTGCCTCCAAAGGTCGAGGTTGACCATAGAATTTTGGAGAAGGTGGGAGTTTTCCTAAATAGAGTATATCATGTAGTTCATATTATCCACATCCTTTATTTAAAATCTTAGCCTTAATCTTGGAATGAGTACAATGAGTGGTGGAAGATGAGGCAAGAGTTGAGAGATTAATATAGGATGAAGAATGTGATGTGGCATTATTGATTGGAAATGATGGTAATGATTGTAAGCTCCTTCCAAAATCTTGCAATATTGGAAAGGTTGCAGATCAATAAGAATAGTGACTTCCCTACCATTGTATAAAAATTTGACATATTGGTGGTAAGTGGAAGAAATTTCTTGCATGGAATGTATCCATGGTCTACCAAGGAGAATGTAATAGGAGAGAACAAGGTCTAGTACATAACACATAGTTTTCATGATAACCAGGCCAACTTGGATTGATAGCTTTATTGTGGCATCTGATTCTCTTTTAAATGCATGCCTTGAAAGTGATCTTCTTTTGGTGATTTATGACTCCATGGTTTCCCTACTCTTCAGCTTAATCGGAGGGTGGTGGGTTTAGGAATAATAGTAGTTGCAGGCTAGGCCCATGGGTGGTAGGGACTCAATAGTTTGAGGATGGATGGGAATAATACTTCAGATGAAGTAGTTTGGCACATTTCTATGTCATCATTTCCACCCGGGCCCAATTCATTTCGATGGGTGGTACAAAACACACCTGTCCTAGCAATTGAAAGAAGGAATGGGCCCCTTGAAATATAAAAATCATTTTATTATCTTTAATGTCCACAAATTTAAGCCTAGTCCACCATCTATGAGGACTAATTTAATTTTATCTTTATGTTTATCAATGAAAGATTCAAAGTGGAGGGATTTCCTATGTGACGTACCTATAGATTAAAAGTAATTTTTAGTATATACTAAGTGGTGTTGTTCAAATAGGTATCCTCTCGTGGCTTGGAATTATGCTACATTTATATCATTAAGGACATGTGATTCTTTCAAATATCTATCCAATATTTTCATATGGATGGGTGAAGTTTTTAATAACTTGAGCATGAATATCTTTGTAAAATCTTTATCAAGGTGATGTAGGAGGTCTCATTGTGCAAATGGTTGTGTGGATGAGGATGATGCTACTTTAATAAAGGCTCTTCCTCTATGTGTGATAATGAAACAATTGGAATTTTGTATGGTAACCATAGCTACATGAATAGGAAATTCTTCAATTCTTCCTACAACTAAATCACAGGATGGTGAGGTCTAAACATTATTAGTGTAGTTATATGGAACAACTTTGTAGGATGTGAAGGCTTTTCCTTCACCATGTTTAGGGAAAGTTTATATATATCTAACTGAAAGTTGAAGAATTTAGGAGTGGGCCCATTAAATTCAAGATGTCATCAATTAATAAGGTATTGGATGCAATTTTTGAGTTTGATACATTTATTTGTGTCATGTCTTTTTATGCATTGGTATTCACAATTGTCATTGTCTTTATACCATACAAGATTTGGTTGGTTTTATCAAGTTGTCTTGTCATATGGTGTTGGACCATATTATATTGGATAATTGTTTTGTAAAAATGACCCCATGGGTTCCCCTAATAGTGTGTATTTTCATTTTGGTTTGTTATTTTGTTGGAGTTGTCTTTATGGAATGGTGATGTTGCTTTGGGTAGTTTGTGAATTTGGATTGTTTTGGGATGATGATGGTGTTTGAATGTTTTGGACATGTTTGGAATCAATTACACCATTATTTTAAAACAATAATTATTAGCGCAAAAGTGTGGCATGTCATTGGATTGGGTATTTTTGTTTTTGTTGTATTTGTATATTTTGACTAATTCTTTTGTAATGAGGGTTTTTTCTATGGTTATGTCTTTGTCTACGATTTCATCAAAAGTATTGGTGCATTGCATTTGTAGATGGAAGCCTATTTAAAGATTTAAATTTTGAACAAATTTTATCACTAATTATTTTTTAGGAGTGGCCCACAAAATTTAACTAGCAAGATGCCTCCATTATTACAAGAAGTTAGCAAAGGATCCCCAATTTCTTTGTTTTGTTGCATAAATGAACCATAGAGATCTCATGTTTGATATTATATGATAGATTTATAACAAATTTTTTGAATGTTTCTTTGGAGGTAAGGATAGAGTCATGTGGAAGATATGAACCATTCTAATGTTTGGCCACCTAAGCTTCTAGTAAATAGTCTCTTTAAGTAGACATCTCTATAGCAGAGTTCTTGGTATGCTATGTAAAATTTGTTGATATTTACCTTGGGATCTCCTTTTCCTTTGCATTTATCGAATTTGGGAATTTTAAATTTTTGGTGAAAAGGGATCACGGTGATGGATTTGTCAACATATGTCTTCAAAGGAATTGGTTTGTAGGTTTGTAGGCATATTCCTCTTGTCTTGTAATTCTTTGGCTAGTTTTGTGATTGGTGATTTGTACATTTGATTGTATTGTTGATTATGTAGTAGTTGGTAATGGATGGGAATGTATTGGTATTGTTGGAATGTAATTAATATTGGATGTTTTGATATGTGGAAGTTGGGATGTAGGTGTAATATTGGACATGTTGGTGTAAGGAAGATGGGTAAATATATTGGTCAGATGTGATTGTTGGGATGTTTTTGGATGAAGTATATACTATGTTGGTTGGATTTGAGGTGTGCATGGTGTTTATGGGTGTGAGATATTTTTGTCTCATACTTATAACTATATTTTACTATTCGATGAAGTTAGTTGTACAATTTGAGGGTGTGGATGGTATAGTTGGAAGTTTACTTGTGTGTGTTGTGTTTGAAGGTATGTTGTTATGTAAAGGTGGATTCGGTACAATTTGTTGTATGAAATGTTACACCATGTTTTATGATGGATCTAATGATACATTGGGATTGTTAGATGGTTCTCCTGAGTTATCTAAGGAGGTGGATGTGTTGTTAGGTGTTCTATTTTATCTTTGAAGTTGTGACACATCAAAACCTTGTGGAAGTTTTGCCCCATTATGGATTAATTGAGGCAAGAGGTTTTATTGGTCAAATTTTATGAATTTCTCCATCATTTCTTGGTTGTAGGTGTCTTGCATAATTTTTTATGTTCTTGATGTGTGTTTTGGTTGATTCTCAAGGAATTGTTCTTCATGTGGTGATACAAGTTGATTTGATATGCCATCTACAATAGGCATCCCCCAAGGTAACTCATTTGAGTTTGACTATATTATCTTCTTGGATTGAGATCTTGTGAATGCCACACAAAGGTGACCCTAGTGTGTTTTAATTTTAGTATTGGAGGTTTTCAATGATTTGTGTGAATATCTTAAACACTTGGAGGTGGTTTGTGAGGAATGGATTTGAATTTTATTTTTGGTAACAATATGAAAGTGTAGTGTCATAAAATTGTGACCCTATCAATTTACAACTGCATTAGGATCCTCATGTATGCGAACTCAAATCCTCTATCATGATCGGAGATCGGAGAGTGCTCGGCTTGTGAAAATTACTTCTTCATTGGCCTCTGCATCACTCTGTCTACACTCTGCCCTGGAGACAAGGGTAGGACAGGGGTGTCGTGCCCTTGTCCTCCCAAGACAGGGGCGTGGTGCCCTTATCCCTACCCTATTTTGGGGCAGGTACTTTCTACTGCAAGCATTGTGGGTTGTGCAGTGAGCAGTAAATCTCCCTGATGTCAGCCAGTGATGAAATTCAAATCCTTCAAACATGTATTGAAGGGGAATTCATCCTCTCATTTCTAGAAGTTCAATAAGTTATATAAGTGGGAAATTCACAAGCGATCAAGCATTCAAGAGCATTCAAACATTATTTTCTAGCATTGAGAATTCTCAAGTCTTTATTCAAGGCTAGGTGTTGCATTCAATTCAAGGATTCAACCATTGAAGAGGAGATTGATTCTAGCATTCAATTCCACACAAGCATTTCTATCAACATTGCTACTACAACCTCCCTTGAGTTGATTTACAATTCAATCTTTCATTTACATCTACTTGCAAGTACTTTCTTTCATTACTTGGTTAATTTCAAAACTGGGGTTTGACCTAAAGGCAAACCCCCAACCCCAACACATTTCCCTCTCTTTTCTGTGTGTAAGTTGTAGGTGCACAGTTGTACTTTCGGATTCGGGCTTCATTTGCAAACGCGGAAAAACCCTTTTCATTTCATGGATTTTTCAGAGGATAGTGTACATTCCCGGCATGGTCTGAGCAACTTTTCATTAAATTTGCAGGGCGACTTGGTCTCAACATTTTACTACCAAATCCAAGTGTACAGCTTCATCCCATATTCCGATCTCAAGTTATAATCTATTCTTTGTCACTTTTGCACTACATAATTTATTAATCAATTTCCATTTCAAATCAAACAAAGGGTATAAGGGGATCATCATAACATCCTTAATTCATCCAGAATTCAATCTATCATCTTTGTGTGGAGATTGGATCTAGTGAATTACCCCTCATCTCCCTAATGTAATGGTGAAAAGTGCTTGAAGGATAATCAATAGTGAAACTCTCATCTCTCTTTGAGGGAAGGGTTAGTTTTCCTTTTGATTTATCACTCATCATTTTCCCACCATCACATAAAGAATAAGACAAAGATCAAAATATATTAAGTGAATCTAGATCCTTAATGATTATAGATGTTTTAGGGATTTTGGATTTTAAATCCTTTCTTACTTGGGTAGGAAAGTTGTTAAGCAAATTTTGGATGGGGATATTTTTCTTTTGGGTGTCACTAACTTATGATTTGTGAAAGTCCTAAGAAAATTTGTCCAAATTGGATGAGGGCCAACTAAATTTACTACTCAAGATAGGCAAGTTCTTAAGCATTATGTTGTGTGCAATGAAAATATGCTTTCAAAAGTTGAAATAACTAAGAAATCAACCCAAAAGCATAAATCAAGACAACATCATGACTGGGCTAAAAGAGGTTTTAATAGAGCACAAACAAAGTTTTATCAAACCCCTTTGTTGAGTATAGTTGCCCATTATATTTGGTTGGATGTGTGCTCACTCAAGATTTTGTAATGATTCTTAAATGCAAAATCGGTGAGATTGGATTTATTTTTTTGGTGTGTGTGTGTGTGTGTGTGTGTGTGTGTGTGTGTGTGTGTGTGTGTGTGTGTGTGTGTGTGTGTGTGTGTGTGTGTGTGTGTGTGTGTGTGTGTGTGTGTGTGTGAGAGAGAGAGAGAGAGAGAGAGAGAGAGAGAGATTATGTGATAGAGAGATTATGTGATGATTGAATAAGAGGAAGAGGAAGAAGATGAAAATGGATAAGGGTTTGATAGATATGATTTGGGATGAAAATGATGAATGGTTGAGATCTATTGATCAAGATATATGGCAGAGGATGAAGGATAGAATTAAAAATAAATTAAAAAATCCTTTTAGGGCACATGAGGGGACAAGCTCATGTCCTTGTGTAAGAAGACCATGTGCTTGATGTGATGGGAGGAGTTGACTTTAACTTAATCAAGGATTAAGTGTGTGCACATGATTAGTGGAGGGGATTAGGTGGAGATTAGGATTAATATTATGATGCATGTAGGAAAGTTAGTAGAATGCAAGTGGATGAGAGAAAATAGCATTTTTGAATTAATTTTAATTCAAAAGTCGAGGAAAGGAGTGATAAAGATTTTAATTAAATAAACAAGGTATTTAATTAATAATAGAAGAGGGTTTAAAGGCAAGTGTTGAATAGATAGATTAATTACATTAGGAAAAAGACTAGAAAATGGAGGAATAAATATGATTAATTAAATAATATTAAATTATTTAATTAATAGAAATAGCAAGAATAGATGAACAATGGGAATACATTGATCCAACGTAAGTGATCAATTTTAGGTGTCTACATATACAATCTAGACATAGAAAAAATGTTGGAGATAATGTTTATCTTGAAGGTGTTATAGATAATGTTTATGATTTTTTTCTTAAAAGTGATGATATTTATCCAAATAAGTAATAATGTAAATCTTGGAAAGTGTTGGAAAATCACATTATAATTGGAATATTTAGATAAGAACTTTCCAACACATGGAAACTTCTAGTAGCTTCCAAATTTGTTTTCTTCCTATCCATTTGAGTCTATAAATCCATATTGTATAGTAGAAAAAGAAAAATATACTGTTTTATTATTTGTGCTAATATTAAGTGTTTTTTAAAGATTTCTTTTATTTTTTTAAATAAAGTTATGTGTTTTTTAATATGGTATCTAAGAAATCTTTAAATCTTGCGCAGCATTTGTGATTTTTTAGAGTGGATTTTTTGAATCTTGCAGGATGAAATTTGGTTGAAGCAAAAAACCATGGCAAAACAATTCAAATTGCAAAAATGTTTTGTTAAGATTTTGTAGATCATGGAGACCATCATGAAGAATATTGTAGGAAGATGTTGGTCATTGGAGGAAGCTAAGTGAAAGAAAAATAAGCGGAATTTTTTATAATAACAGGTGTTAAGTGTGAAAAGTTTGTGAGGTGAAAGCAAATTGTGAAGCTATTATCAAATTACAATTTCAGGTAATTTTTTGTGTAAAGAAATTGTTATGTATTTAAATGGGAAAAGATGGAAAAGGAGTAAAGAAATAAAATGATAGCTTAGTGGTTTAAAATGATTTATTAAAAGGATAAGTAGTGAAACTTTAAGAAGAACTGGTGAAAGTTAAAAAAAATCATAATGAAAAGATGGAAAACCTAGAGAAATCAACAATGAAAGGTTATATAATTTCATGTGAAAATAGTAATAAATTAGAAAAAGTTAAAAATAATAATGAAGATTTGGAAGAAAAATTGAAATGGTTTGAAAAACAAAAGAAATATTTAGAAGAAAAGATAGAAAAATTGGAAGAGGAAAATAGTTTACAAAGAGATGAAATATCAAAGTTGAAAAGAGAACAACTTGCAAAAAGTAATGAATGTTTGAAGTTAAAGTCTTTGTGTTGGATATGGTTGGTCACTATTTCTGCTAGGATATGTTATTGTCATTGAAGTCAACATATTCATGTGATTTATTCTAGTGTGATTGGGAAGATCTTATGATCCAGTTTTTGTAGTGTTGTTTTGTTGATCACTGTTTTACAAAGTTCGGTATAACCTCCGGTATATTCTGGTGTGATCAGATCTTGTGTTGAGACTTTGGGATGGTCTTGTGTATCTTCATTTTAGATGGTTCATTATTTGGTTCTCCATAAGTTATCTTTCTCTGTGAAAGTTGTCGATTGGTTGTGTTCTTGATCTTTCAGACGTTGACCGATGAAGATTTGATAAGTGGTGTTGGTGCAGTTGTTCCTGATGATTCTAACCTGCTTGTTGGTGTTTCCTATTCATTTCCTATTTGTTTTGATGATCCGCATTAATTGTTGTGTGAGTTTTTGGTGGTTTTTATCAACCAGTGATGTTCTTCATGTTATGTGGTTTTCCTAGTGATGTAGCGTGTTGCAGTTGATCTTGGTGTGATTTCTGGTGGAGTTGAGCATTTGGGAATTGGATTTAGGTCCATGTTATGCTATGTAAATCATTATATTGGTTAGGTGGTTGATTTTTGTATCGGGTGATATAATTTTATAATTAAGGGTTGGGGGTTTAGCTGACCTTGTTATCAAGGTTGATGACTTCTATATATAGGTGATATATTCATGTAATTTGGGTGTCGATGTTATGTTTGCATTATCATAGAGAGGTTGATGTGTGAACAAGTGATTCATCCTTCGGTGTTGAGTTTGAGGTGAGATTGGTATTGCAGGGCAAACATCTGTGCTTAACCGGAACTGTAATTAGACATTTGAAGATGTTATTCTTTCAGTTCACTTCTTCTAGATTGTAGTTTGAATCTTATGGTAAGTCAGTGAGACTTCCCTGAGCGTTGTAGCCTTCTGGGCCATTATATTTGAGCAGTGAGTCCTAGGCAGTGTGCCTGAATGCATGTACATTCCCCATTGTAATATTTACACATACTACTGTAGAGTATCATCTTATTGTGGGTAGGTTCCCACCGTGGTTTTTCCCTTAACCGGGTTTTCCGTGTCAAAAATCTTGTTGTTGTGTGTTGTGATGTTAATTTTCTTATCTATTTTGTTACTGCAGTTTATCATATATGTGTTCTGTGATTAAGTTTGGTGTTCTGGTAAAGACTGATTCACCCCCCCTCTCAATTTTTCTTCTTGATTACTGCTAACAATTGGTATCAGAGCTAGATCCTCTAGTAGAATCTTGACCGCTTGGGGAGATTCGGGATGGTTGCTTAAGGTGTTATCTTTAAGAAGGACAGACTGAGATTTGATGGAAGTAATTATGCTATATAGAAGAATCAGATGGAAGTGCATTTGAAATGTCTTGGTGAACATTACTAAAAGATTACAAAGAATACCTATATTGTTCCTCAGGATGCACCGTCTACTCTTGATGAGATCAAAGAAGTTGAACACAATATTAGAGCGAAGGAAGCATTTCTTAGTGCCCTAACTAATTCTAAGATGACAAATATGATGGGACTTCAGACTACTCATGAGGTCTAGGAGAAGCTAGAGGTTCTATATGAAGGTGATAAACAAGTGAAAGTTTCTAAGTTGTAGAGTTTATAAGGAAAGTGTGAGACATTGAAGATGGGAGATGATGAGAACATAAGCTCTTTCATGGCTAAGCTGAATGATCTTATCTTAGGTATCAGATGTGCCAGTGTAAACATTGAGGAAGATGAAATTGTTTCTCATGTACTGAGATCTTTGCCTCTTGCTTATAAACATAAGGTTTCTGCTATTGATGAGATCCAGAGTGTGACTACAGTAACAAGAGATATGTTGGTTGGAAAGATTGTTGCATTTGAGCTAAGTAAGTTTGGTTAATCACATGGAAAGTTTGAGACTGCATTTAGAGCATCTACATCTTTATTTGATAAGAAGAAATATGATCCTAAATAGTGCAGAATATCTAGATATGAGAGAGAGAGAAAGAGAGAAGAGATGGAAGAGAAAG